>NC_072438.2:73560000-74185000 GCF_028878055.3 Symphalangus syndactylus | reverse complement strand
TGCTTTTGCCATATAAGGTGACATATTAAGATGTGGATATTTGGGGGAGCCATGATTAGCTATACTTTAGTATAGCTAAAATCACTGGTTTAGAAAGTAGGTTTTTTATTTTCATAGATAGCAGGTTCAATATAAACCAAGTGTTTATTCTGCACTTAGGATGCAATAAAAAAAGGCACAGATACCTGGACATGTATGTTTTGTACTTATATAGTACTGAGTAACTTACATAAATATATGCATTAGAAGGAAAGGAATACAAATCAACTAGGTCAGCTCAGTATTAGAAATCTTAAGAAGAGCAAATTAAGCCTAAAAGAAGAAGAAATATTAAAAATTAGAATGAAACTCAACAAAACTGAGAAAAAATAGAGAAAGTAAATACAAGCAAAAGCTACTTTTTAAAACATCGATAAAATGTATAAACCTGTAGCCAGGCCAATCAAGACAAAACTTGAAGAGACACAAATTACAAATACCAAAAATATAAAAAGACTTTTCTATTCTTACTTGTACTTTGAAAGGCTAACAAGGGAATAGTATAGGTAACACTATGCACACAAACTTAAAAATACAGATGTGATGGACAAATGCTTTGAATGACACACCTACCAAAATTCACATAAGGAGAAATAGATACTATCAGTAGCTCTTTATCTACAGAACATAATCAATAATTGAATATCTTCCAAAAAGAGAGCATGAATCTCAGATTTCACTGATGAATTCTTTAAAACATTTAACAAGAAAACATATTTACTTTTTGTAATCTTCTCAAAAAATAAAAGCAAAGGGATCAATCGTTATTCATTCTATGGACCAACATTACCCAGATAAAGTTATTAGAAGAAAGAAAACTACCAATTGGTATCTCACAGAAAATACAGGCAAAAATTCTCAACACATCCAACAACGTGTGAAATGAATTATATAACAAGACCAAGTGGGATTTATTCCAGATATTCAAGGCTGGTTTAGTATTTACACTACATCAATGTAATCTACCATGTCAACACATTTAAGAAGAAAAATCATATTATTATATCCATTGAAGAAAACACGTGGCAAAATACAACATCCACTAATGATCTCATGATAAAATTTCACAAATATTCCAATTGAGAAAAAAATTTCCAGCAGTACTCCTTAAAACTGCCTAGGTCATCAAAACCAAGGAACGTCTGAGAAACTGTCACAGACGAGAAGACAAAGGAGACATGATGACTAAATGGAATGTGGAATCCTGGATGGGATTCTGGGACAGAAAAAGAACATTAGGCAAAATTAAGGAAATCTGAATAAAGTAGGCATTATAGTTCATCTTTATATATTAGTATTAGTTCATTAATTGTGACAAGTATGCCATACTAATATGAAGTACTAAGAGTAGGAAAATCTGAATGTGAGGAATATGCAAATTCTCTGTACTACACATCACAACTTTTCTGTAAATGGTAAGCTAAAGTGACATTAAAACTTTAAAAAGTTTATTTAAAAACAACCATCAAAAATTTGAATGTGTTCATATAATTCTCTCAATTTTTTTTTCAAAAGAATACAATTTCTGCCACAAATATAACTGATGTTATTTTGGGGGATGTGGAGGATACTCATTAATTTAGATTATAAGGGGGAGAGTTTTAAAAAATATTAAATAGTAGTATTACAACTTACAAATATAATTTTGGTCAGTTGCTATGATTGTTGAAAAATCAGCTTACAATTTAGCCTTTAAAATATTTGTCCTTACAAAAAAGAACTGGAAGATTTGTCCTCTGCTATAACACTTTTTAACCTGAAAATTTCCTTGCTTTTTATATTAATATTTTAAATTATTTTTAACCCTAAACAGATTCAATTAGCGTATTACTATTAAAGTAACATACCTTATTTCAAATAATTCTTTTTAGCATAGTAAAAGTGTGTGAGTGTGTATTTTGGCAGAACATATATTTTTGCCAGCAGATTCTATGAATTACTCATAGTTTTGAAATGTAGCAACTCATCGAATAAGGAAGAAGTCATATAAAAATACTACTTCTTCTCTGAGGGTAGAGCCAAGTAGCTATCTTCCACATGCTCCATGAAAAAGTAAATAGTTTAGCTATGGAGAAATTATTACTTCATTTCATTTATTCTCCTCTCTTCAATCCAAAAGGCACTAAATAAATTCTTTCTCACATACTCAAAGGCAGTGTGTGTGTGTGTGTGTGCACGCATGCATATGTGTATTTATTTGAGACATTGGAGTGACTTTTACTTTGTTTCCATTTGATACCATACAAATAACATATATTTAAAAATACCGAGCAGTACTATTTTATTGAGAAGAACACATAAGCTGCTTACTTGAACGTTGTAGATATTGAAGACAGGAAACTAGCATTATGGTTTTTCTCGTTTCCCAACATAACTTTTCAAGAAGTTAGGAACCCGGGAGGCGGAGCTTGCAGTGAGCCGAGATTGCGCCACTGCACTCCAGCCCGGGCGACAGAGCGAGACTCTGTCTCAAAAAAAAAAAAAAAAAAAAAAAAAAAAAAAAAGAAGTTAGGAAACGAGGATTGATATCTTTAAAATCAAAGCTGAATCATCTCATGACTTAATCCTCTCAGCATAATCCAGCAACAATTGTTGTCCCTGCCTATTTTAAAATAGTCTCAGTGATTATAAAATGCATTACCTTCCAAATAAGCAAATGTATCTTTAGACATTTCTGCAAGTTAGAAAATTTATCGTAAATCCTGAACTGTGTTATCTTTCTCTTAGTCTCTCATTCCTTTGTGTATGCTTCTGGGCTGCATTTTAAAAAAGAAAAAGAAGAAAATTCTAACCTTTTGTGTCTTGGTGTTCACTGCAATTCATCATCTTGATAACTGTCCTCAGAATGCTTTCCGAAGTGTCCGTATCTCTAAGGAGGTTAAGGACAGAAAATAGATGTATGAAATATGCTATAAATTCTGAAAATTATGAGAGTGTTTTTCAAAGAGGAGATTTTGAAGATGACTAATATTATTCTTGGGTTAAGTTCATTGTAGTAATGTCACTCTTCAAGAAATAATACTGAGGTAACAAATTACCTACAGTTTTAAAGTCCTATGAGCACATTTAACAATGCCCATTTAGTTATTTAAACATAACTAAAATATAGGCTATTTCTTGTACATAAGTGTAAGTTTATTGTCAAATAGCCTATATTTTAGTTATCTTTATAAAATATTGGAAGATAAAACAAATATGACATATTTTTCAATGATAAACGTATAACATATTTGTTAAATAATACATTTGCTAAATTTTAGCTAACATATCATAATCAGTATATTTATTTTTCAGAAAACATATGAAAATACTAACTTTGAAGCACTTTAGCTTTTTTTTTTCTTTTTTAAAATGTGTCTTAGCAGGGCATGGTGGTGCGCGCCAGTAATCCCAGCTACTCGGGAAGCTGAGGCAGGATAATTGCCTGAACCCGGGAGACAGAGGTTGTAGTGTGCTGAGATTACGCCACTGCACTCCAGCCAGGGTGAAAGAGCAAGGCTCCATCTCAGGAAAAAAAAAAAAAAGAAAGAAAAGAAGAAAGGGTCTTGTTTATTTGGCCTTTTTCTCTTCCATATATGTATTTATATATATGTCATATATAGATTGTATATGTTTTTAGAGTTTTGCAAATTTAACAACTTCATTAGTTTCTCCATGTTTTACTTTTCTTAATCTTATTTATCTGCAATTTAGGGTAACAACATCCACAGTAATTTGTCACATAGCAGTTATTTTTCTCAAACTTGAAAACTTTATTAGAGGCAAACTGCATACTTAAAACAGAAATAGAAAGTTGAACAAAGAAAGAAAGAAAAAAATTTTGGTGTGACCTGTTCTACAAAATATTATGGATTAATTTTTACTTTCACATCATAAACTTTATATCTGGGCAGAGGAATTCATTGTGTTGCAGGTTAAGCAACATTAAATTTTAAAACACCACAATGATTTCATCCTATGAGCATTTGCAAAACTTTTATATTTTAGCCCAGTTGCATATTTAATGGCTCATACTCCACTAGGCAGCAGCAGCATTATGAAACTTCTGAATAATTGAAGTCTGTGAGAATGACATATAGGAATGTTATTAGGATTTTTCATTTTTTATTACGGTCAATTAGACACTGATATGCTAATAACTTTTGAGATTGTGCATTTATCTGCTTAAAAAAGCAGGCAGGGAAAAAATTATCTGTGTTCTAAGCCATAGACTATAGAAATATTCACAACCACAAAATTTCAAAGATCCTGTTTACTCAGCAGATTAAGGGAACTCTGGTGACAAGAGTGGCAAATGTTTTAGCTGTTATTCACTAAGCCTCTTAAATAACATTAATGAATGCAACATCTAAATTACTAGTCCTAGTAAATCTGTACTTTTCTAGAAATTTATGCCTTCTCAGGTAAAACACAAGCATATCATTTCAAGGCAAAATTTGGGGCTCTCAGGGTTTTATTCTGTCTGCAATTGTAGTTTGCAAAAACTATGTATCAGTATTGGGTAATTGCTAATGAATTAGCTAACTATTTACATCTTTAAAGTTTATAGAAATAATTGGCGTTTATACATCAGTGCTTATCCATCAGGTCATATTAGATCTGGCTATCTTGATATAGAGTCCTTTCTGGCCATCTTGAAATCGGTTTCTAGTGATTTAAAAGTCTGAGACTCACATTGTGTTTTCTTGATTTATTTCCCTTGTTCCTGACTCAACCCTCAGTGGATTAGGCTGGCCTATCCACTCATTATATCACCTCTCTGTCAACCACAAAGAAAGTCACACATTTTAGCTGATTTTTAAAGCCATTCCTCAGAGCTTCTCCTACTCTCCCATTTGGTCAATGACAGGGACGGGAGGCAGGGAAATTCTGGGCTGAAGAGGGCGGGTCCCTGGTGAGGGCCCCACCCTCAAAATGAAAAGCCTGAAACAGCAGCCCAAAGTGAGAACTTAGCATCCCAGTTTCCCCACTCAAATGTTGCCTTTTCCAGAACCACCCATGGCCCACTCCATGCTCCCATCTTGTGCCCGTGAAAACTGCAGGCTCAGCCAGCAAAGGGAGGAGAAGCAGCTGGACATCAGAGAGAAGTGCCTTACTTCAGAGGGACAGCTCGATGGTGTGAATTTGAAGAAGAATCCCCGGAGACAGCTGGACTTTGAGGGAAGATTACCTTCCTTCTTTGCCTCCTTTTCAGCTCCTCTTCCCTCTGAAAGCCACGTCCATCAACAATAAAATCCCCCATATTTACCATCCTCCAATTCTTTTGTGCTGCTTCATTTCTCCTGGATGCTTGCCAGCAGCTCAGGTGCAGTGAGTGTGGATGCAAAAGGCTGCCACACTGACCCTTTGCCCTCGCTGGCAGAAGGTAGCCGCCTTATGCTAAAAGAGATATTGTCCACTGAGCTGTTAGCACTGAAGCCATCCACAGAGGGCAGAGCTGAAGAGTACTGTGACAGTTCCTCTGGGGCTTCAGGGGTCGTGGGCACCCCCGCCCCGCCGATGCTGCTGTGGGGCCGGTACAGAATTCACTCCTGCAGGTGCCCAAAAGTGCTTCCCTAGCTCCTCCGGTACCTGCTCACCTGTGCTCCCCCTCCCACGAGGGCTGGAGCGCAGCAGGTTCAAGTGAGTGGAATTTGCCCCTGCTGGCGCCAACACAGCTGGCTTGTTCCAGCACCCATGCACTCCAGTTCCCGCCCACAAAGGGGTCAGGGAACTATCTGGCTTCGTCACCACAGGCTTTGCTTCACACTTACTCTGAACTCAGCTTCACACATCTACTGCAATGTCTTTGATTCTTGTTTTCCAAATGGTCCGGCTCTGGAAGTTAATTATTCACAATGACATATCTGAACCCATCTGTCCTCAACTCTACTGCTATTATAGATTTTTTGAAACAATAGTAATTAACATTTATTGTGTACTTTTTCACTGTACTAAGTGCTATAACTTCATTAGTGAACAAGCTTAACACCAAGAAGTCTATGGTCTCCTTGAGAAGAACAAATAAAAGTAATTAGGATTCAGTGTGTTAAGTAGCCATGGAATTCGATCAAATCCAGTCATAATGAAGTAAGGAAAGGTTTGTCTAAGCAACTTGTTACATAAATGAAGAAGAATGAGAACCAGGCACAGTGGCTCATACCTATAATCCCAACACCTTTGGAGGCTGAGGCCAAAGATCACTTGAGGCCAAGAGTTTGAGACCACCTTGGGCAACATAGTGAGATTTGTCTCTACAAAAAGTACAAAAATAAAAAATTAGCTGAGTGTGGTGGTGCATGCCTATTGTCCCAGCTACTTAGGAGACTGAAGTAGGAGGGTCACCTGAGCCACAGACTTCAAGGGTACAGTGAGTTATAATCACACCACTGCACTCCAGACTGGGTGACAGAGCAAGACCCAGTCTATAAAAATAATTATTTTTAAGTAATAAAAAAAGAGAGACTTGTAGTTATCCAAGGAAAAAGGATGGGTGTATTAGTTTGTTAGGGCTGCTGTAACAAAATATTGCAAACTGGGTAGCTTATACAATAAAAATTCATTTTCTCATAATTCTGAGGTTAAAAGGCCAAGATCAAGGTGTTGGCAAGTTTTGTGTCTTTTGAGGCTCCTCTCCTTGGCTTGTAGATGGCCACCTTCTTGCTATGCGCTGCGCTAATAAGATCGTTTCTCTGTGAGTGCATCCCTGGTATCTCTTTCTCTTATAGGAACATCAGTCATATTAGATTAAAAAGTATCTCTCTACTGGCATTATTTTAACTTAGTCTCCTTATCCTTATCCTTATCCTTATCCCAAAATGTGGTCACATTCTGAAGTACTAAGGATTAAGACCTTCACATATGAAGTTCGCAGGGTACACAATTCAATTCATAACAATGAGCTTGGGGTAGAAAGTTTAATTCAATCAGAAAATGCAGTGCATAAAAAGGCCCCAAGGAAAGAGAATGTAGATGATTGCATAAAATTTATTATGGCTAGAGAGTAGATTTGGAGAGAGCCAGGAAATGCAAGTGATGGTTTAAAGCAAGCTGGACCAGATTATAAAGTTTTTAAAGGCAAGTGGTTACTAAAATCCATATTCTTCTCTTCTCCTGGCACACAGTCAGACTTTCTCTCTCAGGCTCTTTGTTAGATGTTGTTGTGGAACTGACTTCCAGCCAATAGAATATGAGTAAAATGCCTAAGTATTATTTCTAAGCTTTTAAAAAATGGTGGTACCTCATTTATCTCCTTCCTTCCTTCCTTCCTTCCTTCCTTTCTTCCTGTCTTTTCTTTTCTTTCTTTCCTTCCTCCCTTCCTTTGTTTCCTTCATTTCTGATGGCTAGAATCAGGTTATGAAGGCAATGTAGTACATGCCAGAACCAAAAGAGTGAAGGAATGCGGGTCTTTGAATTAGTGTATAGAAGGGAACTGTCTAAAGAATCAGTAATATCCATGTGGCTGATCTATAAACAACAACAAAAAAAAACCTCTTCTGTTATTGAGCCATTGGAGTTTTGGGGTGTTTATTTGATACCATATCCTACTCTACCCATATGTATCTATATAATTATTCAATTTTCTAAAGACATTTTTAAAAATGTCTTTAGGAGTTTTAGAAAATTTAAAGGAGGAGTGACCTCATCAGTTCTATGAATTAGAAACTAGCCACAGTGGGAAGTGTGGATTAAAGGGCTATGACAGCACAGGAAAATTGCAGTCTCAGTAACCATCATGAAATTTTAGTAGCCTGACCCAGTGAGTGGGGATTTAGAAACAGTGAATAGAATGATGAAATATTTTATTATAGAATCTATTTTCTGGCAACAAATTGTTTATAATGTGGGAGAAATTCTAGAAGGAAAGAAGGATTCTAGGGTAATATCCAAGTGTCTATATCCACAATTTGTTGAATTAGATCTTGAGTAATGAGAGCTGGAGAAGTAGGCATAATGTATTCAATTTTGAGCTGATTTTAGTGTCCACAGATCTTCTATGTGGAGATCTGAGTGAGTTTGAGATACAAGTCTGTTTTCCATAAACTATCGAGAAGAAAAATACATATATAGTGTAATAAATTATAACTAATATTTTCTATGTTACTCAAGGTTCATTTGGGAAACAGAAGCAATAGGAGATAGATGATAGATAGATGATAGATAGATGATAGATAGATAGATAGATAGATAGATAGATAGATAGATAGATAGATGATAGATAGATAGATGATAGATGATAGATAGATAGATGATAGATAGATGATAGATAGATAGATAGATAGATAGATAGATAGATAGATAGATAGAGATAGATAGATAGATAGATAGATAGATAGATGATAGATAGATAGATAGATAGATAAAAGCTTTGTTTTGGGAATTGACTCACATGTTTATGGAGATCAAGACGTCTTACACTGTACCATCTGTAAGCTACTGAACCAGGAAAGTCAGTGATGTAATTCATCCTGTGTCTAAAATCCTGAGAACCAGGAGATCCAATTGCTCTGGAGCTTGAAGGCCCAAGAATGAGGAGCTTTGATGTCAGAGGGCAGGAGAAAATGGGCGTGTTCAAGCATAAGAAGAGAGAGAGAATTTGCTCCTTCTTCAGCTTTTTGTTCTTTCTGAGTACTCAATTGACTAGATAATACCACCCACATCAGTGAAGTGGGATCTTTTTTATTCAGTTTGCTTATTCAAATGCCAGTCCTGAAAACACCCTAATGGACACACCCAGAAATAACATTTGACCAGATATTGAAGCATCCCTTAGTCTAGCCAAATTAACACATAAAATTAACTATTATGTACACATACGAAATTTATGGAAAAAGTTACCTTTGCAACACTCTACCAAAAGTAAACAGTACCTTCATTATTCTTGCCTCTGTGCTTTTCTGTGTGTTTGTTTGTGTGTCTGCATGTGTGTTTCCGTGTGCACATATAATTCAGATTGCCTGGGGAAATTATTTGAAAACGTTTGTTTGATTTTATTTGATATGAATTTAATTAATCTGTATTATATTTGAAATTTTCTAAATAATCAATATTTTCATATAAAGGGTATTCTAATCCATAATACGTTATACACCTCAATTTCTTTAGGTCTTATTTAATGTATTTTAATCAACTTCTGTAATATTTTCCATAATGGTCTTGTACACTTTTGTTAGATTCATTTATATTATCATTGCTGTTATAGCAAATGGCATGTGTGATTTTTAATAACATTTAATTATTTTGGTTTATAGAAATGCAGTTATTCTTTATGTTAATTTTGCAAACAGAATCTATGCTGAACTCTCCAATTCTAGTAATTTATGTATAGTATTTTATGAGTTTTTATGAAAACAATCATATTGCTTGTAAATGATAACATTTTTTCACACTTTTCCAATCTTTGTATCTTATCTCATTCACCTTTGGGTAGCATTTCTAATGCAATATTAAATACAGTTAGAAACCCTTGCTTTGCTCTTGATCTTGAATTATCATTCTTTTAATATCGCATGATTAAGTATGATATTTGCTCTGGATTTTTGTGGATACCTACATTGTTGGAAAATACCCCTAGCTGCTGATGAAAACTTAACTTTCCCTGCTGTATGGGAATGAAGTTTGACCATGTTTTCTACAGTCTTGCAGTTAATTAAGCTATGTAACAAATCCCAGCAAATGAAGCTGATTAAATGCAATGCATATAATTTCAGGATTGTCTATTAAAATTTCTCGAGGAAAATAAGCTTTTCCACACTCTTTGTCCCATCCTAAACACTTTTTAAGGGGTGATCATACAACCTAGATTGTCTAGAACAATAATGACTTACACCTGGCATTCTAGAAACATTACTAATAGTTTTCCCACTCTTAGAGATGTCTCATTTTGAATAATATATTATATTCTATTTAAAAGCCACATGATGAGAGGTAAAGCAACTCAACAATGAGGTCTCTAAAGGAGAGCTGCTCAACAATGTGAATCCATGCTGAACTGTTAAATGAGTGAAAAATAAAAACATGATTTTTAAATCTGTTATGCAATTTTATTTTCCTACAAGATTCTCAGGATATGGAAATGCCGTTTGATTAGTAGATTAAAATTTTTGTCACAGATGGTTTGAAATTTTATGAAAATATTATATTTTTCTGTGTTTATTAGGTAAACATGAATTATTTTTCTTTTAATGTAATTAAATTACACTATTTAATTTTATACGTTAAATCAGCCTTGCATTCCTGGAACTAATCCAATTTTATTTCCAGGTTCATGATTCATACTGCAAGTCTTAATATAACAGTTTTACCTTCATAACCATGAATGAGATTAACATGTAATTTTTGTTTGGTAATGTCTTTATAGGCTTTACATCAAGGTTGTGCTTGTATTCTAAAATAAGTTGAAGGCCCTGGAATAGTTTGAGTAGGATTACAATTATTTATTTCTTAAGTTCCTAATTATGTTTAAATCTCCATTATATCTTCCTCTTTGATCCACAAGTTTTAGGTTTCATGCTCAAATATCCGTATTTTTCCAGAGATCTCTTTATTATTGATTTCTAATTTAATTGTGCTGTATTTGGGGTATGTTGTTAACATTTTGAATTTTGTTTAAGCTTCATTCACCAAACATTTATGAAGTCAATATTCTTAACTGGTCCAGTGTGCTTGAAAATAATACATATTCTTCACTGTGCTGTTTTAATGTATTATCATGTCAATCTTGTTATTTGTTATTTACACGTCCTGTATCATTTTTGAACTTTTGTCTGCTTGATGTATCAATTACTGATAGAGCTATATTTGATGAATTCACAATAATAGAATATATTTTTATTTCCTTCCATGGCACTGTCAATTGCTGTTTTATACACACGTGCACATACACACACACACACACACACACACACACACACACTCCATAGGGGATAGGTAAGTTGCCAGGTAATTTTTCTCAACTCATTAAAAATTATTTAACCAACTTCCTCTGGTTTCTAGCACTCTAATTTTCCTTTTGGGTGAGCCATCTTTTCTTTCTCGGTGTTCAACAAGTCTTCTCTATATCTTTGGTATTATATGTTTGAATTTGTATGGGTCTAAATATGATTTCCTGTGTATTTCTGTGTTTCTCAGGGAAGGAGACATGAATATAGTTTGAATGGCACTTTCTGAATCTGTAGATTTTGCAATTTCAGGAATACTATCATTCATTATTCCATTATTCACCCTTTTTCCTTTTTACTCTGAAACTCTTAAATATATAGAGAATCTTCTTACTCTGTTCTCCATATTTCTTATCCTCTTTCATGTTTGTAATATTTTTGTCTATCTGTGGTGACTTTGTGATTTTCCCCTCCCTTTGTGTTTTGTTTAGAGTTCTAGCAGGAGAATAGATGCTATAGTGGATGCCTTGAGTAGGATAGTGTTTGACTAACAGAGTAAATGCTTATGATACCTTGGAAGGGCTGTGATGACAAAGGTCAGTGATGCTGTCAATGGCTTTTAGAATATCCAAAAATGTAGCAATTACTAGGAACTTTAGCCAATTATCTCACCCACCTGAAACCGTAATGAGGAAGACTCAAGATGACATCTCTGGGAAGAGGCAGGATGATGCAGCTTTTGATCTCAGCCAATTAGATATTAAAACGACAAATTCTCAGGGGACACCACCACCAAAGGAAGTACTCTATTATCTAAACTCTATCATCTACTAGATTTGCTTTTATTCTCTCCTAGCAAAGATCTTAGAAAGGCAAAAGCAGTCCTTAGTATCCACTGACAATGTATATCCAGGTGATGCTTACGTTGGCATATTATTTTCTAGAATATTTTATGATTTATTTGTAACATGAGCTTATTATTTTGGACCCTTATTGGAGGAAAATTTGAGGCCAGGGTTGAAGGTAGGATATTGTAGAGAGAAATTGCTCCTGTTTCTAACAGTCACATGGGAGCAATTCCACTTTAAATAAAACATACACAAAAGATTACCTGACATCCAGATAGTGTGAATTTGGTATGCAAAACCGTTGTGTGGTTGACTTGCAATTATGACATCTTAAGAAAGCAATAGTTCCTCTCCTTAGAGCCAAAGTTTAGACGGACAATTTTTCTTGCAATCTTGAACTATTGATTGGAGATATGGCTGGGTAATTATAGTTCTAGTTAACCATTACAGTAAAAATTAAGTCTTCTTGGATCCCAGTTTACTGGGGCAAAGGGTTTATTGTGAGCTTTTACACATTTCAGTAGTCTCCAGGCATTTTGTAAAAATAAGCTGAAAGTTAATAAAATTTATCAAATGTCGTCAAGGCAAAAGTTCCATGCTCCTCTGACCTCAGATGCCCCTCTCATTTAGTTCACCTTCTCATTTAGCTTCTCGATATTCTATATTTCCTTTCCAAGTCATCGATTAATTTACAAGTATTTTATCCATCATTCTTTACATGTTTTCAGAATGATGATGAGTACTTAATTTACCGAATTGCTACCAACGGAAATCTATAGGTAAGTTAAGTAAAGAAAAATTATACACCCCGATTTGTCATGAAATTGTCATGACATCTTATGATAGTAAAACTAGTTTCATCAAGGTAATGAAAATTAAATGACATACAAAAATATTTTATTTACTAAGACAGAGAAAATTTTTAGCCAGAAGTACAAATGCTTATTTATACAAAAAGTATGTATGTGCTTGGCAGGCAGCCAACAACACTAACTTCTTGAATTTGACTCTCCACTTTCCTTAATATCAGTATTTGTTCATTAATGCTAGTCAAACACATAAGCATATTCAATGATTATTTAAAAACTTTTTACATACATGGGAAAACACATAAGCATATTCAATGATTGTTTAAAAATATTTTACACATGCGAGGCTGGGTGCGGTGGTCCACGCCTGTAATCCCAGCTCTTCGGGGGGCCAAGGTGAGTGGATCACCTGAGGTCAGGAGTTCAAGACTCCCCTGACCAGCATGGAGAAACCCCATCTCTACTAAAAATACAAAAAAATTAGCTGGGCATTGTGGTGCATGCCTGTAATCCCAGCTACTTTGGAGGCTGAGGCAGGAGAATTGCTTGAACCCAGGTGGCGGAGGTTGCGGTGAGCCGAGATCACACCATTGCACTCCAGCCTGGGCAACAAGAGCAAAACTCCATCTAAAAACAAAAACAAAAACAAAACAAAACAAAAAAAATTACACATGCGAAAAAACACATAAACATATTCAATGATTGTTTAAAAAATGTTTTACACATGTGAAAATATTAATGGAATCCTCAACTTTTGAATCCAAAACGGTGAGGTTCTCTTGATACGAAGCCTTACTCTTTCTCCTCAGCTAATTGCACAGGGTCTGCAATGAATTGATGGGTGAGTAAAATTACTTTCCACTTAAAGCAAGTTAAATTCCACTCAAAATAATTAAAATTTAAGAACAAAAACATCTCACATAATAAAATGTATAAAAGTAGAGCTGGTTAAATCCAGGCTTCATGACGTTATCTAAGACCCAGATTATTTTAATCTTTTCATTTTGTTTCAATGATCATGTCCTTATTTTTCTCAAGCTAGCCCATCTCATGTTCCTAGGATGATTTTGCCACTTCCAGATATCACATTTAAATATGACAATGTTTAAAGTAGGAAGAAATTACAGGTCTCTTTTTTGAAAATGAGAAAACCTTTCCTAGAATTTCCCGGGGGAGTTTCTCTGATGTCATGGCAAGGTTTATACTCTTGCAGATATGTTTTTACCATTCCCTGCAAAGGTAATCATATTCCCATTATGTGCTTAACCTAATTAGGATTTACAATTGAGCATTGCACTAAGGGATGCAATTGTACCAAAGTATGAAAACATTTTAAAAATAGTATTGATGTTAATGCATAAATGAAGAGAAAATATGTTTATTGGCAGATAACAGTAGAAAAATAAAATTATCAGTAGCATAAAATTTTAGAAGTTTTCAGTGAAGATTCTCTTCAATTATCTTTTCTCACATTGGAAATTGTTCAAGTTTGGTAGTAGCTGTAAAAGTAATTCATTACGTAGTATTTTCTACAGGCCTATCATCATTTATACACAATTTTCTTATGTAAACGTCAGGACAATTATATGAAATGTCCATTAGAATTGCCTACACTTTGTATATTGGGAAATAAGCTTCAGAGAGACTAAGCAACACTTTCAAGGGCATAACAAATAAATGGAAACCTGAGTTTCTTGGCCCTCAAAAACACTTGCTCTATCTACAGTTACAGCTTTCCAAATGTATAGAAGAATACATATTTAAGTACAGAAATGAATAACTAATAGTTTCGAAATGAATAACATGTTTAAAGTATTTCAAACCAGCACTCATTCATTGCAACAGATATCAATTTTTTCTAATGGCTAGAACCATCTAATTTGTATCTGAACAGGTGAAATTATCACGTCAGTAAATGCTGTTCTTAATGAAAATGAAAACGAAATATACACTAGCTGTGCTTAAATTCTGGAGGTTTCATACTACATGATGATTTTAATGTTCTGTAGGATGCATATTCTAGGGTGCTTCCTAACTTGATGACCTCTCTTTCAGCTGATCTTCTTGAAGAAGAAATTTTCCAAAATAGACAAATTATGAACAATTGTTTGTGTGCTCGTGTGTTTGCCCTCATTATTTCCGTGTAGTAAGGTATGTCAATGAAAGATCAAAAAAGTAGAATGTCTGTAATAGAGAAAAGGACAGAGAGTGCATATCCTAGGCAATATAATTACATATATGTTTCTGAAGGAGTATTTGGTTCCACTGATGATTGAGATTTTCCATTTCGTGTTATGGAAACAGTTAAGCTTGCTCGTTAAAAATGCCTGCTGGTCTTCATCCTAGAAATAAATAAAAGGGCTTAGAATTTTTTTCTTAGACTATTTCAAGCATTAGCCCACGTTTTCTTAAGATCGTGTAGAAGAGGAGCAGCTTATAAAACTATTGATAACGTATGCATTGAGGGGGTGAAAACTGCAGATTTTATCAACGACCACTGATATGGTTTGGCTGTGTCCCCACCCAAGTCTCACCTTGAATTGTAATAATCCCCAAGAGTTAAGGGTGGGGCCAGATGAACATAGCTGAATCATGGGGGCAGTTCTCCCATACTGTTCTCATGGTAGTGAATATGTCTCCCAAGATCTGATGGTTTTATGAATGGGAGTTCCCCTGCACAGGCTCTCATGCCTGCCACTATGTAAGACGTGACTTTGCTCGTCGTTTACCTTCTGCCATGATACTGAGGCCTCCCTAGCCATGTGGAACTGTGAGTCAATTAAACCTCTTTTCTTTATAAATTACCAAGTCTTGGGTATGTCTTTACTAGCAGTGTGAGAATGAACTAATACAACCACAGAATAGAACCAAATAGACACAAATAAAATATTTTATTCTGAGTTTCTTTCCTGCTTATCAACCTTTCAATTCCCTTTTATTTTGTTTGGTTCCTTTTGGTTTCAATAGCTTTGAAAAGGAAAACTCCTCTTGGCTTCTTAGGTGTGATTTATAACAAACATTAAGTTTAAAATTAGTTTTTCGTTGGAATTCCCTGAGAGTTAAGTCCCCTTAGGAAATTACTACCCTTAGTTGAACCTTCATGGTTGGTAGCAGATGAATTATGGCCCAAAGAAAGACATTCATTAAGAGAAAGTTGAGAAGGATTGGGAAAATCAAGTCGTAGTAAGAAAAAAATTCTGATTCAATTTGTTCAGCCAATTTCTAAAAAGATGTGTTTTCCCCTCCATACCAGAAAATGCATTTACTTTGGGGAAAAAAAATAACTAAAAAGGAAGAACATAGTTCTTTAACAGTCACATGCCTTCTTTATTTCCCTTGGGATAAAGTGAGCAGGCTACCCTAGACAGCTTAATTCAGTGGCTTTTATACTCTCCTCAGTGACAGATTTTAGAATCTCATTCAAGATAAAATGAGGCATGGATAAAGCTAAAAAAGGAGACAAATCCAATCATTGAGAGAAATTACTCCTCAATTAACATTCACCTGTAGTTGAAATGATTTATACCTAAGCTAATTTTTACAGTTGTAGAATGACTAGTTTTTATTTGTTATTGTTGAAAAATAGGTGGACAATGCTTTAAATGCATTCAGATATTATGAATTAAAATAACATTTAGCCATAATTACCCTTTTATAAAACTTTACAATAAACTAATTTTGATACAAACTTAGGTACAAATTTATCTTAGAATAAGGTAATAATCATATGAAGCTATACTATTGCTGACCTAATAAATAAATATTTGAGAGTCATTGGTTTTGTTCACAAGGTTATTTTACCTGAATTGGAAATGATACTCTGATAATGATCCTGTCATACCTTCACCTAGTTTTCTTGGGTTTAGTAATAGTCTATAAATAGGCATAAAGAGTTTGGAATTGACTGGTTTGAGGCTAGAGGTTTTATAATTTGGTAAAGAATATATAGTACCTATCTTATTGCGATCATGTTTTGACTAGTTGAAATAACTAACTACACTGTCTGAAGAATTGTGCTCATCTAACAGAGAGAGAGAGAAAGAGAGACCCCATTCTGTCTTCTTTGCATCTAACCAGAGTTAATTTCAATTTTCTTTTCAGACAGAGTGTATATAATGGCTAAAGGTTTCAAGACTCTGTCATGATGCTTAGGTGAAAGTAGCAGATCAAGTGTTGGGGGAAATGTAGCAATCCCACTCTCAAAAATGATAATCTAAATGGGAAGCCTGAAGTTCATTTTACTATCTCAAAGGGAAGGCACAGATTTAAGTTCAAATATTAGTGATTTAAGATCTTTTTAAGCTTTGCTATTGCCCATCTGACAATTACTTATATCTTCCCTTCCCCAGTAGTGATTTACCTTAAGATCCATAATAAGAAAACTGTCTGGGTGCTTATGATGGGGATTCATTGTGGTCTTGAGTTTAGTTTGTAAAAAAGAGATTCCCCAGGCAAATGTGTCAGTGACTAAGACTTCTGGGGTGAAAAATAAGCAGCTGGCATAAAAGATCCTGCATTCAAGTATAGAAGGAACGTCTATGGAGATCATTTAATTCAGAAGTTACAAGAAAATCTTGAGGAGGATGAAGGGAAAAGGTAAAGTGACAAAAGTTTGGGGTATATATTTGATACCAAGGCATTAGAATACACTTATTCTAGACCAACCCTCCCCTGTACAGGTTTGGTCTTTAGAAGAGGGAAATAGGTTCCAAGCTATTACAATTTGGCCAAACACTATAAATTTTTATTTGGAAATTTCATAAAACCTGAAAATGTTTTCATTCCTGAAGTTGAGGGATAGCCTCTGCTGCATTTTTGTGCAAAGCCTGACAGCCTAGATTTCATCCTTATTCCTTTTTTTTTTTTTTTTTTTTGACAGAGTTTCGCTCTTCTTGCCCAGGCTTGAGTGCAATGGCCCGATCTTGGCTCACCACAACCTCCGCCTTCCAGGTTGAAGCTATTCTCCTGCCTCAGCCTCCAGAGTAGCTGGGATTACAGGCATCCGCCACCACTCCCGGCTAATTCTGTATTTTTGGTAGAGACAGGGTTTCTCCATGTTGGTCAGGCTGGCCTCCAACTCCCGACCTCAGGTGATCCACCCATGTTGGCCTCCCAAAGTGCTGGGATTACAGGCATGAGCCACCGTACTAGACCCCATCCTTACTCCTTTTCTCATCTCCTTCCTCAAAGCTTCCTTTGGAGAAATGTTTAAAATTTAAGTTACTTCAATCACTGTTTGTAGGCTGATGAATTCCTATGCAATGTTGCCAGTTTTTGCCAGTTTTTCTCTTTCTGTACAACTCCTGCAGGGAAACTCCAGTCTCCTCAAATTAAACACACCTGAAGCTAAAATTTTCTTAAACACTCACCTAGCTCTAATTTTAGCCACCGTATAGCAGGTCCTTCAATAACGTCATTCAATTTAATGTTATTTCCTTGTAATGCTGGGGAAAAAAAAAAAAAAATGATTCCCGGCCAGCTACTGCTTGTGTGGAGTTTGCACATTTTCCCCATATCCACATGGATTTTCTCTGAGTTCTTGGAGTTTTTTTTGACATCCTAAACCTGTGCATATGAAGCGAATTGGGTTGTCTACAATCTGAGTGGGGGTGGGTGTGAGTGTACTCTGCCAGGGGATTGTGTCCTGTCTAGGATAGGTTTACACTTTGTGCTTTGAGTTGCCAGGAAAGGCTCTAGCCAACTGAGACCTGAACTGGAATAAGCAGATTGAAGAATTCATGAATGAACAAGTCAATACCAGTGATTGTGAAATAAAAATGTGTGAAATCTGCAAGTGAGCCCACCGTGTTTGTAATTTCTTTGTCTGTGGACTCTGTAGTGGTAGGGAGCTACTCCTTACAGTTTGTGCCTTGCAAACATTTATTCCTTGACTTAACCCCCCACTTCTGTGGTCACTGTCACATACTGATTCACCAAAAATTGGGTGAATAATTATGTAACATTTTATTAATCTTTCTTAAATGTATGTATAGCTCATATTTATTTCAATGTCTAGTACTAGAAGTGTTTTCTGTCTTTATTTTGATGTTTGGTGATGGTTTTGTGACCAGAAATATTCTGTGGAAATGTAACTCTTGTTTATATAAATTAGCCTATGGCAAAATTGGATTTGTGACGTTTCATCTCTCTTAAAGTTGCACTTTCCAGGAACCTATTGATGATGTTTAGTGAGAACTCATTGTACAATGTAAATATTGTATGGCTATGTATGTTCAAACACAATGAGATGACGTATCTCAACTATACATTCTGAGTGTGAAATTATGTTCTATTATTTTAGTCTGTTTTGTGCTGCTGTAGCAAAATACCTGAGAGTGGGTAATTTATAAAGAACATTAATTTATGTTTTCATGGTTCTGGAGTCCAAGATAAAGGTACAGACATGTTCAGTGGTTTGGTGAGATCCACATCTTCTAAAGGGTAGGAACTCTGTGTGTTCACCTGGTAAAAGATAAAAGGGCAAGAAAACAAACTCCATTCAACAAACTCTTTTTAAAAAGCATTTAATCTCATTCATGAGGGTAAGGCCCTCAAAACACAGTCACCACCCAAAGGCCATACCTTCCAATACTGTTGCATTGGCAATTAAGTTTCAGCATTCATTTGGAGGGGGACAAAAATTTTCAAACCATAGCAATTATCTGTTCAGATATTAACACTGTGTCAAGAATAGAATATGAGTTCATTGAGTGGTTAAATATTTGATGAGCAAGACAGAAAAAATTGAGATATACTCAATTTTGATATACTATACTATCTATAATGTGTGTAAGCAGTGATGGAAACAAAGTGAAGTCTAGATTTAGGAAGTTGAATCAAATAAAACAGAGGCTGTGAAAGAGTTTGGAAAGAGAACACATGTGTGCACAGATGGACAATCATGTGAAGAGACAGTGAGAAGGTGGTTAACCACCAAGGAGAGAGGCCTAAAACCTATCCTTTTCTTATGGCCCTCAAAGGAAACCCATCTGTAAATGCCTTGGTCTTGCATTGGTATCCTCCAAAATTGTGAGAAATTTATCTTGTTTAGGACAAATAGTCTGCAGTATTGAGTTATGGTAGCCCCAGCAATTGAGTGCAAATTTGAGTATGTAATATTAGTATATGCAGATATTATTATGTGTAGTTTGGTGCATCTAGAGGAAAAAATTGCCTCTATAAAACAAAGCCCTGGGTCTTCCACCTGAAGAGAAAATAGGGCTCAATTGAAAGCCAGTATGCATAATCCTAAAGAGGAAAAACTACTTGATTTTCCTCCAGGGGTTGCTGTTTTCTATCCAGATATAAATGCAATTACAATAAAACCATGTTTGTTTCCACTAGAGTTAGATGTTTAAACAAGTTGATACATTTTTGAAAACACAGTAAGTAAAGATGCTTTGTTTATTTTTATTTACATATTAACTTTAGTACTGACAGAGGATGACAAAGAGATAGCCTTAGAGACCACTGAAATCATTTCATTCACAAAATGGGTATTTTGTGAGTAAATGCTGCAGATCGTTCCTCTGTTGGGAGCATTGCTTAGGGCTCAGCAGATGGCCACTGGAGTTTGAAAACATCTGTTTGCTTTCTCTCCTTTTCTCAGTCCAGAATCCACAAATGATAAAGGCTTTTACATAATAATGCTCTCTGCCCACTAGGACTAGGTTACAGCTGGCAAGAACAAGGAAGTGAGATAGCTTTGATGAATGTGATATAATAATGCCATGTTGTAAAAACACTTTGACTTGGTAATAGACACTACTGCATCCAGGAGACAGTAGCAAGTGTAAGTTTATGAATTGACTGATGTTTGAACTTATTTATTGGTATAGGTTGGATATTAGTCCTTGCACAAATCTCATCTTGAAATGTAATCCCCAATGCTTGAGGTGGAGCCTAGTGGGAGATCTTTGGGTCATGGGAGCAGGTCTCTCATGGTTTGGTGCTGTCTTTGGGAGAGTGAGTGAGTTCTCACAAGATCTGGCCATTTAAAAGTGTGTGACAGCTTCCCTCTCCCTCACTCTCTCTCTCTCTCTTGCCCCTGCTCTTGCCATGTGAGACACATGATCCTGCTTCACCTTCTGCCATGATTAGAAGCTTCCTGAGGCCACCCCGGAAGCAAATGCCACCAGGTTGTCTACAAAGCATGCAGAACTGTGAGCCAATTAAACTTATTTTCTTTATAAATTACTCAGTCTCAGGTATTTCTTTATGGCAATGCAAGAATGGCACAACATACTTTTTAAAGTAATTCACAAGTTAAAACACATTTGCCCTTTGGATTTCAAAAGAATAAGCATCTATTACAAACCCTACAAAAACTTAACTTTCTAATATAAGTTTTACTTATACAAATAAATTTTAAAATAGTCTGCTAAATACAGAATTAAATATCTTTTAAATCCAGTTTTTCACTGGGATATACTTTTTAAACCAAGAACTGTTGAACTGAAAATATTAAGCACTGAATTACATGCAATGCAGTTAGATGTTAGGATTGGCAACAGTAGAAATAATATTGCTATCTTTTAAAGCTTCAAAAGTTTTAAAACAAAAAGACATATCAAAAAGTAAGTGAATATAAGTAGCATTATATACACTACCTGTAAGCAGGCCATCTGCTCAGTTGTAAAGGTGGTGGTTAGGGAATGCTCAGTAACTTCAGCAGGACAAGGGAAGCCTCATGGAGAGGAAGACCCTTCGGGTGCATTCTGAGGGACAGGTAGTGATAGGGAGACAAGAATAGGCATTTTGTTATGAAAGACTTGTCAAAAGAACCCTAAAAGGTAGAGTTGAAATTTTATAGAATAAGTTCAGATATAATGGATAGACTAGTTCACTTGTTTTCAATGATTTTAATATACTTATTAAAATATTTTTGTGCATTTCATTTTGTTTTAATTTCACATTTACAGAAAAATTGCAAAAATAGTGCAAAAAATTCCTTTATATGCTCCACTTTACTCACATTCACCAATGGCATGCATTTTTTTTTCCCTTTTGCATTAGCATTCTGTCTTCCTTGCTCTCTCTGCATATATGTGGCTGCTTCTTTTGTCCTTCTGACATATCTCTGGGATTCTCAAAATGCCTCTTTAATGTCTGAGACTACAAGGTGACTCAGGTTTGCATTATCATTTTGCTGGTGTAGTTTTACTCTCTGTTATATTCACTGTACCTTTTAAATGGACAATGTTTTTTAGAAAAAGACTGAGCATCAAGAGTATTCATAGCTTCTATGCCTTCTCAATAAACAGAACTCCGAAAATATGTATCTCTATATTCATTTATTAAAATGATGCTGAGCTCATACTGATACCTCAATTTTATCCAAAACTTCAGAATGTATTCCAGGTACATGTGTATATGTATACATACACACATATATAAACACATACACATATACACACATAAACACCCTCTTCCAAAACAGTGAGAAACCTAGTCATCATTACACTCAAAATATTTACGTTTGCTCAAAATTAGTAAACACAAAAAATAGTTTCAAAATTGGTAATCTAAACCACTAAGGAAAAAAAAGCAAAGCCATAATAAAATTTGTTTACCATTTCTTTTTTGCTTCTTTGAGATAAAATTTAATTAGAGTGAAATAAATAAAGCTTACATGTAAAATTTAATGAGTTTAGACAGGCGCATACGCTGTTAAGACAAAACATTTTCAATACCTTAAAAAGTTACTATGTTGTTGTTTTCAATCAATACCCTCACCCCCACAGAGGTAAACACTGCTGCATTTTTTTCACCATGAATTGGTTTTGCCTTTTCTATAATACATAATAAATCAAAATCATTCTGTCCACATTTTTTTTATCTAGTTCATTTTTCAACATAATGTCTGAGGTGCATCTAGTAGTTTGTTTATTTTTATTGCTAGGTAGTATATTTGTTATATTATTTTACCATAAAATATTTACCCATTTTTCTGTTAATAGACACCTAGACTACATCCAGTTTTTGATTCTTGTGTTATAGTGCAATTGTGGACATTCTTGTGCAAAATTATTTGCAGACATGAGATTTTATGGATCTTGCGAATACACCTAGGGTAGAATTTCAGAGACAGATGTGTACGTTTATAATAGGCTCCCAAACATTCTTTCAAAGAGGATGGAATATTTACATTTTCACCAGCCTGTGTGAGAGATGTGGTTGCTCTGCATCCTTGCCAACATTTACTATTTACAGGTTTTTAAATTGTATTCATTCTGGTGAGTGTATATACATTTAATTTTAATATACAGTTTCCTGATAATCATATTGAATACTTTTCTCATGTTTATCAGACACTTGTATATGATTCTTTCTAAAGTATAAAAGTTTTTTGACCAATGTTGTTAGATCATTCATCCAACAATCAATTGTTTTACTGTTGAATTGTTGAATTGTAAACATACATTTTTTTTTTTTTTTAAGAGGGAGTTTCACTCTTGTTGCCCAGGCTAGAGTGAAGTGGCCACAATCTCGGCTCACTGCAGCCTCCACCTTCCAGTTTCAAGCAAGTCTCCTGCCTCAGCCTCCCGAGTAGCTGAGATTATAGGCACCCACCACCATGCCTAGCTAATTTTTGTATTTTTAGTAGAGACAAGGTTTCACCATGTTGACTAGGCTGGTCTTGAACTCCTGACCTCGTGATCTGCCCACTTCGGCCTCCCAAAGTGCTGAGATTACGGGTGTGAGCCACCGCGCCCAGCAAGAATACATATTTTTTTTTATACTGGTCTTTTGTGGGTTACAGATTTTACTTGAGACATTTTACTAACTTTCCTATTTTGATGAAGTGTTATCTTGATGAAGTTTATCATGTTCTCTCTTTACTTTTATTCTTTTCAATAAAAATATTCTATAAAAATCTTTCCTTTCTAAGAAACTTTTGCCTACCTCATGTTGCAGAGAGAAACTACTTTTTTTTATTTTAGCCAAATTTTTAGTTTTAGCTTTTACATTTAACCTTTACATTTGAACTCCATTTCAAACTAAGATTTGCATATGTTATTAGGTGACATTAAGATTTATTTCATGCCATATGTTTATCCACTTCTCTCACAACTATTTGTTTAAAAAGCTTTCCTTCCCCATTGAAATGCTTTGCCATCTACCAAAAATTGAATGATCTTATAAGTGTCTGTCTAATTCTGGGTACTTCTCTTCATCTGTCTGTTTTTGTCGTTTTTTTTTTTTTTTTCTATTTTTTTACCAATAGCCTACCATCTTAGTTACGTAGTTTTATGTTAAGACTTGAAGCTTCTCAACTTTTATATATTTGAATGTGTCTCGTTTTCATTTTTATTTTTAAAAGATGTGTTCTGATTTCCATCTTAGACTTTTTTTCCCTTTTTAATGAGAAGTCTGTGCTTCATGTCATTGTTCCTCTACGTGTACTTTTTCTGTGGTGATTTTAAGCTCTTCCTTTACTCTGTTTTTTTCTACCCTCACTATACAGATCTCTTTTTGCTTAACTTTTTGCAGTTCACTGAGCTTCTTTGATCTTTAAGTTTCTGCTCTTCACCAAATTCTGTGAATTACTGACTTTTTTTCATTTACGTTACTGTCCCTTTCTTTTGGTTCTTTCCTTAATCAAAACATTCTCTCTCTCTCTCTCTCTCTGTCTCTCAGTCTTTCCATTTTTCATTTTTACTTCTTTCTCTGATTTTCAGGTTAGATCATTTCTTGCATTTGCTAACTAGACTGGCATAATTTAGTGAATTGTTCGGTAGTATGTTGTAATATTTAGCTCTAGAATTTATATTTTTAACACAGTGTTCCTTTTTCCGCTGATATTTACATTTTCATATTCATTCTAACCACAGGCTTCTTTAAGTACTTCAACATATTTGTAATAGATGCTTTGAAACATTTCGTTGTCATAGTCATCTTCAGCATCTGGGTCATCTCAGATTCATTTAATTATTTTCTTCTTCATATTTAGGGGCCACAGTATCTTTTTTTTCTGCATGTCCTGTAATATTTAATTATATGTTAGACATTAGGTGCTCCAATGTTGGGTGCATATATATTTACAATTGTTACCACCTTTTATTGGTCCATTTTCACACTGTTATAAAGAACTTCCTGAAACTGAGAAATTTATAACGAAACAAGGTTGACTCACAGTTCTGCATGGCTGAGGGGCCTCAGGAAACTTACAATCATGGCAGAAGAAGAAGGGGAAGCAAGTTACTTCTTATATGATGGCAGGAAAGAGAGAAACAAGGGGTGAAGTCCACATTTTTAAACCATCAGATCTCGTGAGAACTCACTATCAAGAGAACAGCATGGGAAAAATCCACCCCCATGGTCCAATTACCTCCCTCCAGCTCCCTTTCCCAACGCATGGGAATGGGAATTACAATTTGACATGAGATTGGGTGGTGACACAGAGCCAAACCAAATCACACCTATTAATAAATTGACCCCTTTATTATTATATAATAACTTTTTGTCTTAATTTTACAGTTTTGACTAAAGGCTATGCTGTCTGCTCTAACTATAGCAACTCCTGCTCTCTTTGACTTTCCATTTGTGTGAAATATCTTTTTTCCATGCCTTCACTTGCAATTTATGTGGATCTTTAAAGGTGAAGTGAGTCAATGAGTGTCTTGTAGGCAGCCTATAGTTGAGTCTTGTTTTTCTTTTTCAATCACTCTACCTTCAAAATAATTGATAGGTAAGGACTTACTACTGCCACGTTGCATTCTGTTAATGACTTTCTGGTTTTGTTTTTCTAAAGTAAATATCTTGTTCCCTTTTTCCTGTCTTTCTATGTTCCTTTGTAGTTTGTTGTATTTCTGTAGTGGTATGCTTTGATTCCAAAGTTTGTATCTTTTTTGTATCTGCTGTAGGTTTTTGCTTTGCGACTACCATGAGGTTTATATAAAATATCTTATACTTTTAACAGGCTATATTAAGCAGATAACAATGTAATTTTCATCACATACAAAAATCTTACACTTCACCTCACACACACATTTTATGTTTTTGATGACATCATTTACATTTTTAAAATAATTTTTATTTCTTAACATATTATTATTGCTATAGTTGCTTTTAATAGTTTTGTCTTTAAACCACAGACTGTAATTTAAATCCAAAATATGTTCCTTTTACAATGTATATAACTTTAATCTCTAAAGTAAATGTAAACTTTTTAACTATTTCTCTTTAAAATCAAGAAAAATAATAATGTATTAGTCAGGGTTCCCTAGAGGGAAAGAAGTAATAGGACAGATGTATATATAAAGGGGAGTGTTTTAAGGAGTATTAACTCACATGATCAGAAGGTTCCACAGTAGGCCGTCTGCAAGCTGAGGAGCAAGGAAGCCAGTCTGGATCCCAAAGCTGAAGAACTTGGAGTCTGATGTTCCAGGGCAGGAGGCGTCCAGTACAAAAGAAAGATGTAGGCTGGGAGGCTAAGCCAGTCCAGTCTTTTCATTTTCTTCTGCCTGCTTTTATTCTGGCTACAATGGCAGTTGATTAGATTATACCCACACAGATTAAGCATGGGTCTGCCTTTCTCAGTCCACTGATTCAAATGTTAATCTCCTTTGGCAAGACCCTAACAGACACACCCAGGAACAATACTTTGCATCCTTCAATCCAGTCAAGTTGACACTCAGTATTAATCATCACAAATCACAAATGCAGATTAAAAGAAAGATAAATGGAAATAACTTATCCATTTTACTGAGAATGATAAAAATTAGGAGGACATATTTTATAGTAGATTTGTACTTCCCAGTTTGTACTGGTTTTTACATAAGTTTAATACTGTATTTTAATTTTAAGATGAAAAGAGTATTTTGCATCCCTATGCTCTCTCTGCTTGGTTCTTATGTGCTATATAGGAGAGATATATTCTTTGACTAAAGCTAAAGGAAGAAAGAGATAAGGCTACTAAATAAAGACTGTCATTAATCTGGTAACCTCTCTACTTTTTAGTGTATCTCAATTAAAATCACCTTAATATAGGTCTAATTACCCTCTTCTTAGAGCAAAGATTTTTAAATTAAGTATAAGACAGGGTACAAGAGAAAGCCTTACTGCTAGATTTTGGCACCCACAGAACAAAAGAAAGTTTGACACCAATATTTCAAATTGTCTCTTATTTGGCATCCTGCAATTAATTTTGCATTGAAGACTACATATCGTAAACAGAGAATAGGTGAGAGGTAAGTCTTTCTTTTGCTGTGATGGGGTTGTAGGAAGGATCATGCCTTCTCAAATGTGGGGAGACCTCAGCAAAACAAAATTATAAATGATTACCTATGGAAAACAACAATCTGAACATTAATTATCATGAAATTACTAGTATCAACAAATATCTGGGAACATTTTAATTTTCTGGGGTATATGTAAGCCAGTATGAAGAAAGCTAGAATAATCTCTTCTGATTAGAGGGCTTGTTTGATGTACAAATGCCTAAGCAGATATCTTTACTCTAGAAATAAAGGGAATCATTAAAGTCTTCTGAATGAAGAAAATAATGGAAGGTGAGGGAAAATAAACTGATCTATTTTAATAATTTAATAATAGCAATATATTTAATTCTCATTGTGCATCAATTTAATTTTATCTACATTTATGACAACTTTTGAATGAGGTATTATGATCCTTATTTAACAGATGAAAAAACTGAGACTTGGATAAACTAAGTTGTAAATCATATCGCACTTAAATGCCAGAGCTGGGATTAAAACCATATGAGTCTGAAGTCAAAGCCCCTCTTCTTATTTACATAATTTTATTCAGTGATAACACAATGTTGCAGAATAATTTTCTATGGGTCTCTGATATTTCTGCGTGTTGGGGAGTAATTCTTCATGGGTCTCTAATATTTCTGCATGTTTTGCAAACAGCAGAACTGGTTATCTTTTATCCAGACTCTCTTCTCAAGGTGGTTTCTATAAACAACAGTGTTGGAAGATAAAGATAATGTGTCTCTCTGAAGCAAAAGCATATGTTGGCTTTAACTTCCAATAAATGTGTTCATGTGAGGCAGGAATTTGTATTTAATAAGTTTTGGGGATTTAGCTAAGACCCCAATTCACTGGAGGCATAGAATTCACCTGGGTCTTTTGTGTCTCCACCATAACATTTGGGAAGTAGTGGGAACTTACGGAAGTGTGAGGATCACACTGGTTGCTGTGTTTTGAATAATAAAGAACTATGTTTCTGACCTAGAAGTCTCTAGTCTTCTGCCTACCTCAAAGACAATGTGTCAGGCTATCTTCTTCGCTTGCAAATAGGATAAAATCTTAAACTCTCCATAGCTGTTGACAGATATTTTTGGTAGAATTCACAGATCTTAATTGTACAAGAAGATAAATGCAGCCCTGAGTGGTAAGCACCTCTCAGATAAAGATATAGATCAAGATATAGAATGCCAGCTTGTAGTTGTAGCCTCACAATTCAAAGCCCCAGGGGAACCCCTCATGTTGCATAATTCCCTTTCCTATTATCAAAAAAATAGGGAGATATTTTAATTATGTGCAATGTAAATTTCTGAATAGCTACATTACATTTTGGAATAAACAGGAAAAGCCAAGGAATAATATCATTCAGAGATCTAAACTTACATGAGAGAAAAAGAAAAGGTAATGTAATGATTAAAAGTTATTAAGAGTTTGATCTTGTTATTTAGAGGTGTGATTGGTAGAAACAGGAAATCCAGTTTATTATTATGATTTCAGATACAGATGTATTGTGTTAAAAGAATAAAAGTCATCTACACTGCAAGCAGCCAGAAGATATGTAGAAATATACACATTGCATTCATTCATCTGCAAAGAAATTGGAGACTGAGAAATAAAATGTAACTCAGATGTTTAATGAGTGAAAGAAAGAAAAGAACCTGCTTCGAGGAAGTTGAGGTAAATGCAGTCTTCAAAACAACTATTAGTTTTGTGATTTGTTGGCTGAGAGTAAGGAATTCAGGGAATGAGGGGAAGTTAAGCTTAGAATGGAAAGACAATAAAATGTTAATTCTTAGATACAAGTCATTTAAAAGGAGGAATATAGTTTCAAGTTAAAATAGAAGTAGTATGATTAAGTGTTATCCCTGTGCTTTTTATTATTATTTTTTTCTTTCTTTCTTTCTTTGTTTTCTTTTTTCTTTTTTTTTGCAAGACGGAGTTTTGCTCTCTTGCCCAGACTGGAGTGCAGTGGTGAGATCTCAGCTCACTGCAACCTCGGCCTCCCGGGTTCAAGTGATTCTCCTGCCTCAGCCTCCTGAGTATCTGGGATTATTGGCACCCGCCACCATGCCCAGCTAATTTTTGTATTTTTAGTAGAGACGGGGTTTTGCCATATTGGTCATTCTGGTCTTGAACTCCTGACCTCAGGTGATTCACCCATCTGGGCCTCCCAAAGTGCTAGGATTATGGTCCTGAGCCACTGAGCCTGGCCCTCCTCTGTGCCTTTTTTTTTTTTTTTTTTTTCACCTGTTTGGCACATCAGAACAAGAAGAATGAGCACCATAGCACACAGGAATCAGGACAGAATATAACTGAAAATTTAAGTTTGGCAAATTTGGTTTTTGGCAGAAGTACAAATGCTTTTGGCCTGAGGCTGCAGGGTAGAAAGAGGAAGTAGGGAAATTAAAAATGAGGACAGATATCACTTCCTATAGATTTGATTTCTCAATAAATATTTTAGATTTATCTCTTGCATTGAGGTGAGTGAATATAAAACTGAGAAAAGTGGAAAAGTTTTGGAACAGATACTGTGGTAGTATAGCCCAATATTAATGTAAATATTATCAAAATCTTTTAGGACCTAATAGATATTAGTACAGTGTCTTTGATTAGTAAGAGCTGAAAATGTTGATACAGCCTATGATATTCATGAATAAACATTCTGTATAAGCACAAAATACGCCAGATAATGAACTATCCATATCCTAGAGGAGAGTCCATTTTCATCCTTTTTCTTCCTCCAACTTCATACTAATGACTTTTAAAAAACGCTTACACAAGGTCATCAATATCATCACTTATTATAAGTAATTTTTCAAACCATTTCACCTGAGAATACTTCCTATAAAATGTATTTTCTATAATAACTTTACATTTTTATTTTTCTGACCATTATTATAAAACTTTATAATTTTATAATTGTTAGATTATTATTAAGATCTAAATATGTATACAGTATATACGGTAAGCAAAGCTTGAAAAAAAATCACCATTATTCCAAAGCATTCCTTTAAAATCTCACATCCCTGGAAAGAGAATACTGATACATCATATTACGCATTCTAGTGATGATGAACTATATAAGTTAAAGACTCTATACCAACAACCTAGATTTGTATAATTAAAATGTTGTATATTTTATACAGCCAAATTCCATAGAAGTTTTTCAAGTAAAAGTCTTATAAAAGTTTACTTTCAAGTAAAAGTGTTATAAAAGTTTACTTTCAAGTAAGTGTTAGCAGTGATAATGATAACATTCTTGCTACTGTCCTCTGTATGTCACCACATGTAGATTTATTAGACTTGCTACCAGTTTAAATATATAGAAACTCTTTTATCTTCCTTTGAGTGTGTAAAGGTGAATATTGCAAAGTATTTCTCTTCTAGTTAAAAAATAAGACTTTTTTGTTTATTTGGTTTTTTTTGTTGTATTTTTTTTTTTTTTTTTTTGAGACATAGTCTCACTCTGTTGCCAGGCTGGAGTGCAGTGGCATGATCTCGGCTCACTGCAACCTCCACCTCCCAGGTTCAAGTGATTCTCCTGCCTCAGCCTCCCAGGTAGCTGGGACTACAGGCGCCTGCCACCACACCTGGCTAATTTTTGTATTTTTAATAGAGATGGGGGCCGGGCGCAGTGGCTCACGCTTGTAATCCCAGCACTTTGGGAGGCCGAGGCGGGTGGATCACGAAGTCAGGAGATCGAGACCACGGTGAAACCCCGTCTCCACTAAAAATACAAAAGATTAGCCGGGCGTGGTGGTGGGCGCCTGTAGTCCCAGCTACTCGGAGAGGCTGAGGCAGGAGAACGCCGTGAACCCGGGAGGCGGAGCTTGCAGTGAGCCGAGATCGCGCCACTGCACTCCAGCCTGGGAGACAGAGCGAGACTCCGTCTCAAAAAAAAAAAAAAAAAAAAATAGAAATGGGGTTTCACCATGTTGGCCAGGATGGTCTCGGTCTCTTGACCTCGTGATCCACCCGCCTCAGACTCCCAAAACGCTGGGATGACCAGCCCAGCAAGAAATAAGACTCTTTTTGAGTGGTAACAGGACACATGGATAAACATAGACAGCCATAAAGGGGTGGAATTACCCTACATATTTTTTGAGAACAAAGACCAAGTGATTGAATTTTTAAAGATGATGTTAGTAAAAATCTTTAGAGTCAAAATAAAGGAAGAACTCAGATACTGTGTTACTGTTCACATGGTTCACATTAATTATTGGCATCGTTAACTGAGAACATTGAGTTACTCTGAGCAAATCTGGACTTGCATTATATAGTACTGTTATAACATGAAAAAGAAAATATGAGATTTTTATTTTTTCTAATTTTTGTCACTTTTTCTATATAATATTATTATTTTCTGCCAAATTTTCTATTTCTAAGAAAAAAAGTCTGCTATCACATGTATTATGTTTTCACGTTTTTTAAGAGCACATTCTTTGTTTTCTGAATTTTCATTATTTTTATCATTCTTTCTTTCCTCCTACCTTTATTTTCTTCCTCCTTTCTTCCTTCCATCCTTTGCATATCAAAATTTAGATATATCTACATAGATATAATTTGCATATCTATGTAGATACATTTAATTTACATTTTTCCACCCTCAGAATATATGTTACTTTTTAAAAATTTATATTTAGTTTTTGTGAATGCATAGTAGGTGTCTCTATTTATGGAGTACATGAGATTTTTTGGTACAAGCACACAATGTGAAATAATCACATCATGGAGAATGGGGAATCCATCCTCTCAAGAATGTACCCTTTGCATTACACATCATCCAATCACACACTTTAAGTTATTTTAAAATGTATCATTAAGTTATTAGTTACTGTAGTCAGCCTGTTCTGCTATCAAATAGAAGGTCTTCTACATTCTTTCTAAATACTGTCCTTTGTAACCATTAACCATCCCCTTCTCTCCAACAACCTCACACTGCAACTCTCAACCTTTGGTAACCATCCTTCTACTTTCTGTCTCCATAAGTTCAATTGATTTGATTTTTAGATCTCACAAGTAAATGAGAATAGGCACTGTTTGTCTTTCTGTGCCTGCCTTATTTCACTTAGCATAATGATTTCCAGTTCCCTCCATGTTGTTTCAAGTGACAGGATCTCATTCTTTTTTATGGCTAAATAGTGCTCCATTGTGTATATGTACTGTATTATCTTTATCCATTCATCTGTTAAAGGACACTTAGGTTGCTTCTAACTCTTAGGTATTAGAGTGCAGATATCTCTGATATATTGATGTATTTTTTTTGTGAGTATATACCCAGCAGTGGTATGCTGAATCATATGGTAGCTCAATTTTCAGATTTTGAGAAACCTAGGAACTGTTATCTATGGTAAGTGTACTAACTTACATTCCCACCAACAGTGTATGAGTGTATTCTTTTCTCCACATCCTTCACAGTGTTTGTTATTGCCTGTCATTTGGATAAAACCCATTTTAACTGGAGTGAGATGATATCACATTTTAGTTTTGATTCGCATTTCTCTATGATCCATGATGCCAAGCCCCTTTTCACATGCCTGTTTGCCATTTGTATATATTCTTTTGAAAGTTGCTTATCCAAATCTTCTGCCCACTTTTGACCAAATTATGAGATTCTTCTTGTTATACAGTTGTTTGAACTCCTTAGATATTCTGGATACCAATCCCTTGTCAGATGGATAGTGTGCAAACATTTTCTAACACTGTGAGGGTTGTCTTTTCACTCTGTAGATTGTTTCTTTTGCTGTGCAAAAGCTTTTTAACTTGTGATCACATTTGTCCATTTTTGCTTTGGTTGCATATGCTTGTGGCTTATTGCTCATTAAATTTTTGGCCAAACCAATGTCTTGAAGATTTTCTCCATTTTTTTTTCATAGTAGTTTCATAGCTTGAGATTTCAGATTTAAGTCTTTAATCCATTTTAATTTGATTTTGTATATGGTGTCAGATAGGGGTCTAGTGTCATATTTCTGCATATGGATATCCACTTTTCCCAGCTTCATTTATTGAAGAGACTGTCTCCCCATGGTATGTTCTTGGCACCTCTGTTGAAAATGAATCCACTGTGTGGATTTGTTTCCGGATTCTCTATTCTGTTTCATTGGTCTATGTGTCTGTTTTATGCCAGTTCCATGCTGTTTTGCTTACTATCACCTTGTAGTATAATTTGGAGTCAGGTAATGTAATTCTTCCAGGTTTGTTCTTTTTGTTTAGGATAGGGCTACAGGCCACATGAAAGTCCAAAATCCAACAAGGGAGTAAGTGAATCTTAAAGCTACAAAATAATCTCCTTTGACTTCATGTCTCATATCCAAATTACACTGATGCAAGAGTTAAGCTCCCATGGCCCTGAGCAGCTCCACTTCTGTGGCTTTGCAGGGTATAGCCCACCTCCTGGCTGCTTTCACAGGCTGGTGTTGAGCTTCTGCCACTTCTCTAGGTGCTTGGCACATGCTGTTGGTTTATCTACCTTTCTGAGGTTTGGAGGATGGTGGCCCTCTTATCACAGCTCCACTGGGCAGCGCCCAAGTGGGAACTCTTTGTGGGGCTCTGACTCCACATTTCTCTTCCACACTGTCCTAGCAGAGGTTCTCCAAGAGGTTCTCTGCACCTGCAGCAAACTTCTGCCTGGACATCCAGGCATTTCCATACATCCTGTGAAAACTGGGTGGAGGTTCCCAAACTTCAAGTCCTGACTTCTGTGCACCTGCAGACCCAACACCACATGGAAGCTGCCAAAGCAGGGGCTTGCACCCTCCAAAGCAACAGCCTGAGCTGTACATTGGCCCCTTTGAGCCACAGCTAGAGCTAAAGCAGCTGGGATTCAGGGCACTATGTACCAAAGATGCATAGAGCAGGAGGTCCCTGGCCTGTCTCAGGAAACCATTTTTCCCTCCTAGACCTCCAGGCCTGTGATGGGAAGGTCTGGCATGGCTAGAGACATTTTCTCCATTGTCTTTGTAATTAACATTTGGCTCCTTGTTTCTTATGCAAATTTCTGGAGCAGGCTTGAATTTCTCCCCAGAAAATGGGTTTTTCTTTACTCTCACATTATCAGGCTGCAAATATTCCAAACTTTCATGTTCTGCTTTCTCTTGAATGCTTTGCCACTTAGAAATTTCTTCTGCCAGTTACCCTAAATCATCTCTCTCAACTTCAAAGTTCCACCAATCTCTAGGACAGAGGCAAAATGCCACTAGTTTCTTTGCATAGCAAGAGTAAACTTTATTCTAGTTCTCAAAAAGGCCCTCATCTCCATCTGAGACCACCTCAGCCTGGACTTTATTGTTTATATTACTACCAGCATTTTGCTCAAAGCTACTCAACAAGTCTCTAGGAAGTTCCAAACTTTCCCACATCTTCCTGTATTCTGAGCTCTCCAAGTCTCTAGAAAGTTCAAAACTTTCCCACACTTTTCTATCTTCTTCTGAGCCCTTCAAACTGTTCCAGCCTCTGCCTGTTACCCAGTTCCAAAGTCACCTCCACATTTTGGGGTATCTTTACAGCAGCACCCCACTCCCTCAGTACCAATTTTTTGTATTAGTCTGTTCTCACACTGCTAATAAAGACATACCCAAGACTGGGTAATTTATAAAGGAAAGAAGTTTAATTGACTCACATTTCAGCATGGCTCAAGAGGCCTTAGGAAACTTATAATCATGGCAGAAGGGGAAGCAAACATGTCCTTCTTCACATGGTGGCAGCAAGAAATGTAGAGTGAAGTGGGGGGAAGCTTCTTATAAAACAATCAGATTAGTGAGAACTCATTCACTGTCATGAGAACAGCATGGAGGTAACATCCCCCAGGATTCAATTACCGCACACTGGGTCTCTCCCACAGCACGTGGGGATTATGGTAACTACATACAATTCAAAGTGAAATTTGGGTGAGTAAACAACCAAAGCATATCAGACATTTTAACAATACTGATTCTTCTAATCTATGAACATGGCATATTTTTCCTTTTTTATTGGTGTCCTCTTCAATATTTTTATCAGTGTACTGCAGTTTTCATTATACAGCTCTTTCCCTTCTTAATTCCCAGGCATTTAATTTTTTTTTTTTTTTTTTTTTTTTTTTTTGAGACAGAGTCTCGCTCTGTTGCCCAGGCTCGAATACAGTGGCATAATCTTGGCTCACTGCAACCTCTGCCTCCCGGGTTCAAGCGATTCTCCTGTCTCAGCCTCCTGAGTAGCTGGGATTACAGGCACACACTACCATGCCTGGCTAATTTTTTTGTATTTTTAGTAGAGATGGGGTTTCACCATGGTGGTCAGGCTGGTCTCGAACTCCTGACCTGATGATCCCCCTACTTGGCCTCCCAAAGTGCTGGGATTATAGGCATGAGCCACCATGCTCAGCCCTAGGCATTTAATTTTATGTGTGGCTATTGTAAATGGGATTACTTTTTTAAAAAATCTTTTTCCAAATGCCTCACTGTTGATACATAGAAATGCTACTAATTTTTGTATGTTGAGTTTGTATTCTGCAACTTTACTAAATTTATCTATTCAAATAATGTTCTTATAAAGTCTCTAAAATTTTCTAAATGTAGGGTCATATCATCTTGATTTAAGGATAATTTGACTTCTTCCATTCCAATTTGGATGCCCTATTTTTCTTTCTCTAGTCTAATTGCTTTAGCTAGGACTTCCAGTACCATGTTAAATAGCACTGGTGAAAGTAGGCATCCTTGTCATGTTCCAGATCTCAGAGGAAAAGCTTTCAGTTTTTCCCTATTCAGTCTGATACTAGCTGAGGGTGTATTGTATATTGTTTTTATTATGCTAAGTTATGTTCCCTCTACACTTCGTTTTTTTAGGGTTTTATCATGCAGAGATGTCAAATTTTATCAACTGCTGTTTCACCATAAATTGAAACGATCCTATGGTTTTATCCTTCATTCTGGTGTTATGATGTATCACATTGAGTGATCTGCATGTGTTGAACCGTAGTTGCATCCCAGGGATAAATCCCCCTTTGTCATAATGAATGATCTTTCTAATGTTTGCTGAATTCAGTTTGCTAGTATTTTGTTGAGGATTTTTGTGTCAATATTCACCACAGATATTGGCCTGTGGTTTTCTTTTTTTGACGTATTTTTGTCCAGTTTTGGTAGCAGGGTAATACTGGTTTTGGAAAATGAGTTTGGAAGTATTCCCTCCTTCTCTATTTTTTGGAATAGTTTGAGTGAGATTTGTATTCATTCCTTAAGTGCTTGGTAAAATTCAGCAGGAAACCCAGCAGTTCCTGGGCTTTTCTTTACTGGGAGACATTTTATTATGGCTTTAATCTTGTTACTTGTTATTGGTTTGTTCAGGTTTTGGATTTCTTCCTGGTTATTCTTTATAGTTTGCATTTATTTAGGAAATTGTTCATTTCTTCTAGATTTTCCAATTTATTAGCATATAGTTGCTAATAGTAGCTGCTAATGATCATTTAAATAACTGAAGTATCGGTTGTAATGTCTCCTTTTTCCCTTCCGATTTATTTATTTGAATCTTCCTTTTTTCTTAGTTCAGCTAAAGGTTTGTCATTTTGTTTAACTTTTCAAAGAAACCAACTTTTTGTTTCATTGATCTTTTGTATTGTTTTCTTCATTTCAATTTCATTTATTTTCCTCTGATCTTTTTTTTTTCTTCTACTAATTTTGGATTTGGTTTGCTCTTGATTTTCTAGCTTTTTGAGACACATCATTAGATTCTTTATCAGGTGTTTTTCCTCTTTTTTTATGTAAGCACTTATGACTATAAGTTCTCCTTTTAGTAGTGTTTTTACTATGTCCAAAATGTTCTGGTATATTGTGTTTCCATTACTCGTTTCAAGACCTTTTTTAATTTTCTTCTTAATTTCTTCATAAACCCACTGGTCATTCAGAACATATTGTTTAATTTTTGTGTATTTGTATGGTTTCCATAATTCCACTTGTTATTAATTTCTAGTTGTATTCATTTGTGGTCAGAGAAGATACCTGATATTACCTCAAATTTTTGAATGTTTTAAAACTTGTTTTGTGACCTAACATATGGCCTACCATTGAGAATGATCCATGTGCTGAGGAAAAGAATGTTCATTCTTTAGCCATTGGATGAAATGTTCTAAATGTTCTGTAAATATCTATTAGATCCATTTGGTCAATAGTGCAAATTAAGTCTGATGTTTCTTTGTTGATTTTCTGTCTGGAAGATTTGTCCAATGCTGAAAGTAGGATCTTGAAGTCTCCATCTATTATTATAATGGAGCCTATCTCTCTCTCTCTCTCTTTAGATCCAGTAATAATTACTTTATACATCTGGGTGCTCCAGTGTTGGGTACATGCATATTTAAAACTATTATATTGTCTTGCTGAATTGACCCTTTTATCATTGCATAGTGATTGTCTTGGTCATTTCTTACAGTTTTTGTCTTGAAATATATTATGTCTGATTTAAGTATAGCTACTCCTGCCTTTTTTTTTTTTTTTTTTTTTTTTTGGTTTCCACTGACATGGAATCTTTTTCCATCTCTGTGTTTTCAGTCTACTTGTGTCTTTATATGTGAAGGGTGTTTGTTGTAGGCAACAGACCAATATGTCTTGTTTTTTAATCCATTCAACTATGTATTAAAATAATTCATTCAACTACTTATTATTAGATTAGAAAGTTTAGTCCACATAAATTCAATGTTATTATTGGTAAGTAAGGACTTAATCCTGCCATTTTGTTAGTTGTTTTCTGGTATCTTCTTTTTATTTCATTCCTGTCTTTCTTTAGTGAAGATAATTTTCTCTAATCAGATGATTTAGTTTCTTGCTTTTAATTCTTTTGTGTGTGCATTCATTGTATGCTTTTTGGTTGGAAGTTATCATAAGGCTTGCAAGTATGTTATGTTTCTATTTTATCAAATAGGCTTTGTTATGTTTTTATATTAAATGGTTACCTCAAACGCCAGGTGCTCCTGGGCAATTTATATTTAAGAATGAAGCACTATAATTCTGCTTAGAATCTCTGTTAACCACACATCAGACCCACTGCCTTATCACTGACTGAATGGATCAGGACCAATCAGTACCACTGGAGAATTCTTTGGTTGTAGTTAGTTTTCAGAGAGTAATAACTTCATCATTGCTTCCATCATAATGTTTTGCTATTATCTATATAAGTAATGAAAAGGGGAATGAGTGCTAGGTATCAAACCATTTAGATCAAACCATCTTAGCATTTGTCTTCCTTTAAGTGGAATTATCTTATTTTATATGGAATTAGGAAATTCCAGGCATTGTGGACCTTTTCCAATACTAGAGAATGTATTCTATTATTTTCAATGGACAAAAAATAAAGTCATTGAAAAGAACTTGCATATTGTATATTTTCTTCCTTATTGGACAAAAGTAAAGTTTTTGTAGGCTTTCTTTGCGTTATAAACCTTTACATGATAAGTAATTTAATTGCGTATAAATTGGCACATGGAATAAATCATACAATGCAAAAGGGAGGTTAACAGAGTATAAATAATGTGTATGCTTAATACATAAATAAAAAGAAATGAGAGACTGTATCATAACCAAAAGAAGTCATTTTTTTTCTCTTTTTAGTTCTGTATTTTGAATGGTAGAATTAAGCTGCCTCACTCATTTCTTTAATATGCATTCACCCATATTAAACTGAAGGACTTTGAGACTATAGAAATGGATTTCTTCAAAAAGACTCCTCCAATTTACATCAGATACTCAGAGTTCAGTTGAGGATCAATGCTTTTATTACTGGAGAGGCTCTATCACTTTCTGGAAATAATAGTTCCTGGAATGGTGAAACATTTCCCATTTGATATTGGTGGTAAACTAAAATTTATGACTTATCCTTGTTGGCACTGAGTGACCCATTTTTCCTCTCCAGCCTGACCATCATCTTGACCAGAAAGAATACGTTTTCACTATTTAGCCAAGTGCATTTGAGAAGGTTGCCAGGGTTTAGGAGGCACTTATGTAGCCCTTCTTTAGTTTCACACACAAGGAAGGAGCAGATAACATTTACTATGAATAAATCAATAAGACTGATGCACTAGAAATGTAGTTTGAAAGGGCAGCAGCCTTCTAAAAGCTTTGAAAGCTAACTTTTAACTTTAGAGAGAGGGTTGAAAGTTGAAATTCACATAGTGGTATTATAGCCATTATCTTTTTTCATGTTATAAAAGAACTGTAACTCACTAGGACTTACAGCAACAGTAAGAGCCTTTCCAAGAGATGAAGAATCATAACAGTTGCTCTGTAGCACTTCAAGATATTTTGTTTCTTCTATAAAAACAAAAACTACTTATTTTATGAACTGTCCATATATTGGTCTGGTATTAGAAGAAGTCTTAACATATGACAATGATTGTAATAGAAGTGGGAACGCAGAATCATTATACTTAAAATGCAATTCTGTACAACATAGACTTCCCTTTATAACATAAGAAAATAGATGGTTCATATCGCTACCTAATAACACATTATCTTCTGATAAAATAATAATCACAAGATGCACTTTGGTGTGACTATTTATAAAGCAATAATCTGTGGCAGTGATGGTGTTATTTGGTTTGCAGCCCTTATATGGGAATACTGGAATTCTACCTTCAAACAAATTTCTTGGGATGAAATATCTGTGACTTTGGTAGCTATAAATAAAAACTAAGTAAACAGCAGTGGAATTCAGACTGCTTCACTTTTTTATACATATTAAAGGCTTATTTGAGGTTTTTCTGTGTGATTAGCAGATTGGTTTTAATCACAAGATAATTCCAACAGATTGTAATATTCTTTTTATTTTCTGGTTTATTTCATACAGAAGGAGTAATAATAATAGTGCACGTAGAGATAAAGTGCAAGTAGAGAGCGTGAGTAAAGAGTTGAATTGAAAAGCCAAGATGTTTGTGGGGTTTTTTCATCTTTTGAAAATTATGTTTAAAAATTGCTGGCATACTATTAATAACATATAAAATATTTAAATCAATATTTTAGATTTTGGAGAGACAAGTGGGGAGGTTGTGGAAAGTATGATGCAGGTTAAAGATATGGCTTCTGTCTTCTAAGTTACAATGCAATGGAAGAATGAGAGAAGTGCACACATCAGATAAGAATAATTAATATAGAGAACTACAAAGCATAGGTTGAGAATGGAGAAAGCCAGGTTTTATGTTGCAATGTTGAATGCATTTATAAGGCACAGATATTTCTATTACACTTTAAAGACACCTACAACTAATTGGAAGTTATAAGATCAAATAATAAAAGACTGAGTGTTGTGTCAGGCCAATAGCAATTTGTTTGGAGGAAAGAAAAAGGAGTGATTCAGGGTAAATTCATATTGTAATTCAATCAGGAAAGATTTTATGACATTTCCAGTTAAAAATCTCCATTCTGTCACCAAAGTTTATTTCCCCTGCTATATAATTTATCTTTCCCTTTTTTATTCACTTAAGGAGCTGTGAAATTTTTTTCTGTATTCTCTTTAACAACCCAGTTTTTATTCCCAGTGACATGGTGACATATGTAGCTGAGCAAACAGGAACTTGGAGATTAGTAGAACAATAAACGTTTACTAAAGTATGCTACCTGGGGACCTTATGCCCCCCCAAGAACTGATCCTAATGATCTCATAAATTTATTCATTCCAGCAAAATAAATGTCTCCCTAGGGTTCACATTTGCTGCTAAGATTTGAAGAACTTCTCCATATATTACATAGACATTAAAAATCTCTAACATTCAAATTCATATGTGTATATATCGGGAGTGGGGGATGCCAGTTAGAAACTTCCTAGCATATTTTTCTAGGATGTAAAACTTATTCATATAATGGTTGATGGTAAGCCAAGGTCTCTTGGAAATGAAATTACTGTGCTACAGGAAAAAAAATCTCTCTCTCTCCTTCTGAAAGCAAAATTGTTCTAGCTGTTGAATATAATATAGATTGTCAGTGAAAATCGAGATTCAAACTAGTGAGCCTATTAAGCAGCTTTTAGAGAAAGGATGATAGGTGGAAGAAAACATTGACAAGGGTATTGGAAGTGTGGAATTTGAGTAGCTGTCACCTACTTAAAATCTATAGAAATCTGTGACTTAGCTAAATGTCTTAGTCTGTTTAGTGTTGCTGCCTTGAGACTGGTTAATGCATAAAGAAAAGTTTATTTGGCTCAAAATTCAGGTGTCTGGAATGTCCAGGATTGGGCAGCTGCATCTAGTGAGGGCCTCAAGCTGCTTCAACTCATGGCTGAAAGCAGAAGGGAAGCAGTTGTGTGTGAAGAGATCATATGGTAAGAAAGGAAACAAGGAAAAGCTGAGGAAGCCAGACTCTTTTTAACAACCTGCTCTCTCAAGAAATACTACATCATTCTTGTGAGAGCAATTCCTCTCTGTGGGAATGAGGTCATTAATCTATACATGAGAAATTCGACTGCATGACTCAAACACTTACCATGAGGCTCTATCTCCCAATACCCCCATACAGAGGATCAAATTTCAACATTTGTTTTGGAAGAGAAAATTCATATTGAAACCATATAATTCTGCCCTTGGGTCCCCAAAACTCATGTCCTTCTCACATGCAGAATGCAGTCAGTCATACCTTCTCAATAGTACCAGAAGCCTTGACTTGTTCTAGCACCAACTTAAAAGCCTCAAAGTCCAGCTCTGACCTTATAAAATCAAAAACAAGCTATTCACTTTCAAGATACAATGGTGGAATAGACATAGGGTAGACATTCCTATTCAAGAGGAGAGAAAGAAACTAAAAGAATATAGAAATAATAGGCCCCTAATGCAAGCAAGTCTGAAACTCAGCAGTGCAAACATTAAATATGAAAGCTCCAGAATAATATCCTTTGACTTCATGTCCCACATCCTGGTCACACTGGTGCAAGGAGTAGTCTCCCAGGGCTTCTGGCAGTCTCATCCCTTGACTGCTCAGAGCAATCCATTTGGCTTTTTCATGGATTCCACCTACATGCCTACAGCTTTTCCAGGCTGAGGTTGGATGCTTCCAGTTACTACAATTCTAGGGTTCCAGCAGCATCTCCACCCTGGGCATTGCCCTGGTGGGGACTCTCTGCAGGCTCTCCTACCCTAAATTTCCTCTCAATATTTCCCTAGTAGAGATTTTCTGGACTGGCTCAGTCCCTGTGACAAGTCTCTACCTGGGCCTGCAGGTTTCTCTGTACATTTTTTGAAACCTCAACGGAGGAAGCCATCTCTCCATAGTTCCTGCATTCCATGTGCCTGCAGAATTAAGACTATCTAGACTCCAAAGCTTCCTACATGTGCCCTTGCAAGTGGTGACATGAGCCTCACCTGTGTCAACATGAACCATGGCTGCTCCATCTGAAGTGGCCAGGTTGCAGAGAGCGGTGTCCCAAGACGTCTCAAGGCAGTGGTGCCCTGGGCCAGTGCCCTGAAAACGTTATGTTCTCCTAGTCTTCTGGGCCTATGTTGGGAGGGGTAGTCTAGAATATTTCTGAAACATCTTTAGGGCTTTTTTCCTATAGTTTTGACTATTAGCACCTGGATACCTTTTATCTGTGCTAATTCCTTTAGCAAAGAGTCCTAGCCAATGCACCCTTGACTCCCTCTTTTGAAAATGCTCCTTCATTCTCTACCAAATGCCCAAGCTGTGAATTTCACAAATGTTTACACTCTTCTTCCCTTTTAATTGTAAATGCTACCTTCAATTTATCCCTTTGTTGTTGTAACTCAATGTAAGCTGTTAAAAGTAACCACACAGCTTCTTGATTGCTTTGCTGCTTAGAAATTTCTTCTATTAGGTATACTAGTTCATAACTCTTAGGTTCTGCCTTCCATAAACTCTTAGAGCATGAATACAATGCAGCTGAGTTCTTTGCTGTGTGCCTATGATGGGAGGGCCCACAGCAAAGAACTTGGCTGCATTGTGTTTATGCCCTAACACTGCATTGTAACAAGGATGATCTTTTCTGCAGTACCCAATATGATGTTGTTCCTCATTTCCACCCAATATTTCATCAAAATGGCCTTTACTCTCCATATTTCTATCAGCATTTTGGCCATAACCATATAACCAATGGCTAAGAAGTTCCAAACTTTCCCTTGTGTTTTTGACTTTTTCTGAGCCCTCAGAAGAATTACCCTTAATGCTCCGCTTATGGCAATACAGACTCTTTAGACTGCTTCTTCCAGTTCTTCCAGCCATTACTAATTACCCAGTTTCAAATCTGCTTTCACATTTTCAGGTATCTGTATAGCAACACCCCACTCTTCAGTACCAATTTTCTGCCTTAATCCATTTAGTGTTGCTGTAACAGAATGCCTAGGACTAGGGAATTTACAAAGAAAAGAGAATTGGCTCACAATTCTGATGGCTAGAAAGGTCAAGATTGAGTAGCTGCATCTGGTGGGGGCCTCAAACTGTTTCAATACTTGGCAGAAAACCAATACTTGGTGTGGACATGCTCAAAGAGATTACACGGTGAAAAAGAAAGCAAAAGAGTAAAACCAAGGATGCCAGGCTTTTTTTAGCTACCTTCTTTCTCAGGAATTAGTAAGTTGGTGCAAAAGTAATTGTGGTTTTTGCCATTTAAAAATAATGGCCCCAACTGCAATTACTTTTGCACCCACCAGATAATTCATTCCTGCAAAAGCAAGAACTCACTCATCCCTGTGAGAGGGCATTAATCTCTTCATGAGGGATCCACCTGCATGAGCCAAACATCTCTCACTAGACCCCACTTCCAAACACTGTTATTAAAAATCGAATTTGGACCTGAGTTTTGGGAGGACAAACCATACCCCTGGGTATCACTCAGGGTCAATAAGAAGGATGTTTCTGGTTTGGTTATTTGGAACATTCATTGAATGAGCTTCTTTTCACTATAGTAAAGATTGCTGAAAAGAAGATCATTCACAGAGGACAAATAAATCTATTATTAGAAAAGTTGTGATTGAGGTAATGTGACAATCCACAAGCATTTGTGAAGCAGAGGTTCAATGTGGTGGTTCTCAGATTAGAAGACCAGGTATTAGGCTGTTTATGCATATTTGGACTTGCCTGAGCTTGGTAATAAGTTAAAGAAGGCAAATGAGTATGGTCTCATGGAACAGACATGCAGATTGACAGAGAAGAAGGTTCTTCATGGAGAATTGGGGAACAACATTTAAATGGTAGATGTAAGAAGAGAAGATAATAAAATAAAAAGTCTTGGAATTAATTATGAGAAGAATAGGAAAACCAATTCAGTGTTTTTCAAGGAATTCATTGGGAAGGTTTTTTGGAAGTAGGGACTATTTAATGGAGAGAGATGTTGCCAAAAAATTAAGGAAAATCAACACTGAAGTTTGCATTGGGTTTGAAGCTAGGAAAATTTTAGAATTAGTGACACAGTTCTAGTGGAGACTTTGATAAAATGAAACCAGATTGCAAAGATGAAGCCAGATTGAGTCGTGAAAAATAATGAGGAAAAGGCAACAGACAAATGTATTAGAAGAGTAATTTTTCTGTTTAAGGAAGGATGAGTTAACACGATAAGTAGAAGAGGATCAAGGATGAAAAAACTTTTGGGTATGGATAAATGATGAGTAAAATGGGATCTTGACATTTAGAAAGGGATAACAAAAATACTAATTTAAGTTTATAAGTTTGCATTAAAAATTATAACATACAAGAGTGGGAAATAAGATACTATTTATCACTAATTAGCTGATATTAAATATGTATTTCTTAAATCTGTCTTTAAAATCACAGTCTGTTAAAGCCAGAGCCAATTCTTTTAGAACTAATTTAAAATTCTTAATGATGTTAATGAAGAGAAATTCCTTTTTAATCTTAATAGTTAAATTTTGAAAACTGCATAATACATATTTATTGATGTTCTCTAACAATATTTTCTAGTATGCAGGGGTGTGTGTGTGGGGGGGTGTCCTTAGTATAGTTATAAACTCTGCCTTTTGAATATTGGGAATTATACACCATTGCCCGTGCTTCAGTGTGCTGAGCACTAATTTTGTACTTAGCCACATAATACAAGCATAAAAAGTGCCACTTTCACTGTCTAAAACCAGGAAATATAAGGCCTAAACATCACCTGAATCAGGCAAACCTGCAGGCATTCTTTTCCTTTGCATTTCAAATCCATGCTGTCTTGGTAAATACTCAATTACTATGATTTTCTGGAATATAATCCTAATTCTAAAGACTTATAAAATAATTTAAACATATTATTAAACTTATTATTCAGCATTCATTTTTTGAAAACAAAATGGTGATACAAATATCCTTGAATTTACATGGACAGATTTTGATCTACGTGACATTTTTATTGTGTTTTCTCCTCTGGAAACAATGAAAACAAAATTTATGAATATATTTTATTCTATTTATCTAATTTTACTCCACTTCATTAGGATGCATCTTTTCATTATTTCCTCAGTATTTAGAGCATCTTTCAAATTATCGCCAGAATCATCTAGATACTCACTTCAAGCCTACTGATTTAGGATAGGATTTGAAACTTTTGAGAGCAGAAATGTTACTTACTCTCTCAAAAAGTAAAATAACTCCATGTCTTCATGCTCCACAGAACAGTAAGAAGAATTCACGGCAGTGTGCCCTTTGTGAAAGAACCGCTCTCACAGCCTGAAAGAAAAAAAAATTATATATATATGTATATATATATATATATATATATATATATATATATGTATAGGCAACTCTGTTGATTTCTTTTGCTCAGTAGCATGGCATTATTTGTTCCTTGCTTTCCTTATGTCGTTGTGGTAGAAATGCTCATTCCCCTTGCTCTTCGTGGGCTACCCAGACACTGGAGAATCCAATGAAAGGAAATATTTATTTAAAATTATAACGCAGCTAGACTTTTACCAGTGTCACAGTTTTGTCAAAACCAAAGCCGGTCCTTCTAACCATAACACTTGGTCTCAAGGTCCTCTTCCTGATGTCTTTCAGAACTCCAGGAAATAAACTTGTACTCACTGTCCGAAGGCTAACAGAGTCATCGCCATGCTGGATCAGACACACAGGACGCACAGGTGTAAACCCGAAGTAAGGGAGACCTGGATTCAAATTTACTTAGTATGTGACTGGACAATTTTTAAATCTTCTATCTAAACCAACACATTATCTTCTTTTTTTTCTGATTTATTGCACTAGCCACTTCACTGATATCCTTATCTCCACATTTCCCTTTCTATATCATATTCTCTAGAGAGTAACAGGGAATATTTTTTGAAAACCCATAGATGAGCTCTTATTAGCCCCATGCTCAAAGGTGTATAGGAGACTACAATTTCCCCACTCCTTCTGTTTCTGACCTTGCCTGCTTTTACTATCCCCCTTGTTCACTCCATTCCAGACATAACAGCTTGTATGACAGTCTTCAAATATCAGACAAGCTCTACCTCATGGCTTTTCTGCTGGTTATTCCTCTACCTGAGATAATTTTTGTCTCTCCTCATTAAACTTTTTATCAATACTCACTTTGTTTATGAACCCAAACCTAATTAACTACAACGGATAGCAGTGCAATCCCCTCTTCTTCACTCGCAAGCCCCCCTTACCTGCTTTATGTTTCACAGCCCTAATTACCTTCTAACATCCTATGTAAACTAGTAGCTTTACTTTTGCTTGCTGCATATTTCCTCATACCAGAATATGAACAACACAAAACTAGGCCGGTTTGCGTGTTTTGTTCACTTTTGTACCCCACTGCGTACTTTGGGGCTTGGCCCATAGGGAGCACTCAATAAATACTTAATTGAGGCATGACTAATTACAAAATTTCAAACAATAATCCGCTTCTCAGAAAGACATTTTAAAAATTCGGGAAGATAGGCTATATTTTGCACTGTACTGGACACACAGAGCTCTGTGACGTCCATCATTATTGTGCTGCTGTTATAGATGTTAATGTTATCAGTGGAGGGTTCATAGGTAGTGTTGTTTGAGGCAATGAACTGGGCAAGCTGTTAACCAATTATGCACACACATCTATGCATACACATACACACAGTTTACACACTCACTCACATGATCTTGGAAAGGCATACCAAAGCTTGAATTTAAAGCAAAGTGACTCATTCTGGTCTTTGGCCAAACCCTGGCAAACAATGGCTTACCTAGTGCTTAACAACCTGCAAAGTGGTCACTTTGAAAAAGACATCAGGCAGAACCTCCCATTAGGGGGCTATGAGCAGAACCAAACTCCGAAATAGTGACCGCATCTGGAAATCAAAGTCTGATCAGGAGTTCCAGATGAATGTCTTTCTTTCAGGCACACACACACACATGCATGCACACACACACAACTATCTATCAGTAAGATATCTGTTAAGTATCTAGAAGGTAATATATTAATACACTTTAGGAAACCTAGCGTTCTCCCTTTAGAATCACTTTATGCACTACCAGTGATTTTTTTTTAGGTTTTAATTGTAACATTTCTTTTCATTTATTTCTCAGCCCATTATAAAATTCCTGGATATTTTCCCATTTGTGATTATAGTCATTGATGTATCTTGCTACTCACAAAAATTTATGTGTATAGTAAGAGAAAGTAGGATTAAGTTACAGTAGCAATAACCATGTCTTCACAGCTACTATTTAGATTACTTAAGCATCCAATTATTTAATCCAAAAAAATTAATTTTACTTTCATTTTAGTGCAAAAGATCTATTAATGACATAAAAGGAAGTTTTCATTTGGTTAATCACTTGAATGAGGGTCATTCATATCTATTGTCAGAAGCAGACAGCTGAAGCTAAGTCATGAAAATAAATGTTCTCTCTCTCACTGTGAGTGTGGATCAGCTTGGAAGGACTAGACTAGGTACTGGGACATATCAACGTGGATTGAAATATCGACACTACATGGAATATGATAGGACAGTAGCTAATTCTCATATACAGGGTAACATTTGTATGTTCAACATTTCAATATTTTGTCAGCGTTCTCTAGTTCTGGGTTTTACCTAAAAATGAACAATAAATTGTAGTTTCTGCTTATTCTAAATATAAATATTTTCCACTGATATTACATTCACAAGTACTTTCTTAACAATTTCTGTAAAGTGTGAAGTCTTTTAAGTTTGCTTTAACTCAACGAAGAAGGAAAATGCAGTCATTGATTATAGCTCGTCCAAATAATTTACACAAATCTCCTTTAAGTGTTAACTTTCCTTAGCTCTGCATGAGATCTGAATAGTTAATGAGACAAATGGTGCTAAACTGGTGTGCACTATGGAAATTTTGCATCTCAGTGACTCCTGACTAGCTTTTGTAATGAGGCCATTTAATAAATTGTTTCAGATACTGTTCGAAGTTAAACTAATAAGTTAGCTTTAATATAGATTATATACACACATGAAGTAAACACAAGCATACTACACATGTGTTTTCATTTTTTGCATACAGCACTTTTGTAAATAACATATGAAAATGAAAGTGACTCTGGCCTTATAAAAATCTATTTTTGGAAGTATTTGTATAAATTTTCAAATGTTCTATAAAGTGATGTAAAGTAATGAACCCTCTATAGCAGTCACTGTTTTTTTAAGTAATTGTACTCAGCTGGAACATATCAAAGAAAATCCTTGCTTTCATTTTCCCTTCCTCTCCAAAGTTAGACTGTTCAACCAGTTTCTTCAAGAGCAACTATAATCTTTCTGCTGCCCTCTTCAAAATCATACAATAAAAGGCTTCATATTGCCTATCAAAGAAAGCATAGTTTCCTTACCCTGGAATTCAAAATATCTGTAATTTTAAAAAATCTGTTCTAACTACCAGAAGATCATCAACTGAACTATTGGACAACTTGACCCACTGGGACATTTAGGGAGAACTAAAGTCAGAAATACCATTATGACTAAACATTGGCCTCTCAAATAAAATTTTCATTTTTTCCAATCCCAAGGAATATAGTAAACTGGGTCATGATATATATCAGTGACAATATAAAATGGCATCTGGTCTAGTAATGGTGCCTAGGGCATATTAACCTGTGTCATCAAACATAATAGAAGCACAAGCACATTACACAGTAGGCCACAGCCTACAAGTGGGATAAGGTGAATGTTCCATTTTGAGGTGAGAGGCATCTGCCCATGACATGGTAAGGGGTAGGATCCAAGGCAGGAAGGTGAAAGCAGAGATATACTGTGTTGTTCAGAAGTGGAGAGTGGTGGCAGGGGATCAGTGGGGACACCACATTTTACGGACTGAGAATCTCCGTAATTACAATTAATAACTTCAGCTTAAAAAACATGAAGATGCCCAGGATTCATTCCAGAATCCTGATCTTGATCACCCTTTACATGAAATTCCCCACCACACTGCCATAAATAATTTTGTTCCTGATTGCTCAAATTGGATAAGATTAAGAATACCGATCAGTGGTTGGTGGAGAAAACTGTAAAGCAAAATTCTGTTTTTGTGCTCCTTGAAACCAGGCTGAAATCAGGGGTATGGGAAGGGGATCCTGGAGGTTATCAAGTTGAATAAGATCTTTTGAAAATCCAGGGCTAAGTCTTTCTTTTAACAAAAAAAAAAAAAAGGAAGAAAGAAAGAAGAAAGAAAGGAAGAAGAAAGAAAGGAAAGAAGAAAGAAAAGAAAGAAAGAAGAAAGAAAAAGAAAGAAAGAGAAAGAAAGAAGAAAGAAAGAAAGAAAGAAAGAAAGAAAGAAAGAAAGAAAGAAAGAAAGAAAGAAAGGAAAGAAAAATCCAGGTAAGTAAATAAATTTTGCTTTTTCATATGCAGATTCAGAACCTACCTATGTTCTGGTGGATCTGGTGGTGTACATTATGTTATATAAGTGATTAGAAGAACAAAGTCACCAGCTTCAATTGCTTTTGATAAAAACCAAATAAAACACGTTTAGTTTTTTAAAAAAACACAGCCTTACAATGAAATCCAGCCCTTCCTATAATCATCATGTCAATGGTGCTATGTGTGGAACTAAAGGATTAGCCAAAAAGAGTGTGTAGGTTTCTGTTTTGTCATTTTTAATTTTTCAATACTGTCAAGCTGAAGAGAAGAATAAGTACTTTTGTGCATGATTAAATAATGATTTATTTATTGACCACATGGAAGATAAAGAAACTTTGCAAAATATAGAATAGGAGATAATTCCCTTCTTAGTAAGGGTTTTAAGTTTTGGACTCAAAAACCTAAATACCTATAGGAATTTGCCAAGCATGTAATACAAATAGGTTTGGTGTAAGAAAATCTCATTGCCAAATCATGACCACAACTTCTCTATTTCACTAAACTAAATCATAAGCATATTACTTTATCCAGCTGTATATAGAAAAGGGGATTATATTTTAAATTGGAAATCTTAACAATTGAAAATGAAAATGCTCAATTATGTTCATTTTAATTCTATAACATTTGAATTAGTGAAAGACAACCTAATCTTTTGTTTTATTATTTACACATGTTAAAGTCAGATCTTGTATTTTTGTGCTGTACAAAATTTACACTTGAATCTTAGCTGATGATAATGCATATTTTAATTAAGTCTTAAAATTGAAAAAAAAAACCCTCTTTGTATAACAGAGTTACTTGAAGGGAGTTAATAGAGGTATAACACTGCACAACAGTGTTTTTCTTTTTGTTTTAGGTTGTTTTTAAAATCCTGACACTCCAACATCATCACACAGAGTTATGAAAGTCCCAATCTTATACAATGAATACATGTGTAATTGTTCATTTACTTGATCAGTCGTTATTAAGAAAAAAAATCTGATCAACATTATTTTATTGTTTTATAAACTTTTTTTGAAATTCAGATTTCAGTTCCACATGTGTAGTTCAGATTATTCATTCATTTACCAAATCAATGTTGAGCAGATATTTTGTCCCCAACACTATTCTACTCAGGTACTGAAGGTACCACGTGAATATGAAAATATTCCTGCTCTCATAAAACTTAAATTCTAATGAAGAAATCAAAATTGGAGATGACAAGTTGTAAAGAAAGGCCTCTTTAAAGGGATAACATTTAGGCTGATGAGTGAATGACAACCAAATGTTGATTGCATACATAGTTATGAGAATAGAAGTCCAATCTGAGGAGAGAGCACATTTATTTCTACATGCTGGTGTGAGGCTAAAAAAAATCAAAATTACATAATGAGTTTTTCAATTTACAATAACACCAGGAAAGAGTGAATCACAATAGGACAATATGGAAAGTGTTGATAAAGGCTGTAATTTCAAACATAGAGGTCAGTACACTCTTTGCTGGTGAATCAAAGCGGGACTTTACTGTTAAGTAACATTATTATGGTAGAATCTTAGGAAAACTCCCCAAATGCTGCTTGAGACATCTGATACTAACATACAATAATTTTCCCTACACTGTGGGACAGATGGGACAACATATTATTTCCAATTTTCTGAAGAAAATTGTGCTAAGGTCACATCACACTCTCTAGAAGATGGTTCACAGGTCTTTACTAAAAGAAGAATGTGTATTTTTAGAGAACCAAAGGTTAAAATTCCTCTGGTTGGGAAGTCACTTTGTTTGTGGTTGATTGGCGTGACTCCATAGATAGGTTGTATCTGTTTAGCCAAATAAGGCAAATTTTATTTGTCTGGAAAAACTAATAAAGCCTATTAGAATATGTGACCATTTGCTGAAAGGCACTCAGTGTTAAATACTAAATGCCTAGTGAACACGCCCTGGTGAGTTGACTGAAAAATAGTAAACAGGTGAAAAAACTTGCTACCCTTAGAGAATAGAAAGTGAGGTAGGAGAATAGGGTCTGGAGACAGGAAACCTAAGGCCAGTTTGTGCGGATTCCCCAGAACTGGATCAGAGGGAAAACCTCACCTCTCCATGCCCAAGTAACAAAAGACCAGAAGCCACTTTCCCTACAAACCCCCACTTTACTGCCAACACAAATGTAAAGTGCCTATGACTGGCCGTAGGCCACTCCTTCCAATGCATAAGGCATCAATTCACTCTGGCTTCTGAGTGGGTGGGCCACTGCTTTGCTTAGGCCTCTAATTGGCCGTGGACCATGCCTTCATTTGCATAGGGTGGCAACTCATCACTGGCCTCTAGTTGGCTGGGGCCAATTCACTTCAGCCTCTAATAGGCCACAGGCAAAATCCTTCATTCACCTGGGGGTAACCAATAGGAAACCTCTAAAGAGTACTTAAACCCCAGAAAACTTTGCAACTGGAGCTCTTGAGCCACTTCCTTTAGCCACTCCCACCCTGTGGACTGTACTCCGGCTTCAATAAATCTCTGCTTTCACTGTTTTTTCGTTCCTTTTTTGTGCATTTTATACAATTCTTTGTTCAACATGCCCAAAACCTGGACAACTCACACTCAAGACCTTCCTTCCATTAACAGAAGTAATGTGGATAATATCTGGATATTGTTTAGAATTACATTGAAATATTCCTCAACTAGAAAGCTCTCTGAAATGTAGTGTTCGTCTTACTGATGTACACTGAGACATGATTCTAGAAAGACCCAGATCTTGTAAACTGCACTAATGGGAGAAAATATAATGGCCTTAGTATGAGATCACTATTAGAAGAATGAAAAGGGGATTTTTTTAAGCTCCTGTTCAAGCCAAAAATAAAGCAAAGGCAAGAGAACAAGTTAGAATCTCAGGAATGACCCTTCAGTGGACCATGGCAATGTAGTTATTTTTACAAAATTTTGTAAGACCATCCTGGCCAATATGGTGAAACCCCGCCTCTACTAAAAATACAAAAATTAGCTGGGCGTGGTGGCATGTGCCTGTAGTCCCAGCTACTCAGGAGGCTGAGGCAGGAGAATAGCTTGAACCCAGGAGGCAGAGGTTGCAGTGAGCCAAGATTGCACCACTGCACTCCAGCCTGCCAACAGAGCGAGAGCTCTCAAAAAAAAAAACGATACATATATTTAGACTTTAGCAAATGCACATCACAAAAATAGAATATCATTGTTCCTGTGAGTCCTGACCAAATGCAACATCCTCCCTATTTAAAGGATAACACTATTTATTATTTCATTAATATATGCAGTGAGATATAGTTTGACCTAACGGTTAATGTATTAGTCCGTTTTCACCCTGCTGATAGAGACATACTTGACACTGAGCAATTTACAAAAGAAAGAAGTTTAATTGGACTTACAGTTCCACATGGCTAGGGAAACCTCACAATCATGACTCAAGACAAGGAGAAGCAAGTCATGTCTTATAAGTGGATGGCAGCAGGCAAAGAGAAAGATTGGACAGGGAAACTCCCCCTTACAATACTGTCAAATCTCCTGAGACTTATTCAGTATCACAAGAACAGCGTGGCGGGAAAGATGATTCAATTACCTCCCACCGGGTTTCTCCCACAACACGGGGAACTCCAAGATGAGATTTGGGTGGGAACATAGCCAGCGCATATCAGTTAAGATGCTGAATTCTAGTATTAACTATTTGAAATTAAAATTCTGTTCATTTACCTATTGACTGTGTGACTTTTGGCAAGGTATTTAAACTCTCCATGACTTAGTTTCTAAATCTGAAAACTAAAAAATATAATAGCATGTATCTCTTACGGCTATTGGGTAGAAGATTCAAAAAATTTAAATATGTAATGTGCTTACAGTGTGTCCAGAATATTGTAAGTACTCACTAAATATTAGGAAGAGGAGCTGAAAAGGTCATGGTGCTAGAAGAAGGTGATCTTTCCCTGAAGCCCAGCAGTCTCCAATGGGGCTTCTCTTCGAAGTTGTACCATCTGAAGTTAGTCTTGGACGCTCAGTTTCTTCTTCTCTCAACATTCAGCTGCTTATCTCTCTGCCAGCTAATGCCTGGGGTTTATATGTGCACAGGACGGTGGGGGGAGGGGGTGTGCAGGGTAAACCAAAAAAGTAACATGTGAGCAGAAAAACAGAGATAACTGCTGTTATTTATGGACGTGTTTTCCAGGCTTGGGGGTGGGGCCTTTTCCAGGGAACTGCCCTCTTCTACCCAGTATTTCCCTATCTCCTGTTCATATTGTAATGATTAAATTGTTTGCAATATTTGATGCTGTAGAAACCATAAGGAGGGATTTTTACCTTCACCTTAACATGCCCATGGGAGAAATTCTTTATGATTTTATGACTTTTGATATCCTGCAGCCAGTAACCACCAGGAATTCACCAGTAGTTCATCAGTTGGGTCTGTCAGATTTTTTATTAATATGCTTGAGAGAACTACAGGGCATCTCAGGAAAACTGTGTTAAAAGAGGCTTAATACATGATTTGGATTTGTGCCAGGGGATTTGGAGGACAATTTAAGAAAATGTCAGTTTGTTCTGGACTGGGTGTTTTCAAAAGCAAGGGTAGTTCTGATTGGTAATCTATAAATACATTGTTGATAACAGTCATCCTAACGGGTATGGAGTGGTATCATACTGTGGTTTTGATTTACGTTTTCCTAATGATTAGTGATGTCAAGCATATTTTTATGTGCTTATTTACCATTGTATATCTTCTTGAAGAAATGTTTATTTTGGTTCTTTGTCCATTTTTGAATAGTTATATGGTTTGGCTTTCTGTCCTCCTCCCCTCTCCCCCACATCTAGAATTGTAATCCCCACGTGTTGGGGTAGGGGCCTGGTGGGAGGTGATTATATCATAAGGGTGGACTTTCCCCTTGCTGTTCTCGTGATAGTGAGTGAGTTCTCACAAGATGTGATTGCTTGAAAATGTGTGGCACTGTCCACTTCACTCGCTGTCTGCCTCCTCCTCCGCCACGGTAAGACGTGCTTGCTTCCCCTTCCCATTCTACAATGATTGTAAGTTTCCTGAGGCCTCCCATTCATGCTTCCTGTTAAGCCTGTGGAACTGTGAGTCAATTAAACTTGTTTTATTCATAAATTACCCCGTCTCCAGTAGTTCTTTATAGCAGTGTGAGAACAGACAAATACAAATAGATTATTTGTTTTTTAGTTGTTAAGCCACACAAGGTTTTTATATATTCTAGATATCTCCTTATCAGATATACGATTTGCAGAAGTTTCTCTTATCACGTGGCTGGCTTTTTTACTCTGTTGATAATGTCTTTTGATTCGAAAATTTTTAGTTTTGGTGAGATCCAGCTTCCTTTTTTCTCCTTTTGTAGCCTGTGCTTTTGATGTGATATTCAAAAAAATCATTTCCAGAAAGCTATTTAGTTCAGGCCATAATATTCATTCTAGTCCCCCTACTGAATTATCTTGTTTATAGTTATTTGATTGGTTATCTTGGAGTTCCTGTTTAGATGATCATTGTAGATAGTCACTCCTTTTTCAACATTTATCATTGATTTTTTTTCTTTCCTTTCTGCAGTTGATAAAGTAGAGGGATTTTCAAGCTAAATTATTGTAAAGCTTATTTTATCTTAATAAATTTTTGAAATGTACATTTGGTTTTGGTAGGATTTGCATAAAGCTGAAGGCTATGGAGCAGATCCTAAATGCATTATAAATAATGCCAATGCAGTTTCCGAGAGGAAAGCAAAAATATATTGAGAAATAAAGGATAAAGATTAGTTGCATAATTTAGGTGATAATAAGGAGCATGTCAATAAGAAATGAGAGTTTAGGTGACAATATATTATAATTTCACAAATACAGATAGAGAAATGATTGTCCTTTTGGGGCCATCAAGGTTTATAAGAATGATAGATGAGAAGAGACTAATCTCAAATATTTCTACAATTTATTGTACAATGTATTATAGTGCCTGAACTGCCCAAAGTTTCCAGACAGAATCTATCCTGATTGCAGAGGTGGTAAAGACTGACAATGGTATTACGTACTTCTGTGATAGTGGCAGTGGTGTGGTGCTGATGAGTGAGGCAGCTGGTTCTTTGCTTTCTGAGAAACATTAGAGAAATGATCTAGACAATGAACTTATTCATCTAGCTATATCTATTAATACTTTAATAGCTAAACAATACCTCAGTACATGTAGTGAAAAAAATGTTTAATCACTGAAAAGAATTGAGAATAAGAAGTGAAAAACTCTGCTTATCACCACAACAATGCCACCCTATGGCATTGTCCTAATTCTCACTTCAGAGCTAACAACACCAAGTAAGTTGTGGTATACCTTTCCAGAGTTTTAAAAATGAATTTTAGATTCCATATATACATAAACAGATATAGTAATTTAGCTTACTTTCTACATACCTGAAATCACACTATGCGTGTTGTTCAGAAATCTTCTTTATTCCATCTAATAATATATCACAGATATATCTTCCTATTTCAAATTGTATCTCTAATTTATTTGTTCTATAATATAGTTATAATAATTTATCCAGTCTTTTCTGGTTGAATATTTATATCATTTCATTTATATTTTATGCATATGTTAATAATCCTATGAATATATCTTTGTACGTATTTAGAGGATAGCTATATCTAAATTTAGAAATAATTTTTAAATGAGTATACAGATTTTCATATAAAACATAATATATCCTTTGAAGAAAGATTGTATAAATGTATATTCTTGACTTTTGAAATTTAATTAATCCATTAAAGCCAAAGTTAATGCTGTGTTTCCTTTCTATTATGTGAGATTTCATTTACGTTATTTTAAAAATCTATGTGATTGTTTTAAAATTTGAGTATACTTTTAGAATTGCTTTAACCTTTTGGTTACATAGAGTTACGTGTTGACATTAGAATACTATATTGATGCATTATGAGGAAAACAGCATAAGTGAAAGGAAGCATAGTGTTTGGAGTCATATGGCTCTGTCTACATTCCGGTCCCACTTTCATGATTTGCCACTTGTCTGACCTGGGTAAATAATTTAATCATATGAAGCTTTAGGTTTTTACTCTGTGAAATAGAATTAGTAATGCAAACCTAAAATTTCATACCAGATTTCACCAAAAAAAAAGTTTAATCTTATCAATTATAATTACAAGTGGCTGAAGTCATTAAGTTTACTTAATTTAAATAATATCAGTATTTTTAATTTGGAGTAAAAACAAGATCTGTGTATTCAATGAGCCCTTGATGAAATATTCAATTTTTTGTTAAAATAGAATTTATTTTTTATTTCAATAGGTTTTGGGAACAGGTGGTGTTTGGTTACTTAAATAAGTTATTTAGTGGTGAGTTCTGAGATTTTGGTGCACCCATCACCCAAGCCGTGTACATTGTACCAAACATGTAGTCCTTAATCCCTCACCCTCTACCCACCCTTTCTCCTGGTCCCCAAAGTCCATCGTATTATTCTTATGCCTTTACAACCTCATAGTTTAACTCCCACCTATGAGTGAGAACATACAGTGTTAATTTTTCATTCCTGAGTTACTTACCTTAGAATAATTGTCTCCAACTCCACTCAGGTTGCTGCAAAGGCCATTATTTTGTTCTTTTATACAGCTGAGTAGTATTTCATGGTGTGTATATATACCATGTATATATAGTTGTGATATATATATATATTACATTTTCTTTATCCACTAATTGACTGATGGGCATTTGGGCTGGTTGCCTATTTTTGCAATTGCATATTGTGCTGCTATAAACATGTGTGTTCAAATATTCCTTTTTTATTATATAATAACTTCCTCTGGATAGAGACCTAGTAGCGGGATTGTTAAATCAAATGGTAGCTCTACTTTTAGTTTTTAAAAAAATTTCCACACTGTTTTCCATAGCGGTTGTACTAGTTTACATTCCCATCAATAGTGTAAAAGCTCTCCCTTTTCTCTGCATCCATGCCAACATCTACTATTTCTTTTTATTTTTTGATTATAGCCATTATTGCAGAAGTAATGTGCTATTGCATTGTGGTTTGGATTTGCATTTCCCTGATAATTACTGATGTTGAGCATTTTTTCCATATGCCCGTTGGCCATTTGTATATCTTCTGTTAAGAATTGTCTATTCATGTTCTTAGCCCATTTTTTTTGATGAGACTTTTTGTTTTCTTGCTGATATGTTTGACTTCCTTGCAGATTCTGGATATTAGTCCTTTGTAGGCTGTATAGATTGTGAAGATTTTCTCCCATTCTGTGGGGTGTCTATTTACTCCGTGGAATGTTTATTTTGCTGTGCAGAAGCTTTTTAGTTTAATTAAGTCCCATTTATTTATCTTTGCTTTTGTTCCATTTCCTTTTGAGTTCTTGGTAATGAAGTCTTTGTCTAAACAAATGTCTAGAAGGGTTTTTCTGATGTTAGGTTCTAGAATTTTTGTGGCTTTGGGTCTTAGATTTAAGTCCTTGATTCATCTTGAGTTGATTTTTGTACACAGGGAGAGATGAGGATTCAGTTTCATTCTGCTACATGTGGCTTGCCAATTATCCCAGCACCATTTGTTGAATAGGGTGTATTTTCCCCACTTTATGTTTTTGTTTACTGTGTCAAAGATCAGTTGCTGTAAGTGTTTGGGTTTATTTCCGGTTTCTCTATTCTGTTTCATTGGTCTATGTCCCTATTTTTATACCAGAACCATGCTGTTTTGGTGACCATGGCCTTATAGTATAAAGTCGGGTAATATGATGCTTCCATTTAAGGCTACTATGAACTCTTTGCATGCATACACTAGAAAACCTAGAGGAGGTGGATAAATCCTTGGAAATATACAACCCTCTTAGATTAAACCAGGAAGAAATAGAAACTCTGAACTGACTGATAACAAGTGGTGAGATTGAAATGGCAATTTAAAAATTGCCCACAACAAAAAAGTCCAGGAGCAGATGGATCCACAGCTGAATTCTATCAGACAATCAAAGAAGAATTGGTGCCAATCTTATTGACACTATTCCACAAGATAGAGAAAGAGAGAATCTCCCTCAATTCTTCTATGAAGCCTAAAGGACATAACAAGAAAAGAAAACTACAGACCGATATCTCGATGAATATAGATGAAAAAATCCTTAACAAAATACTAGCTAACTGAATCTGACAGCATATCAAAGATACAATCCACCATGATCAAGTGGGTTTAATACAAGGGATGCAGGGATGGTTTAACATATGCAAGTCAATAAATGTGATATACCACATAAACAGAATTAAAAACAAAAATTATAAGATCATCTCGGTAGATGCAGGAAAAGCATTTGACAAAATCCAGCATCCTTTATGATTAAAACCCTCTGCAAAATCGGCATAAAAGGGAGATAGCTTCAGGTAATAAAAGTCATCTATGACACACCCACAGCCGACATAATACTGAATGGGGAAAAGTTGAAAGCATTTCCCCTGAGAAGTGGAACAAGACAAGTATGCCCACTCTCACCACTTCTGTTCAACATAGTACTGGAAGTCCTAGCCAGAGCAATCAAACAGAAATAATTAAAGGGCATCCAAATCAGTAAAGAAGAAGTCGAACTGTGGCTTTTCACTAGGTATATAATCATATACCTAGAAAATACTAAAGACTCCTCCTAAAAGCTCCTAGAACTGATACATGAATTCAGCAAAGTTTCAGGATACAAAATTAATGTACATGATAAGTAGCTCTGCTATACACCAACGGTGACCAGGCTAATGATGAAATCAAGAATTCAATCCCTTTTACAATAGCTGCAAAAAAATTTAAAATACTTAGGAATATATCTATCCAAGGACATGAAAGACCTCTACAAATAAAACTACAAAATACTGCTGAAAGAAACTGTGACACAAACAAATGGAAACATATCTCATGCTCATGGATGGGTAGAATTAATATTGTTAAAATAACCATACTGCCAAAAGCAGTCTACAAATTCAATGCAATTCCCATCAAAATACCACCATCATTCTTCACAGAACTAGAAAAACAATCCTAAAATTCATATAGAACCAAAAAAGAGCCTTCATAACCAAAACAAGACTAAGCAAAAAGAATAAAATGGAAAATTTTAACAAAGTACCCGTAGAATTCTGAGCTTTAAGCAACAGGTTTATTAATATGCTGTATAAGATATACTCAGGTATGGCCAGGAGCCATGGCTCATGCCTATAATCCCAGCAATTTGGGAGGCTGAGGCAGGTGGATCACCTGAGGTCAGGTGTTCCAAACCAGCCTGGCAAACGTGGTGAAAATACAAAATTACTACTAAAAATACAAAAATTTGCTGGGTGTGGTGGTGGACACCTGTAATTCCAGATACTAGAGAGGCTGAGGCAGGAGAATCACTTCAACCCGGAAGGTGGAGGTTGCAGTGAGCCGATATCACGCCATTGCACTCCAGCCTAGGCAACAAGAGTGAAACTCCATCTAAAAAAAAAAAAAAATATATATATATATATGTGTGTGTGTGTGTATGTGTGTGTGTGTATATGTGTGTATATATGTATATATATAAAATAAAAATATATATACATATATATATACAGTCAGATATTTGTTCAGATATGTTTGCCTTTTAGCTGTTATCGGGATTTTTTGGAATTGGAATTGTGTCTACTGAAGAATAGAACCTATAAATAGTAGAATATATAGAAATCAAGTCATATTTTTGAACATCTAATATATTAACCCTTCTGTTTCATTAAATAAGATTAGTTGGTGAATAAAGGAAAATGGAGAAAAATAATGTGATGTGTATGGATAAATTTTTGTTAGTTTTCATAAACTTTTGAAAGCACTTTTATTGGAAACATTTATTTCATATTTATTAATGAAACCATGTACACAAATCCTATACCATTGCTTTTGTCTGGCATGTATATAGAAAATATTTACACCACAGTGGCAAAAGAGGGTAACAAAAGAATTAAAACATAGAAAATAGGTGGAGATAATTTCTGAAAGCAGTACATAAATATAAACCAGTCCTTCAGAAACTTAAGTCAGGTTAAATTAGTTGTATAAATGCATAATCGTGATGTGGTTAAAATGTATGTTACCCTTACTATAGGCTATTAATAATAACTCCTTATGAAATAAAATCACAACATCTTAGTACGTAATTATGAGCAATTTTTATAAACATTCTGCTCGTATTATTTGGTTGAATTACTAAGATTTTTACAGAAGAAAAGTATATGTTAGAATGGATTAATCATGGCTTATCATTTACAGAGAACATTTCTCTTTAAATACGTTGGGTTCGACCACAGTGTTTTAACGGTATAAGGAGTGTCTGATGTTTTCCCTCAAGCAGAATCTGAGACAAGGATTCTTGTGGAAGCGATTTATTAAGAAAATGGTCCCAGGAGAATCTGGTAAGGGACTAGGGAAAGCCTGTTGGAAAAGGGGAAAGAAGTCAACCAGGTGAATACTGGCCTCAGCCTTATTCAGCAAGGCCCAGGGTCATGAAAACCACTGCAGAGTTTGTTCTTCATTGATATGAGAGTGCTACACTTTCATAATCCTACACGAGTCAATTGTTGGGGTTGGTGTGTTGAAATTCTAGCACATTTGGTTCTTGGAACATCTGAAGATCTGGGCATGTGGTACAATTTAAAACCACTAAGGGAACCCTAGATGATCTGGACAAGATCACCGACTGTAGCTGCTGCAAAGAATTCAAATAAATTTGGTGGACAGAATTATAAAAGAAATTTCTCTTTAATTGTGTAACATTCCTAGTAACTGAGCTCTTTTAACATCATATTTCATAATTATGAATCACTAGGAGAAAAAATCATAAATTCATTGATAATATAGTCAATGAATAACAATGATAATCCCAATATTAAGTCAGCAGAAGCTGTGGGGAAATGTGGGGATTTATAAATGATTATATAAATGGAAATTCTTCTTATGTGACTTGAAATGCTGTGTTGTGAAGAGGAATCATAACATAAACATGATATTAACATTAAAGTGGTGAGAAATTAACATCCATGAAGCAACCACCATATGCTAGGTATGTTATAATCCATATTTAATTTCACTTTTTATATAACCTATTTTGTAGGTATTATTTTTCTATTTTATAAATGAAGATACTGAGAGTATAGAAAATTTAATAATTTGTCTAAGCCTACAGTTATTGACTGAACTTGGAACTTGTCAGTTCTCTCAGTGTTAAGATTTGTACTATTTTCAAAAGCATTCTATATATTTCCTAGAGTCTACTTGTGATTATTAGATTTTTTGGATTAGAATTAAAAAGTTGATTTAAGCCTGTGAATAGAAGATTTCCTCTTGGGATTTTGATCATTTCCTTAAGTAATAAGAATGATGCTTTTACACTGTTGGTGGGAGTGTAAATTAGTTCAACCATTGTGGAAGACAGTGTGGCGATTAATCAAAGATCTAGAACTAGAAATACCATTTGAACCAGCAATCCCATTACTGGGCATATACCCAAATGATTATAAGTCACTCTATTATAAAGACATATGCACACGTATGTTTATTGAGGCACCATTCACAATAGCAAAGACTTGGAACCAACTCAAAGGTCCATCAATGATAGACTGGATTAAGAAAATGTGGCACATATGCACTATGGAATACTATGCAGCCATAAAAAAGGATGAGTTCATGTCCTTTGCGGGGACATGGGTGAAGCTGGAAACCATCTTTCTCAGCAAACTAACACAGGCACAGAAAACCAAACACTGCATGTTCTCACTTGCAAGTGGGAGTTGAACAATGAGAACACATGGACACAGGGAGGGGAACATCACACACCAGGGCCTGTCAGGGGGCTGGGGGCTAGGTGAGGGCTAATGTAGGTGATGGGTTGATGGGTGCAGCAAACCACCAAGGCACGTGTATACTTATGTAACAAAACTGCACATTCTGCACATGTAACCCAGAACTTAAAGTATAATTTTTAAAAAAAGAATGCCACCGCTAGATGTTAGAATTTAAATAGTAAATCTGAGTAAAGAATCAAGAAGTAAAATTTTACTAGTCTGCAAGAAAGAGCCATGCACATGGCATAATCTAATAAACTTGTGTCTCTGAGTAGGATAGTAGGCAAGCCTATCTTCTGCCTGGGCCTTAAAAAAATAATGAAATAAAATTTTTCTCCTGTTCTTCTTCCCCATCTGATTTAATATTTCTTTTTTAATAAATACCCAATTTTATAAACAGCAAATTAGTTGACCCATGTGGATATGGACAGAGTAGGAAAAAAACAGTAATAGGCTATGCTAATGTTTGTTGCATTTAATCCATAGATTTAATTATGTGTCAAGTATTTGTGTGTGTGTGTGTGTGTAAATTTGTGATATTAATTCATTGTCATAGAGAAAATATTCATCTACACTAAGGCTCTGCATACTCAATCTACTGAAAGACTTTTAGTGATGACTTTCAGCAGTAGTTTGAAGAAGGTTTAAATAAGGGTAAGAAATATGTAACCTCTCTAATCATATCCTCTTTAATCACCATATTAGTTTTTTTTAATCTTATTATCAGAGGTTGTTTTTAACAGAATTTTATGGCCCCACAATGGAAGAGACAAACATAGAGCTGCAGGCAAACAATTACATTTTTCAGGATGCAAAGGAGACCTGACTTTCAAGAAAACCTGGGAAATGTATTTTCCGACCGATACCAACTTCAGGTCCAGAAGAAGAAGATAGTTTTATTTTCAAAGTGTGTTCGTTTCCTAGGTCTGCTATAACAAAGTACCACAAACTGGGTGGCTTAAAACAACAGACATCTGTTGTTTCACAGTCCTGGAGGCTAACAGTTCAACATCAGGGTAACCGTAGGGCTATGCTTCCTCTGAAACATGTAGGGAAGAATTCTTCCTTGCCTGTTCCTAGCTTCTTGTGATAGCCATCAATCATCAGCATTCCATGGTTTGTAGATGTATCATTTCAATCTCTGCCTCCATCTTCTCATGGAGTTCTCCCTGTGTGTCTGTCTTCACATGATTATCTTCACATGGCCACCAGTCATATTGGATTAGGAGCACATCCTACTGCAACATGAACTAATCTTAACTTGTGGCATCTGCAATGTCCCTATTTCCAAAGAAGGTCACATTTGGAATAACTGCGGATTTGGACTTATCTTTCTTAAGAGGAACATAATTCAGCCTATTACATAAGGGGAATATGGCAATAGGCATACTGGTAGGAAATCACAGCCTCTGCTGTAGTCCTGAGACCCAAGGAGACCCACAATTACTGACCATGCTTCAGTTTGTTTTTTGATTGGAAGTTGGTCTCCAGTTCTGAAGGAGTAGAGAGAAAAGATCTGGTGATGATTAGCCAGACAAAACAATCAATTCTTCTTTAAATACAATGTGATATTCAGCCCATAATCTGGTAATAAAATGATGAATGCATTATATTTATTGAAATTTCTATTCTGGAAACATTTCTCACACTTTATGCTGATAAGTTCCACGTTAAAAACAAATATGTAGTTATTAATTTACAGTTTGTAAATTCTCAAGAGGTAATAGATTTTTCAATTAGGAATGGTTCTGCTTTGAATTTATTAAGATAATTAGGACAATCTGACACATAAAAAATAAATTGATTAATCTTCCAAACTTTTCTTGTCAAGCTAATAATTTCATTAAGTTTCACGTGCCCAGTTTGCAAGACAATTGTCTTTTACCTTTCTTCTGCTGAGAACGTTTTTTTTCAAAAAAGAGGATATTTTAAAGTTTGATCTGAAAAGCTTTTTTGTGAAAACAGTTGTGCCTTGTCAAATATTAAGAAGATAAGATGAAAAGTGATTCATTTAGGAAATAACACCAGTGACAATGAGCTGTGAAAGGTTTTATTTTTATAATAGAACTAATTCAAGAAGTAACTATGGAAAAGTTGAAACCCCATGAGCTTGTAAAGCACACTGCTGTAATTATCTCTGCTTTCTGCTTCTTTCACAGGAATGAAATCACTTCAAACAAAACTACTTTAAAAAGAGACAAAGAAAGCCCCCATATCTAATATCCTCATGCCGAGGAAAAGTCAGTGATTTTAATGACTGCAAAACAAAGTCCAATAAAATGAATGGCATTGAGTAGTGTGAGCACAATTTCCATTTTTTGCCTTCCTTTTAGGAAAATGTCTTTATACTTTAAAAAAAAACATCTAAAACTAAAACAAACCCTTACAATGGCAACTGGCACTGTTAGTAAATTGCAGATTTTTGTTTCCACACAAGAAAGTTCTAAAGAGAAAATTTGCTTTTTATTAGTATAATGTAATAAAATACAACACTTATTTCTAACATTTTGCTTTCAAACATTCAAACGTTAACTTTTGAGCATAATTGAAATAGTCTTTAAATGACATTATGTTTCAATATAATTACCAAGAATGCTTGCAAAATAACTATTTATTTGTTAACTGGATTAAAGCAATAGAAATCACTCCAACAAATAAAGCAAATAATATGAGTTAAAAAGGATAGCTGATGATTAAATTATATATTTTTATTAGGTGTTGTTTAGCTATACGGTTCATGTGGTAAAATTCACTGTTTTGTTGTGCAGTTTTATGCTTTGCATCATTTGAGCCCGTATAGTAACCATCACAATCAAAATATAAAAGGGTTCCATCACCCCCAAACATTCCCTGATGCTATCATTTTATAGTCATTCCCTCACTCCCTACAGCCTCAAGACACCACTGATGAGTTTCCTACTTGTATACTTTTCTAAAATGTCATGTGAATGAAATTATATAGAGTAAAACTTTTTGACTCAGGCTTCTTTCATTTGAAATTCATTCATGTTATTGCATGTGGCAGTGGTTATTCCTTTTAATTGTTGAGGAGTATAGTGTTTTTGTCTTCTTGCCAGTTTTGATCTGCACATTTTCAGTTACTCAAGGTCGATTGCAGTCCAAAATTATTAAGTGGAAAATTTCAGAATTAGACAATTCATAGGTGTTTTAATTATGCACATGCCTTTCTGAGTAGCATGATGCAAGCTTGTTTCATCTTGCTGTCTCACCTGGGACGTGACTCCTCACCTTGTCCAGCAGATCCACACTGTGGACCCTTTGGCTCATCAATCACTTAATAGCTGTCTAGGTTTTTAGACTGACTGTTGTGATATCTAAGTACTTGTACAACAAGGAACCCTTATTTTACCTTATAATGGCTCTAAAACACAAGAGTAGGGAGGCCAGCCATTCAGATATTCCAAAGAGAAGACATAAAGTGTTTCCTTTAAGGAAAAATGTGAAAGTCCTCAACTTAAGGAAAGAAAAAAAAATCTTCTTCTGAGTTTCCTCATATCTATAGTCAGAACAAATCTACCCATAAAACTATGGAGAAGGAAAAAGAAAGTCATGCTAGTATTGCTGTGGCATCAAACTGCAAAAGTTGTCACTATAGTGTGTGGTAAGTGCTTAGCTATAATAGAAAAGGCATTAAAATTTTGGGTGGAAAGCATGAACTGAAATGGGTACTGACTGACAGCAACGTGTTGCACCACAAACCATTAAGCCTACCCAAAGACTTCAGCAAGGGATCCCCTAAAAATGTCACACCGAGCCATTTGCTGCAAGTAAGAGATGGTTACACAGATTCAGGAATAGGATTGGACTGAAAAATATAAAAATTACTGGAGAGGCTGTGTCTGCTCATGAAGAAGCTACTCCCTCATGAGTACAGTAAAATATTTTGAAAGAGAGGGAAGCCACATTCATATAACTTTTATTACAGCATATTGTTACAATTGTTTTATTTTATTAATAGCTATTGTTATTAATCTTTTGCTATGTCTGATTTATAAGTTAGACTTTATTATAGTTGTGTTTGTATAGGGAAAAAATACATAGTATATGTAGGGTTTGGTACTATCTGAGGTTTCAGGCATCTACTGGAGGTCTTGGAACATACTCCCCCATGGACAAAGGAGGACTACTGTATCTGATCGTAGGATTATAAGGCAGTCTGTTTATCCATTTATCAGATGAAGGACATTTGAATTCTTCTAGTTTTTGGTGACTAGGAATAAAACTGTTATAAACATTCATATATGGGTTTTTGTATGAACGTAGCTTTCAAGTTGTTTGGGTAAAAACCTATAAATGAGTTAGCTGGATAGTGCAAGGGACTAGGGGAAGCATGTTTAGCTTTATAAGAAACTGCCAATCTGTTTTCCAAACTGGCTGTGTCACCAGACATATATAGGAGTCCCAGTCAGTTTGTGTTCTGTGCCAGTGTTTATAATTGCCATTTTATTTTACTTTTGCTATTCTAGTAGGTGCGCAGAAAATGCTCTTTAGAAAATAAAAAGTAGAAAGAGCAAATTGATCATTTAAGTAAAGTCATTTAGTTGAACATAAAAAATAATGTCTAGAAGTGAATGTCTCTTGTGTTCTCACAAGTAAAGCCTAGTTCTCTTCAGAATGAATTCATAGGGCAGGTGCAGTGGCTTACACTTGTAATCCCAGCACTTTGGGAGGCCGAGGTGGGCAGATCACGAGGTCAGGAGTTCGAAACCAGCCTGGCCAACACAGTGAAAGCCAGTCTCTACTAAAAATACGAAAATTGGCCAGGCGTGGTGGTGAGTGCCTGTAATCCCAGCTACTCGGGAGGCTGAGGCAGGAGAATCGCTTGAACCCGGGAGGCAGAGGTTGCAGTGAGCCAAGATTGTGCCACTGCACTCCAGCCTGGGTGACAGAGCTAGACTCTATCTCAAAAAAAAAAAAGAATAAAAACAGAACAAAAAAAGAATGAATTCATAGATATTTTCATCAATTCAAGATATTTTACATTCATGAATTGACAAATTTTGGTGTTACAGTATACCAGTATACGTCTTCAGCAGATATCTCCATAGCTATTGGCAATTAACTATTCTCTTTTTGGCCACTAGATATCTGCATAAAACACAAAATTATTAATTTTTTAGGTGAAAAAATAGATTGAGTACCCAACTTTTTTCTGAACTAAATTTCAATAAGCAATTTAAATGGAATTAAATTGAAAAGAAGCAAATACATTTCCTAAGCACTATAATACTTGGAGCAAGAAGTATACAGTTTAATTATCATATACTGTAGGATTTGGGTTATAAACAAAATTATTGCAAGTTTTACACTTCAAGAAACATAAAAACTCTAGAATTTAAGAAGAGTAAAAATACCCCAGTCAATAGCTTTTCTTTTAATATCAATAATAAGCAGAAGGCAACATCTCTGACAACAATTGTCTAATTCTAAATTTGTAAAGTTTTATCATCTTATTCTCATTAGTGATGGACTCAGTTCTAGATAATTTTACTTATTTAGCAGATATTTTATAAATGCGTTGTAGCACTCATAGAGTTAGCTTTAGTAATTAAAAGTTGACAAGTTATTTTCTCAAGGTCATTCAAGGAATTCAGGAATCTGACACTTTGCAAAAGGTACTAAAAAAATGGGATGATTCCATAGAGCGAATGTTTAAATTTTGATTGCACATGCACAAAAAAGAAAAATATAAGTATGAATAGAGCACCATATTGGGGAAACACACTTAACAAAGAGCTTCAATTTGTTGCATCCATTATTCTACTTGAGCTTTATTGCTATATGATTTTGGGAGCAGTTTACTTAATGTTTTCTTTGGTTAATTTCCACAGCATTGACAACATGTGTTTATTATATATAAAAATGTATTTAAATTTGAAAAATATTAATTACTGTTATATTTTATATAACTATTAAAATATATTTACAACTAAAATAATTTATAATTGTAACTTATTTTATTGATACTCTATGCAAAGAGAATGCACAGAATTGGGTGTCATCACGGTGTTTTTTTCTTTCTTTTTCTTTTCCAACTAATCAAACTATGTTAGCATTATGCTGAAATTATAAGAAAACTGTTTTCCTCAAAGTTACTGAATAGGTTGGTCACGCAAAAATATATAATGGAAACTGGATAAATTTTAATATTGTTATCTTCTCAGTATCTTCTTAACGAAGGAGATTGCAACTGTCATTTCTGTGCTCCAAAGAGGCTCTGGTTTACCAGAGACATTGTGGCATATTTTTTGTATGTTTTAAGACTAAATTTAATGTGCCAGAATATAACAAGGGCACAAAGAAAATAGATGATGATACCTGTCAAACTCGACCAAGCTAATTAGGATAAACTGACATGCAGGCAGTTAATTGTGTCAGATGAAATATCACACTTTAATTATGTGTTTAAGAGATCTAGTACTAGCTTCAACCCAATCATTTTTTATTGCAAAAGTTCTAGCTACTTCCATATATGGAATTTTTTTGTTTGATTTTTGGTAATTTTTTAGGAGAGGAGTAAAATTCAAAATTATATTTTTTATACATTAGACTTCGGGTTTCCACCACTGCTCATAAACTAGATAGGCTAATAAGACAAAAAAGATCTGCAAGCTCCCAGAAATAAACCTTCATCCTAAGATTTACCTTAGAGAGGAGCCAAATGGAGAGTTGATTGTCTGTAGTTTAAAAAGACAAAGCAAAAATAATAAACACTCAAAAACATACCACCAGTTTTCCCTTTAATAGGCATTCAATAAAATTGTGTTAAATAATTGTTTATTCTTTCCCTATGAAATCTGAACTGAAAAATGTAGCGTATTGAGATTTACAGAGTTGAGTTTGAATTCAAAGTTAAATGTAAAGAAAGTATTCACTGAGAGATATTCATCTAAAAATTACCTCTCAGAGATAGGTTCCCATTGGAAAAACCTTTCTCAATAAATAAAAAACTACTGAGGTGAGTTTAATTTATATTTTGCAAATATGACTAATACTGTATATAGAAATGACAAAGGTCTAAAAGAACTGTTAACATTGAAACTAACATATTTTAACCCTTTTATCTTGTAGTTACAGAGTTGGCTAGAGAAGTTAATTAATGAGCCAAGGTTGCATATTTTTTTTTTTTGTAGAAGAGTAAACATCATTTTAGGCTAGATCTGAGCCTGAAACCTGATTTGCCATCTAAATATTAGCTATATGACATTGATTGGACAAGCTACTTGGACCATGTATCTTATCCTAAAAAATGTAAGTACTTCTGACTGTAAAACCAGGCAATATAATTATCACAGGACAGTGGCAGAGACCAGGACTATCCCAGGTAAACTGCTTATAACTTCTCAGCTTCACTTTCTTCATCTGATACAGTTCCCGTCTATTAGTTTGACAAGTCACTCAAAACAAAAATAAATAAATAAATAAAAATAAATAAAGTAAAAGCTACTTCTAGAACTTGTATCTACTTCAGCCCTTTTGCCATCTGTGGCAGATATGATAGGGGTTAGAAATGTACAGATATAGAATACAATAGATTATTTACTTATCAGAGCCTATAGTAAGGTCATAAAAGAGAGAAAATCATTTTAGTAAACTAGCCAGTCAGAAAGCTCAGAGGTGGCTTTAGATTAGGTACACAACTCAGTTGCTTTTTCTGCCAGTAGCTATGTACACAGTGAAAATCAGATAACCCATGCACCCTGGCAAACTGAAGAATCTGAAGTTTTTGATACCCCTTAATAACTGTGCAGTTTAGGAAACTGAGTTAAGAATAACAGACAGCAGCAAGAGTAGTTAAGAAAACCTGATGCCTACGACTACTTGTACATACCTCCTGCTAATGGTGTCTCAGTTGAATTCGTCCTGGCTCTCATTGACGTTTTGGTTGAAGAAATTCAGGAAGAAAATGCATTTATCCTTTCTGTTAACTTTCCCTGATACTTATAAATATATGTCAGAATAGACACTTAATGTCATTCTGCTTATTTGCCATGCTTGGATTTGGTGAAATACATACCTAGCTAGTTGGGTGAACACTAACCATGGGATACTGACTTGCTAAGAAGACGGAGTGAGGCAGCTCAGGTCACTCAGAGGCTACCAACAATGAATTTATAAAATAGCCTTTGAAGACAAAATAGCCTGGTGTGTCTGCAGCAGCCTGTCTCCACATGACTGACTATGGAAACTTTGAATCGCTTTTTTACAGTGAACACATCCCTGGAAGAAGGATGAAGGCTGGCAGGTGACTTGTTGGGACAGCTTCTCCCTTCAATGAAGATGCACAACCTTGTGTCAGGAGGCTGTCTTCTCCAGACGCCAAGCCTTCCATATGCCATTAACAACAATTACCCCAGAATATGTTAACTCATCCACACCCACAATCTGGTTTTGTTCTTGTTCAAAAAAAAAAAAAGGGGGGACGTCCCTACTGGCTCAAGACAGGGATGAGTCAACTTGCGACCGTGTGTTTTTTAGACCTTCACTACTCTCGCTCATATCATTAATTTATCTCTAGCAATTGGAACATTTAGATCAGCATACAAATAGAGCCTATTCTATTGTGTCTCATTATTAAAAAAATAATATTTTGCTTAACTCCAATTTTCCCTGCAGTCTCTGTTACCCTTCTCTATACCATTTCTCTGAAAGTTTGTCAACAGATACTGTCTTCCTCTCCTCACTTGCATTCAGTTTTCAATACCCTTAATCATCTTTCATCTGAACAACTGCAGCATTCTCCTTGCTTACTCCTACCACCACAAATGTCTTTTCCACTAAATAGCAAGAGTAACTAAAAAAAAAAACAAAAAGAAAAATTTAATTACGTTATCACTACCCTGCAATGACTCCACTCAATGTCTTCTCATTAAGCTTTCAGTAGACCTCAGGATACTTTGTAACGGGATTCTGTCTTCTCCATCAGTGCCTCCCTCATAATCTCCAGATAAACTGATATATGTATCAGTGTATATCATATCTGAGAATTATGATACACTGCTATATACATATCACATATAAATATATGTCATGAATATATATCACATATAAATATTATATATATCATATATATAAAGTATTTTACCTCCTATATGTATGTTTTATGCTTAAACATAACAAACTGTCCTAACTTAAGAATGTTGCACTGGCTGTCTCCTCTGCTTAAGACCTCTCTACATAACTCTCAGCATCAACCTCTTTCACCATTCAAATCTCACATAATGTTTCTTTTCAAAGAACTTCCTTGATGAGTCTAGAGAACTGCCCACTACCAGTTTCTCTTTATCATATTACTTGTTTAATTTTGATGCCATTTTCACTAAAATGATTATGTTTATTGATTCACTTTAATATTTTGCCTATATCTATGGAATAATCTCCACAGGAAGAAAAGGAAGCTTTTCTTTCTTGTTCATAATTGTCTCTCAGTGTTTGAACAGAGCCCGACATCTTATAGATACCAATAAAATATTTTTTGGAAAAGTTCAGTGTTATATATAAATGTCAGAATATATTACACAATTACATTAAGACCACACCTGAAGAAATGTAGCTAAGGTAAATATATTTTGTAATTTCCTTATCCAAAATAAAACACTGGGAAGGAAACATCATCTAATCTGTTAACAAATTATAAGAACTATGGGTTTATAAAGAGATTTCTCTCTAAAACCTGGAACATATATTTCGAATAAAACATAAAATCGTAACATAAAATCTCCTAGGAAATCAAAGCCAAGCAAACAAGCAAAATACTGAAAAACGAAGCTACTATTTCTTGTCAAGTAGTGTATCATTTGCCTTTATTCTGATGACACACTGCCAATAAGTTCCCAAGTAAATTCTTATATATTGTGAGATTAAATATGATTTTAGAAAAAATAAACTTGTTCCAAAGTGTGCCATGGTGCAGATACAATTCCTTGTCTACAGAATTTAGCTGTAGATTAATCTTCTAATGAGTTTTCAAAAGTCATGGAGCAAATGATAAATAAGATAATTAAACATTACGAAATCAGCGTGCATTTTTAAAGATGCACTAAATGCTTCGCTTGGGGGCATCTCATGTATCCACAAATGTCCCTTTCATTAAAGGAAGGGGAAATATATTTAACTCTCAAGTTCATACACAAATCAGTGTCAACCCAAACATTTTGGGGGAAGTTAATTGAGATTGAATAATTCAGAAAGCTGAGTGCAGTGGAGGCTTTACAATGCCTAAAGTTAGCCACTTGGAATTACACTGAAAACAGACAAAACAAACCTAATGGCTGTTAAATAGCTGGTTTCACAGGGAGAAAGAAATATATTAAACAACAACAACTTTTAACAGAGGATAATTTATAATCAAGAGTTGTCAGTTCATTACTTCCAAAGTACTGAGTGAGATGTATGAACTATTAGTTATAAAGCCTATTTCTATTTTTAAGCACCTAGAGAAAATAATCTGAAATTTTGAATAAGGACATTTTAAAAGTATTAACTGCAACAAAATAGAAGATTTAGTATTCTGCTTTCTCTTGCCATCAATAGTTGTAATACAAAGTGGACATACAATAATGCTATAGGATATGATGGAAATGCTTCAGAGAAAAATAGGGACAGGGTTAATTTAATATTGGGCTATTCATCACATATGTTAGCAAATCCGTACTGCAGATGTCAATTAACGAGGAAAAATTGAGACTTTAACTATTTTCTGATAAAAATATTCTCCTTTGGTCTTTATTGTCTTAAATTAATCACAGCAACATTTGAGTTTACTCGAAAGAAATGACATCGGTGGTTCTCCACCATATGGATCTCTGGTGCTATGCATAAGTGGTCTACACAGAAGTGAAAGAGCTGACATCCTAAAATAGTGATGCTTGCTATAGCAATGTTTAGTGGTGAGGATTTCATGACAGATGATGTAAATATGTGCACAAGTTTATAAAAAGATTATTTTTAAAAACTAAATATAAAAGTGATTGGTTTACCTTGTTTGGGGAAGGAACAGAAAGAGAGTTAAGATAAAGTGAAAAGCCACTGTGTTCCAGTTACACTGAAAGACATATTAGGCTGTTTTTCTCAGGGAATTTTCTTCACAACCATGTGCATTACATTTTATATCCATCTCATGGTTGATAAAAGTTAAAAATCCATGTAATTTGTCTGAATGTCCAGCAGTGGTTTCTGAGCCATTGTCCTGAATGGTGAGTACACGATGTAGCTTCCACAAGACCTTGTGGTCTCATTCTGTGCTGGAGAGAGGGAAACGGACAAATAGCCAGGAGGAAACACTGAGGTCATTGTTGAATGGAGCAAGATAACAAGAAATCTCAAACTCAAACCCTTTTTTTTTTAATTCAAATCCTTCAGATGGGCTAGCTCTATTACATAATGCCATAGAAAATAAACTATACGAGGAATCCAGCATTTCAAATGGCCTATGTATAATCTTTCATGATGCCTGATGTAAGGCAAATAGCACCATCTCCCATATGAGACACAATTTGTTTAAATTTTTTTTTTCTTTTTTTTTTTTGAGACAGAGTCTCTCTCTCTGTTGCCACGCTGGAGTGCAGTGGCGCGATCCAGGCTTACTGCAATCTCTGCCTCCCCAGTTCAAGCCATTCTCCTGCCTCAGCATTCCAGGTAGCTGGGACTACAGGCACCCGCCACCATGCCCAGCTAATTTTTGTATTTTTAATAAAGACGGGGTTTCACCATGTTAGCTAGGATGGTCTCGATGTCCTGACCTCATGATCTGCCCGCCTCAGCCTCCCAAAGTGCTGGAATTACAGGCGTGTGCCACCGCGCCTGGCCTAAATTTCTTTAAAATTTAAAATTTTAAAGGATATTTTAAAACCGTTATTTTTTTTCCATTGTCTCCAGTGAAGTAAAGCTATGGCTTTTCAGTGCAAGGCAAATCTCTTTGATACCAGACTAATATTCATCCCAGCCACATAGCTATTTGAACTTCCTCTGACCTCTGAGATAAAGATTAAGTAGACTAAATTGGCTGGACTATCTATAGAGGAATCAGTCTGCATTTCTATGAAAACGAAAACTTTTCATCACCAAATGGTGCCATAAAGCTGCAATTAGCATCAGAAACATTTCACTAAACTAGATGGCAGAATAGCAAACATAAATCACAAGCGGATTACTTAGGGCTTTTAAAGGCAGGCATTTATACCTCCCATTAACAAACCACGATAAAAATGGCTTATATGAAGAGAGATGAGAAAATGCAACTATATAGAATCTATTAGTTTGATAATCTATTGATTTTTTACTGTTACACATATGGGCACTGGATGCATAATTTACTCCATTATTACCAAACGTGTTGACTTACATCAGATGCCATTATTATGCAAATTATATCTCAAGATACTAAAGAACATTTTTATATTTGTGTTTCTCTTCGGAAGATTTTCTATTTACACTAAAATTTGATGCTTGGAAGTTGTTTTTAAATAGATTTATGCCTAATAGATAACTACTGTGGGTCTGGCCACATTGGGGGCTGGACCAAACTAGAGAAAAATCTATCTATGGTTGTAATTCAAATTCAACTTTTGAACCTATTGTTTGGAGATTTGGTTGATTTTATGTGCTAATATCCTACCACATCAAAGAAGAATTGTAGTTGTCAATAGTGTAAACTACCCGGCATGTACTTTAAATTGCTGAATTATTTTCAATAGTGAAATATTTAACTTTTAAGGGTCTCATTATTTTGTACATATGTAAAAATAAAATATGTTAATTGAAAGTTTTCTATGATCTTCATTTTCAATTCTGGATGCACATTTCAAACATGTACACAGGGGATAATTTATGACCCTCATTCAAATTATGCATTCTAATTCCTTGTTTCTCCTATGTGAGTATCTACCATTCTGACATTTGCTAACCCTCTACTCCACTCTTATTTAATATACTCAATTTTCCTGATGCCCTTCTACTTCCCAAGTTTCTCCGTGATCATTTCCACATTGATTGTACTATCAATCATCTATTTACTTCAAATTAGATTTGCATTTGTGGCTTTTCCTGTTTATTACACTTGCAATTCAACCTCTTCAATATGCCACAACTTTCTTCCAACATAAAGCGTAGACTCATAAAACGCATGTTTCTATACACAAACTGTTTAGCTCTTGATATGGTTTGGATGTGATCTGTTTGTCCCTAATAACACTCATATTGAAATTTGATCACCTCTGTGACCATGCTGGGAAGGCAGTGGAGGAGGGGGTTAGTGGGAGGTGTTTGGGTTATGGGGAAAGATCCCGCATATATGGCCTGGTGCTGTTCTGGAAGCAGTGAGTGAGTTCTCATTCTATAGAGACTGGATTAGTTCTTAAAGAAATGGACAGTTACCAAAAGAGTGGGTTCTTATAAAGCTAGGACACCCTTCATGTTTCTTAGCTTTTGCACATGTCTGCTCCCACTTTGACCTTCTCTGCCATGTTTTCAGGAAGCACAGAAGCCCTAATTAGAAGCCAGACATGCCCTTGAACTCAGCCTGCATAACCATGAGCCAAATAAACCTCTTTACTTTACAAATTATCCAGTCTCAGGTACTCTTTTATAGCAACACAAAATGGACTAAGACAGCTGTCCTCCCCCAATCTTGTAAAAAATTATAATCAAAATATCATCTAGTTTACCAGATTTAGGACTTAATGTATAAGACTAAAAATCTGACCACCATTTTAGAACAGTGAAACTACTGTGTATGATACAGTGTGATGCATTAATGTCATTATACATTAATCCAAACCCATAGAATGTACAATACCAAGAAAGAACCCTTATGTAAACTATGGGTGATTAGTATGTATCAATGTAGGTTCATCAGTTGTGACAGATGTCTCCTATGGTGAGGAATGTTGATTATAGGGGAGTCTGTGCATGTGTGGGGGCAGGGGTTATATAGGAAACTTCTATACCTTTTCCTCAGTTGTGTTATGAACCTAAAAGTGCTCTAAAAAGTTTTAAAAATAACAACAACAAAACCTCACTAGGGGGCTTACCTCTCCTAAATCTAACAATTATGTTAGGAAAACACACACACACACACACACACACACACACAGCCCAAATCCTTTAATTTCTTTCATAAGGAAAATAATTCTTTATATGTAAAGGTGAATGCTAATTGTTAATGATTATATCCTTCACACAAAACACACACATGCACAAAAACAAATGAAACTCATTTAGATTAGAGGCAATTTTTAACCACCTACCTATTCATATAAAATATACCAGAGAATAATATTACCACAATAGTTTACACTTCTAATTGCAGTTTATTTACAAGGAAATCAGTTATCTAGAAAATTTAGCCAAATAAAAATATCCCAGTAGGATAAATACCCCAGTCTCATTGGTAATAAACTGAGTTTGAAATTAAGAGGAGTGGGGGTAGGAGGTAAGTGGAATATTTTGTTTTAGCTGATGGAGAAAGTTAATTAAAGAAAAAGTTGACTCAGCCTGTGACATTTATTCCAGGTGCTTTGTCTTTCAATTATAGGTGAACAAGAGGTTTTGAAACTCTGCTTGCTTATTGATTGCTTCACCTTAAGGCCCTCACCTGGGATGTGTGACCACAACTTAGTATTCATAGGCAGCAAGAAAGCAACACCATCATTTGTAAGTATGGAGGGATGTATTTTGTGATTTCTCTTCTCTCTCACCCTCTGATGATATTTGTTGTGATTACAAACTTGTTAGTTATTCAATTATTTGATTATTTATTGATTTATTTATTCAAACAGCCATATAGATTTAGAAGAAAACAGAAACATTAATGAACTTTAATTAAACTGCAAAAATGGTAATGTAAATGCTTATAAGAATATACTTTTAAAATACATTGGGGTGGGGAGGGAGAAAATGGGGAAATGGAGGTCAAAAGATACAAAGTAGGAGATATGTAAGATGAACAAGTCTAGAGATAGAATCTATAATGTGAGTTCTATAGTTAATAAAAGTTAATTAGAGATTTTTGTTAAATGAGTAGATTTCAGTTCCTCTCATCACACATAAAAAGTAACTACAGGAGAGGTGGACATGTTAATTTGCTTTACTACTACTATTACAGTTAAGATAAAAAAGTATATAAAACTATGTGGTAGCTGAATGTTGAGGAACTGAAGACATACTCATACATTGCTTATGGAAATGCTAATTTGTCCACCCATGTTAGAAAGCAGTTTGGCATTTTCTTATAAGTTCAGCATACACTTATGATTTGGACACTTATCAAAATAGACTTGTAAACAAGGAAAATCATCAGAGTTTTAAAGGGATAATTTATAAAGATAAAGATCAATTTATTAAGAGGACATAGTGCTTAAGAATGGGAATCATTTAAATAAATGAAGCAAAATTTCACAAAACTGAGAAGAGAAATAGACAAATGCAACAATGAATAATACAAGGGGATCTTCTCAATTTTATAGTTATCTGTTAGAAACCTACAGTTAACATCACACTAATGGTGAAAGTTTGAACGTGTTTTCTATAAGAGGAAGAAAAAAGCAAGAACGTTTTTTATTATTATTTTTTCAAGTTTATACTAGAGATTTTAGCTAGTGCAATATGGAAACAGATATAGGGGGGAAAAAGCAATACAGCCTTTATTTGCAGATGGTGTGATTGTGTATATAGGAACTCTGAATAAATATATGTATTATCTGATATGGTTTGGCTGTGTCACCACACAAATCTCATCATGAATTGTAGATCCCATAATTCCCACATGTCATGGGAGGGACACAGTGGAAGGTAATTGAATCATGGGGATGGGTCTTTCCTGTGCTGTTCTCATGATAGTGAATAAGTCTCATGAGATTTCATGGTTTTAAAAAGGGGAGATCCCCTGCACACACTCCTTTGCCTGTTACCATGTAAAACGTGCTTTGCTTTGCTTTGCTCTTCCTCCACCTTCTGCCGTGACTGTGAGGCCTCCCCAGCCATGTGGAACTGTGAGTACATTAAACTTTCTTTTTTTTATAAGTTACCAAGTCTCAGTTATGTCTTTGTTAGCAGCATGAGAATGGGCTAATATACCATCAGAACTAATAAGTGAATTTAGCAAGGTCTGTATGCAAGCATCAATTATACATCTATGTATTTCCAATGAGTACATAAAACATAAAATATCACGTCATTTACAATATCATCAGAAAAGATTACTTAAGAATAAATTGAACAAAATATGTGCAAGACTGGTACAGTGAAACATTGACATTAAAAACATTGATGATAGTGATTAACACCTAAAGATATCTATGTGTTGTAGAAAACTTAATGTTGATAGTGTTCATTTTCTCCAAGATATAGATTTAATATAATTTCCACTGAAATTCTAACTTGATATTTTGGGTATTCACAACCTGATTGTAAAAGTGTGTAAGAAGACCTAAAATAATTTTGAATGAAATAGGAGAACTTACAGTACCTTACTTCAAAATACACAATAAAGGTACAACAATTAAAGCAGTGTAGTATTAGCATAAGTACAGACATATAGATCAATGGAACAAAATAGAGTGTCTACAAATAGACCTAATACACATATTTAAGATTTTTTTTCAGGAAAGGTAATTTAGTGGGAGAGATGAATAATTTCTTTCCTTCAGCAGAGTCTAATTTGCTTTATATCCTATTATAAATTTTTTAAAATTATATTTTTTGCTCTAGAATTTCTCTATGGTTCTATATGTTATATTACATTTACTTTGCCTTACATATATCATTTTCTTTAAATTCTTAAACATATTTATAATAAATTCGTTAAAGTTTTCATCTGCTAATTCTTCCATATTGTCATAGTGCCTCTATGTAGGAATGTGTGGGTGAATATAGGACTCACATAATATTTTCCTATTCTTAGTGATCATAATTTGGTACTAACTGTTGTACAATGTCTAACAACTTTTGTTTTAGAAGTGTTATCTCATTTCTTAACGCTCTTTTGGGCAGAACAATTTACCCAAGTTACTTCTTCAAGCAGACATACTTATTTCTGTCTGTGTATATCTAGATCTAGATACAGATATTATACAGATATAGATAAAATGAAAACATTTCCTTGCTGCATATTTCATAACTTAAAGTACTTGGTCACTATATTATAATAAAAATGTTTTCATCTGGGCAATATAACCTAAACCTGAAAAGAAGAAATTTAAGTAATGAGTCTCATTCATACGATATGAATAACCAATGATATCTATATGACGCCCATATGCACTATCCACTGAACAAAGAAATACGGGTAATACTAAATGCTCACAGGAAAATAAGAGGGAAAATTCTATCTATGCTAACTGTATTTTCATACTCAAGAAATGGTATAATGAGAAGCAAACTCCACGTGATACTTGGTACAACTAATTAGAATAAATCTGCATGACCCATCATATATGTTAAGAATTCTCTTTTAGAAGGGTACTCATAGATAAATGTCTCACTCTAGTTTACAAATATAAATTTTAACGCATATAATAATAAAAATTATACACAAGACCATACTGAGTGATTGCACAATTTGTTAGGCTCAAATGCTAAACAAATCCTGTCATTCCTTCATCTTTCTCTAATAGGATTAGGTCTGATTACATATGAGAACACACACACACGCATACACACAATAAATATGGCTAAAACAAGATATAAGCTTATCTCAAAAAATTAACTTGGAGTTAAATATCTTGGACATTATAGAGTCTCGCTAATATCTTCAGGGATTCTAGCTCTATCTTGTTGCTCTGGGATCCTAAAGTATACCTCCTTATTCAAAATGACTGCTAAAACTGCAACAATTACTACAGAATTCTTAGGCAGAGGAAAGGAAGATTAATTTTCTCTTATATAGATTTTCTGAAGGCCCTTTACATCACTTTTTCTGATATTTCATCATTGAAATATTAATGCATAGTCATACTGGCCTGTAAAAGATGCTGGACAATGTAGAATTTTTAAATATCTAGGTAAGAGTGTGCTAGGTTAAAAGTTTAGACTTCTATGACTAAGGAAAGTAGACAATAGATATTGAAAAGTCACCAACAACGATTGCCACATTTATCCATTAATTTATTTCACTTTATTATATATATTTTTGCCTTCAAAAGAGCACACAATTTAATGGAGAAATTAAATGAGCAATGCTAATTTTATGTGTCATCCAGAAATGTTAATAAATTTATAAGTGCAATGCTATTGCAATCTGAAGAAATCCAGACAAGCTTACTGAAGTGGATATATATTCTGCTGAGTCTTGAAGAATGGATTAAGGCCAGTGAATTTCTTCATTCAGTATTATTAAACAATAGTTTGGGAACAAGAGAGTGAAGTTTAATCTAAATGAGACCATTAATCAGTTTATGAGGAAATAGTATTCATACTATGGAAATAATTAAACCTTTAAAAAATCCTTTTATTTATTTTATGGTTATAACATGGCTACACTAAATTTCACTCCATGGGCAAACTTGAATATGTGTTTTAACTAAAAAATAAATAGGTAATAGTTTACCTGTTACCATGTTTTATAAGTTTTACCACTATTAAGGAAATTGCAAATAAAAGAAAATAATTTCTCTGATGATACCCAAAATTTAGTTTGTTGCTAGCAAGGGGCAGGTACCCATTATGAAACAGGGTCTAAAAGGAACTGAGGACCACAAGTTTCCAGCCAACAGTTTTAATTGTACTGGTCTTTGGACTTGTGTTAGTATATGAATAAAAGATTGCCTCTAATTACATGTTTGATGGAAAGCTTATGGCAGTTGTTTCAATACGCTAAAGCACTGAAGTATCAGAATATATTAAATCCAGAAATAAAAGACAAATCATTTGCATTTCACCTGCTTCTTAAAATACTGTATTCTGTTCTTTTCAGGGTGTTTTGTCTTTCATCTCAGGAGCCCAAGTGGCAATGTCACTGGCAGTTACAGCACACTGACATACTTGATATACAATTTAGTTAATGCTAGGTCAGTCTGGGAGATGTAGAGACACTACTATGTATGCAGCAGACAAGACTGTGTGAATACTGAGGAAGACCTTCTAATTCCCAAGATACTTGTTAAACAATTCTAATGTTGCAATACAAGCAAGAGAACTCAAACAACGAATGTCACAATAAAATGCAGAGGTAACAGATTGTTTTGAGATGTAATGTCTTAAAATGTATTGTCTTGCTTTATACAATTTTTGAAATGGTTACTTTCCATAGCTCTCATGGTTAAAGATTCAGAGAGATGACAACTGCTGTTACATAGTATTATTGGAATAATCATTACAGTCATGATATTTTTAATGCAGTAAAGTGTTTATTTATTAAAGCTTTTTAGTATAGTTGAATTTATCTGATGTCTATCAACCTTCCGAAGGACTGATCAGCAAAGTACAGTTAGTCGTTACATTATCAAAGCTATAAACACACAATGATACATGTTGCCAATGTGAATTAATATCAAGAGTTTTCTATATTGCATCCCACTTATTAACATTTGCATATACTGATAAAACTGATCCCTTTGTTGCTTTTATTCATAAGTTATATTTTATGTTTTTTTTAGTTTTTACGTAAAGTCATTTCTGTAGATAATTTTTTTTTAGATGAAGTCTTGCTCTGTCACCCAGGCTAGAGTGCAGGCACACGATCTCAGCTCATTGCAACCTCCGCCTCCCAGCTTCATGAGATTCTCATGCCTCAGCCTCCCGAGTAGCTGGGATTACAGGCACCTGCCACCACGCTCAGCTAATTTTTTTACTAGAGCCAGGGTGTCACCATGTTGGCCAGGTTGGCCTGAAACTACTGACCTCAGGTGATCCACCTGCCTCAACCTCCCAAAGTGCCAGGATTATAGGCGTGAGCCACCTCACCTGGCCATAAATAGTTTTTATAATTGCTATTGAATTACTAGGCAAATTGTCTTATATTAGAAACTTTATTCTTGAATACCAAGGAAGTTATATCTCTTTTCAAAATGACTTATTTCAAACTACAAATTTATTCTTGATATTTCCATACTTAAAGGATTTTTTTTAATTTGATTTCCAAAAATGTACCAGGCACTGTGTTAGGTGTTGGGAATAGAACAAAAACTACCTCAATCATCTGATTTTCCCGAGAGTCATTTAAATTTTGAGGTACGTTTATCCTTCAAGGTGTTTTGGTACTTACAAATGGAATGAGAGGTGCATTTCATTCAAAGCTGGGTCATGTTACCATCAAAAACACTAAAATCAAAACTTTTAATAATGTTTTTAATAAACTTTTAGAACAATTTTAGATTTATAGAAAATGGCAAAGATAATACTTGAAGTTCCTATGTAGCCACATAGTTTTCCCTCTTAGTAACATTTTTCATTACTATCGTACATATTTTATAATCAGGAAAATTACATTGATATATTGCAATTAACTAATACCCAAACTTTAAACACATTTCCTCAGTTTTTACCTCATATCCTTTTTCTATTCTGAGATTGAATCCAGAATTCACATTATATTTAGTCACGGTGTTTCCTTAGGCTCTTCTTGGCTGTGATAAGTTTCTCACTTTCGTTGGTTTTGACAGCCTTAATGGTTTTGAAGAGTAGTGGTAAGTTGTTTCATAGACGGTCCCTTAATTGGGATTCGTCTGAAGTTTTTCTCATGATCAGACCAAATGGGTTACATCTTTATTTTCTGGTTTCCAGTTGATTTGGCCAGTAGAGGATCCTAGCAGGGAATCAAATGGGAATTAAGTTTTATTTTTCCATGGTTCTCTGTATATAAGGAATTTGAGCTGGCCGTATGCCTCAAATACAGGGCACAAAACTGCTGAAAGTGTCTCTACAGCTCTCAGGTTCTTGAAGCCACTTTCTCCTTGTTACTTCTGATACTAAAAGAAGTCGCAGCTTCACTAATTATTCCTAGATTATTTTATTACCCCTTCTGACTTCCAAGCACCTCAAACACCTGTTTGTAAATAAGCCTCTTCTTAAACCCTCTTTGAATTGTCCTAATGAAACTGTGTCACTCCCACTGCCCCCAGTGGAAGTTTGAGCAATAAACTATTGATGAAAGTTAGCTTCACCAGACATTAAGGTAGAACTAACTGCTTTTAAAAGGTACATCTATGGTACCATAATATTTGATATGAGAAACTATTTGTTGATAATTATTGCTGTCCTTAGAGTAACACTCACCTCTTTGGAATTATTCTACCTCTGCTTCCGGTGTGACAGAGATTCATTTATTTATTTATTTTTCTCTTACTTTTCTCTTTACAACTGACTTCAGTTCCAAATAATTCAATTTGATTGTCTCATTTCCCCATGGGTTAGCTAAATACCTGTTTACCATTACAGAATTGACTACCTCTGTAACTAGAGTCACACGGGACAGCCACAGACTGTTTATAAGCTTTTCCTGGATTCCTGAGCCCCCACATAAGAAATCCAACCACTCTGTGCATGCTGTCCTCATGGAGGTGCCTCTGACAATGACAGATGAGTCCAGTCTTCCATCCAACCTCTCCAAGCCACTAGACATGTTAGTGAAGGAATCATGTATCTTGCAACTGAGCCCATCAGCTAGATGGAGACCACAGTTTCTCATGTGATGTCACACGGTACAGAATTAACTAGCCAAGATCTTCCCAAATAGCTGCCCTATCAAATAATAGGAAATAATTTTAAAAGTTGTTATTTAAAGCCAGGTTATGTAGTTTGCTGTGTAGAAATAGAGAACCAGGACAGAATCCAGTATTTGAAATAAGGTTCTTCTGTAACGCCCTGAACATATGACATAGATTGGGGAATGAAGCAGATGGCAGAAGCTGCATGGGCCTTCAGGAGACTGACAGTAAAAGCTAATAAAACCTCAAGAATACTTGATAAGGGCTTTAAAGATAATAAATAAAATATTATGAGGGCCTTGAAAATAGGAGACTTTTGTTCCATGGCCAAAGATTTGTCAACACTGTCACCTGTGGAAATGTAGAAAACTGTAGTAATATACTCAAGCTTGGGTTAGAAGGCTTTGAACAGCTCGTGTTTTGACACAATACAAGACACAATAAAAGCAACAGTATTATTCTATTTGTGGGATTTTATGATAAGCATTTAATAATAAAAAATACATACACACATGTGAATTTAAAAACAATGGGAGTGTGTATCATGATGGTATTTCTTTAATCCAACAAGAAAGTTTCTTGACTTCTTATGGATTTGGGCAATGCCAATCTCCATGTAACTTGAAATATTCCCATTCTTCATATTAATATTCAATTTCTCCTTTTAAATTATATTCTAATGAAAATACTTCATTATATCACTTAGATATTTATATCAGTAACCACAATTATCAAAGATTGTAATTGTGCATTAAATCTAAACAACACATTTCTCTCCTGTTTTTACACATTTCTAGAGTTAGCAAGCATGAATATTAATTGTAATACAATGGTAGATCCAGGGTTGTAAGAATCATTGAAGATTTTTATGCACTGGCTTTAAAGTATATTTGTAGGTCAGTATCCTGGATGTGAGAAAAATAAATGTGCTTAAAATTGTGTTAGCTCTTCCAAAAGTGAGACGGTGCCTAAATCGATCTTAAAAATGTTCAATTTAGCTGAAATCTTCTTTGTCAAGTAATCAATGTGTTTACTGAATGATAAAAGTGGTGTCAAGGAGCTAGCGAGACTCAAAGTTATTTGGAAGATATAATGCAGGCCAGGGAAGATTCACCAACTTGAACTTTACCATCATTAGTTAGATCTGATGATAGGCGAGAGAGAAGTGGAACATCTGTTTGCATTTTTCCAAAGGATATGAGTGAGGTAAGTAGTTGACCTCATGAGTCAACATTGAAAAAAGATTCAGTAAAAATAGGTATGCACAACAGATGGTGTCATCTTCATTGATGACTTTGATTCTGATTTCAGAGAGAGTGTAAATATTTTAGGAGCTGAGTTCAAATAAAACACGAAGAATGTAACTAATGGGTGACATCTGAATAAATGTAGTTTGTTCTTGTTTTTAGGCTCTTGCCTTTCATTTATTATCTTTTATACAAAGGAAAATATGAAATATATAAGGTATGTATTACTGTGGCTTAACTATCACCTGTAGTACAGCAGAAGTAGATGACTTATGCTTTTTCTTTCTCATTTTGTTAATCACATTAATCATTATTTAAATGTGAAAAATAGACATCAAGTTATGAAAAGAAGGAAGCCTTGAAGAAATGTCCTTGATGCTGAACAAGGCTTATACAAATGAGAACCTATTGAGTGCAGAATAAATGAGGTAATTACAATTCAGTTTTACAGATGGAAATGCTGAGTCACCAGGAGGTTAAGTGACTTGCCCAAGGTCACAGAAGAAGCCATTAGCATTATTATGTAGTTTCCCTTATTCTTATTTCTTCTCTTACATTTTATCTAATACGGCAAGAAGCATTGAAAGATAAATATTCTCCACATATGCAGCAAGTTCGCTCTTGCAATTTGGTACTTATGCAAAATCAGGGAAAGCAAGTTTCAGTTTTTGTTTTGTTTTACTTTTTTGTGTGTGAATATATTTTATTCTTTATTTCTTTTTTCCTTGTAATTGCAGAAATTTGTTTGTTCCCTTATGTCACTAAGACAGCAGACACCAACTAGAATACAGGGAGTTTTCTACATTAGTGTGTTGGAAAGTGAACATACGTAAATGGAAACCCCTCTCTGAACTAAATCCTATTTGTCTTCCACTTATAGAAAATCATGTTGCAATATGTAAATTACAGAGAAGTCAGTAAACTATCAAAAATAATATTGATGTTATATTACACAAAAGTACTACAGCATATGTATAAATGGTAAGCTGAGATTTATAAGTTAGATAAAATGTAGCAAAAATAAGGATATAAAGTGGCATATATGGTGCATATAATACTCAGATAGCACTTAATTTTTTATGGAACCTGTAATTGGTGTGTGTGTGTGTGTGTGTGTGTGTGTGGTGTGTGTGTGTCTTCATTTTATTTTACATTTTTAATTAATAGATTTTATTTTTGAATAGTTTTAGAGTTAATAGGAAAAATGAGCTAAATATAGAGAATTCCCATGTCCCCCTTTATCATCACAAACATCTTTATCTCCTTTTAATGTACACAACTCAATGAATTTGGATATAAGTACACACCGTGAAACCATTTTAACTTGAAGTAAATGACAGTTTTACATAATGTTATATTTATGGGTTCCATGGGAACCAGTTTGTTCTGTTGAATATGAGCTCACTTCATAAATGAGGATGAAACTATAGCTTTTAAATAGAAGCTGATAACATCTTTCCATCTCCAGAGAATGCCATACACAGACATTTTTACCCCTTCTCACATAGTTTTGACCCAGAACACATCAAAAAGTACCTTCTTGCTATATTCATCCAACTAGATACATCACTTTGTGAAGTTCTCCTCTGTGAGTGCTGCAAAATATATCTATAGAAAAACTATATATATATATATATTCATCAATTTGTCACTCTTGTCTTTCTCAAGGGCAGACAGTTTCTTCTCTATGACATGTCAACACATACCCAGAGGGTCTAGTCATATATGTCAAAGACAAACAATATTTTTATAATAGCAGTGAAGTTTCTGCTTCAAGAATCTGGTCTATAGCCAAGTAGTAGATACAACTCAACAACACTCAAGCTTGCTATGAAACCCTGGTCAAAGCCAGGGCTATGCTGTAGTTATAGAGGAAGAATTATGCCAAGACAGTAATTTATAATTAAAACTAACTTTTCAGCTCTTTTTCTCCTTAATAACTACAGCTGTCCTCTTTCATTTCTTGAAATACATTTTCTCTTTCCTTGACTTAATGTTCAATTCATTGTATCTTGGTTTTCTTTCTAATTCTTTTCTAACAATTCTCATTTTGTTGTTGTCTTGTTTTTCTGTTTTGCTTTTCCCCCCATCTGCTTCTCTTCTGATTAGGGAACTTTAAGTATCAGGATCTTTCTTTTCCCTTCTCTTCCTTCTCAGGACAATTTTCACAAACAAAACTATCAAGGATCTTTTGATATCCCTAAAACTATAGCTCCATGGACATTTGGCTGCATAATAATTCTTGGGCACTTTATAATTTCTCAAACTTAAAATGGCAGTGATTTAACTTAATATATGTCAAACAAAATATTTTCCCCTTCCTATGTGATTTATCTGAGTGAATGGGGCCAGTCACATTCATATCAGTCAACTTTCACTAGATTATGCTATGTGAAAACAAAACAACAACAACAAAAAACCTTCAAACATTATTCAGTTTAGGTAATTCTGTTCAGTTACCTAAACTAAAGACCTGGGTGTTATCATTAAACCTTTCCTCTCATGTATAACCCATAACCAATTTGTCAAAAGGCTTTGTTTATTCTTTTCCCTTATTTTCTCATTTTTTCTACTTTTACTACCATTACTTAATTTATCAGTAAACATCTCTTGTCTGAATTACTGCAGTAGCTTTCTAAACTGGTGCCCTCTCACTAGTTCTGACTGGCTTTATATAATTATATTCCCCCTGCTATAGGAATAATATTTCCATAATATGAATGCATTAAAACATATATTTTGGTATAGATGGAATTGCTGTTTCACAATATTTTCTCTTCCTGAAGAAAAATTATAGTTTCCCAGCTCTGTAAATTCCATCTTGATTGTATGATTTGCTTTAGTGAATGAGGTTTTTAAAGAAATCTGGTAGGGAGGATTGTTTGAGAGACAAAACATATTTACTACAGTCTGTCTTACCTCTGCTACTGTTGAGGGGTGAAGCTAGCTGGACATCCTGGGTCAAGTGGGGACTTGGAAAACTTTTCTGTCTTACAAGAGGATTGTAAAATGCATGAATCAGCACTCTGTAGCTAGGATTGCAAAATGCCTCAGTCAGCACTCTGTGGCTAGCTAGAGCTTTGTAAAATTGGACCAATCAGCACTCTGTAAAATGGACCAATCAGTAGGATGTGGATGGAGACAAATAAGGCAATAAAAGCTGGCCACCCCAGTGAGCAGCAGCAACCTGCTTGGACCCCCTTTCATGCCTTGGAAGCTTTGTTCTTTCACTCTTCACAATAAATCTTGCTGCTGCTCACTCTTTGAGTATGTGCCATCTTTAAGAGCTGTAACACTCACTGCAAAGGTCTGCAGCTCCATTCTTGAAGTCAGTGAGACCACGAACTCACCAGAAGGAACAAACTCCGGACACATCTTGGCGACCATGAAGGGACTATCACCAAGTGGTGAGTAAAATTGGACCCCTTTCACTTGCTATTCTGTCCTATTATTCCTTAGAATTTGGGGGCTAAACACCAAGCACCTGTCAGCCAGTTAAAAGCAACTAGCATGGCCACTGGACTAAAGACATGGGTGTCAGGCTTTCTGGGAAAGGGCTCTCTAACAACCCTTAACTCTTTGGAGTTGGGAGTGTTGGTTTGCCTGGAACCAGTTTCTGCTTTTCCTGTACTTCTGGCCTGAGCCAAGGGTTGACAGAGAGAAAAGCCATTCAGCTCCGGGGTCCCGACAAAAAGTTGGTTGACCCTGTAGCCATAAGGGTAACTAACTCTCAAAGTCACGTCACCCAAGTGAGACTTGACCATCTATCCTATCTATCCTCATCCTTGCCTCCTGGGTCCTAATGTCTGACAGACAAACTTCCTCCTGCCTCTCTTCTCTGAGGCTAGTCCTGCTTCTAAAAACCACTCCCTTCTCTGGTGCTTTTCTAGTTTCTCTTATAAGAATGATTTCTTATATAAATGTCAGGACTCTGCTCCCTTCCTTAGGCACCCTGGCTTATCAATCAGAAAGATGTAATTTTTGCCCAAAGCCCCATCAGGGCAGCTGGTGGAGGGTTTACTATCTGGAATTTTAGGATTCCTCTTCAGACTTGCAGGCCTAACAAAGTATATCCCTGAAGCTAGGATATGGGGAGCCTCAGAAATCATATCCTTCCTATCCATATGATGAGAAATAAGGAAAAAAGGTGTCACTCTTCCAACCCTGGAGATCCCTTCCCTACCTCAGGGTATGGCCCTCCAAATTTGAGGCATAACATCTTTATAGGACAAGGGTAAGTTCTAAGCAGAAAATGCTTGGAACTCTAACAGGTTTATGAGAATGCGTCAGCAAGGGCCACTAACTCTGATTTTTTTCGGACTTGTTTGTGGTCTAAAAGGAAAGGCAAGGGTGCAGGTTTTTGAGAATATGTTGGTAAGGGCCACTAAATCCGACCTTCCTTGGTCCTCCTTCTGGACTAGGAGAAAAACTAGTGTTTCTGCTGCTGCATCGGTGAGTGCAACTCTTCGGATCAGCAGGGTCCAGGGACCATTGACGGTTCTTGGGCAGGGGGTGGGAAACAAACCAAAACTGCAGATGGTTTTTTCTTTCACATGGGAAACCCTCAGGCCTCAACAGGTTCACCCTTGAAATGCATCCTAAGCCATTGGGACCAATTGGACCTGCGAACCCTGACAAAGAGGCAGCTCATTTTTTTCTGCCCTATGGCCTGGCCCCAGTATTCTCTCTCTGATAGGGAAAAATGGCCACCTGAGGGAAGTATAAATATTAATGCTATCCTGCAGCTTGATCTTTTCTGTAAGAGGTAAGGCAAATGGAGTGAAATACCCTATGTCCAAGCTTTCTTTTCATTGAAGGATAATCCACAACTATGCAAAGCTTGCAATTTACATTCCACAGGAGAACGTCTCAGCATACCTCCATATCCTAGCCTTCCTATAGCTCCCCTTCCTATTAATGATAAGCCTCCTCTAATCTCCCCTGCCCAGAAGGAAACAAGCAAAGAAATCTCCAAAGGACCACAAAAACCCTCAGGCTATCAGTTATGTCCCCTTCAAGTTGTAGGGAGAAGGAGATTTGGCCCAACCTGGGTACATGTCCCCTTCTCCCTTTCTGATTTAAAGCAGATCAAGGTAGACCTGGGGAAGTTTTCAGATGTCCTACAGGGTCTAGGGCAAACCTTTGACCTTACTTGGAGATGTGTCATGCTATTGTTAGATCAAACCCTCACCTTTAATGAAAAGAATGTGGCTTTAGCTGCAGCCCAAGAGTTTGGAGATACTTGGTATCTTAGTCAAGTAAATGATAGAATGACAGCCAAAGAAAGGGACAAATTCCCTACCAGTCAGCAAGCCATCCCTGGTGTGGATCCCCACTGGGACCTCGACTCAAATCATGGGGACTGGAGTCGCAAACATCTGCTGACCTGTGTTCTAGAAGGACTAAGAAGAATTAGGAAAAAAATCCATGAATTATTCAATGATGTCCACCATAACTCAGGGAAACAAAGAAAATCTTTCTGCCTTCCTCAAGCAGCTATAGGAGACCTTAAGAAAATATACTGCATTGTCATCTAACTCTCTCAAGGGTCAATTGATCCTAAAAGATAAGTTTATCACCCAATCAGCCACAGATATCAGGAGAAAGCTCCAAAAGTGAACCCTGGGCCCTGAATAAAATCTGGAGGCATTATTAAACCTGGCAACCTCGGTGTTTTATAATAACAACCAAGAGGAACAGGCCGAAAAGGAAAAGCGAGATCAGAGAAAGGCCGCAGCCTTAGTCATGGCCCTCAGACAAACAAACCTTGGTGGTTCAGAGAGGACAGAAAATGGAGCAGGCCAATCACCTAGTAGGGCTTGTTGTCAGTGTGGTTTGCAAGGACATTTTAAAAACGATTGTCCAACGAGAAACAAGCTGCCCCCTCGCCCATGTCCACTATGCCAAGGCAATCATTGGAAATTGCACCACCCTAGAGAACAAAGGTTCTCTGGGCCAGAAGCCCACAACCAGATGATCCAACAACATGACTGATGGTGTCCAGGGCAAGTGCCAGCTCATGTCATCACCCTCACTGAACCCCAGGTACGTTTAACCATTGAGGGCCAGGAAATTGACTTCTCCTGGACACTGGTATGGCTTCCTCAGTGTTAATCTCTTGTCCCAGACAGCTGTCCTCAAGGTCCGTTACCATCCAAGGAATCCTGGGACAGCGTGTAACCTGGTATTTCTCCCACCTCCTCAGTTGTAATTGGGAGACTTTTTCACATGCCTTTCTTGTTATGGCTGAAAGTCCCATACCCTTATTAGGGAGGGACATATTAGCCAAAGCTGGAGCTATTATCTACATGAATATGGGGAACAAGTTGCCCATTTGTTGTCCCCTGTTGAGGAGGGAATCAACCCTGAAGTCTGGGCATTGGAAGGACAATTTGGAAGGCCAAAAAAAGCCTTCCCAGTCCAAATCAGTCTAAAAGACCACACCACTTTTCCTTATCAAAGGAAATATCCCTTAAGGCCTGAAGCTCATAAAGGATTACAGGATATTTTTAGAATTTAAAAGCTCAAGGCTTAGTAAGAAAATGCAGCAGTCCCTGCAACACCCCAATTCTAGGAGTACAAAAACCGAATGGTCAGTGGAGACTAGTGCAAGATCTTAGACTCATCAATGAGGCAGCAATTCCTCTCTATCCAGTTGTACCCAACCCCTATACCCTGCTCTCTCAAATACCAGAGGAAGCTGAATGGTTCACTGTTTTGGGCCTCAAGGATGCCTTCTTCTATATTCCCCTGCACTCTGACTCCCAGTTTCTCTTTGCCTTTGAAGATCCAACAGATCACATGTCCCAACTTACGTGGACAGTCTTGCCCCATGGGTTTAGGGATAGCCCTTATCTATTTGGTCAGGAACTAGCCCAAGATCTAGGCCACTTCTCAAGTCCAGGCATTCTAGCCCTTCAGTGTGTGGATGATTTACTTTTGGCTACCAGTTTGGAAGCCTCGTGCCAGCAGGCTACTCTAGATCTCTTGAACTTTCTAGCTAATCAAGGGTGTGTAGCATCTAAATTGAAAGTCCAGCTCTGCCTACAACAAGTCAAATATCTAGGCCTAATCTTAGAGGAACCAAGGCCCTCGGCAAGGAATGAATAAAGCCTATATTGGCTTATCCTCACCCTAAGACATTAAAACAATTGTGGGGGTTCCTTGGAATCACCGGCTTTTGCCAACTATGGATCCCTGGATACAGTGAGATAGCCAGGCCCCCTCTATACTCTAATCAAGGAGACCCAGAGGGAAAATATTCATCTAGTAGAATGGGAACCAGGGGCAGAAACAGCCTTCAAAACCTTAAAGGAGACCCTAGTACAAGCTCCAGCTTTAAGCCTTCTTAAAGGACAAAACTTCTCTTTATATGTCACAGAGAGAGCAGGAATAACTCTTGGAGTCCTTACTCAGACTTTTGGACAACCCCACAGCCAGTGGCATACCTAAGTAAGGAAATTGATGTAGTAGCAAAAGTCAGGCCTCACTGTTTATGGGTAGTTGCAGCTGTGGCAGTCTTACTGTCAGAGGCTATCAAAATAATACAAGGAAAGGATCTCACTATCTGGACCACTCATGATGTAAATGGCATATTAGGTGCCAAAGGAAGTTTATGGCTATCAGATAACCACCTGCTGAGATACCAGGCGCTACTGCTTGAGGGACCAGTGCTTCAACTATGCATGTGTGTGTGTGGCCCTCAACCCTGCCACTTTTCTTCCAGAAGATGGAGAACCAATCGAGCATGACTGTCAACAAATTATAGTCCAGACTTATGCCACCTGAGAGGATCTCTTAGAAGTCCCCTTAGCTAAACCTGACCTTAACCTATATGCCAATGGAAGTTCACTTGTGGAGAATGGGATATGAAAGGCACATTATGCAATAGTTAATGATGTAACAGTACTTGAAAGTAAGCCTCTTCCCCCATGGACCAGAGCCCAGTTAGCAGAACTAGTGGCACTTACCCAAAACTTAGAACTAGGAAAGGGAAAAATAATAAATGTGTATACAGATAGCAAGTATGCTTATCTAATCCTACATGCCCATGCTGCAGTATGGAAAGAAAGGGAGTTCCTAACCTCTGGCGGAACCCCCATTAAATACCACAAGGAAATCATGGAGTTATTGCATGCAGTGCAAAAACTCAAGTATGCAGCAGTTTTACACTGCTGAAGCTATGGGGAAGGAGAGGGGAGAACAGCAGCATAAGTGGCTAGCAGAGGCAGTGAAAGACCAGCAGAGAGGAGAGGTAGGGGAAAGACAGAAAGTAAAAGAAAAGGAGTCAAAGAGAGAGAGAGAGAAAGAGACAGAGGGAGTCAGAGAGAAAGAAAAGAGAGAAAGAGACAGAAAGTCAAAGAGAGAGAGAGAGAGGAAGAGACAGAGACAAGGAGTCAAAGAGAGAGAAAGAGATAGAAAGTCAAAGAGAAGTAAAGCGAGAAAGAGAGACGGAAATAGTAAAGAAAAAACAGTGTACCCTATTGCTTTAAAAGCCAGGATAAATTTAAAACCTATAATTTTATAATTGAAGGTCTTCTCCATAACCCTATAACATTCAAATACCACCTTGTTGTCAGTGTAAACAAGAGCATAGCCCAAAAGCACTGAGGCCACTGACAACCCATAGCCTTCCTATCAAAAATCCTTAACCCTGCAGGTTTCCTAACAGGGACCCACTGACCCTTTGGCTGGCCTAGAGAGATCCACTCCGTAGGACACTACCACTGTAGGGCCCTTTCTTTGCCTCTATCCAACAGGAAGTAGCTAGAGTGGTCATTGCTCAATTCCCAACAGCAGTTGGGGTGTCCTCTTTAGAGAGGGGATTGAGACGTGAAGCCAGCTGGACTTCCTGAGTTGAGTGGGGACTTGGAGAACTTTTCTGTCTTACAAGAGGGTTGTAAAATGCATCAATCAGTGCTCTGTGTCTAGCTAGAGGTTTGTAAAGTGCTCCAATCAGTGCTCTGCAAAAATGCATCAATCAGCGTTCTGTGGCTAGCTAGAGCTTTGTAAAATGGACTAATCAGCGCTCTGTAAAATGGAGCGATCAGCAGGATGTGGGCAGGGACAAATAAGGGAATAAAAGCTGGCCACCCCAGCCAGCAGTGGTAAGCCACTTGGGTCCCCTTCCACGCTGTGGAAGCTTTGTTCTTTTGCTCTTCACAATAAATCTTGCTGCTGCTCACTCTTTGGCTCTGTGCCATCTTTAAGAGCTGTAACACTCACTGTGAAGGTCCATGGTCCATTCTTGAAGTCAGTGAGACCATAAACCCACTGGAAGGAACAAACTCCAGACACACTGTCATAGGTAACGTCCCACAAAATGCTTGCACTGTTGCTTTGTCTACCAAGCACCTAGAATAAGGAAGATAATAAGAGAACCTAGCAGTGCTCCTGGCTATCTGGGAAGTATGCTTTATAAGAGTAAGAACTGTGCCTATGTTGTTTAAAGTAACAGAGATCATGGTTGTTTATTACTGCAGCGCAATCTTGTCTATACTGACTAGTGAAACATTTGGCTACAGAGCCTTTGAAGCACTTACCATGTTTAAAATATTTCCTCCCTCAAACTTAGTGACTCAGAGCCCATGTCTTACTTTGTTAATTGATGTGCTCCAGAGAAACAGACAGATAGATAGATATGTCTATCAATCTATGTATTTATCCATCTGAGAGATATTTATCTTAAGAAACTGGCTTACGCAATTATGGAGGCTGGCAAGACAAAAATCTAAAGAGTAGACTGGCAGAGTGAGGAATCAGGGAAGAGTTGCAATTTGAATTCAAAAAATGTCTTCTGACAGAATTTATTCTTCTCCCAGAGAGGTCAGTATTTTTCTATTAAGGCTTTCAATTAATTAGTTGAGGCCCATCCACATTCTGGAGAGTAATCTGCTTTATTCAAGATCTATTGGTTTAAATGTTAACTTCATCCAAAAATGCTTTCTCAGGAACATATAGAAAATGTTTGACCAAATATCTGGGTATCATTGCCTAGCCAAGCTGACACACAAAATTAACTATCACAAGTCCACTACTTGTCAACTTGGTATTCATCTATCTATCTATCTACCTACCTATATCATCTTTACATATATCCAATTAAAACATACTTAATATTTAAACAAATGAGATCATAATTCCACCTACCATAATACAACTATCCTGAAAACAACCAAAAATACACTAACTTCCCCAGAAGAGGATGAAAAGTCCTTGGGTGGTGTTTACTTTTCTCTTTGGTATCTCATTATTCAATACTATGATGTAAAGTTAACAATACATGAACATTATGCTATAAAGTCAATACATCCTACATTACATGACGAAGGAATAAAAGAAGAAAGAAAATATATTTGTTGTAAACACAAATATATATTTATAACAAAATAAGGAAGAAATGCTCATGACAATTACAATTCTAGTTTCCATAACTGGTCACGTGGTCATAGCTGGTATTTGTAACTGCTTACTGGAATAGATTCTCTCTATTAGAATTGCCTTTCCTGCATGAAATGCTTCTGTCAAAACTACCATCTATGGATTTATTGAATTCCTTATACACTGTCATGGTATCCACACAGCATTACTTCTGATCAAGAAACTTATGTCAAAGTAAATGAAGTATGACAAAGCCATATTAATGGAATTCGCTGGTCTTATCACACCATTCAGAAGCAGCTGGCTTAATAAAATGACAGAACAGCCTTTTGAAGATTCAGTTACCACACCAACTAAGTAACAATAAATGTAACGACTGGAGCAATGTCCACCAGGAGACTTTATATGCTCTGAGTCAGCTTCCAATATATGGTTCTTTTTCTTCCACAGCCAGGATTCATGGGTCTAGGAATAAAGGAGTAGAAATCAGAGTGATATCATTCACTATTTTCCCTACTGACCCACTATCAAAATTTTTGCTTTCTGTTTCCAAGACCTTATTATCCACTGTCCTACAGGTCTTAATTCCAAAGGAAGGAATGCTTTCACTAGGGGACACAACGATTCCATATAACTCATGTTAAAACTGCTGCTCTGCCACTTTGGCCTCCTCGTGTCTCTGAGTCAGCAGGCAAGGAAAAGAAGAGAGTTACCATTTTGGCTGGGGTAATTGATCTTGACTACCAAGAAGAACATGGATGGATACTCCACAATGGAGGTAAGGAAGAGTATTTGTGGCATACAGGAGATCCCTTATGGTATCTCTTAGTGTTACCATACCCTGCAATTAAAGCCAATGGAGAACTACAGCCCAAATCAGGCAGAACTTCTAATGGTCCACCCTTCTGGCTTTAATTACCTAACCGGTAAAGAATCATCACCAGCTGAGGTACTTGCTGAAGGCTAAGGGAATAACTAATGAGTAGTGGAAGAAAGTAGTTATAAGTACCAGCTATGACCACGTGACCAGTTATGGAAACTAGAATTGTAATTGTCATGAGCATTTCTTCCTTATTTTGTTATAAATATATATTTGTATTTACAACAAATATATTTTCTTTCTTCTTTTATTCCTTCATCATGTAATATAGGATGTATTGACTTTATAGCATAATGTTCATGTATTGTTAACTTTACATCATAGTATTGAATGAGATACCAAAGAGAAAAGTAAACACCACCCAAGGACTTTTCATCCTCTTCTGGGAAAAAGTTAGTGTATTTTTGGTTGTTTTCAGGACACAAGAACTTGTTTGACACAGGATCGCTGGCTGATAGCTGGCATCATACCCAGGGAATGTTGCCAAACTGGGGTCTCATTATTGGTCTCTGCTATAGGCAAATTGGAGTCTTAACAGGTGTTGTAACCAGGTCAATCTCATTAAGTAGAAGCTCGTGTTGCTAAGGCCATGCATAACCTGCATCCGTGCCATCATGGCCACTTTGTTCGTGAGTCCATAGGACAATGACAGAGGTGGTTAAGGAAAGAGACGGGCTGATATCCACAGAACAGGTCATCCTATCCACTTGACTATCAAAATTTTCCTCTGCTAAGGTGACCCTTTGGTCAATATTCACATAAGACAACAATTTTCTTAACAACTTTTGCCATTCAAAGAGGACATACCTCTTCTCCAGACTTCCCTATCACTAATTTTTTTTTTTGAGAGAGAGAGTCTTGCTCTGTCACCCAGGCTGGAGGGCAATGGCGCAATCTCGGCTCACTGCAAGCTCCGCCTCCTGGGTTCACACCATTCTCCTGCCTCAGCTTCCCGAGTAGCTGGGACTACAGGCGCCAGCCACCACGCGTGGCTAACTTTTTTTGTATTTTTTAGTCGAGACAGGGTTTTACCGTGTTAGCCAGGATGGTCTCGATCTCCTTTGCTCGTGATCCACCCGCCTTGGCCTCCCAAAGTGCTAGGATTACAAGCATGAGCCACCGCATCTGGCCCCCTATCACTAATTTTTGAATCATGCTCCTTTCAACTTCCTGACCATACAACCAAACATTGGCTAAACCGCATGAATTGAAGTATAACTGCACTTCTGGTTATTTCTCCTTCCAAGCAAAATTAGTATCAGGGGACAATCTTCAAAGTTCTGCCCACTGGGAAAATTCTATTTCACCATTGTCTTTCAGTAATGTCCCAGAAAAGGGCTGTAGTGCTGCAGCTATTCACTTTCAGGTGTATCTGTACATCATTTAAAACCATCTGTATAATAGGACCAAGTCTTCTCTTCCACTGTCAACTGATCATAGGAAACTCCTCATGAGGCCATAAATACAGGTACACATACCCATGCACACATATTTATCTTCCTTCTTTTGTGAGCAACAACTGGTTTCTCCTATTAAGTACCATAGCAGATTTTTGTAAAAAATTTGTAATGGGACACAACAACTTTTATTATCAAATGCAAACTTTGTCGTTTTGTGTTTTAGCCTATACCTAACTCTCTGACCATTTTCAAAGTGTTTCTTTCTTCTTGAATTCTGTGATTTACCTTCTGTGTAATTTTCTCTGCCTTGGACAACCTCTTTCATTATTGAGTGGGTTAAGTAGGCTTACTCAATAAATTTAAAAGTCACTAGCCTTAAACTTCCAAAATAAAACTCTTACTCTCTCATTAGTTTGGGCCATTTATTGTCCCTCCATAATGCTTACTTTATTTATTTCTAAAAATCACATAGTACTGTATTATTTTAACAATCATCACAGTTTTTGAGATTTTTCATTAGATTTTAAATCTCTTAGTACAGAAGCCACAAAATCATTGTCTTTTCATTCCCAAACTTGAGCCAATACCTAGGTATTTGGCAATGTTTAATATCTGGCACATGTTCAATACATTAAAAGTTACATAAATAAAAACTACAACAAAAACATAAGAAATAAATGAAAGTACAATGAAATAAAAAATGAAAAGGACAAGATGATAAAGATCAGAAAAATATTATCAGAAAAGTTGGCTTTTTAGGTGTACATAAAAGTAAGTTGGATTGGGGTAACAAGACCTTGCTTGTTTTCATCTAGAAATTTCAATTAGGTACACATGGAGAATTTATAGAATTATAATATTTCCAACACAAGCAAGCATTACATATTATTTTTCTTGTAAAGTAAAAAACTCATCAATACAGATAAATCAGTGAAATTAATATATTTAGAACTCAGTTCATATAGACAAAGTGAGACTGTAATTAGCTAAGTAAATCTGTAGGTCATCGGTAAAATTGACACTGAGAAAAAGGGGAAAGGAGATAGAAATGCATGAATGGTTAGACAAATATGTTCTGTGAGGTGTACTTGGAATCAATCACTATTAATCTTGTTCAGTTAGGTGGGCAATTCTTTAACTAGACTGCTTTTCTGAACTTACCACTTGCTTTAGCCAATTTTCTCTATTGATTGCCAATGAAATTGTCATTTTGACTAATGCATTTATTTAAGGGCATCAAGCAATGATGATCTTGTCCCTTTGTCTTGTAGAAAAGTGATGCCCCTCTGGATTTCAGAGAGAAGATATGCAGAATAAAGGTATATTTTTAAAAAATATGATATGTGCAGAATAGGCAAGAAGAGGAAGAGAAAAAAGGAAATGAAAATTTTAAAAAACCTGACATGGCATAAAATATTTAATTGTTCCTATTTAAGATGTATCTATTGTCCTCTGGGTTTGATAATTATGTGATACTCATATCATTTCCTTCGATTTTATTTTCTTAAGAAACTTATGCAAGGTTCTAATTGGATGAAAATAAAGGGAGAAAGGATGGCTAAAATGCAAATTATGTAACTGGATCACTCTTGATTCACTTTCTGGAGGCTTTGTGCCTCCCGTGGTGTTCTTTGCCACTATGACACAATGATCACCTCACAAGGCACTCTTGATTATTACTTCCCTGCATGCATTCCTCAGTGATATTCTCTACTCTTCCTAATTTGACAAAAGAAAGTATTCCAAAAATCCTGACTAGTCAGCTATCTTCACCTTGCCTCCTATGTCAGCTTTCTTACATTGTGGGCTTTTTTGTTTGTTTGTTTGTTTGTTTGTTTTCTGTTTTTAGTTCTGTCCTCTAAATGTCTGGAGGCTGAGAAATAGCCTTTTCCCTTCCCTTCCCTTCCCTTCTCTTCCCTTCCCTTCCCTTTCTTTCTCTCCCCCCACCTTCCCTTCTCTTCCTGTCTTTTCTTTTTTCTTTTCTCTTTTCTTTTCTTACTTTTCCTATTCTCTTCTCTTCTCTCCTCTCCTCTCTTTCTCTTTTCATTTCTTTTGTGAGACAGGATGTCACTCTGTCACCCAGACTGAAGTGCAGTGGTGCAATCCCTGCTCACCACAGCCTCCACTTCCCAGGCTCAAGCGATTCTCCTGCCTTAGCCTCCCAAGTAGCTGGGACTACAGGCATGTGCCACTACTGCCAGCTATTTTTTTTTTTTCGTAGAGATGGGGTTTTACCATGTTCACCAGGCTGGTCTCGAACTCCTGACCTCAAATGATCCACCCACCTTGGCCTCCCAAAGTGCTGGGATTATAAGCATGAGCCACCATCCCCAATCAGTATTATTTTCTACCCGTAAGATGTCTTTTCCAGTTTGGCACACGTATTCATTAAGTGAAGTTTTAGTCTGACAACTGTATGACAGTGAAAAAAACTTTAGTCTCATGTTGTCCATGACATGGTAGGTCTTTGAGTAGCTTACTCTTACCATGCCATTTGCAGTAGACTGATTTACCACACTGTTGCATGTGATATGGTTTGGCTGTGTTCCCACCCAAATCTCATATTTAATTGTAGCTCCCATAATCCCCATGTGTCATAGAAGAGACCCGGTGGGAGGGAATTAAATCATGGGAGTGGGCTTTTCCCATGCTGTTCCCCTGATAGTCAATAAGTCTCACATGATCTGATGGTTTTACAAAGATCAGTTCCCCTGCACACACTCTCTTGCCTGCTGCCATGTAAGATGTGCTTTTGATAGACTTTTGCCTTCTGCCATGATTGTGAAGCCTCCTTAGCCATGTGGAACTGTGAATTCATTAAACCTCTTTCTCCTTATAAATTACCCAGTCTCAGGTATTTCTTCATAGCAGTATGTAAATGGACTAATACTGTAAGTTGGTACTGGGAGTGGGGCACTGCAATTAAGATACACAAAAATGTAGAAGCAACTTTGGAACTGGATAACAGGCAGAGGTTGAAAAAATTTGGAGGACTCAGAAGAAGACAGGAATATGTGGGAAAGTCTGGAGCTTCCTAGAGACTTGTTGAAAGTTTTTAATCAAAAAGTGCAGGCTGAGGTGGCCTCAGATGGAGATGAGGAACTTATGGGACCTGAAGCAAAAGTATTCTTGCTATGCTTTAGCAAAGAGACTGCAGGCTTTTTGCCCCTGCCCTAGAGATCTTTGGAATTTTAAACTAGATATAGATGATTTAGGGTATCTGGCAGAAGGAATTTCTAAGCAGCAAAGCACTCAAGAGATGACTTGTGTGCTCTTAAAAGCATTCCATTTTATTCATTCAAAAAGATATGTTTTGGAATTGGAACTTATGTTTAAAAGTAAAGCAGAGCATAAAAGTTTGGAAAATTTGTAGTAGAAAAGAAAAACCCATTTTCTGAGGAGCAATTTAAGCTGGCTACAGAAATTTACATAAGGAACAAGGAGCCAAATGTTAAACACCAGGACAACTGGGAAAATGTCTCCAGAGCATGCCAGAGGTCTTAATGGCAGCCCCTATTATCACAAGCCAGGAGGCTTAGGAGGAAAAAATGGTTTCATAGGCCAGGCCTAAGGCCTTGCTGCCCTGTGTAGTTTTGGGACTTGGTGCTCTGCATCCCAGCCATGGATAAAAGGTACCAATGAAAGCTCAGGGCTGTGGCTTCAAAGGGTGCAAGCCCCATGCCTTGGTGGTTTACACATGGTGTTGGGCCTGTGGGTGCACAGAAGTCAAGAACTGAGGTTTGAGAACCTCTGCCTAGATTTCAGAGGATGAATGGAAATGTCTGGATGTCCAGGCAGAGGTTGTGCTGCAGGAAGTGAGCCCTTATGGAGAACCTCTGCTACAGCAGTGTGAAAGCAAAATGCGGAGTGGGAACCCCCATGCAGAATCTTTACTGGGGCACTGTCTGAAGTCTTGAGAAGAGGACCACCATCCTCCAGACCCTAGAATGGTAGATCCACCAAAAACTTGCACTAGGTACCTGGAGAAGCCACAGATACTGAATGCCAGCCCATGACAGTAGCCAGAGGGGGGCTGTACCCTGCAAAGACACAGGGGTGGAGCTGTCCAAGGCCATGGGAACCCACCTTTTGCATCAGTATGACCAGGATGTGAGACATGTAGTCAAAGGAGATTATTTTGGAGCTTTAAGATTTGACTGCCCCACTGGATTTTGGACTTGCATGGAGCCTGTAGCCCCTTTGTTTTGGTCAATTTCTCCCATTTGGAATGGGTATATTTACCCAATGCCTGTGCCCTCATTGTATCTAGGAAGTAACTAACTTTCTTTTGATTTTACAGCATCACAGGCAGAAGGGATTTGCCTTGTCTCAGATGAGACTTTGGACTGTGGACTTTTGAGTTAATGCTGAAATGAGTTGTGACTTTGGGGGACTGTAGGTAAGGCATGATTGGTTTTGAAATGTAAGGACATGAGATTTGTGGGGGGCAGGTGTGAGATGATATGGTTTGGCTGTGTTGCCACCAAGATCTCATCTTGCATTGTAGCTGCCATAATTCCCAAGTGTTGTGAGACAGACCTTGTGGGAGGCAGTTTATTCTTGGGGGCAGGTTTTTCCCATGCTGTTCTCGTGATAGTCAATAAGTCTCACAAGATCTGATGGTTTTATACAGGGCAGTTCTCTTGCACATGCTCTCTTGCTTGCCACTATGTAAAACGTGCCTTTGCTCCCCCTTCACCTTCTGCCATGATTGTGAGGCCTCCTCAGCCATGTGGAACTTTGAGTCCATTAAACCTCTTTTTCTTTATAAATTACCCAGTCTAGGGTATTTCTTCATAGCAGTATGATAATGGACTAATACACCATGTGTTATTATTCTGCAGTTCTTCCATAAAAAGGTTGGTCATTTTTTCCTGTCCTTTTTGTTTTTTGGTGGGAGAGAGTGCTTGGCCATGTGGCATTTTTTTGGCCAATGAAATATAAGGGAGAAATGATAGAGAGCCTGTTTCAAGCTTCAACCTTCTTTTTCTCCTGTCTTCTGGACATCACTGTAAATAGAACATGCCAAGGTCTGATGGCTCAAGGAGGATGGCCCAAGGAGGATGAGAAACATCCTCCTTGGAGATCTACAACATTGAATAGCTGCCCCTAGATACCATACTCAAAGCAGAATTGCCCTAGTCACCCACCCATTTATGATAATATGTGAGTGTTGGTTATGGAGTTGTGAAAGGATTTGTTATATAGCAATATGGTTTCATTAATTGACTAATGCACCCCTCTTACATGCTCCTGTATTTCCTTCATTTAACAATTTGCACTATATTTCAATTGCATGCTTAATTAATCATCCATCATCCTTCTTGACAGCAATTTCAGAGAAATTAGAGGTTTATATCTGTCTCAATTCCCAATATGTCTGCTGTGCCTTTCATGGAGCTAGGCATAAAATAAGTATTCATTACATATTTGTTTAATTTAACTTTTACCAGATTGTAAGATTTTTATGGACAAGTATTTCATTTTATTTACTTCTCATTTACTTTCAACCTGCAATCACAACACCTATATCACCTATTAAATTATATATTGTATATACACATATATGTGTGTGTATATATATATACCCGCATATACATATGCATTATATCTAAATAAACAACATATGTGAATAGGTGTATAGATAAATGTGTAGTGTAAGTTTAAGGTAAATGGGTTATAATAAACATGACCAGATTAACAGGAAGAGTAGAAGGTGAGAGACTGAATACACAATGACTAGACTGCATACAAAAACGGACATCTGAAACATAGTCTGCAACAACCGGCCCAGGAAATCAGCCTATTATTTACATAACCAGCTCAGGAAAGCCAAACTGCTGTAAGTGGGTAGTAGTAGGAAGTCAGTCTGCCATCCCTATGACAGTCCATGAAGCCAAACATTAACTCCTATAACAAGTGGCCTAAAATGGCTAGGGCTTGATCTATAACTGACAGCTTTTCTAATTTTTGTCCTGATTCAAACTTAGAACCAACCAAATAAAGCCAAATATGAAACCTTAATCACATAACGTGACTGCTTCTAGTTAGACTACTTACTGTTTCCCGTGCTAACAGCCACGGATCAGGGCACACCTGAAGCCTTCCCTTTTGTCCACTGTGAAACTTCCCCACTCCTCTGCCTTCTCTGAAGTCTCTGCTAAAATGCAAATAACAGTGGCTGACTCCCTTGCTATAGCAAGCTTTGAATAAACAGTCTTTACTTTTTCTAATTAGCTTGGACTTCATTTATTTCCAATGAGCTACCTGATTTTGAAGTCAGCATTTTTGTCTGGTCACCTAGTTGTGACCTGCTGGATACAAAACAGGGCTCTCAGCTAAAATTGCTTATAACAGAGAAAGGGCATGTAGAATGTGTAGGTCTGGGAGGACAAAGGCTGATAGATTTTTAGCTGTGTATATTTCACAGTTAGGAAAGCATGAAATATTTAAAAGGGAGAAAGATCTTGTATGGATTATGAAAAAGTCACATGAGTCATTCTGTAAAATATTGCTACTGATTTGTATGAAAATAATAATAATTTGTATGAAAATATTTCATTTGAATAATACTTCTTATTGGGTTAAGATTGGAATAGTGGAATTTGGAATTATACTGAAAAATACACGGTCTGTGAAAATGACAGGAACAAGAAGAGTTTAGCTCCACACAAGGGCAGTATAACACTTGTAGAACACCATGCTGAAGGTGAATATCTGTATTTCATTTGATATGTATATATAACTCTTCTTGAAGAGGGTCATTTACTTAAGAAAATATTGAAAAGGTTTTATTTTAGCAATAACTACCCCCGACAATGATGTGTTCAACTCCCATCTTTCCACTGGAAAAGCTTGCTTCCTTAACAATATCCCAGTTTACTTTCAGAACTTTAAGTCATTCTTTATTAAGCAGTCACTTTTATTATTTAGAATTTTATGAAACCTCAGTCTCATATTCATTTTGAAGCTCTTATCTTCACCTGCTAAGTCTAGACCAATAATATCTGAGTCTTGGAGTGGAGCAGTCACGTGGTCTGCTCTTTAGCAGCAACTTTCCTCCCCGCCTCTGCCCTGTTCTTGACCCTCAGGCAGAGTCCTAGGACAGGCAAAAGACAGACTCCTCCTTGACTATATAAGCTGATAGCACCCCACCTTTTTGGGTGTCACTAGTAATATAAAAAATAAAAATAAAAATAAAAATCAACTGATGCTAAAACGTTTAAAAATGTAATATAAAATTAATAAGTCTTACAGGATAAAATATATGTTTTAAAACCCATCATTTAGGTAAATAAATTTATGCACTTAGATTTACTGTCAGAAAAATCAAAAGCAGTATTTTAATATTGTACAGTTTTACATATTTTTTCCGATTAACTAAAGAATAATGTTAATTTTAATGTGTTAACCTATGCAATTGAGAAATGAATCCAAAGCTTGCAGATAAAAAACTAATAACCAAATAATTTACCTTTAATTTTAGTTACTACTATAGTGCAAACATTTGTTGGAGAATCAAATGATCTTATCAATCAATTTGACTATACCTTCACATCCTTCACTTTTTTTTCTACCCAAATTTTAAAAATTAAAATAAAACACTGGAAGCATAGACACATTAGAATCACTTACAAAATAATACTAAGTGAGGAAATTAGTTCACTTCTTTACCTCCATGAATACAAATATGCAAAACATGCACTTATATAAATGTTAGATGCTTTTTATTTCCAGAGTTTCTAAGTTAAAAATAAGCTGTTAATAACTATACATAGCATTTTCCCTAAGTATGTTAAAGTAAGTCAATAAAAATACTTTAATCTTTAAATTATTAGGTTCAATTATTTAGATGAAGGGATAAAATTTACTTATCACAAACATGATGTTGGCCAGAATCACAACAATCAGAGCCAATAAATATCCTTTTTTATTAGTTGAGAAGTTAGAGAAGGCAGCCATTCTCCATGGAGACCAAGAGATTTGCACTTTCCTTGTTGTCATTGTATCAAGAGCATAAACACAAGGACTGGCATCCAACAGCAGCATATGGAGAAGATACCTTCTTGTGAAGAATTAAAGGTTGAGTGAAGTGTAAAATTTGTATAATTGATAAAACCTTGGACTAGACATACATATGTGTAAGATAAATGGAAATCCTTTTTTTCCTCTCTCTTTCTTTATCTTTCTCTTTCTTTCTTTCTCTTTCTTTTTCTCTTTCTTTCCCTTTCTTTCTTTCTTTCTCTTTCTTTCTTTCTTTCTTTCTTTCTTTCTTTCTTTCTTTCTTTCTTTCTCTTTCTTTCTTTCTTTCTTTTCTCTTTCATCTGTGATTCCAAGTTTAAATCGAGGAACACAAGTACAATTTCTATTTTCAGCACCACGGAGAGTTCCTCGCTCCCAACATACAATTTTTTTTTTTTTTTAATACTTTCAGTTCTGGGATACATGTGCAGAACGTGCAGGTTTGTTGCATAGGTATACACGCACCATGGTGGTTTGCTTCTTTTTTGTTTGTTTAGGGCATAGGAGAAAGTCAGGGAGTCTCTAAATTTTTGTCAGTGACTGAAAGTGAAGAATGCAGAGAAAAACACCTGAGTGAAAAAGGTTTTTAGTTTAAAAAATAGTCTACATTGTGCTTTTATTATAGTTAGAAATAACCTGTATTATTAACTGAATTAATATAAACTTAACTCACGACATAGAATGGAATGTTTTATAGCTTTGATTTTATGATTAAAATATAGTATTTGGACTGGAATAATCGTTTGCCTAGGTTGTTGATTAAGATTCTGTCATCCAAAAGCTGGCTTTAGAAAGACACCACAGATAGATATAGTGCCATTAATTATGCTTTAGTTGAGTAATTATTGGCCACTGTGGAGTACTCATGTCAGATCACCACGAAGGCTTTCTTGGAATAGAAGAAAACATGAATCTGGACTAATTTTTTATATTTTTACTTAATTTACAATGTACAATATTTTGTACTACCAGACATTTGAACTAATGGCTACTATCTGCTTCTCTTTGCTTTCTAATATTATAATCAAATACATGTGAGATAAGATTAAGAAAATAAAGAGTAATTAGTAAGTTGATAGGTTAGCAAGTCTCCCATAGCATAATTACTGCAACTAGTTAATGAAGACATACTTACAGTTCCAAAAATGAATTTGTATTTCACACATTTTCTTTTAAGATTTATTCTTCTTTTACTAGTCCTTCTACTTCTCCTCTTATCTCTCTCTAATCTCCTTTCTCCCACCCTCTCCTCCTCACTTTACTTTTCCTCTTTCACCTCCTCTAATTTCTTTTATTAACTGTATTAGAATATAAGCCCTATATAGAATAGAATCCCTATAATAGGTTATGACATAAAGCCAAAAGTGAAAGTGTTTGATAATAACTCTTTTCCAAAAGTATGCATACAAAGATGTACTGATATGAGAATATTCTGTGCTGACTATTCTTGTTTGATTATAGTCAGTCTCCTTTCTCATCTAAAGTCTTTTCTGTACTCTACTATCTGCCTAAAGTGTTCTACCATCCCCTTCTTACTTTCATATGATCAATTTCATCTGTCTTTCAGTTCAGCATAATGTCTTCTAGAAAGACTTGCCTAGCTTCTTAACCTCATCAGATAGGAAGTCCTCTTTTATGATCCAATAACTTTCTGGAATTATTTTCAGCATTATATTTAACTCACTTTTAAATAACTACTTGTTTATATATCTTTTCCCACAAAAGTATAGACACCTTTTGAGAATAAATATTCTTTTTTTGAGACAAAGTCTCACTCTGTCACCCAGGCTGGGGTGCAGTGGCATGATCTAGACTCATTGCAACCTCTGCCTCCCGGGTTCAAGTGATTCTCCTGCCTCAGCGTCCCAAGTAGCTAGGATTAAAGGTGCCCACCACCACACCAAGCTAATTTGCATATGTTTAGTAGAGACAGAGTTTCGCTATGTTGGCCAGGCTGGTCTCAAACTCCTAACCTCAGATGATCCACCTGCCTTGGCCTTCCAAAGTGCTGGGATTACAGGCATGAGCCACCATGCCCAGCCGAGAATAAATATTTTTAAATTATTCTTATTTTAGAATTTTGTATGATACCTGACACATATTGAGGTTCAAAACACATGTGAATTTTAAAAATGAACTAAAAAATTAATTTATGTAACATAATTAATATGTATTTAATTAATTTGGTTATTTATTTGCTTAAGGGACCATATTCTATGTAATTAATTAATTAATGTATTTTGAGAGAAAATCTTGCTCTTTCAATCAGGCTGGAGTGCAGTGTCAGGAACGTAGTTCACTGCAGTATAGAAATCCTGGGCTTAAGCAATCCTCCCCACTTAGCCTCCCAAGTAGCTGGGACTACAGATGCCCAGCTAATCTTAATTAAAAAATTATTTTAGAGATGGGATCTCGGTATGTTGCCCAGATTGGTCTCAAGCTCTTGGCCTCAAGGAATTCTCCCACTTCAGCCTCTCAAAGTGTTGGCATTATAGGCATGAACAACCACATGCAGCCTAGATACTTTTTTTTTTAAAAAAAGCAAGAAATAATTCCTTGCTCCAACTTTTCAGAAAGAAAACACATATATTTTTAGAATATAAATTGATATTATATTTCATAAATATGTAGCTTGATTTACTGGCATGTGAAAGATATGAACGGATGCTTTTAAAAATTAGTCATTGACCAGCTCTTGGAATAACATGTAGATAAAGGTTCTAACTCAGTGCCTGTCATATAGTTGCTTAATAAATAATAAATGCATTATTGAATGGACAAACTTTCTCTTAAATCCTTTCTCTCTTGGTGATGAACATCTCTTTGTTCTACATTTTATCTTGATTTTTTCAAAAGATTTTCTTCATTGTCTTCTATTAATGAATGAATGTGAGCCATCTTGGGCCCACTACTATGATGGAACAATAAAACAGAGGCTGGGTTCTTGAAAACTTCCAAGTTACAGAGATACTATAGCTGGTTCTTTCCCATGGGAGATAAATAAAATTCTATTTGCTTCTGCTGTGTTTGTGTTACAGAACATAGATCCTATTTAAAATATTACTATTAATTAACATACCCTCACTAGCAGTATACAAGAGTTTCTATAATGTAGCAATAGCTATTTTAGATATTCTAAATTTTTACCAATATGATGGTGTGAAATAGAATTTTATTCTCTTGATTAAAGTAGAAATTTGCCTATGTTTTTCCTATGGGTTTTTAAATATATTCTGATATCTATAGGCATTGCATTTGTATTATAAAGCAATGTCCCCTCAGTCTCTACTTGTTCCTCTTTATGATGTTACTTGGTGAACAGAAAGTTTTTACATTAATGTTGTTAAAGTTTTCCTTTGTAATTTTTCACTTTATATTAGGTTTGAGAATTATTTTTCTGACCAGATATTATGAAGATATTCTTCAATATTTTTCAGTAAGACTTTTTGAAGTCTCTCTTTCACATTTAGACCTTTACCCCACCAGGAATTAATGTTTTTGTGTGGATAAACAAAAATTATAGGAGGCTATTGTGTTGGACTGAGCTCCTGCACTAGGCCCCAACAGACCAGGCCAAACCAAAGTTTAAGGAAACAGGTAGGCTCCCAAACAGATCAGCTATTCCAGAAATCAGGAGATTCTGATCTACCTGAGTCATTGTAATAAGGAAGTCCTTTGTGCTTTAACCATCACAAATAAAGTAACCTCATGTCAACCAACGAGTTCTTTTTCTTCCCATTGTTCTGTTTCCATGTTTCCTTCTTTCAAAAGGTTCTGCCATTGCCCAGTGGGAGCACTCATTCTATTTTGTAGGATTGAAGCTATCATAATTCCTGAATAACAAATAAAAGCCAATTAATTAGATTTTTAACTAAATTTATTATAATTTTGTCTTTTGACAGTATTTAATGTGAGATAGGGAGAGGTATTTAAGCATGTTTGGTTTTTTTTTATTTTTTGCTTACATATTTATCTGCAATATGAATGGCAAGAAAGAAGATGATCTAAAAATAATCTTCACTCAGGTTAAATAAATATTTTTATGTTGAAAGAAAGTGAATCAATTAAAATGTTTTAGCTTATGATGGTATAACTCATATAATTTAATGGCTTTCAGAATTAAAAATTGGTGTGGGAGATATTGGAACCATAACTAAGGAAGAATTAGTCAAAATTTATAGCTGGTCAATTTTGTTATTATATGATTAGAGAGTGAGGGTAGAATCAAACATAAAAGGTAGAGTAGAATTGGGGGGGATGAACAATAAAGCATTTATCTCTGGTCATGTTAGACAAGATATTAAAAAACAACCCATATTCTGGCTGACTACATTCATTATGGCCTTGATTCATAATGGACATAATGTCAGCATCCAGGAAATGGTTGCTGACTGAATGTGAATTATTCAATGAATAAAATCCATGGGATAGAATTAATATTGAGATGTTATCAGATAGCCAGATATTACTATCTTGAGAAATGAAAATTTTGAGACTATCAATGGATACCATCAGTCTATTATTTCCAGAAAGCCAGCTACAGCAGGGTTTAGCAAACAGAACTGGGATCTCACCCCTGAGGGGTAAGAAAGTATGCAATTTGAGGGTGGAGCCAAGATGGCCAAATAGGAACAGCTCCAGTCTACAGCTCCAAGCATGATCGATGCAGAAGACGGGTGATTTCTGCATTTCCATCTGAGGTACTGGGTTCATCTCACTAGGGAGTGCCAGACAGTGGGTGCAGCGCACCGTGAGCGAGCCGAAGCAGGGTGAGGCATTGCCTCACTCGAGAAGTGCAAGGGGTCAGGGAGTTCACTTTCCTAGTCAAAGAAAGGGGTGACAGATGGCACCTGGAAAATCAGGTCACTACCACCCTAATACTGTGCTTTTCCAATGGGCGTAAAAAACGGCACACCAGGAGATTATATCCCGCACATGGCTCGGAGGGTCCTACACCCACGGAGTCTCGCCGATTGCTAGCACAGCAGTCTGAGATCAAACTGCCAGGTGGCAGAGAGGCTGGGGGAGGGGCGCCTGCCATTGCCCAGGCTTGATTAGATAAACAAAGCAGCCAGGAAGCTTAAACTGGGTGGAGCCCACCACAGCTCAAGGAGGCCTTCCTGCCTCTGTAGGCTCCACCTCTGGGGGCAGGGCACAGACGAACAAAAAGACAGCAGTAACCTCTGCAGACTTAAATGTCCCTGTCTGACAGCTTTGAAGAGAGTAGTGGTTCTCCCAGCACACAGCTGGAGATCTGAGAACGGGCAGACTGCCTCCTAAAGTGGGTCCCTGACCCCCGAGCAGCCTAACTGGGAGGCACCCCCCAGTAGGGGCAGACTGACACCTCACACTGCCGGGTACTAATCTGAGACAAAACTTCCAGAGGAATGATCAGGCAGCAGCATTCATGGTTCACCAATATCTGCTGTTCTACAGCCACCACTGTTCTGCAGCCACTGCTGCTGATACCCAGGCAAACAGGGTCTGGAGTGGACCTCTAGCAAACTCCAACACACCTGCAGCTGAGGGTCCTGTCTGGTAGAAGGAAAACTAACAAACAGAAAGGACATCCACACCAAAACCCATCTGTATGTCACCATCATCAAAGACCAAAAGTAGATAAAACCACAAAGATGGGGAAAAAACAGAGCAGAAAAACTGGAAACTCTAAAAAGCAGAGCACCTCTCCTCCTCCAAAGGAACGCAGCTCCTCACCAGCAACGGAACAAAACTGGACGGAGAATGACTTTGACGAGTTGAGAGAAGAAGGCTTCAGATGATCAAACTACTTCGAGCTACAGGAGGAAATTCAAACCAATGGCAAAGAAGTTAAAAACTTTGAAAAACAATTAGATGAATGGATATCTAGAATAACCAATGCAGAGAAGTCCTTAAAGGAGCTGATGCAGCTGAAAGCCAAGGCTCGAGAACTACCTAGAGAATGCAGAAGCCCCAGGAGCCGATGCGATCAACTGCAAGAAAGGGTATCAGTGATGGAAGATGAAATGAATGAAACGAAGCGAGAAGGGAAGTTTAGAGAAAAAAGAATAAAAAGAAATGAACAAAGTCTCCAAGAAATATGGGACTATGTGAAAAGACCAAATCTACGTCTGATTGGTGTACCTGAGAGTGACGGGGAGAATGGAACCAAGTTGGAAAACACTCTGCAGAATATTGTCCAGGAGAACTTCCCCAATCTAGCAAGGCAGGCCAACATTCAGATTCAAGAAATAGAGAGAATGCCACAAAGATACTCCTCGAGAAGAGCAACTCCAAGACACATAATTGTCAGATTCACCAAAGCTGAAATGAAGGAAAAAATGTTAAGGGTGGCCAGAAAGAAAGGTTGGGTTACCCACAAGGGGAAGCCCATCAGACTAATAGCGGATCTCTTGGCAGAAACTCTACAAGCCAGAAGAGAGTGGGGGCCGATATTCAACATTCTTAAAGAAAAGAATTTTCAACCCAGAATCTCATATCCAGCCAAACTAAGCTTCATAAGTGAAGGAGAAATAAAATTCTTCACAGACAAGCAAATGCTGAGAGATTTTGTCACCACCAGGCCTGCCCTAAAAAAGCTCCTGAAGGAAACACTAAACATAGAAAGGAACAACCGGTACCAGCCACTGCAAAAACATGCCAAAATGTAAAGACCATCAAGGCTAGGAAGAAACTGTATCAACTAACGAGCAAAATAACCAGCTAACATCATAATGACAGGACGAAATTCACACATAACAATATTAAACCTAAATGTAAATGGGCTAAGTGCTCCAATTAAAAGACACAGACTGGCAAATTGGATAAGGAGTCAAGACCCATCAGTGTGCTGTATTCAGGAAACCCATCTCATGTGCAGAAACATACATAGGCTCAAAATAAAGGGATGGAGGAAGATCTACCAAGCAAATGGAAAACAAAAAAAGGCAGGGTTGCAATCCTAGTCTCTGATAAAACAGACTTTAAACCAACAAAGATCAAAGGAGACAAAGAAGGCCATTACATAATGGTAAAGGGATCAATTCAACAAGAAGAGCTAACTATCCTAAATATATATGCACCCAATACAGGAGCACCCAGATTCATAAAGCAAGTCCTGAGTGACCTACAAAGAGACTTAGACTCCCACACAATAATAATGGGAGACTTTAACACCCCACTGTCGGCTGGGCGCGGTGGCTCACGCTTGTAATCCCAGCACTTTGGGAGGCCGAGGCGGGCAGATCACGAGGTCAGGAGATCGAGACCACGGTGAAACCCCGTCTCTACTAAAAGTACAAAAAATTAGCCGGGCGTGATGGCGGGCGCCTGTAGTCCCAGCTACTCGGAGAGGCTGAGGCAGGAGAATGGCGTGAACCCAGGAGGCGGAGCTTGCAGTGAGCCGAGATTGAGCCACTGCACTCCAGCCTGGGTGAAAAAGCGAGACTCCGTCTCAAAAAAAAAAAAAAAAAAAAAAAACACCCCACTGTCAGTATTAGATCAACAAGACAGAAAATTAATAAGAATATTCAGGACTTGAACTCAGCTCTGCACCAAGCAGACCTAATAGACATCTACAGAACTCTCCACCCCAAATCAACAGCATATACATTTTTTTCAGCACCACACCATACCTATTCCAAAATTGACCACATAGTTGGAAGTAAAGCACTCCTCAGCAAATGTAAAAGAACAGAAATGATAACAAACTGTCTCTCAGACCACGGTGCAATCAAACTAGAACTCAGGATTAAGAAACTCACTCAAAACCGCTCAACTACATGGAAACTGAACAACCTGCTCCTGAATGACTACTGGGTACGTAAAGAAATGAAAGCAGAAATAAAGATGTTCTTTGAAACCAATCAGAGCAAAGACACAACATACCAGAATCTCTGGGACACATTCAAAGCAGGTGTAGTGGGAAATTTATAACACTAAATGCCCACAAGAGAAAACAGGAAAGATGCAAAATTGACACCCTAACATCACAATTAAAAGAACTAGAAAAGCAAGAGCAAACACATTCAAAAGCTAGCAGAAGGCTAGAAATAACTAAAATCAGAGCAGAACTGATGGAAATAGAGACACAAAAAACCCTTCAAAAAATTAATGAATCCAGGAGTTGGTTTTCTAAAAAGATCAACAAAATTGATAGACCTCTAGCAAGACTAATAAAGAAGAAAAGAGAGAAGAATCAAATAGACACAATAAAAAATGATAAAGGGGATATCACCACCTATCCCACAGAAATATAAACTACCATCAGAGAATACTACAAACACCTCTACACAAATAAACTAGAAAATTTAGAAGAAATAGATAAATTCCTCGACAAATACACCCTCCCAAGACTAAACCAGGAAGAAGTTGAATCTCTGAATAGACAAATAACAGGCTCTGAAATTGTGGCAATAATCAATAGTTTACCAACCAAAAAGAGTCCAGGACCAGATGGATTCACAGCCGAATTCTACCAGAGGTACAAGGAGGAGCTGGTACCATTCCTTCTGAAACTATTCCAATCAAAAGAAAAAGAGGGAATCCTGCCTAACTCATTTTATGAGGTCAGCATCATCCTGACACCAAAGCCTGCCAGAGACACAACCAAAAAAGAGAATTTTAGACCAATATCCTTGATGATCATTGATGCAAAAATCCTCAATAAAATACTGGCAAACCGAATCCAGCAACACATCAAAAAGCTTATCCACCATGATCAAGAGGGCTTCATCTCTGGGATGAAAGTCTGGTTCAACATACGCAAATCAATAAATGTAATCCAGCATAAAGACAGAACCAAAGACAAAAACGACATGATTATCTCAATAGATGCAGAAAAGGCCTTTGACAAAATTCAACAACGCTTCATGCTAAAAACTCTCAATAAATTAGGTATTGATGGGACGTATCTCAAAATAATAAGAGCTATCTATGACAAACCCACAGCCAATATCATACTGAATGGGCAAAAACTGGAAGCATTCCCTTTGAAAACTGGCACAAGATAGGGATGCCCTCTCTCACCACTCCTATTCGACATAGTGCTGGAAGTGCCGGCCAGGGCAATTAGGCAGGAGAAGGAAATAAAGGGTATTCAATTAGGAAAAGAGGAAGTCAAATTGTCCCTGTTTGCAGACCACATGATTGTATATCTAGAAAACCCCATTGTCTCAGCCCAAAATCTCCTTAAGCTGATAAGCAACTTCAGCAAAGTCTCAGGATACAAAATCAATGTGCAAAAATCACAAGCATTCTTATACACCAATAACAGACAAACAGAGAGCCAAATCATGAGCGAACTCTCATTCACAATTGCTTCAAAGACAATAAAATACCTAGGAATCCAACATACAAGGGATGTGAAGGACCTCTTCAAGGAGAACTACAAACCACTGCTCAATAAAATAAAAGAGGATACAAACAAATGGAAGAACATTCCATGCTCATGGGTAGGAAGAATCAATATCATGAAAATGGCCATACTGCCCAAGGTAATTTATAGATTCAATGCCATCCCCATCAAGGTACCAATGACTTTCTTCACAGAATTGGAAAAAACTACTTTAAAGTTCATATGGAACCAAAAAAGAGCCCGCATTCCCAAGTCAATCCTAAGCCAGAAGAACAAAGCCGGAGGCATCACGCTACCTGACTTCGAACTATACTACAAGGCTATAGTAACCAAAACAGTCTGGTACTGGTACCAAAACAGGGATATAGGTCAGTGGAACAGAACAGAGCCCTCAGAAATAATGCCACATATCTACAACCATCTGATCTTTGACAAACCTGACAAAAACAAGCAATGGGGAAAGGATTCCCTATTTAATAAATGGTGCTGGGAAAACTGGCTAGCCATATGTAGAAAGCTGAAACTGGATCCCTTCCTTATGCCTTATACAAAAATTAATTCAAGATGGATTAAAGACTTAAATGTCAGGCCTAAAACCATAAAAACCCTAGAAGAAAACCTAGGCAATACCATTCAGGACATAGGCATGGGCAAGGACTTCATGTCTAAAACACCAAAAGCAATGGCAACAGAAGCCAAAATTGACAAAGGGGATCTAATTAAACTACAGAGCTTCTGCACAGCAAAAGAAACTACCATCAGAGTGAACAGGCAGCCTACAAAATGGGAGAAAATTTTCGCAACCTACTCATCTGACAAAGGGCTAATATCCAGAATCTACAATGAACTCAAACAAATTTATGAGAAAAAAACAAACAACCCCATCAAAAAATGGGTAAAGGATATGAACAGACACTTCTCAAAAGAAGACATTTATGCAGCCAAAATCACATGAAAAAATACTCATCATCACTGGCCATCAGAGAAATGGAAATCAAAGCCACAATGAGATACCACCTCACACCAGTTAGGATGGCAATCATTAAAAAGTCAGGAAACAACAGGTGCTGGAGAGGATGTGGAGAAATAGGAACACTTTTACACTGTTGGTAGGACTGTAAACTAGTTCAACCATTGTGGAAGTCGGTGTGGTGATTCCTCGGGGATCTAGAACTAGAAATATGATTTGACCCAGCCATCCCATTACTGGGTATATACCCAAAGGATTATAAATCATGCTGCTATAAAGACATATGCACACGTATGTTTATTGTGGCACTATTCACAATAGCAAAGACTTGGAACCAACCCAAATGTCCTACAACAATAGACTGGATTAAGAAAATGTGGCACATATACATCATGGAATACTATGCAGCCATAAAAAATGATGAGTTCATGTCCTTTTTAGGGACGTGGATGAAACTGGAAACCATCATTCTCAGCAAACTATTGCAAGGACAAAAAACCAAACACTGCATGTTCTCACTCATAGGTGGGAATTGAACAATGAGAACACATGGACACAGGAAGGGGAACATCACACTCTGGGGAATGTTGTGGGGTGGGGGGAGGGGGGAGGGATAGCATTTGGAGATATACCTAATGCTAAATGACTAGTTAATGGGTGCAGCACACCAACATTGCACATGGATACATATGTAACAAACCTGCACATTGTGCACATGTACCCTAAAACTTAAAGTATAATAATAATAAAATAAAATAAATAAAAAAAGAAGAAAGTATGCAATTTGAATGTCTGTGCTGGTGATGCTAGGTTAATCTGTGAGTTTATAGTTGACTCACCTTGCTCTCTAATATACTTTATTCTTGGTAAGCATGAGGCCTTCCTGTTCACAGGCATTATTTGTTGTCAGAAGGAGGCTGAGCAGATACAGGTGAGTATTGATTCTAGCGTAAAGAGGAACAGCGAAAATGCTGAATACGATATGACAGGCAGCCACTCAAGCAGAAATACTAAGGAGAATTCCAAAGATGTTAGACTGGACACTGGCAACCATCTGAAGTGATGGATATTTTAAAGTTTATTAACATTTCATAATAGAATAGATAAAACACACTCAATCTATCAAAAAAATAATTGAAATTAAATTGAGTACTCTAACTCTTCAGCCAACACCAGACTAATGCAATAATAGTTACCATTTATTAATTAGATACTTTTCCCAATAACCTATTTGATTCTCACAACACCCTTATGAGGTAGCTTTGATTACTTAACTCACTTAACTATCTGAAATGGAAAATGAAAGGTTAAGTGGCTTTCCCCAGATCATTCAAGAGGTAAATGGCAGAAGCAGGGATCCAAATTTATGTCTGCCTGTCCCTAAACCTAGCAATTTTATTTCTAAACTATTTTGCCTTCCCACCTGGAGAAGCAACTACAGAGAATACAATTTCTGAGAAGCAGAAAAACGATTTGCTCATAGAACACATACTCCTGCCTGCCGAGTGATGCTTAAAATCCCCTTAACAGGGTGTTAAATTTTTTGCTTCCACGGTGTGAGATAAGGTTTAAAATGCAAATAAACTTTAGAGAGATAGCATTTGGTTGTAAATTCATGAAAATAAAGTAAAATCTTTTTGTGAGCAGATTTGTTGAGGGAATAAAGATGATATGCTACATGGTACATAAAGGAGGAGGCAAACTGGGGTAAGGGAAAGGGAAGGAGAGCAGGGACCATGCAAGATAAGAAAGATAATCTTGTCCTGCATCACTGTTATTCCTAGGTGACAATCTGTTCTAAGTCTTGTGCTGTCATGTCATTCGGATCTTTAGAGAAACAATAACAACAGAAAATAAAAACATTGTTTTAGATATTTTATATCTTTCATATTTTAGAAATATAAAAAGGAATAAAAACAATGATACTTAGAGGAAAGTGAACATACTTAATTCCTCATTTTGATTTCCTGAAAAGTGCTACAAAGCCATAATGCTACATTTTGCTTCCCCCTTTTATTTTTCTCTTTAAAAGCTGTGCTTTCAACTGTGCCCAGAGAGCCGTTTCTACCTGCCAATGTTGTCTCTGGGAAAAAAGGCAAGTTAAAAGGACATTTTTGCTGCCTGTGTAATATCAGAAAATGTGCACAGCTGCTACAAATATGTTTTGATTACATCATTGACATTCAGCAACAAATATACATCTATTCTTATACTTTTCCTTCTATCTTCTCCAATCCCCAGTTCATAACAACCTCCCCTCAAAAAAACTTTAAAAATGCCTGCATTTCTCTCCTAAATTTGAAATTATCCCAAAGTGTATAATGTTTAATGTTTGACTAGAAAATTGCACACATTAAAGAGTGTTCAATATTAAAACTGGAATCATGTTTCTGAATTCTCAGTGTTTTCTATTAACATTAAATAATTAACTGACCTATGTTAAACAACTGAAGAAAGTACTGAGCAAATCACAAAATTAAAACTTCACTATTTGGTATATGCACGAGTAATGTCTATGGAAGTTTAAATGATCAAATGGGGAGATATAAAAGAATGCTAGTTTGTAGTAATAAAACAAAATACTTTAAGAAGTTGGTAAAGAAATCTTTAGGTCTCTAATTTCTTTCTCTCTCTCACTCACATTTTTTTTTTTTTTGCCAAGCATACATGTCTTCTCAACTAATTTTTTAAATCACCATTTCCACTATGACAAAAAGTAAAATAAAGTCAAATTTTTTTTCCTATGGAATTTCAAGAACTGCTGTTAACAGAAAATGTTTTCATGAACAATTTTAACTTTGCCAATTTAAATTGTATCATTTTGGGCTTCATGTAACAGAAAAATCTTATTTATGCTGATGCAAAGAAAAAAGTAAAAAGAATGCAATGAGGCAGTTTATTTCAAAATTAAAGTAAAATAAAATAATAAGTATTACACACACCCACATTCTCCCTATTAAATAACTGACATAATGTTAAGCTTAAATAAAATAATTAAATGAGATCATAAGTTCCCTCAGAGCATTTCACTAACCATTATGCATTATGAATTGTCAAAGGTAGATAAAATATGGAACATTGTCCAAATTCACTGAATTATGGGAACAGTTTTAAAGAACTACAAGTACTACCAATTATTGACTATTTATGATATGCCATACACTGCCTAAAGGATTTTGCATATTTCATTCAATCAGCTAAAACTACATCATCTTGTGAGCAATGTCTTTTATTAGTTCAACTGAAAAGAACTGGAATCAAGTTCTCAGAGTTTAGGCAATTGTCAACAGACAGACAAAGTAGAAAAAAAAAATTTGAACCCATCTTCCTGATCCCCACTCCTGTCTTTGTTATTCTGCTCTATTACCAACAACAGTGTAAACTGAATCCTGATGAATGTAGTGGGTCTGTACCCAAACAAAATGTTCTGATCTGATATTTGTGGTCATTTTTCAAGCAGAGACAGAAATCTCACGAAGGAGTTATTTACATTAGACGGCACTCGGCACATATAGCCTGTGGCAATTTATTTGTTAGCAATGCCTCTATTTTCAAGTAGATAAACTTGTTGATTTGCACAAAGAATCTTAATGTAAAGTGAATGATTACATTAATTATTTTCAAATGTATATAGTTTTTCATGTAGCATAAGACCACTATTAACCATTACTTACACTCTGACTTTTCATCTATATATTTTAGTAAGAGTAAGGCATCAGTGGAGCAATCCAATGCTTGAAATATAATTCAAGTGCTATGTTGCCAGATCTATATTTGGGTGAAAACAAAACGATAACATAAAAGAATGAATAAAGAGAGGGAGGAGGGAAGTGAAGGAAGAAAGAAAGGAAAGAAAACAAGAAGAAAGGAAAGAAGAAGGGAGGAAGTTACTTAAAGGAAACATTTTATGTTCTTCATTCAAAAGTGATAAAAGTATATAAGTAATTGACCAAAGTAGCAAACATATTGTAAGTCTTATCTGTAGATCATAATTATTTTTATACGTTAGTTTTATTTAAAAAAAATGCTTAAGTAAATCACTAGCTTGAATTACTGTTATTTTATGATATTAAGGGATTTGTCTGCTCATTATATATTTAATATAAAATACGCCATGCTACTGCTAGCTTTTTACTGTTCCTATCAGCAAAACTCTTTGAACACTACTTCCATATTTTTATATGTGTTTGGAGCACATAGTATTTTGATTGTATTTAAGTTGAAAATGTTTTATTGCCCTTGTACTAAAACTTTTGAGTCATTATATATTTTATGCACAGTATTTCTCATTTAACTATATCTTAAGACTCATAGCAGGTCATGTTTGCTATGTATCTTAATTATCCATCTAGTAATAATTCATACATTTGTTATTTGCATTTTAAGACATATGCAGAATAAACATTTTTAAAAGCTTAACTTCATCAGGATTTCCACGCTCCAATTTAATGCCAGTATAATTCATTTAACAGAACTTCAAAATAGATAAAATTCCTATTGAAACATTTATGTTTGAAAAAGAATGCAATGTGCATTACTTTCTGACCATACAATTTTCAGAGCTACATTTTTACATTTGCATTTTGGTAAAAATGGCTCCCTTCTTAATGAATGTTTTACTTTTCACGTTAAAGTAAATACAGTTTTTTTTCTATTGTCTTTTCTTTATTCAGCCTAGTTCAATCTATCTCTAAAAGTTATCAAATTTCACAGCGTCATGAAACAGTGCCTAAAAAATTAAGAAGAGTTGCACATCAGCTTATTATAAATTATTGTAATTATCCTTATAATTAAAATGGGTAAGTTGAAATGAAATTAGAATGATTAGTAGAAATGAAAGTAACAGCTTGATGATCTGGTATTATATTTGAGAAGGACTTATACTTCAGTAGTCTGCATCTTAAGTTGTTAAGGGATGATACAGAAATTGCTACTTACTCTTTATTGACCAAGGCACTGACCATCTATAAATATTATACATTTAAATTTACTTTTCTCTATGCAGCATTATAATATTCTAGTATGGCCCTCTGGTGTTCTTGCACTATGTAATCTCCTAGTCTTAAACGTGAGTGGGATTTGTGACTATGATGAGATATCATGCTGGTGCTTATGTTATGGGATAGAAGGAATTTTGCTGATATCATTAAGGTCTCTAATCAGTTGACATAGAGTTAATTAAAAGAGATATTATAATGAGTAGGGAATGTCCTTAAAAGCAGTCTGAGAGATTCACAGAGAGAGTCTCATGATAGCCTTAAAGAAGCAAGATGCCATGTTTTGGAGAGGGCCACATGTCAGGGTATGGTTGGCAACTTCTAGGAGTTAAGAATATCCCGTGTTGACAGCCAGCAAGATAGTGGTGACCTCAGTTCTATGACAACAAAGAAATACATTCTACCAGCAGCTCATGCACTTAGAGAAAATCCTTAACCTCAGATAGGATCACCTTTCTGACCTGTCTGAAACTTTGATTTCGGGCTGTGAGGCTGTGAGGATTCAGTCACTGAGTATCAGGATTCCAACTTAATAGAACTATGAGATAATGAAAGCCGCTAAATGTGTGGTAATTTGTCACTCAACAGCAGAAAATAAGCACAACTCCTCATTTCGGGGGGCATCTGCCACTGTTTAAATCTTGGTAGAACTTCAAAATATTCAGAAAGGGCTGGTCCGAGAAGTACCCTGAGGGAAATTGTGGAAAATCTCAGCAGACATAGTAGCAAGTGCCCACTGATGACACAGTCTTGCTAGTCACCATCTATACTTTAACTTATGTATTTCAAGACATGGGAGAAACTGAAACAGGTCCTGATTAGATTCTTATGATTCTTTTTCCAATGAAGATGCTGAACTTAATACTACTCCAAGCTTTCTCCTCAAAGAGCAATCCTTAGGAGGAATACAGAAGGGAAATTAGAAAAAGAGAAAAACGGTAGGAAATTTCCAATGTGACTGAGGTTTGTATTGACCTGGCATGTGTGGGGTGGTGGCTTTAGATTGAAGCAGAAGACTGCAAGGCACCCCTCTGGCAAAATAATGTAAGATAGTAAATAATGGGGTCTCGCTCATTGGTTTACCATTTTCACCTCTACCTTGGCCCACACACATTCACTCACCACGCACCTGTTGAGTCTGTGCCAACTCAGCCCTACCTCACCATTTGCTTTGGACAAACAGTGCCAGCCATGATCCACCTGGATAGTGACTTAATGCTCAGCTTCATGTGTCCTCATGAGTAAAATCAGGACCCCATTGAGCCTCTGTGCCTTAAATAGCTGACAAAACCATGTGGAGCTCAGTTAACTCTGGGTAGAGTTGCATGCTGCTATCCTCTAAACTCTTATAGCTGAAGAATTAAAATCTCAGGCACAGTCCTTTCTAAAACCACTTATTTACTGGGGGCAAAGGATAAAATCCAGAGTTGAGGCATTCCAATGAGTAATGGCTAAATGTGCTTTGTGGGACTCAGGGCTTTTAATACTCAGGCAAGTCAACCCTAACACTAAACTCAGAGGTGATCAAATGGTGATCTGGTTTCTTTTCTTATGAGTTGACTGACAAGCAGCTGACAACACTAGGAGATTTTAAGCTTGTGGGCCTAAATAACAACATATTTGAGGAGCATGATTACTTCAAAAAAATGTATCATACTTCTGATGCTTCCCTATCAGAAGCAGACATATATAATAAGTGCAACCATGTAATCCATCATCCATATTAGTATATTTTAGAAGTGGAAGTAACAGTATTAACAATTCCACTGAGACAACAGATATAAATCTGGACAGCCTCATGTAAATTGATCTACAGTGAGTCTATTAATAAATATATTAAAATAGATAAGGAATGATATGAGCAGTATTAAGAAAAAATACCGCATTAAAAAAGAAGCAAGCAGCAATATTAAGAAAAATTTACTTGTTGAAATAAGGAAATAGGAGGAAATGTTTTTTCCAGCATCTAGAAAGATCTGTAATCAGAACTCAGCTCCCAGCATTTAAATCTCATAAAAATTAGTTGTATCAATAACATACAGCATTTTTCTTCATTTCTAAAATGAATATAATAGCACTGTCTACTGTCTTTTGGCTAGGCCATGGGATCTAGGGAGAATGTAATAAAATTATTTTGTTTTCATTGTAACATTAATAACTACCTTCTATTTATTGCTAATGTAATATTGTAAAGTGGATAGCATTGAAATACAGTTTTTTAAAAAAAGAATGTGCTTAAGTTTAAAAAGAGTGAGGAAATTTAAAGAAGATGTTAAATAAACATAGTGTGAATCGAAGAGAAAAATTTCCAAAGATCTGCCAGTGATTGAGTTTTAAATAAACTGTGCAAGTGAATATTGGAGAAAAGGAAATGTAGGCCCAAGAAGAATAACTAACAAAAAAGAACAAACAGAAAAGAAAGAAAAAGAGGAAAAGCAAACCAAAGGGAAAAATGAAGCATGGAAAATCTGGAATATGTTCAAATTTCAAGAAGTAATTTGGGATAAGGAAAGTAAAAATTGCCATCAAAGCATGGCAAGAAATAGACCAAATAGAAAAGAAAGAAGAGATCATAGTGTGTCAATATACTTATGCTATATTAAGAATTTTGTATTTCCTCTTGAATATAATGGATTTTTCCATGGTATAGTAATATCATAAAATGTGCTCCTTTTATAAAGATTGTTTTGCAGCAATATACAGTAGAAGGGAGAGAGGTGTGATATGTTAGAGATGCCAAAATCAATTTGATGCTATAGCAACAGTCCAAGCAAAGTGTAAGTTACTGCCTTGTGATGCTGGCAGAGCAAATGGAGGGGTGTTCATAAATAATGGCAGTCAGTATGATGAAAGTAAAAGTGGGTAAGCCTAAGTGGCTAATGGGACCTGGGCCTCAGAGGGAAGATGAAGTCTGGGATGTGCCCCAAGTTTCCGACTTGGATGACTCCTTAAATTATTTTTACTGCATTTAGTATTTATTCTTATTACAATAGGGGGCAAACAAATTTTCTTGACAACTAATTATGTGCCAGGCTCTGTGCTAAGCACTTTCCTAAAGTATTACATCTAATCCTTAGAATCAACAAGCTAAGTTGGCTATGTTATTATGCATTTTTCACACACAGAAGCTAAGATTAAGAGTGGTTAAGTAGCTCACCTGCAGTACAGAAATTTGAATCTGGGCTGCCTTACTCCACCAACTGGGCTCTTAAAACTCCCTTTACCTACTATGCACCTCATGATACTCTTTATGAACTGAAGATTACAGCAAAAAAAAAAAAAGAGAGAGAGATTTGGGTGAGATAGCATAGTTTTCCATTGTGTAGTGGTTATCACATTTGCCTAACACAATGCAGATTTTTAATATGCAATATTAGAAGAATTAAAGCTAGTTATTATGATTTGAGAACTACCAGGAGCAGGCAGTAGGTGAAGCATGAAAGGACAACAGATAATTTCAAAGACGTAGATGTACATAAGAAATTCAAAGACAAAACAGAGAAAGGATGGCATTTCAGTAACTGGTAGAAGAGGAGCAAGGAACTAAGGCTGGGAGAAAAGTGGAGGTATAAATAGAAGAAAACCCAGAATGAGGTTACCAAGCATCTAAATACTGTTAACGCACAAAAAATGGTTTAGCATTAATAATGCCACACAGGAGCCAATAAAAATAAGTCTTTACAGATGACCTTTGGATTTGGCACTTCCATTGGCACTGACAGTCTAAGAAAGAGCAGTTTGGAAGAAGTTAGGTGGACAGAGAACTCTTGCTGATGAGTTTTGAGAAGGTCAAAAAGTGGTAGTTACTCCATTAAAATTATGTGAATGAGAAGGAGGGAGAAATATGATTACAGTGGAAAATGGAGTTAAAGGACGGATTTGTTTAAAAGATGAGGAAGAGATAGGTTTGTCTTCAGAGTGAGGGGAAATACTAGCAGAAAAGGAGAGATTACACATACAGAGGAGGGGGAGATATTTGATGAGAAGAATTCCTAAAGAAAAAGTAAGCTTGGGCCAGGTGTGGTGTCTCACACCTATAATCCCAGCACTTTGGGAGGCCAAGGCAAGTGGATCACCTGATTTTGGGAGTTCTAGACCAGCCTGACCAACATGCAGAAACCCCATCTCTACTGATAATACAAAATTAGCCAGGTGTGGTCGTGTATGCCTGTACTCCCAGATACCTGGGAGGGTGAGGCAGGAGAATTGCCTGAATCCAGGAGACAGAGGTTGCAGTGTGCTGAGATTGTGCCATTGCACTCCAGCTTGGGCAACAAGAGCAAAACTCCATAAAAAGAGAGAGAGAGAGGAGAAGGAAGGAAGGAAGGAAGGAAGGAAGGAAGGAAGGAAGGAAGGGAGGGAGGGAGGGAGGGAGGGAGGGAGGGAAGAAAGAAGAAAGAAGAAAGTAAAGAAGGCAAGAAAGCAAGAAAAGAAAAGAAAAGAAAGAAAAGAAAAGAAAAGAAAAGAAAAGAAAAGAAAAGAAAGAAAGAGTAAGCTTCGGATTTACCACACATGCAGACCAGCCACTGATAGGATGAACAAGATATATTAGAGACTTGAAGGGAGGTATTGGCCAGATATCAATAGATCTTTAGGTTGAGGGTAAGAAATTTGGATTCTGTATTAGTTAGTTCTCATATTACTAAAGAAAGATACCTAAGATTGGGTAATTTATAAAGAAAACAAGTTTAATGGGCTCATAGTTCCACAAGCTGTACAGGAAGCATGAGGCTGGCATCTGCTTGACTTATGGGGAGGCCTCAGGAAACTTTCAGTCATAGCAAAAGGCAAAGGAGAAGCAGGAACATCTTACATGGCTGGAACAGAAACAGATGAGGGAGGTGAGGTGCCACACACTTTTAAACAACCAACTCTCATGAGAACTCACTCACTATCACAAGGATAGCATCAGGTGATGATGCTAAGCCATTCATGAGAACTCTGCCTCCATGATCCAGTCACCTCTCACTAGGCCCCACCTCCAACAATGGGGATTGTAATTCGACATAAGATTGGTCAGGGACACAGATCCAAACCATATGAGATTCCTACCCAATAATCTTCATTTCTCTGTGAAACGTAAAACAAGTTTTCTTTCTCGTAGGGATCCAAGGTGTAAAGGAATAAAACAGATACCCTGTGAAACAGTAAAAAGTCTAGAATAACTTCTCAGGGAAAGAATAAAGCTGTCAGAAAGAGATGCAAAAGGATTGCTAAGTACTATTTTGTCCAGTGATAGAGGCTGACAACAGGAACTGAGGAGGGCGATGTGATGGAGGGAAGTGTTGAGATTGGCCCAAGGTAGAAACTGCGTGCAGGACTTCATGGTGAAGAAAAAACTACAAGCAAAATTATCTGAAATTATGGGAATTTTACTGTATAAGAAATGTAACAAATGCAGGTGGACTTATTAGCAAGTGAGTAAAAATGGTAGCATTACTAAAGATCAGTTTTAGGTCAGGACAATTTTCAGTGAAATTTTCCATTTTCACTTTAGCTGTAAGTGAGTTGTGCCAGTAGAGTTTTAATGGTTTTAAAGTTAGGGATGTAATAGACATCGGAGCTACATAGCTTCAATATTATTTAAACCAATGCTATAATTTTCCAGGAATACAACATGACTTGGTTAAAAATCCAGTTGTGCAAGGCTCCAGCGAAATCCAGTTTTCTGGTAGGATGGAGGACGATGTAGCATGACGTATTAGTTCATTTTCATGCTGCTGATAAAGACATACCCGAGACTGGGCAATTTACAAAAGAAAGGTTTAATGGACTTATAGCTCCACATGGCTGGTGAGGCCTCACAATCATGGCAAAAGGCAAGGAGAAGCAAGTCACATCTTAAGTGGATAGCAGCAGGCAAAGAGAGAGAACTTGTGGAGGGAAACTCTCGTTTTTATAACCATCAGATCTTGTGAGACTTACTCACTATCATGACAACAGCACAGAAAAGACCCACCACCCCCATGATTTAATCACCTCCCACAAGGCCCCTCCCACAACATGTGGGAATTCAAGATGAGATTTGGGTGGGGACAGAGCCAAACCATATCACAAGATTTCACAAGGCTAGAGTATAAATATTTTTGTATAAAGGTGGAACAGTAATACTTTTGAAATGGCAAGGATTTTATCCCCCACTGCCTCACTTTAGCCCCTTGATATTTTAGGGAGAAATATTTGTTGTTGCTTGTGTCATCATTGCAGTTTGGGGTCTGTCTTAAGATAAAGGCTGGGTGACAAATTACAAAGTCAAAAACACCAGTAGGAGAGGACAGATCCCATAGAGGCATATCAGTGATGACAGGAATGGAAATCACAGGAGCATGTTTACTTGAGATGATCCAAAAAAACTTCCCCCACATCACATATTTTTTACAGGAGTGGTTTTCAATGTAGAAGATCTAGTAGCCTAGGCTATTCTATTTAAAACATTTTTAAAATTTTATAACTGTTTATTTTCCAGCTTCTAAATTTAAATCTTGGGATAATGCTCATCTCAGCAATTCAGTATTTACAGCCAACATTTATAAATTAAAACAAAAAAAAGTGTATGCAGTTATTTATCAGGTAGGAAAATTTAACAGGTGGGAAAAATGGAGTGATTATAAATTATATATTTGTGTGCAGGAACTTAAGTTGTGCAAAATATGCTATTCCATCAGCAAAACTCATAGCATTTATAGATCAGTAAAACATCTTTGAACATTCTTCAAATATCAGGCTTAGCAAAAACTTGAAAAAGCACTTAGTCATGTATTTTTGTGCTTGAGAGTAAAGCCTATGAATACTTCACAAGGCACATTTAATCTTCACTTTTCTATATCATCTATGTCAGGTCCCATCCATGCTGAATTCATAGAAAATATTACCATTTCTGAATCATACATTTATTTTGACAGGAAAGATTATGAGATCTCAAGGCTATCAGGGGCTATTAAGATCAGGGGTTCATCCACTCAACTGGGCAAACTTTTCTATGATTAGAGGTTTTGTCATAATGGTCGCCAGTTCTAAGGGAACGTGAATCCTACTATTCCCTTTGCAAACCATCGCACCAGCTGACTCTTAGGCCTAATGCCCCCTCACAGCCAACATGGAGTAAGGTTGTGTTACAATTATTTTGTCATGATGAGACAGCTGTTTGGGGGTGTTATGGGCTAAATTGTATCTCCCCCAAATTTATGTGTTGAAGTCCTAACCCGTAGTATCTCAGAATGTGACTGTGTTTGAATATATCATATTTGAAAGGATAATTAAGTTAAAATACAATCATTAGTGTGCATCCTAATCCAATGTGACAGATATCCTTTTAAGAAGAGGAAATTAGGACATAAACATACACAGAAGGATGATTATGTGAAGACAGAAGAATATGGTTATGTGCAAGCCAAAGAGAGTGATCCCAGGGGAAACCAGACCTTCACACACCCTGATCCTGGACTTCTGGTCTCCAGATTTGTGGGAAAGTAAATTTCTATTGTTGAAGACAAAGTCCATCATACCTTGTTATAACAGCCCCAACAAACCAATACGGCAGGTGTATTACTATATTTTCACACTGTTATAAAGAAATACCTGAAACTGGAAAATTTATAAAGAGAAGAAGTTTAATTGACTCAGCTCTGCATGGCTGGGGAGGCCTCAGGAAACTTACATTCACAGTGGCAGAAGGCGAAGGGAAAGCAAGGCACATCTTTCACGGTGGCAGGAGAGAGACAGAGGGTAAAGGGGCAAGTACCAAATTTGTAAACCCTCAGATCTCGTGAGAACTCACTATCATGAGAGCAGGATAGGAAAATTCACCCCCGTGATCCAATCACCTCCTACTAGGACCCTCCCATGACATGTGGGGAGTAGATGAGATTTGATTACCATATTAGGAGGTAAAAGGAAAATAACCCTTAATATGCCAGTTCACTCATTCTAGATCCAGTTTGTTAGACTCTGTTTCTGCCTTGCTAGTGACAACCCAGTTATCCTTACATGGAAGAAAGATACAAACAGCTAAAATAGAGGAATCAAGGCTGCTGAAGGATCTTTGTGTGTCCTGGAATTCTGATTTTGTACTATTTTTGCCCCTCATATTTCAGAAGGAAGGTTTGAAAAACAAGTTTAATATTCCCTGGGGCAAAAGGGGTGGGTAGAAGAAAGAATTTAAATTACCTGCTAATGACTAAAACTCCTTGGTGTATAAAGCTAAACTTTAAGTTACTAATTCAAAGATTTTCTGTTTAATGTATGATTTCAGATACACTTCAATTTAGTGTTTAGGGCATTAGGAAAATGGAGAAGCACAGCTTGAATGCATTCTAATTATAAAATTAAAAGATTGGATATTGAACTACTTAGTATGCCACTTACATACTTTCAACCAATAATGAGTGTTTCAAAATAAGCAGCAGAATTATAAATTCAAAGGGATGGTAGTTAAGTTGTGGTAAATGTGAGTAAAATATGATTTCCTTATCTGAAAAACAGCACATAGAAATAGAACACACTAAATAGTTGCCAGCAAATGCCAACGACATAGTAAATCACCGCAATATTTTGAGGAATTACAGAACAGATAGAAAATCACTCAGTAATAAACCTAATTGTTTATACTGGTCACTTTTTAAATTCATAAAACATTTCTTGTAGGTAAACACTTTTTTTTTTACCTCTCTGTTACTGTACACTGTGGGGAAAGTCCTCCAACACTGCCACACAATTAAACTGAGAACCTTGATGATCACGTCATGATATGACTGAGGATGTTCATTTACTAGAAGATTATATGGGGATTGAAATTGTTCTGTGAGTTATTCCTGCTGAGAAATCTATTACTAAGCATTAAACAGTAAATTACATCTATGAAATGGGAAAATATTTACATTTTTTCAGTTGGAAAACCCATGTCAGTAAGATGTTTTCTGATTCTTTTGCCCCTAGCTAAAAGAAAAACCTTAGCAGAATTCAATTTAACAGAGGTTGAGCAAAGAACAATTCACAAATTGGGCAGGCTCCTGAGTCACAGTAGGTTCAGGAACTCCAGGGAATCCACTTGATGGAAGATTTATTGACAGAAAAAAGGAAAGCAATGCATAGAAAATGGAAATGGGGTACAGAAACAGTCAAATTGGTTACAACGTGGCATCTGCCTTATTTGAACACAGTTTGGACAGTTGGCCACCTTTGGCACAAGAGTAGGCTACAGTCTGTTTACAACTACCTTTAGGTTATAGTTCACAACATACAGAGAAATCTTTAGGCTGAACTTAAGGGAACAAGAACTTCACGTTGTTTGTTTGTTTGTTTGTTTGTTCGTTTTTGTAAGGGCAAGAGTAGAGTGTGCCCTTATGCTGGTGTATTAGTCTGTTCTCATTCTGCTAATAAAAACATATCCAAGACTGAGTAATTTATAAAGAAAAAGAGATTTAATGGACTCATGTTCCACATGGCTGGGGAGAACTCACAATCATGGTGGAAGGCAGAGGAGGAGCAAAGTCACCTTTTACATGGCGGCAGGCAAGAGAGAGCTTGTGTAAGGGACCCCCCCCTTTACAAAACCATGAGATCTTATTAGACTTACTCACCATCACAAAAACACCACAGGAAAGACAAGTCCCTATGATTCAGTTACCTCCCAAAAGGTCCCTCCCACAACATGTGGGGATTATGGGAGCTACAATTCAAGATGAGATTTGGGTGGAGACATGGCCAACCCATATTGGCTGGAATGTTCTGTTTACAGGGGAAAAGCAAAACCTGGTATGTTTTAGGATCTATGTGTTTCCTTAAAGTCTTAGTTTGGCTATGTCAGATTTAGCATAAGTGACTCTATTTTGGTTTGATCTGGTCTGTTGGGGCCTAGTGCATGGCCCCCCCATAATTTTGTTTAAAAATTTTCCCCTTTTGGTCAGGTTCTTATTTAGGTGAGAGTGTGACCAAAACTTAGGGCCGTAGTATCACCCTCAGTTACCATCAGCCTCCGCAGGTCATTCAAAGGTTATAGTGCCCTCATGGTCACATATTTCTTTCTGCTCTTGTCATCCCAGTTGAAGAGAGACCATGTGACATTCTAGAGATGGCTGCATGCAAATATTTAAAACTTTTGGGAGACTAAAGTGCACCAGGGAGAATACTATTATGACTATCAGAAGGATAATACCAAGAATTTGGAGTATGCTCTTTAGCCAGGGTCCCCATAAGCCAAACCAACTAAAAACAAATAGATCAAAGGATAAGCCAGATAAAGAGTCTACTCACATTAACTTATCATTTTGAATAATCCTGTTTTTCCCACTTTTGGATGCTTCAGGAGCCCTCTGTAGCATCCCAAAGTTAGAGGTCAAGAAAGACAACTTTGAAGCTGAAATTTCGGTTTAGAAGGCCTGTCAAATATGTCCAAGGTTTTAAACACTTGACCAAAATAGTATCACAGGCCACCATGAAGCAATAATCATTCATTTAGCCAAAGTGATAATTAAAAGATTTCCAATAACAACAACCTGTACTCTTTGATAGGGCAGACTCAACTTTCCACTAGAAATCAGGGTTACTAAGATTCAAAAACTAGATATGAGAGAAACAATTCTATATACAGAATGTATAAACAAAAGTAGGATATCTGTTTGATGAGAAAAGTCATAAAGGCATAACAATATGTGTGCGTTAAAAATCTTGTCTGGTTTGAAGTCACTTAAAGGTTTCAAACTGAAGAAGAAAAAAATAGATAAAACAAGATGAATATAGAAAGTAGAGGGAAAACGTAAAACAAAAGGTTTATGGAAATCTAGCGTGGTTAAACGATGGCAGATTTGATAAATTTATGAGATTTTATTAAAATTAGTTTTAGTATTGATAACACACTAATATAAAAGTAAAATTTGGTTTTCTGTTTGAACAAATTTTTGTATAGTATTTATAAGACGCAGTAAAATATTTTTATTCATCTTTTGAGTAAACTGTGAAAGGAAAAGAAAAGAGAAAGAAAAGAAGAGATAGATCCTGTCCCATGCTGTGTCAGGTCTTTTGACTTTTTGGAAAGCCAAGTCTCTATCAAAAAGTACAGGTTTTTGTTTTTAGAAATCATGTAATGAAAAATTGTAATGAAAAATCTTTTTTATTAAAAAAATTGGAGTTGACATTAATAGTTACATTAATTCAAGGGTGAAAGTTGTCTTTCTCTTGAACAAGATTTTCACATAATATTAAAGGATAATGAGAGATTTTTGTTTCCTTGTGAATAAACTACAAAAAAAGGAAAGAAGAAGACAGGAGACAGATTGATTGGAAAGCTAAGTCTTCCCTCTTAACGAATGTGATGGTAAATATTTAGTGTCAACATGATTGGATTAAAGGATGCAAAGTATTGTTCCTGGGTGTCTGTGAGGGTGCTGCCAAAGGAAATTAACATTTGAGTCAATGGACTGTGAGAGGCAGATCCACCCTCAATGTGGGTATGCACAATGTAATCACCTGCCAGTGGGGCTAGAATGAAGTAGGCAAGAGAAAATGAAAGGAAAAGTAGGCAGAAGACTTGCTGAGGCTTCCAGCTCCCATCTTCCTCCAGCGCTGAATGCTTCCTGCCCTCGAACATAAGTCTCCAACTTCTTCAGCTTTTGGACTGTTGGACTTACACCAGTGATTTGCCAGGGGTGCTCAGGCCTTCAGCTACAGACTGAAGTCTACACTGTCGGCTTCCTGACTTTTAAGGTTTTGGGACTCAGACTGACCCACCACTGGATTCCTTGTCCCTCAACTTGCAGACGTCTGTCTTGAGACTTCACCTTGTTATGGTGTGAGTCAATTTTCCCAATAAACTCCCCTTCGTAGAGACATATATCCTATTAGTTCTGTTCCTTTAAAGACCCCTGATTAATACAATGAGTAAAGGTTTTTGCCTTTTTAAAAATTTTTTGAATCATCATTTTGGCTAAATAAATAACTTAACAGTAATCTGGAATTCTATTTTATAATATCAAGTGTTTCAAATCTCTAGCATATCTAACAGGCTTCACAAAATCAAATTTCAGCTTCAAAAATTGTCTTTTCTAACCCCTAACTTTTGGATGCCACGGAGGCCCCCTGGAGCATCCAAAAGAGAGGTAAACAGGATTATTTGACATATTTAGTTACATGGGGTTTCCAAAATAAAAATAAAGTTTAATTTTATTCAGGTTATATTTTAGTGAATAATATTAATATATATTCCAAAATTGTATGGGATTTCCAAAATTCTAACATCTGAGTATATGCTATCAATCAGATTTAAGCTTATTGTGTTAAGTTATTGTAAACCACAGAAATAACCAAATTTCTTTGTCAATTGTGTTTTTGACTGTCACTGCCTGGACATGTTATCATTCACAGACAATTGTTACCTTGATTTGATCAAAAGATGGTTTATAATCAGCTATAGGGCTTTGAATATTATAGCTGCTCTCAAATGCAGATTTCTGATGACTTTGGAGATTGTGACATTGGAATAAAGGAAAAACGTACAAGACTCAGAAACAGCTGAAATGCTCATGAATATCAGGCAGAACAAGAGTTAACAGAATGGACTGAACCAGCAGAAAACTAAAGTAATCTTTTTTAACTTTTTGCTTAAAACATTGCTGATCTTTGTTTTGTTTGTCAGAGTCAAGGAAACTTTTTCTTTTGAGGTATCTATAGCTTTTAACAGTTGAATAAGTTATAATCCTGTGAAAAAATTTGGAGCATATTTGTTCCTCTCCGCCTGGCTTTTCCAGAATTTGGAAACTGTGAGTATTCTCAACTTATGGCGATATAATTATTTGCATCAGTACAATAACAATCCATTTTCTTTCGCAACAGGATGCAATTGCAGAAACTGGTTGTTTTACCAATGCTTTGACTGAAATGGCAAGCTTTCTTTCAAGGTATCAAGCTAGACTTGCAGATCCAATAAAAGCCTCTTGAGAAAACTGACCTGATACTGTATCTACACACTCCCTGTTCAGGGTTCCTAACCTATGGTGAGTCAAGACTGTCACTTTCTAATAGGCCCAAGAGCCCTGACCTATCTTTGGACCTCAAGAGAGAGGAATTTCCCCAACTCGTAAGTATTTGAGGAAACAAACCCATGACTGGGCTCAGCTTTAAAAGGTGTTATCTGAGTTTCTTTGTGGAATAGAGTTTCATCAAAGCCAATTTAAAAAACCTATGTGAAAAATAATTATTCTTGCTGCACTTTTATGCAAATAATTAGGCCAAATATAAAACTAAAGTTTATTTTGCAAACAATTCAGTCCTATCAGGATTTGTTTTTAACAAAAATGGAACTGGAGAGAGAAAAATTATGTTTAAAGACTTATCATACACATCATTAAATTCTAGTTCCATTAGTTGTTTTTAAGTTTTTGCCAACACTTTAGACTAACCCTTCTCATCCCTGTGAACCAACCACTGATCTCTGGCTGCAGCTCAGAAGAAACCAAAGGGATACGTAATGTAAAAATCTGAATCAATATTCGAGTTCTGGGCAATTATACTGTAAATCCTACTAGGTGATAGAGGTAAATGAGTTTCCGTAAACCAAAGGTTTCTTTATTTGGGAAAATAAGACCAAGGAACCTAACTAAAGCCAAGTCCCATACACCAAAATCTTAGCTGGCACAACTAGAGCCCACCAGTTATCTCAGCATACTGGCAGCCTCAGGATTTTTAAGCAGTCTTTACCCGTTTCTTTCATTTTGATCCATGTTTTCTAATAATCCAGTTTGTGTCTTCTCACCTTCAGGCCATCAAACTTCAAATGGTCATGCAACTGGAGCCTCGGATGATGGCTCTCTTTCACCAGGGATCCTTAGATAGCCCTCTGAGGGAGATCTGACTGCTACCTTCCCAAAACAACACCCCCTGTCAGCAGGAAGCAGTTAAGATTGCTCATCCTCCTTATCCTAACAGCATTTAGATGTGCCTCTTCAAATAGGGGAAATGCGAGCAGCAGGAGGCAAACAAATAGGCAGACAGGAATGTGTCCCCAGTAAAACCCCACCTTCAAGTTGAAGACAGTCCCAGGTAAATTATTGGACCTGACTGAGGACTTGTCTTCCTGTTTTTCAGGCTTTCCTCTGATTGATCCCTACCCTTCACCTATTTTACATATACCGACCCTTCCCTCATTGGTTTTTTACACTGTCATGCCCATCTTTGAGTGTTGCCTTTGTTTTAACTTTTTCTCTCCCAAACCAATCAGCATGCACTCCCCTATTCTGAGCCCATTCAAAGCCCCAGATTCAGCCACACTGAGAGAAACCACCTGACTGCGGGGGTGGGGGACCACCCCCATGTCCCCTCTCCACTGAGAGCTGTTCCATCGCTCCATAAAATTCTTCTCTGCCATCCTCATCCTTCGAATTGTCAGCATATTTCCATTCTTTTTGGACGCAGGACAAGAGCTTACCTGCCAAATGCAGGTACAGGCTGTAACACAGGCAGGCTGAATGGGCAGGGTGCCTCCCACAGCAGGGCCAGGGCATTGCTGGCTGTGGAGGTTGCCCTGGTTGGCAAAGTGGCCGAGAAAAACCCTGAGTCATTTTGAAGATTCACTTGATCAACTTAGCCAATGATTTTTCCCTACCTAAGTATGCAAGAAAGAAGAAACAAAGGGAATGGAACACAAAATTCCCCGCAAATTTTCAAAAGCCAAACTTTACATTCCTTGTAATATTGCCATTTACTACCAGTTTCTTTCTGACCCAGTCAGACATAAGAGGACTCTAACTAGATCCAAGCCAGTTAAGTATCAGATCCAATCTGATTCTGGACTTAGCCCATTTTCTATCATGACTTCTAAACCCAGTTTGGATCAGAAATTTGCTCAAAGAAACTGAGAGCTCAAAACACAAATCTGTGGAGCGTTGGAATCAGAGAGAGAACTTACCACAATCCCCAGTTGCTGTGAGAGAGCAATGAACATAATGGGCCCGGCCAGTACCTCACTTAGTCACTCAGCGCTCCTGGCACTTGCTGGAAGCTTAACTTCTCAACTTTGGATCCCACTTCTAATGTCATCAGTTAAAAGAAAACTACAGCTGAATTAAATTTAAGAGAGTTTAATTGAGCAAAGAATGATTCATGAATCGGGCAGTCTCCTGAGCCAGCACAGGTTCAGAAACTCTTTATGAACAGAAAAAGGAGAGTAACATACTGAAAACGGAAGTGAAGTACAGAGACAGCCAAATTGGTTACAGCTTTATGTCTGCCTTACTTGAACACAGTTTGAACAGTTGGCCACCTTTGATTAGCGAAAACTCAGTGATTGGCACAATAGGCTACAGTCTGCTTACAACTCCTTTTAGGTTATATTTCACAATGTACAGAGAAACCTTTAGGTGGAACTTTAAGTAGGTAAGGAGGCAGCTTTAGGCTAAACTTGACAACACCCTCAGTTATGTCCCTGAATTCAAGCAGAATAGGCTATTTATGTGAAGAAAGAAAACAAATCAGAAAGGATATAAAAAATATGAGAAATTGAGGACCCGTTTTCATTGACTTCATGGGTTAATCAACAACCATCTATAAAAGTAATTTTGAGGGCCCGGCGTGGTGACTCACGCCTGTAATCCCAGCACTTTAGGAGGCCAAGGTGGTTGGATCACGAGGTCAGGAGTTCAAGACCAGTCTGGCCAACATAGTGAAACCCCATCTCTACTAAAAATACAAAAAATTAGCTGGGCTTGGTGGTGGGTGCCTGTAATCCCAGCTACTTGGGAGGCTGAGGCAGGAGAATCCCTTGAACCCGGGAAGTGGAGGTTGAAGGGAGCTGAGATCGTGCCATTGCACTCCAGCCCAGGTGACAGCATGAGACTCCGTCTCAAAATAAAAAATAAAAAATAAAAAAAAAGTAATTTTCAAAGTTTATTCTTTGGCTTTAAAACCTCTTAATTTTATATTCTGCTGAATACATTTATAATTTGTTATGAGATATCCCCAAAGAGTACCTCAAATAGTTTGGCTGGCAGTTAATTTTGGCATTATGACATACTATATATGTTGTTTGTAAATTCCTTTCCAAACATGTTCTAGTATTTATGGCAGGCTTCACAATAGATTTATTACACCTAGTTAATACATTTTTTATTTCAAAAACATGATTTTCATTTTATTTATCTTTCACTTTTACAATTTTAGTGTAAAATATTATATTTTTAAAGATTAACTTGACAAATGGAAATAACAGTTTAGTTTCCCTGCTTTTAAATATCTCACTGAAATGATGTATGTGAGTATGGAATTTGCTAACCTTCTCACCTAATTCATGGGTAAAGGTTTTTTTAACACCTTCTAAGGCCTTGATTCACACAAAGCTAGGAAACCAAAGAAGGTCTTTGTTAAGATAAAAAAAGAAATACAACAGCAATTGTGTCAACCTTAGCTAAAAAACAAAACAAAACAAAACAAAAACATTAACAAGAGGAGTAACAGTTGATATGAACAATGTAAATATTTAACGTGTGTTTGTATATTGATTCAAGTTTGACTGGACAGTTTTTGTTAATTCTTCCCTCACTCTTCAGACCCCTAATGAGAAATCTGAAGGATCTGAAGTTACTTCCTCTTCTGCTTCTTTAAAGAGAAAATTGATAGCTTGAGTCAAGTTTGAGAGGAAGAAATGGGACTCTAAGGGGGTAAAAAATTATAAAAGTCTGAGAAGACTATTGTGAGTTAAAGAAAGAAAAAAGGAGTGCAGTAGGAAGGAACCCCCTAATCTCACAGATAGATAACAGTGTAGACTGATGGGGATTCACAGGTGCCTGAGGGAAAATATTAAAAGCAAACAAGCAAACAGAAAATTTTTCAACACCATTCTCTGGATTTCATGTATATACGTGATCATATAAAGTTGTGTTTTTTACTTATGGGAATAAACTCTACCTCGCTACGTCAGTTAGACCATGAGGAATTACATACAGAAGTACACAAATCAAAGGAACTTGACAGCAGAGGTGGAAAAAGCTGTTGACAATACCATAGCTGAGGAGCCCACAAACACAAACAGAGATGACATCATCATCAGAAAGTGTTTTTCCATTAGAATTCATAAATAATTCTAAAATTAGAAGCAGAGGCCGTGAAGGCAAGAAGAAAGAGACTTTTACTTGTGCACCAACTTAATCCATGGACAATGGAGCCATTGACTTCTCTGGCTTGAAGCTGAGTAGGGTGGACCTGAGACAAGGGCAGAAAAGCAGTGACTCCAGACCAGGTTGGGGCAGTAAACAACCAGGTTTCAAAGACACAATCATCAGGAGCTTAGTTCTTACAATCAAAATTGCATTTACCACAAATATACTCTCTTTGGATTAAGGACTAATATTTTACTTATCAATTTTGCTTAAAATTAATTTCAAATATGAAGCTTATTTAGAATATAAATAATAAATTCTCACCAAACATTTAAAGAAAGTTATTTAAGATTTTTATTTTAAAAAGCCTTTAAGAGTGGCATAAAAATACTTCCTGGCCGGGCATGGTGGCTCACACCTGTAATCCCAGCACTTTGGGAGGCCAAGGCAGGCAGATCACGAGGTCAGGAGGTCGAGACCAGCCTGACCAACATGGTGAAACCCCGTCCCTACTAAAAATGCAAAACTTAGCCAGGTGTAGTGGTGCGCACCTGTAATCCCAGCTACTCAGGAGGCTGAGACAGGACAATCGCTTGAACCCGGGAAGCAGAGGTTGCAGTGAGCTGAGATCGTGCCACTGCACTCCAGCCTGGCAACAGAGTGAGACTCTATCAAAAAAAAAAAAAAAAAAAAAAACTTCCTAAGAGTATTATAGATTAAACAGATTAAACATTTAACAATTAAGGTAAATATAATCTGTATCAAACAAATTAAATGTTAACATATCCATTTTACTCTCTAAAAAGCATGGGGTGTTAACAAAATGTTAATGTTGTAGGGAAAAAGATAATAAAGAAACAAAATTAAACCAAATATTAGTCAAAGGCCATAATTGAAATAGCTCAGGATAAAATTAAGGAACCCCAAATCTGAGGAGTGGGATTCTCTCATAACATAACTGAAATACAAAAAACTTCAGAAACTGTGTGAAGAAGTGCAACAGACATTTATAATAGATGCGAAAGTTTCACTTAAAGGAAGAGGGAAAGAAGGAAGAGGAGGAATTAAGACATAAGTTAAAAAAAGACCTGGAGGTGATCCTACATACAATAATATCTCCATTTGGATCATGTGAGTACTGCATATATGATTTATTTAGCTAATACTAGGTGCCAGTCACCATCATTCTAACAGTTTATGATCATTTGCACATTTAATTTTCATAACACATTGTAAGTAAGGTCACACCACCATTTTACAGATTAAGTCCCAGAGGTTTAGAAGGGATAATCATGATCTTCAAGTTATTCAGGTAACAGATTATGTCATCAGCCTGCCTTTCAAAATTCTAAAATATTTAGGGATTTGGGTCTTTTAATCTGGATCAGGTGTGAATTTTGCAGTGCTGGATGAAAATAACTACAAAATATCCAAATAAGCATGATGCTTTGAGGTATAATACTTTGGTAGGTATAGTAATGCATTTTTAAGAAAGAGAAGTCAAGTCTCTGAAACATAAGTGTAGCAGTGTAACACACCAGCATACATTTTCAGAATAAACTTCTCTCCTCTCCCTGTTGGTTTAATAGTACCTTCATATTTACTACAACAGTATTTGCCAAAACTGAAAATGATAATGAACCATACGAATAAGAGATTGTCTATTGTCTTGCTACTGATTGGATAACTTTTATCACTGCTAATGGTAATTTTGAAGTCAAAAATTCTCTGTAAAAAATCTTTGTTTTACAAGTTTTCATTCAGCACTTGATATGATTTTGGGTTTGACAATGGCCATCTTACTATTCTTTACTTTTCTTGTAAGTTACATCTTTTTTTTTTTTTGGGTTTTGTGGCAAGGAGTTAAGAGTGTCAAAATAAATATATTTTATATATGAAAATGTTTTTATTATTGATATAATTTTTGTTCTAGTGTTATGTTAACTTTTCATTGCTTTTCTTTCACAATCTATCTTTCTATTAAATCACAAAGTTTATTATTTTTTTGTGTGTTTTGTTTTAGATTGAAAGGAGAGAATTAAAGGTTAGATTTATAAAGATCTGACATATTCCAAATATAATAATCATCTTTATTTTTTCCTAAATATTTAATCATTTTAACTTATTTACAAAATAGTAAAGGATTAAGCAGGAAAAGAAATGTATTGCTTCCTTGTTATTTCCTTGCCTATCAATGTTGATTTGAATAAAAGGTGCATTTTTCAGTAATATGCTTAGAAATTAGAGCAAAACACTGATCCCAAAACATGGAGAAACTCTTAAATTTTCTCAAAAGTATTACTTGGTTAAATCATAGTGCCTGTATTATGAGAATAGTTTACCTCTTTGTTCTAACTGCCAATGATATTACATCATTGTCCCACTGAAAAAAGTGAGAGAATATACATTTATTCAGAGAGGGTTAGAGACTTTGAATAGAAATACAAATAAAACTAGCATTTTTGGAACATTTATAAAACATAGTGTTGAGAATTTTTTATTTTTAATTCACATAACACAACATCTTGAAATGTAGGCACGTAGAATCCTGATTTTACAGATGGCAAACCAAAGACGCAGTAAGAAACCAAGAGAACCACTTGTTAGTGGTGGAGCTCAAGAGCTTCAAAACTCATGTCCACCACAACTCACTGGAAAGCACTGCACTTGAGTTTTTCTTGTTTGTTTGTTTGTCATAACTAGAGACTATGCCAGAACATTTCTTTTGGGAGAAAAAAAAAAGGGAAAACATAAACTATTTTGATTTTGGATAGTAAAACATACCTGCTTTTTTGTAGATTTGGTGAGTCTCTCCTCTACAATCAAAATCTGTCAATCAGCCCTGCTTGAGCACAAGCTTAACAGCCATAAATGTAAGAGCAGGTTAAAGAGAGTAACTGGGAGAACTGTTATTGACAGTCTTAACAAGCTCTGATCAATTGATTTATGTAGAAAATCCAATTAGACTTGGCCGACTAGAGCTCTGTTGACATCAGAATGAAGTCCGATTGTGAATAGAGTTTGTTGTTAGGATTCCCTTTGGCCAACTGAACTGATCAAGCATTTAAGACCCCTTTGGTTTATATCCCATAATAAATATACTACCATTACTTGTCTACATATATTAAAAGCCAAACTCTTGAAAAAGGTGTAACAAATAACTAGTTGCTAAACATAATCATGTAATTTTATTTTCATACATGTATAAATAATAATAAAATGTTATTTTTTCTTAATCAAATGTTTCAGGACTAATTTATCTGCTTTTATGAAAAAGTCCTAAAAACAGTGAAAGAGCATTTCACCTACAGTTTTGTTACCAGAACTCTATAAAACTTCACAAATTATTTTACAATTATTTAGCACAGTGGTTAAAAGTTGCCTCCACTCACTTTAATTCTACTTAATTTTTCTTTAGTATTTTGGATATACAGCTTTTATGCAGATTCCTAGTAAAATTCTATGTCATAATTCCAAAGTTAATGTACACTAAATGAACAACATATTAGCCACACTCTTTCAACTTGATTCTTCTCTTCTTTGACCCATTACTAGTGGCTGAGTTTGTTCTTGGGCCCAAAGCAGGAAGAATGTCAATCAGTTTCATCTTCCATACAAGCTCAGAACAGTTCATCTTTTTTTTTTTTTTTCTTGAGATGGAGTCTCACTCTGTTGCCCAGGCTGGAGTGCAGTGGCGCCATCTCAGCTCACTGCAAGCTCCGCCTCCCGGGTTCACGCCATTCTCCTGCCTCAGCCTCTTGAGTACCTGGGACCACAGGCGCCCACCACCATGCCTGGCTAATTTCTTTTTGTATTTTTAGTAGAGATGGGGTTTCACCGTGTTAGCCAGGATGGTCTCGATCTCCTGACCTCGTGATTTGCCTGCCTCGGCCTCCCAAAGTGTAGGGATTACAGGCGTGAGCCACTGCAACCAACCAGAACAGTTCATCTTAATTAGGCTTTTATATTTCAAACTTTAGTAATATTCTTGTAGTGAACTTCTACAAGATTGTTCCAACACAAACCTAACATTAATCAAATTTTGATTGTCCCTTTGTAGCATTAAGATTAGATATTTAATAGCAGAAGCTAGTGAAGCCATTAGAAGGATATAAGGTATCCGTAGATTTGCACAGCTGGCATAAAAAACAGAAATAATACATCAGTTTCTTGTCCTCAGGTTAGTACACTTCCTAGTATTTCACATTTGACACTATATTCTTTATTTTTTTTCTTCCAGGTATATATATTTTTAATTGGTGAAAAGGGTAACAGAGCAGAGTTCATTGATCCTTGTCTGCATACAGCTGTATTTTGTAGCATACAATGACTTTCTTCTAGATTTTTTTTTAATTTAAACATTCATTTTTTCAACAGTAACCAATAGATTGGCATGCAATATATGATTACTACATCTTCTCCAATAAACTAATGAGCAATATGTATGAGAAATATATGCTACATATAGATGTGTATCTATTTACATTAGCCCCCAAAAGAGTGAAGTACACTGAGAATAAAAATCATAACATTTTAATTTTTGCATCATAGCACACACGTAAGACCTGACACATAATAAAATCACAAATACTTGAAGAAACAAACAACTGAATAATTCAATTAATATATACGATATTTGCTATGGTTTGAATGTTTGCTGTCTTCAAAACTTACATAGAAATGTAATTGTCATGGTAACAGTATTAAGAAGGGGGCCGGGTGTGGTGGCTCAGGTCTGTAATCCTAGCACTTTAGAAGGCCAAGGCAGGCAGATCACGAGGTCAAGAGATCGAGACCATTCTGGCCAACATGGAGAAACCCATCTCTACTAAAAATACAAAAATAAGCTGGGTGTGGTGGCACGCGCCTGCAGTCCCAACTACTCAGGAGGCTGAGGCAGGAGCATTGCTTGAACCCAGGAGGCAGAGGTTGCCGTGAGCCGAGATGGCACCACTGCACTCCAGCCTGGCGACAGAGTGAGACTCTGGCTCAAAAAAAAAAAAAAACAAAAACCAAAAACAGAAAACAAAACAAAAAACAGGAGTTGAGCCTTTAAGAAGTGATTAGGTGATGAAATCTATGCCCTCATGAATGGATTAATTCCATTATTACAGAAGTGGGTTCATTACAAAAGAGTAAGTTTGGCCCTATTCTCTTTCTCTCTCTATTTTCTCTCTCTCTTTTTCCCTGCCCCTAATGACTCTGCCTTTCTGCCTTGTGATGCCATCCACCATGTAATTGTGCAGCAAGAATTCCCTCCCCAGATGCCAGCACCTTGATCTTGGACTTCTTGGCCTTTAGAACTGTGAGAAATAAATGTCTGTTCATTATAAATTACTGTGGTAGTTTGTAATAGTAGCACAAAATATACCAAAACAACATTTGCATGTAAACATTCAAAAATATTTCACAAACTTACATTGTGGGAAAACAATTACTTGACTCTGATAGTGTCATATCAACTATTTTCCACACTTTATTTGAGAATTTTCTTCTGTAGGATATTATTTATAAAACAGGTTTTAGATATAGATATCTAATAGATATCTAATGATCCCTTTAAAATATCTTCAAATCTAGGACTTTTTAATTCATTCAATAATACCACAAAGTGAACAGCCTGAAAAGCCTTTGGCCTTTCCTAAGCAGAGCCTCCTTCTACTGTGCCTCCACCTCCTGCTTTGCTCAGCACGGTCGGCTTCCTGCAACGCCACCTGCTGGCCAGCTCCTTTGTGGTCACTGTAGACCCAACACCATGATTAGTGATGACAAACCAGATTATGACTTAGATTTATTTTTTATAGCTGATTATTACATGGAGGGTTTGAAAAAGGTGTTTATTCCTCATGGACTAATTAAGGGCAGGGCCAAATATGTGATGCTCAATATGTGATATAGGAGATGGGAAGCCATGACATTGTAGCCCTCTGTGTGCTCAAGGGGGCTATGAAGTATTAGCTCACCTGCTGCATTACATCAAAGTGCTGATTAGAAATAGTCATAGTTCCATTCCTATGCTATAGATTTTATCAGACTGAAGAGCCACTGTAATTACCAGTCAAAAGGGGAGTGTAAAAGTAATTGGCTGAGATAATCTCTCAAATTTAACTGGAAAGAATGTCATGATTATTAAGATATAATTAACACTGGTGAAATAATGCAAAGCTTGCTTTCCTTGGTCAGAGATAGCCAAGATTGCAAGTTGCTGGTGAACATGACTCCAGAAAGTGTTGGATATACACCAGCATCATGCTTGTGTTATCAGTGAAACTAAAGTTGACTTTGGAGACATCTGAAGTCCCATCGGTATCTCCAGTGAAACTATAAAATATTTTAGTTTTGTGGCATCTGCTTAGTAGAGATATTTGCATGTACTTTCTAAAAACTTTATCTGCTTTGCATTTGGAAATTGTCAGTTGTTACATTCCTGAAATCTTTATTTGCATTATAAGCCTATAGTCTATCAGTTTTCTTTGGGTGGAATGTTGTTTAATGAATGGAAACAATGTCTTAAACCACACGACTATTGAATAAAAATATTACAATTGTATTTGTAAGAACCACTTAAAGGGAAGACATATATGTTTTAAGTTTTTATTTTAATTTTCATATAATTGGGAAAGAACAGAAGTGGTAAAATACTCTTAATTATGCCACTGCTTATTTAGGAAAGGAAGAAGCAGTCAGTTTTCTTATCAATGACAGCAAGTAAGAGACTTTGTTCTGTTGAATAAACTTCTGTCCTGGCATTATTTTAGTAGTGTTCCAGTTGTATGGAGTGTATTTTGCCAAAGGTTCAGTGTATTTCTGGTGAATCTTTGTCAACAGTTCTTCTTAAAAGTAAATCAATAATTTCCAAAAAAAATTTCATTCCATAAAGAATGGGAAGTTGTTCAGGAATAGGATTTGTACAATAAAAAATAAACTAGTAGAACTGTGCACATAAGCATGTGAGATCTCTTCAGAAAAAGGAACTTCATCAACCTGACAAACCTTTGTATCAAATCAATTGTGTGAAACCTTTTTCTTTCTTACAACAAAGGGAATTTCACCATGTGTTATTAAGACTCTCTCGAAGACTAATACAACAAAACATAGGACAAAACATCACTCTCTTCATGACCAAAGGACGCTTGGCCCCTACTTGAGAAAAGTGTACTTAATTCACAACAGTGGAGCAAAAGTAACAGTAAAACCATGGACTCCAGGTTGTAAGCTACTCAGAAAATAGAAGGAGATAAGGAAGAATCTGTTTCCAATGGAACTTCCTAAGTCATAATTTCTTTACAAACTAGTGTGAATAACTAACTTCAAATGGTGGATTGTCCTTCTGTGAACTGTGAGTAATAACCTTGGAGCAGCTTTCAAATAACCAGGAAAAATAGCCACTGGATCTTTAGCATAGATCAAAATACTACTGGATCTAAGAGAAAAAAAAAAAAAAAAAACCCAACAAAATGTTAAAAAAAAAAAGCTGGGGAAGAACAGGAATGTGCTGCTAAGAAAAGAGAGTAAAACAATAAAGAATAACAAAACACACCGAATATTTTATTAACCTTTCCCCCAGTATTCCTTCAAATCAATTTTGTTGATAACTTGTAAAGCTTATATCATGGACCACGTTTTTGAACATTATGGATAGCAATATTTTATGAAACAAAGTGGAGAACATTTCTATAAGTCTAGCAAGTATGGCAAAAGTTTTGAAATTTGTTTTGTTTTTGTTTTGGATCTTTTCTGCTTTTCTAGCTTCTATTTTAGATTCAAGGGGACAGACATGTGCAGGCTTGTTACAAGGGTATGCTTCATGATGCTGAGGTTTGGAGTATGACTGAGCCCATCACTCAGGTGATCATAGTACCCAATAGGTAGTTTTTTAACCTTTGCTCCCATCCTACCCTCTATCCTCTTGTAGTCTCCTTGTCTGTTGTTTCCATTTTTATGTCTTTGTGTACCCAAAACTTAGCTCTCACTTATAAGTGAGAAGATGTGGTATTTGGTTTTCTGTTTCTGCATTAGTTTGCTTGGGATAATCATTTCCATTTTTATCCATGTTACTGCAAAGGATTAGTTTTATTCTTTTTTATGGCTACGTAGTATTCCATGGCATATAGTACCACATTTTCTATATCCAATATACCGTTTATGGATGCCTAGGTTGGTTCTATGTTTTCAATATTGTGAATAGTGCTGCAATGAACATACGAGTGCATGAGTGTTTTTGGTAGAATGATTTAATTTCCTTTGGGTATACACTCAGTAATGAAATTGCTGTTTCAAATGGTAGTTCCATTTTTAGTTCGTTGAGAAATGTCCAAACTGCTTCCCACAGTGGGTGAACTAATTTGCCTTCCCACCATCAGTGTATAAGCATTCCCTTTTCTTTGAACCTTCACCAGTATCTTTTATTTTTTGAGTTTTTAATCATAGCCATTCTTCCTGGTGTAAGATGGTCTTTTATTGTGGTTTGTATTTGCTTTTCTCTGATGATTAGTGATGATGAGCATTTTTTGTATGTTTGTTGGCTGCTCGTATATCTTCTTTCAAGAAATATCTGTTTACGTTCTTGCCCACTTTTTAAAGGGTTATTTCTTTTGGAGTTGTTGATTTAAGTTCCTTATAGAGTCTGGACATTAGACCTTTGTCACATCATTTGTGAATATGTTCTCCCATTTTGTAAGTTGTCTGTTTACTTTGTTGATAGTTTCTTTTGCACTACAGAAGGGCTTCAGTTTAATTAGTTTTGAGTTGTCAATTTTTGTTTTTGTTGCAATTGCTTTTGAAGACTTAGCTATAAATTTTTCGCCAATGCCAGTGTTGAGAAGGGTACTTCCTAGGTTTTCTTCTAGGTTTCTTATAGTTTGGGGTCTTACCTTTAAGTCTTTAATTCATCTTGAGTTAATTGTTTTTTTTTGGAGAAAAGTAGGGGCCAAGTAGCATTCCTCTGCATATGGTGAGCCAGTTATCTGAGCACCATTTATTGAATAAGGCCTCTTCCCCATTGTTTATTTTTGTCAACTTTGTTGAAGATAAGATGGCTGTAGATATGTAGCTCTATTTCTGGGTTCTCTATTCTATTCTATTGCTCTGTGTGTCAGTTTTTGTACCAGTACCATGTTATTTCATTACAGTAGCCTTCTAGTATAGCTTAAAGTCTGATAATGTGATGGCTCTATGTTGGTTTTTTTGCTTAGGTTTGCTTTGGCTCTTTGAGCTCTTTTTTGGTTCCATATGAATTTTACAATAATTTTTCTAATTCTGTGAAAAATAGCATTGGTAGTTTGATAGGAAAGGCATTGAATCTCTAGATTAGGCAGTATGGCCATTTTACTAATGTTTATTTTTCCAATCCATGAAATCTTTTTCCAATCCATGGAATGTTTTTGCATCTGTTTATGTCATCTATTATTTCTTTCAGCAGTGTTTTGTAGTTCTCCTTGTAGAGACCTTTCACTTTCTCGGTTAGATGTATTCCTAGGTATTTTTTGTTTGTCTTGTGAATGGTATTCTGTTCTTGATTTGGCTCTCAGCTTGAATGTTGTCAATGTATAGAAATGCTACTGAATTTTTACATTGATGTTGTACCTGAAGCTTTATTAAAGTTGTTTATCAGTTACAGGGGAGCCTTTTGGTAAGTCTTCAGGGTTTTCTAGGCATGAAATTATATCATCAATAAAGATGGATAGTTTAACTTCTTCTTTTCCTTTGTGAATCCATTTTATTTCTTTCTCTTGTATGATTGTTCTGGCTAAGACTTCTCATACTATGTTGAATAGGAATGGTGAGAGGAGACATCCTTACCATCTTCTAGCTCTCAAGGGAATGCTTCTAGCTTTTGCTCATCCAATATGATATTGGTAATGGGTCTGTCATAAATGGCTCTTATTATTTTGAGGTATCTTCTTTCAATGCCTAGTTTACTGAGGGTTTATCATAAAGGGATGCTGGTTTTTATTAAAAGCTTTTACTGCATTTATTGAGAAGATCATGTAGTATTGATTTTTAATTATCTTTATGTGGTAAATCACATTTATTGAACCAACCTTGCATCCCAGGAATAAAGCCTACTTGATTGTGGTGAATTAACTGGTTGTTTGTTTGTTTGTTTGTCTGTTTTGAGATGGAGTCTCACTCTTGTTGCCCAGGCTGGAGTGCAATGGAATGATCTCGGCTCACATCAAAAAATTACATTGATTAGATATAATAAGGCAAAAGGAAGAATTCTGGCTAAGGAAACATTCTGTAAATTGTTTTGTTTTGTTCGGTAGTTTTTTTCTTCCTTACCTAATATACATTCTCCGACTCAAAAATTTTGTTGGCGTTATATCCCCAGAATTAGTAAACTAGTTATGCCAAACAGAGCTGATAGGATTCTTTTATTTGGACTCCATTGAGATGATCCACATGTAACTTTTGACTTTCCCAAACTTTACTAATAGCCTACTGTTGATCAGAAGCATTACTAATAACATACATAGTTAACACATTTTATGCTGTATCTGTTATATACTATATTATTATAATAACATAAACTTGAGAAAAGAAAATGTTATTAAAAAATCATAAGAAAGAGAAAATATATTTACTATTTGTGTTAGTCTGTTCTCATGCTGCTAATAAAGACATACTTGAGACTGAGTAATTTATAAAGGAAACAGGTTTAATTTGCTCAGAGTTCCACATGGACGGGAAGACCTCACAATCATGGTGGAAGGCAAAGGAGTGAGGCATGTCTTACGTGGTGGCAGGCAAGAAAGCATGTGCAGGGAAACTGCCCTTTATAGAACTATTACACCTCATGAGACTCGTTCACTATCATGAGAACAGCATGGGAAAAACCCACTCCATGTTTTAGTCACCTCCCACCAGGTCCCTCCCATGACACTTGGGCATTATGGGAACTATAATTCAAGATATGTTTGGATGGAGACACAGCCAAACCATGTCATGTTGCTCCTGGCCCCACCCAAATCTCATATTCTCACATTTCAAAACCAATCATGCATTCCCAACAGTTCCTCAAAGTCTTAACTCATTATAGCATTAACTCGAAAGTCATATCCCAAATTTTTCTTCTGCCCTGCCCTATCAGAGGTTCTCCATGAGCACTCCATCCCTGCAGTACACCTCTGCCTGTAAATCCAGGCATTTCCATACAACCTCTGAAATCCAGGTGGATGTTCCCAAACCTCAATCTGAGATCACCTCAACCTGAACATTATTGTCCATATTACTATCAGCATTTTGGTCAAAGCCATTCAACAAGCCTCTAGGAAGTTGCAAACTTTCCCACATTTTCCTCTCTTCTTCTGGGCCCTCCAAACTGTTCCAACCTCTGCCTGTTACCCAGTTCCAAAGTTGCTTGCACATTTTTGGGTATCTTTACACAAGTGCTCCACTATCCAGTATCAATTTACTGCATTAGTCTATTCTCACACTGCCAAGAAAGACATATCCAACACTGGGTAATTTATAAGGAAAAGAGGTTTAATTGACTTACAGTTCCAAATGGCTAGGGAGGCTTCACAATCATGGCAGAAGACAAAGGAGGAGCAAAGATATGTCTTACATGGTGTCAGTCAAGAAAGCATGTGGAGAGAACTGCCCTTTACAAAACCATCAGAGCTCCTGAGACTTGTTCACTATCACAAGAACAGCACACAAAAACCTTCCCTCATGATTCAAGTACCTCCCACCGGGTCCCTCCCATGACACATGGGGATTATGGTAGCTACAATTCAAGATGAGATTTCAGTGGAGACACAGCCAAACCATATCACTATGCATTAATTAAAAGTGGCTCATTATAAAAGTCTTTATCTTTGTTGTCTTCAAATTGAGTGGCCTGAGGAAGAGGAGGAAGACAAGAGGTCTGGTTGTCTCAGGGGAGGCACAGATAGAAGAAAATCTTCTTACAAGTGGACCCACACAGTTCAAATCCAAGTTGTTCAAAGGTTAGCTATATGATATGTTTGTGTGTGTGTGTGTGTGCCTACTGTTGCTGTGGTTTGAATACTTGTGTGCCCCCAAAATTTCTATGTTGAAATCTAAACCCCAGAGTGATGATATTAGGATGTGAGGTATTGGGGAGAGGATTAGGTCATGAGGGTGGAGGCTTTTTGGATGATGTTGATGCTTTATCAGAGACCTGAGAGAGCTCCCTCGCCCTTTCCTCCAGGTGAGAACAAAGCAAGAAGTTACCATCTCGCTATCTTTGAACCAGAAAGTGGGCACTCACCAAACAGCAAATCTGCTGGAGCCTTGATCACAGACTTCTCAGTTTCTAGAATTTGTGAAAAAAAATTATATTACTAATTAGCTACCCAGTTTATAGTATTTTTATAGCAGCCTGAAAGGACTAAAAGAACTGGTAAATTAATCTAGTAAAACACAGCTTTGGAAATCCACATAGAATTTGTTTCACATCTTCAGGGAATGACAGTAAGGTAACTTTCAAAGAATGTCTAATGGATATTTATCTAAGTGAAAGAGTCCTGACTTTCACTTATAAAGAAGATATATTTAAACACACTTTCATTCATTTATAAAGCTTGTTTCTTAAAATGTGACATTATAAACCCAAACATCTGAATTCAATGAAGCTATATTAATAAAATTTATATGTTTATACAAAGTGAGGCAACAAAGTCAACTGGAGGACCCGCAACTTTTGGGTTACCTGCAGCAGCTTGAATAACCTGCCCTCTTGTCCAGACAGGGAAATTCCAAGTTACCCTCTGTCAATGTGCCCACATCCCAGTTGAGCAGACTGAGACACAAGCTGATGGCTAAATGAAGTGGCTTTGCTCTAGAAGAGGGCCAGGCAGCTGGCAGGGTCACTGTGCCTCTGACATCAAACTCCAGAAGACCTCTTCCCTCTCAAATTCAATTCATAGACAATGTATTGTATGAGCGATTACATTAAAACAAACTCAATTGTGGCATATGTTTTAACAGACAGGAAAAGAAGCTAATAATAAACAATGAACTCAATGAAATGCCTATCTGTTAATAAGTCAGAATTCTTACCCAGGAGGATGAATTTAAATCTTTAGATGGAAAAGAGGAGTGAAATCTGCTCTGGTCTATTTAAGCTTCCTTTATTATTATTATTTTTAATGCTTTCAGCAACTGCATAACTTCTCTATAATTCTGTGATGAAAGGAAAAATTATTTAAACAAAAACATTCAATTATTTAATGTTTCAAATTTTATGTTTTAAATGCAATATTTCTCTAATTACCTTAACAAAGAGGAGGTTTTCTCTAACTCATAAAAGAAAATGATTTTTGCTTTATGTGTTTAAACTTGCAACTTTGAGACTCTCTTATCTTTTTTTTTTTTTTTTTTTTTTTGCTGCCTTTGCTTTTGGCCTTGATGGAAAAATGTGAAGTATATTTTAAGTTACTTTTATTTCAAGAGAATAATATACATTTTAGATAGGGCCTTGAGTTAAAATCAGTCTACTTAAGCATAAATATGGTTATTACATGTGTAATATTATGAATACAGTTTCTCGCTGCCACAGTTTTGCATTTTATAATTTCTGTGGGACAGTGATGCGTACACTTTGGGAATTTGTGAATCATTTAGAAAAATGAGTAGCCAGAGAATCACAGAAAGTTGCTCTTTTCTTTCCAGGTTAGTATGTTAAAAACAAAACCAGATGATTCACTTATCATCATATGTCATAAAGTACATATAAAAAAAGAAATAGTAAGTTCAGTATAATGGCAATTTCTCAAATCATAAGGACTTAGTTTTTTAAAAAATACTCTCTGTATCATCCTAATTTGTCTAGTCTTGATGGACTCTGGCATTTTTCATCAATCAGTTAGGAACTTAACGACCATGGACATGGTTTCTTGTATAGTCAGTTCTTGAATATTGAATACTCTGTACAATATGGCCCTAAAATATGCATCCATTTTGTGGCATCACTTATTGAATTTAATTATTTTATAGGAGTTGTTTTTATAGTCTATGTCATAACTACAACTTTTAAGAAATTGGCTGGGCGCGGTGGCTCACGCCTGTAAACCCAGCACTTTGGCAGGCCGAGGCGGGCGGATCACGAGGTCAGGAGATCGAGACCACAGTGAAACCTCGTCTCTACTAAAAATACAAAAAATTAGCCGGGCGCAGTGGCGGGCGCCTGTAGTCCCAGCTACTCGGGAGGCTGAGGCAGGAGAATGGCATGAACCCGGGAGGCGGAGCTCGCAGTGAGCCGAGATTGCGTCACTGCACTCCAGCGTGGGCGACGGAGCCAGACTCTGTCTCAAAAAAAAAGAAATTAAGCAAGCATTGTTTAATAGTTTTTACCTTTTCTGTTGCTTAACTATAACTCTATTGTCTCATTTTGGAGAGTGTGACTTTTCACGATGCTATGTTTAAGAGAATTATTATTAATCCAACATAATTACTCCTAGAATTTTCTCTTAGTTATTTATTAGGTAAGTAAATCCAGGGATAAAATAATTGGAGTTTTGCAGTGTATAAAAGATCTAGAGCTAAAACTACTTACATGATGAAACTGCTTCATTAGGAGAACACATTGAGAAGACATGTCCCAACTTTGATCTTTCTCACACCCAGTGGGCAACCACTTTTATTATTTTCCTACAAATACTTTCAGTTTTATTTTCATAAATATAAGCGACATTTATGTTACATAGTTTGTATGTTGATCTTTCTTGCACAAAACTAGCAACTATAGACCTTATGTGCCTTGCTTTATTCACTTAATAAAAATCTCAGTATTGTCTTTCCATGTCAATGCATAGACAATAATTTAATTCTCTTTTCTACATTTAATGAAATGGAACAAGCCTAAAGAGGTATAGCTCTACATATTTCCCATAGGTGAAGTCACCAATTTAATTATTTCATTTGAAAATGCGGTTTGCACATCGTTAGATAACAGTATATATCACGCAGGTTAATGTTCACAGGTTATTTTGTTTATTTATCAGGCTAGAAGGAATGTTTAAAAAACACTATGGTAGGAAGGTTTCAATTTGTTTATTGTTCAAGGGAAAAAACAGTCACTCGTCATAGTTACTTGATATTCCCTTTTAACCTCTATTAAATGTGTGCTGGAACAAGTGAGTTAGGAGCTATATAGATAATGGCAGTAACAATGAATAGACACAAACATGCTATATTTTTTAAAAAATTGAAATAACTAAGACAAAATCAATAAATTTAAATGTTTTAAAATCCTAAGTGTCATTTTAGCTAAACTAATAATTTCACATGTGATCAGAACACATATTCTATTTAAAAGCCACTCCATATTTATACCAATGTTTCACTTTAACAGTCCAAAAAATGATGTAGTAGACACAGAGCTGGTAAGATGATAGCCTAATGGTTAGAAGTTTAGAATGGGTCTGATAGAGCTTAGTTGTATTCCAAGAAAGTTATGCGTGAGCTGTGTGAACTTGGAAAGTAAGTGTATATCTTCTACACTTCAACTGCCTGATTTATGAAATGGGAAACCTACTTCATTATACTATTGCCATTCTTAAATGAGAAATATATATCTAACAAAGAACCTGGAAAAAGTGCATTTACAAAAGCAACTAAACATGGTGATGACTATGATGAAAATGATGATTATGACTAGCAGTCCCAATGAAAACAAAATAAACATTAATAGAAATAGAGTTAAAATAGTGATTACATATGAGGCTTATCTCTATCCTTGATATCGGTATTTAAAAAAACTGAAATTAATGGATCACCTGAGGTCAAGAGTTCGAGACCAGCCTGGCCAATGTGGCGAAAACTTGTCTCTACTAAAAGTACAAACATTAGCCGGGTGTAGTGCTGTGCGCCTGTAATCCCAGCTACTCAGGAGGCTGAGGTAGGCAAATACCTTGAACCTGGGAGATGGAGGTTGCAGTGAGCCGAGATTGCGCCACTGCAGTCCAGCCTGGGCGACAAGAGTGAGACTCCATCTCAAAAACAAACAAACAAACAAAAACAAAAACAAAATCCCTGAAATTAACTCTTAAACTCATGTTCAATTCAGGTAAAAAGTGACTTTCTATTACATATTTTTATACGAGATATACATTTTATTAATGATTTTGATGGTATTTATCAACATATCTGAAAGTGTTTGTTTTGTACAAAATAAATGTTAATGCTACTAATACTAACCTACAGGGGTGCTAAATTTTTATAAAGATACAAAATAATTTAAAATCAATAAGAAATATGTAATAATTCATTAAAATTATGTACTAAATGTACATATAGACACATAAACACATACATCTGGATTATATATATATACACACACAAGTTACACATAAACACATATATCTCAGATACGTGTCTATATGTATAAAAGTTTATTCCTGAGATTGAAGAAAATATGTAACAGGAAATTCTGAATTTACCAGTGTGAATTTTGTTAGACTCCTTGGGTGAGTGAAACATTTATTTTAGATCTCAATGATCCTATTTACTTTTCTATAACTTTAGTGTCTATACTGTATTATACCACAATTGCTTGTGAACCTGAATGCAATTATCTAAATGTGTACCCAAGGAAATATGACAACCTGCTTAGAAGTATATTGTAATTTGTGGGCTGGGTGCAGTGGCTCATGCCTGTAATTCCAGCACTTTGGGAGGCTGAGGCGGGCCGATCACGAGGTCAGGAGTTCAAGACCAGTCTGGCCAATATGGTGAAACCCCAGCTGTACTAAAAATACAAAAATTAGCTGGGCATGGTGGCGCTCACCTGTAGTTCCAGCTACTCCGGAGGCCGAGGCAGAAGAATCACTTGAACCCAGGAGGCAGAGGCTGCAGTGAGCCAAGATTGTGCCACTGCACTCCAGCCTGGGTGACAGTGTAAGACTCCGTCTCAAAACACAAAAAAAGAAGTACAATGTAATTTGTATTCAAAATTGTTACCCATAGAATTTGGTATCAATCACACATATCTAGAAAATATTTATTACTTTTATTTTATATTTTGCAAAAACAAATTCATCTTCAAAATAATATTGCTCTTCCCCTTACTCTGTCTCTTTCATTTGATCATTCTCATTACACAGCCTCTGAGTCTCATTTAAAACTCTCTTCCATAATCCCTAGGTATAACTCTATTATCCATTATAATTACAACATCAGCTTAATTTATCTTCATTCTAACTCATGATCTTGTCTTAATAAAATTCCATTGTTTGCATACATTTTTGTTGGACTCGCTTGATAAGATTTGGATGGTTATTACAGTGATTTTTTGAAAAGAGAAAGGATTGAAGCCTGGCAGAACTGGATTAAAATCCCTTTTGCATTTAAGAGTTAAGTAACCCTAGGCAAGCTATATCAGCTTACTGGGTCTTGGAATCCTCATCTGTAAAATGAAACATTTTGCTTACATCACTGTTGTAAAGATTAAATAAGATGATCCATATTAAGTTCCTCACTTTGCTCCTGAACATAGAAGATCCTTGGTCATAGTAATTTTTATAATTATTCATACAATTATTTTCTGAAGTGGTTGCATTTCCCAATTATTGGTGTGGTACTCATTGTTTTCATTAAGCTAGAGGGCTCCCTTGAGAAATGATCTAAGTAGAAAAGATAAAGAATGAGCGTAAAGGAGGCAAGTAGTTAGGAGCACTGCAAATTTATAGTGGAATAGTGAAGGGTTTTGTTATGTGTAATGGCAGCCAGTAGCACTGAAAATTCAAATGTATTCTATTAAAATTATTATACAGTCCTATAAAGATGGGTTAACTTTGGATAGGTATTTGTTAAGTTCAACTTTTAGCATAGACTTTACTCACGGAGTTGTGAGAATGAAGCATCTTATTTTATATTAGAATTAAGGGATTAGTAGTGGGTCTAAATATTTTAATCAATAGTCTCAAATTTCTTCACTGGGTTCAGACTGAAGTGGAGATAGATTTAGCCCATTATTCACTTTTTCTCCCACTGATTACAATTAAAAATTCTAGGGCAGGGCGTGGTGGCTCACACCTGTAATCCTAGCACTTTGGGAGGCCAAGGCAGGCTGATCACAAGGTCAGGAGATTGAGACCATCCTGGCTAACATGGTGAAAACCCATCTCTACTAAAAATACAAAAAAATTAGCCAGGCGTGGTGGCGGGCACCTGTAGTCCCAGCTACTCAGGAGGCTGAGGCAGGAGAATGGCATGAACCTGGGAGGCGGAGCTTGCAGTGAGCCAAGATGGCGCTACTGCACTCCAGCCTGGGTGACAGAGCGAGACTCCGTCTCAAAAAAAAAAAAAAAGAAAGAAAGAAAGAAAGCTCTGAAGTAAATACATAAAAAATCCCTAAATCCCTAAATCCCTATTAAATAGCAAGAGAATTTAGGGAAGGTGGGGGGAAGGTCTTTTCTGGTCCAAGGACTATTAGGTGACGTTTCTTATTTTCTCTTCCTTTTTTTTCTGACTGCTCCCTTCTGACCAGTTACATAAATATGCAAACAGAGCAAGGGGCTAGAATACTGAGACAAATCAATTTTTCTTGATGAAAGACATCAGGAAGAGAAGCCCTTGGGATCAGGAGAGTGTGAGGAGGAAGGAGCAAGAAGCTATAAAAAGGTATACCCTAAATCTGCACGTGACCTGACCCAAGTCTCAGGCTCACCACTGAGCTCAATATGAATCTAACAGGTCACTAGCAACACATCAAAGGCATTGAGAACTGAGCTGCAGTGCAGACCACCCCTCAAGCATGCCCAACAACAGTGGCAGCAAAGTTTAGAACATAAAACAGACCTTTTAAAGGAATTGAAAAGAAAGCACATCATCTGACAATAACAGAAATAATCTAAAAGTCAATTAACACAAAGATTACTGGAAAACCTGAAATATTTGGAAATTTAAAAATGTACCGCTAAATAATTTATGGGTAAAAGAGTAAACTTCAAGAATGTTAGAAAATGAACTGAACTAAAAGAACATGAAAACAAAGTATTTAAAATTTGTGGGATGAAGAATAAAAGAGTACTTAGACAAAAAAATGTCTACCAGTAAATTCCTGTGTTAGAAATAAAGTTCTCAAGTAATCTAAGATTTCACCAAAAGAAACTAGGAAAAGAAGAATAAACTCAATCTAAATCAAGCAAAAAGAAAATCAATTAATGAAGATAAAAAATTCTTAAATTGAAAACATAATGAAAAGTAGAGAAAACTCAATGAAATCAAAAATTGCTTAAGCAAGACATGCCATTTGGCATTATGAAAATGATGAATCAAACATTAAAATTGTGATTTACGAAGAAAAATAATTGCAAAGAGTACAAAAATAATAAAAGTAGTGGTAGAGTTACTCTCTTAGAGCATTGAGGAAAAGTTCCCATTAATTGTTACTTGCAGAGTCTCACTGCAGAGAGAGTTCATGGAGAAGAAAGAGGTCATTCGGCTGGGTGGAGGATGTAGCATATATAATCTACCTGAAGCAGGAGACAGCATGCTTAGTTTGTACAGTGTAATTTGTACAAGAATATCAAGATTAGATCCTATTGAGTAACAGAGATCATGGTGCAAGCTATGAGAATAAAACATTCACTTTTTTACTCAAGAAATGTTTATTAGATCCTACTACTTGTTCTAGGTGCTAAGATTAGAGTATTAATAAAAAGAGTCAGCCAGGCACAGTGGCTCATGCCTGTAATCCCAGCACTTCGGGAGGCTGACGCAGGCGGATTGCTTGAGGCCAGGAGTTTGAGACAGCCTAGCCAACATAGTGAAACTCCGTCTCTACTAAATATACAAAAATCAGCCAGGCATGGTGGCAGGCACCTGTAGTTTCAGCTACTCAGGAGGCTGAGGCAGGAGAATTGCTTGAGTCAGGAGGCTGAGGCTACAGTGAGCCAAGATCGTGCCTCTGCACTCCAAGATGGATGTCAGAGTGAGACTCCATCTTGGAAAAAAAAAATAAGAAAAAAGAAAGAGTCAAAGCAATTGCCCTAATGGAACTCAACAAACTTGCAGGGGAACACAATAAACAAATAATAAATATATAAGTAGTGGATGGTTTTGGGTGCTATGGAGAAAGTGAAATAGGATAAAAGAGATCGGGAATGTGAGGAATGGGTGAAGATTGCTATATTATGGTAAGTGATAAGGGATGACCCTTTTGATCATGTAAACTTTGAGCAGAGATCAGAAAGGAGTTAGGCATGAAGATATCTGGCTGAGAAGGATTCAAGGTAGGTAGCGGAACAACAAGTGTAAGTGACTTATGGTCAGAGCACGGCTGATGAATTCGGAGAGCAGTAAGGTGTTGAGAGTGATTGGAGAGTGAAACAGAGAGAGATGAAGAAAACAGCCAGATCACACAGGCCCAGCCGAGCAGACCATGCACATACTCTAACAGTGGAAAACCTCCAACAGAGGAGTGATGCAACCTGAGCTACCTTCTGAAAGGGTCTTTCTGGCTGTTATGTGGAGAACAGACTGGGGACTTGGAGGCAAGAAATCAATATTGGAATGAGTTCAATGGGAAATGGAAGGAGAGTAAGTGGAAACAGCTGATTTAAACAACTTTTTAAAAATAATTTTGCTGTAAAGGGAAAGGAGGAATGAAGCAGTCGATAGAGTGGCATGTGGCGTGAAGGAAGTGTTTTTATTATTTTTCACAGTGAAAATATGTTAACAAATGTTTGTTTTGATAAAAACAATCCATAGAGCTGGAAATACTAACGATGCAGAATATGGAGGGGAGGATTACTGTAGTTTAGAGTTCCAAGTTGTCAAAAGTAGAGGACTGGATAGAAATACAGGACTGGGGCGTACATGCTTGGTTACAGGAGGGAAGACAGATGTAGGTAAAGATGTACATGATTTGCTTCAATATGGTGTGGGGAACTTGTGGAATTTCTTTCCTGAATGCTTCTGTATTTGTTTGTTTGTTTCTTTGTGTTTTTCCCCTTGGAGTTGGAAATAAATTCATCAGCTGAAATTAAAGAGAATGGAGGAGATTTTGAAAAATTGCCATAATAGGGAATAATGTAATTTTTTTTAGGAAAGGAAGTCTGGTATAGAAGTGGATTATATGTATATTTTTAGGTATCCCTCTCCAAACGTACTATTCGATTTGACTTGAAACTCTAAAAAAAATGGCAGTAAAATTACTCGGGTTTCTTTAGAGAAATAGAACCAATAGGAGGGGTGTGCGTGTGTGTGTGTGTGTGTGTGTGTGTGTGTGTAAGGAGGAAGAGAGATTTATTTTAAGTAATTGGTTTATGCTATTATGGGGGATGGAAAGCTTGCAATCTGCAGGGCAGGCCAGCAGGCTGTAGACCCAGGGAAGAGTTAATGTTGCAGTCTCATGTCTGAAGGCAATCTGGAGGCAGAATTCCTTTTTCCCTGGGGAACCTCAGTCTTTTCTCTTAAGTCCCTCAATTGATTGGATGAGGTCTACTCACATTATAGAGGGTAATCTGCTTTACTCAAATACTACTGATTAAAATGTTAATCATATCTCAAAAATACCTTCACAGAAACATCTAGACTGGCATTTGAACAAAGACTGAGTCCCGTGGCTTTACCAAGTTGATACATAAAATTAACCAGCATAAGCTGTAACCAGAAAGGAGGCTAAACTCTAGGTCTTCCAGCAATTCTTTTGCTTTTTGCGCTACTACATATTCTAGAAAACTAAATCAGTACTTAGTATGCAAATTTGGGTTTCCTTCTCATTTCATGGATATTCATCTAGCAAATTCTTGCTTTGATGAAATTTTAATAAAATCATCAGAGAAGATCAGTGTAGTGTGGGGAGGATGTTGAAGTTAAAACATATAAACAAATGATACACACAATTAAGTATTAGCAAGGAACTGCTACTGTTACTTTATATCATGCAAACCCCACCCTAAGTTTAAAAATTTTGTTGTTATAAATTCCTTATTACAGACAAGAAAATGGAGATTAGAAGATGTAATGATGTATGCTCTAGAGTCTAGGATTCAAATACAGAACTCTGTGACTTCAGGGTCCAAGCTGTTATATTTTAAAATGCTCTGCCTTGGGCTACAGTCTGAAAAGAAGATGCAGGCTTGAGTTCTGGCTCAACCAGTGGCTAACCATATTCCCTGGCATATCTCGTAAATAATATAAGTGCCAGTTTCTTTCTCTATAAATGATAAAAATAACATTGTGTGCTCTGTCTGGCAGTACTTTTTGAGGAACAGATGAGAAACTTCATGTAAAAGTTCTTTTAAATTTTAAAACAGACCTCATATATAAGTTTTTACTTCTATGATCTGAATGTTTGTGTCTTCCCAAAATTTAGATGTTGGAACTTAATCTCCAATGTAATAGTATTAAGAGATGGGTACTTGGGCAGGTGATTAGACTATGAGGGCTCTGCCCTCATGAATGAGATTGGTGCTCTTATAAAAGAGGCCTGAGGGAGCTTCTTTACCCCTTCCACCATGTGAAGGCATAGAGAAAAGGCACCATCTTTGAAGCAGAGAGTGGGGCCTCAGCAGACACTGGACCTGCTGGCCCCCTGAATTTAACACCCCAGCCACCAGAACCCTGAGCAATACATTTCTGTTCTTTATAAATTACCCAGTCTAAAATATTTTGCAATAGCAGTCCAAATGGACTAAGAAATTACTATTATCATGTGAAAACAATTAGCATTTCCCCGATGTATATTGATCTGCAGAATTATTTTAAAAATGGAGCTACTTCACTATTGCTGATTTTGGAAATCCATAAAATTTTAGAAAACAGAGGGTCCCAGGGCTTAGCAATTTGGAATGATCATTGTTTTCTTTATCATATTTGAAGAAAAAGTAAAAAGTAATTCAATTTAAATCTAAGAAATGTTACTAGTTGATAAGGATTCAAGTATGCATTCAGTAAATTGCAATATGGCATTCAATTTCAAAGAAAAACACTAACAAAATACATATTAATTTTAATATCCATCTTGTCCACTGAATGATTTTACTCTGATGACACACACCTGCCATGTAACACCTAGAGCAGAATTAGACTCATATGATTAATTAGATATATCTCACAATCCTTTCTATGCCATGGGCCTGCAGGTGCCCAGTGATTTGGGATTCATTTAACCTCAGTTTTGTGACAGCTGAGCAAGATCTGGGAATACAGCAGCTAAAATTACAACAAAATTCCACAACTTACTTGAAGAGTGTTTAAAAAGTAACTTTTATTTCCTCAAAATACAATAAATATCTCAGAGACTGTTCTTTATACCTGGCTCCAATAATGGAATCTATAAAATGCTAAATTAATAAAGTCATTCAGCAGTAGAAATTACAAAAATATTCCATTATTTGTTGCTAATGATACTTTCTGTGGATGAAACATTTTGTTTATTGAAGAAAATTAATTATTAAATATAATACTCTTATTCTAATTATCTTCTTTAAAATATAATTTAGTCATTTCATTAGAGTATTACTAGTGCTGTGAAAATGAAAAGCTGGTGATATATAATGGAACCACTATACTTTTCTTTATTCCTATATTTTACTTATAAAAAATGCATTTTATATTTTCTCTTATGCATTAAATTATATTCAGTTTCTACATGTACACACATGTACACACTTAAAGAGAATGAAGAAACTGCAGTGTGATTTGGATTGGTCAATTGAGCAACCCGTTATAACTAATTTTGTCTTCTTTTAAACTGTACATTTTTTAAAAATATTGAATTTACCTTTGGTCATGTGCTTATCGCTCCAAAAAGTGTGTGTGGTATTTTACTCTTATAAAAATCTTTTCTTGGTTTTATTCCTTTTATTGTCTGGTCTACACAGCATGTTTTATACACTTTTAAGCTATGCTTTGCACTCTTGTTTTTGTTGTTATTTTGTTTGTAGTACAGATGAAATTGTAGTACTCCTTTTGCTTTTTTGTATTTCTTGTTATATTTTGGAAGAAGTTGCAAATAAAGAATTAATTCTGATCTCCACTAATTCCCTCATTACAAAATATATGCAGTTCTTTTAGGTCTGGGTCACTTGGAGTTTTATCACTTACATTCACTCTCCTAATGGAACTGGCTAGCCATATGTAGAAAGCTGAAACTGGATCCCTTCCTTACACCTCATACTAAAATTAATTCAAGATGGATTAAAGACTTACATGTTAGACCTAAAACCATAAAAACCCTAGAATAAAACTTAGGCAATACCATTCAGGACATAGGCATGGACAAGGACTTCATGTCTAAAACACCAAAAGCAATGGCAACAACAGCCAAAATTGACAAATGGGATCTAACTAAACTAAAGAACTTCTGCACAGCAAAAGATACTACCATCATGAGTGAACAGGCAACCTACAAAATGGGAGAAAATTTTCGCAACCTACTCATCTGACAAAGGGCTAATATCCAGAATCTACAATGAACTCAAACAAATTTACAAGAAGAAAACAACCCCATCAAAAAGTGGGCAAAGGATATGAACAGACACTTCTCAAAAGAAGACATTTATGCAGCCAAAAAACACATGAAAAAATGCTCGTCATCACTGGCCATCAGAGAATTGCAAATCAAAACCACAATGAGATGCCATCTCACACCAGTTAGAATGGCCATCATTAAAAAGTCAGGAAACAACAGGTGCTGGAGAGGATGTGGAGAAATAGGAACACTTTTACACTGTTGGTGGGACTGTAAACTAGTTCAACCATTGTGGAAGTCAGTGTGGCGATTCCTCAGGGATCTAGAACTAGAAATACCATTTGACCCAGCCATCCCATTACTGGATATATACCCAAAGGATTATAAATCATGCTGCTATAAAGACACATGCACACGTATGTTTATTGCGGCACTATTCACAATAGCAAAGAGTTGGAACCAACCCAAATGTCCAACAACGGTAGACTGGATTAAGAAAATGTGACACATATACACCATGGAATACTATGCAGCCATAAAAAATGATGAGTTCATGTCCTTTGTAGGGACATGGATGAAACTGGAAATCATCATTCTCAGCAAACTATCACAAGGACAAAAATCCAAGCACCGCATGTTCTCACTCATAGGTGGGAATTGAATAATGAGAACACATGGACACAGGAAGGGGAACATCACACTCCGGGGACTGTTGTGGGGTGGGGGGAGCGGGGAGGGACAGCATTAGGAGATATACCTAATGCTAAATGACGAGTTAATGGGTGCAGTACACCAACATGGCACATGTATACATATGTAACAAACCTGCACATTATGCACATATACCCTAAAAAAGTATAATAATAATAAAATAAAAAGTGTATTCAATAAGAGATGATTTAATAATAATAGAAGTTAGTATTTACTGTGCTTATACTGTATAGTTAGTATCTCTTTACAATATTACTACTAATTAAGTTTTATTACTATACTTATTTTACAAATAAGAAAATTGTGGTCATGTAATTTAATACAATTTTCCAATGACACACTCCTAGTAAATGGCAGAGGTTGGCTTTGTTGGCCTAAGTAAAGAGCCACACTGCTATACACTACGTTATGCTCTAATGATACTCTTTGTAGAAAAGTCAGCTTGCCCTCTTGAAAAACTGCAGTGTCTCTCATGGTAGTTGCTCCCTGCTCTGAATCTTCCCTGATAGAAAATAATCTTCCTTTTCATGCAGTTCTACCCTTCGAAGACCACAAAAAATTCAGAGACCCATGGGATATAGAATAAATACATAGAAGGGAAGACAGAGTCTTGTGCACAATTAGTGCATACTTTTATACTATAATTTTACATTGCTTATTAATAATGTCATAATGTAGTGGGTTTTTTTGTTTTGTTTTGTTTTTTTCTGAGGCAGAGTTTTGCTCTGTCGCCCAGGCTGGAGTGCAGTGGTGCCATCTCGGCTCACTGCAAGCTCTGCCTCCCGGGTTCATGCCATTTTCCTGCTTCAGACTCCGGAGTAGCTGGGACTACAGGCACCCGCCACCACGCCCGGCTGATTTTTTTGTATTTTTAGTAGTGACGGGGTTTCACCGTGTTAGCCAGGGTGGTCTCCATCTCCTGACCTCGTGATCCACCCGCCTGGGCCTCCCAAAGTGCTGGAATTACAGGCGTGAGCCACCGCGCCCGGCCCATAATACAGTTTTAATTGACTAACGTCATATCAATTGTCATAGTGTTTATTAAACTATTAACGGACTGAACATAAAATAATAAGCTTTGATTGTTTTTAAAATTCTTTATGATCACCTGTATTTTGTCCTCCTGCTTCCAGGTGTTTGTTAATTTTAGAAAAGCCAATTATATACATTTCCCTTCAAGCCTAATGTTCACTTATAGTGACATTTGAAGATATGATTTGAATCTAATTTTTCCCAGTCTCACCTGGTTTCATGTCACGAGATGGTTGGTGAGTCCTCACCTTTAGGACTTCTCTTTTTCATACTGGCCTCTCGGGTCTAGTTTCTTCTTTGGCTCTGGTTTTCTTTTTTATCTACAGGCTAGTGGCTCAAGCCCTATTTTTTTCAATGGAGGTATCTATCTGATAATAAGGAGGACTACATCGGCCGGGCGCAGTGGCTCAGGCCTGTAACCCTGGCACTTTGGGAGGCCAAGGCAGGTGGATCACGAGGTCAGGAAATCGAGACCATCCTGGCCAACATGGTGAAACCCCGTCTCTACTTAAAAAAAAATACAAAGGCCGGGCGCGGTGGCTCACGCTTGTAATCCCAGCAGTTTGGGAGGCCGAGGCGGGCGGATCACGAGGTCAGGAGATCGAGACCACGGTGAAACCCCGTCTCTACTAAAAATACAAAAAAAAAAAAAGAAATTAGCCAGGTGTGGGGTGTGGTGGCGGGCGCCTGTAGTCCCAGCTACTCATGAGGCTGAGGCAGGGGAATGGCTTGAACCCAGGAGGCAGAAGTTGCAGTGAGGCAAGATCGCACCACTGCACTCCAGCCTGGCGACACAGCAAGACTCCATCTCAAAAAAATAAAATAAAATAAAATAAAAATGAAAAAATAAGAAGGACTGTATCAGCTCTGTCAGCTTAAGCAGAGAGAGGATTCGCAGGCATTTACAGAGAATACCAGTAGAACATGTTCACATTCTTGTTGCGCTAAAGCACTTACTTTCCATGATTTGCTTTTTCCAACTTTATAAATGGTTCTGTAAGCAACCTAAATGTAAGCTCTGATTTCGGGATCATCAAATGCTCTTTCTATAAAGATATTCAATTTATATTTATAAAATGCAAATCACATTAAACTTCATCTATTCTTTCATTAATTTAATGTTAAATGTAATGTATTTGTTGAGCAATTGTGGAAGGTGACGAACATTGTGAAGATTTGTGCAATTACAATTAAAGAAATGAATAAAATAAAAAGAACATAATGCATGAAGTCTACATAGCTGAGAAATAAGGCCTCTAATACAAAAGGAGCTTGAGAACTTTCAGCAACTTAAAGCATAAATATAAAGAAGCTTCTGTAGCGATAAACACACCACCTCTCTCGAAAACTTGATGTATGTCCAATCTATCCACAAAGCTATAAATTCTAAATCCAAATGTGTCAGCAATCATTTTTACTTCATTCTACTTTCACACTCTATTTGAACTGTTGCAATTATTTCCTAATATATTTTCCAGCATTCATTCTTAATCATTCACCTCAATCAATCTCCACATAGAAATTTGGATGAGTTTTAATAAGCAGGTATCATGTCATGCTGTTCGTCTGCTTAAAGTCTAACAATGTCCATTATAAATGGTGTCCTGGTACTATGGTCTGAATGTTGTACTTCCTAAAATCCATGTGTTGAAACCTAGTTCCCAGTGTGATAGTAAAAAGAGGTGCAGCTTTGGGGAAGTGATTATCTCAAGAGAGTGGAGCTGTTATGAATGGGATTAGAGTCCTTATTAAAAAAAAAAAAGACCCAAGGAGGTCAGGCACAGTGATTCATGCCTGTAATCCCAGCACTCTGGGAGGCTGAGGGCAGATCACTTGAGGTCAGGAGTTCGAGACCAGCCTGACCAATATGGTGAAACCTCGTCTCTACTAAAAATACAAACATTAGCTGGGCGTGGTTGTGCGCCCCTGTAGTCACAGCTACTCATGAAGCCGAGACGGGAGAATGGCTTGAACCTGGGAAGCAGAGGTTGCAGTGAGCCAAGATCACACCATTGAACTCCAGCCTGGAAGTCACAGCAAGACCCCATCTCAAACAAACAAAAAAATACAAGACCAAGGGAGCTCATTAGCTTTGCCACCATCTAGGAACACAGTAAGAAGGGGTCATCTATGAGAAGACAGGCCTTCAATAGATATTGAATCTGCCAGTACCTCGATATTGGACTTCCCAGCCACTAAAACTGTGAGAAATAAATTTTGGTTGTTCATAAGCCACCTGGCTGAGGAGGAATAAAATCCAAATTTCTAACCTTGACCTACTTTGTCTTTACTTCCCTCTGTAATTCCGTCTCCCAATTTTCCCTGTTCCATATAGTAAATACTTGATGTGTAAAAGAAAAACAGCATAGTTCTTTATAAGGGTGGTTCCTTCTTGATGTTTAGGTCTTAGCTTAAATTGTTTCTCTTCACAGACAGCTTTCATGAACACTTGCTAGGATGAATTGTGGCAGCATAGAATCAAAATAAAACAAAAGGCAAATAAATACGTATGTTAAGAAATAAAAATGGGCTTCTTAAATATTATGAGTAAGCAATACAGGACTGAGATGGTGGCTAGTTCTGTCTTACTACTTGATTACCTCAGTGGAGGCAGGGACAGGTTCTATTTTAAATGTTATCTCTTAGGAAAGAGGGCACACCTTCTTAACAGAGTTAACCCTGTTTTTCTATTTTACCAACATTTTACTCTGACAGATTTTTACAAATATCTATTAGCCATTTGTATTTGTAATGTGTTATTAACAAATATAATGATTAATACTTAATATAAAATATTTATTAAAATGTTTGCACATTTTTAAACTTACCGTGGAGGAGAAAAAGTTAGAAGGGTTACTCATCAAAAGTGACTTGAGCCGGGACCAGTGAATCACGCCTGTAATCCCAGCACTTTGGGAGGCCGAGGCAGGCAGATCATGAGGTCAACAAATCGAGACCATCCTGGCCAACATGATGAAATCTCATCTCTACTAAAAATACAAAAAAATAGCTGGGCATGGTGGCACACGCCTGTAGTCCCAACTACTCACGAGGCTGAGGCAGGAGGATCGCTTGAACCCAGGAGGCAGAGGTTGCAGTGAGCCGAGATGGTGCCACTGCTCTCCAGCCTGGTGACAGAGAGAGACTCCATCTCAAAAAATAAACAAACAAACAAAAAAAGAGAGAGAGACACTTGATGGATAATATTCAAAATATATAATGAGAGTCTGATAGCACTGAGAACTCCAAGGAGAGAGCAGTGGAACAATGGGTCAGCGAGACCAGTGCCCACCAGCTGATTATTAGCCCGGACTTGCCCCAAAGCAACCATTTAACTCAGGAGTATGTGGTTAAATAAAAGCTCTACAGTAAAAGGTTCTGAAGATGGTCTATCTTTTGTTGGTTGCCCAAAAGAGGAGGAGCATATTTGGGAAAAGAATAGTCGGACTGTGGATTTCTCTAAGTGGACAATCCAGAGGAGCCCAGTAGCGAGATCTGGTATCCAGACATACATTTAGAGGTCAGAACACACATTTGGTCACTGAAATTCTAAAGAGCAGGACTTCTGAAGAGCAGCCATGCTTTCTTGGACAGCACCTGTTAAATGGCAGATTCAGATTCAGCAGGATTGAGTGAAGCGTGAAATTCATATTTCTGACAACTTCACAAATGAGGCCTGTGCTAATCCACAGACCATGCTTTGGATAGCAAGATTCTCTGCTGGTGTATGGAAGAGAAGAGAAATTAGGACATTGAGAAAACCATTTTTAAGGGAGAAGTAGGAAAAGAGGAGGCAGCAAGGAAATTGAGAAAGTGTGATGTGAAAGAAGTCCAGGAGAAAATGAGAAAAGAGAAAATGAGCAAGAAAATTGAGACAGTGTGATAAAAAGAAGTACAGGAGAAAATGGTGTTGCTGAAGTCATATTTTTGTTGCTTTTTTCTTTCAGTTTATATTAACTAAAATTAAACAGTATTTGAGTAATTCTCTAGAGTAGCTTGATTTTTCTAAATAAGTTTTGTTGTTGTTCTTATAAGGTGCAAAGACAAAAAAAAATGCTCATTCTTTGCTGCAGACAGAATACTTGTCCTCATGGGGTGAACACATTTTATTCAGCATGTAGCATCTGAAAAGCATGTTGGTTTGTAAGTGATTAAAATCCAACTCAGACCAATTTGTGCCCTAAGAAACAATACTGCATTATAGAATTGGCAGAGGAGTCAAAAACTCAACTGCAGGGAGGGTGGTGTTGCTGCTGGGCCTCAACATTAACTAAACATTGGGCCTTAGATAGTATCACGAGCTCAGCACACAGATGTAATTCTCTGAGCCAACAGAGAAGCTTTCTCTTCATGGAGTGATAAGGTTTCCAAGTTCAATAGTTTATATTTTAAAACTTTTGTCTCCTATATGGCAAAATATCAAGAAAACAATGATCTAATCTGTCATAGCCTGTATTAGGATTATGTAAGAGAGAGAAGATGTCCAGGACTCATATGATTACAGCTTGAAAGAGAGCAGTTGTCAGAATATGGGAAAAATGTGGGAGAAATTAGGCAAATCAGGCAGGTGAGTGCTGGGTCAGAGAACAAAATGTATCCACTAAAACAAACAACATAAATACACGCACTATTATATCTCCTGATGTTAGTCTGTGACATTATTAATAGAGGTTATATGGGTTCCCAAAAAGTATAGGATTAGGCAGACATGTAGGAACTTAATACCATGCCATTGATGTATATGTGCTAATGAATGAATGGAATTACTTTGAAACAATGAATGTATACACACACAAACACCACTCACATTCACTGAGAATAAAATTATATATCTTTTCTGAAAACTCCTGTGTTTTCCGTATAGCAGCAAGTGATCAGAATATTTATTTTTGATGCCTCTATCTACAGTTACATCCTTAAATTCAAGGAAGAGCAACAATATTACACCCTGCATGCAATAAATGCAAGTTTAACTAAACATATTTATAAGAAACAGTTAAAATTAGCATATAATAAATATAATCTTTTTGAATTTGTCAAATGACCATTAAACAAAAATGGGCTGAAAAATGGGTAAAAGTGACAGATTTTTATCAGAATATTGAAAGCTTCAAAATAGTTTCCAGTATATAACTATTAAAAATGTTCTTAAAATTTCCATTTAGACGTTTCAGCAGTTCGGAAGTACTCATAGTCCATTTGCACTTCTTTTCTCTGCTTCCAGCTATGAGCTTGAAATTGTTTCCTTCAGGGAACTAAAAATCCTTTCTAGAACTTGCTTTTCTCTCCTCTATTTTATCGCACATCTCATCTTGCTAAGAGACCAAATCCACATTTAAATACTAATGTGATAAAAATATATTTATCATGGAAAAAAGTAATAAGTTTTATTTGAATTTGAATGGATGGAGACATTTCAAATTTTATCTGGCATAAGAGAGCATAGTTTGGAAGTAATAAGTCAGGGGAGAATCTCCAGAGCATACTCGTGTATGCCAACTGGAGGTTAGATTTAAATAATTAGTGAAATCACCGTTTGTATGCTAGAAATGTGACATCTCTGCTCTGCACATTACTGTATCTCTGCACATTACTGCTGCAGAGATCAAATCCAGAAAATTGTCTTCCAGGACCTTTAAGATCCACCACCTTGACTGAGCCATAGGGAAATTTTACCTTTAATTAAGAGTTAGAAGTTGTATTGGTATAAGTGAATCATTATAAAGGTGGAAAAAACAAAATTAGCCATCTCTATATGGAAAAGCAATACTTACTAATGAGCATGGATCATTAGTGAGAGCCAATTTTTTTTCTGTTTTTAATTACAGGTAGCATGATTTTTTTATAAGTCCTTAGTGTTTTATCTTCATGCAGGTCCACTCAGAATAGGAGGGATCAGTAATGAGGTGATTCTGGGGAACTGGACACCCAACTTTATGACTTACCTAGACTGATATGGTTTGGATTATTGTCCCCTCCAAAGTTCATAATGAAATTTAATCCCCATTGTTGGAGGTGGGACCTGGTGGGAGGTGTTTGTGTCACTGGGCCAGATCCCTCAATAATAGCTTGCTGCCATTCTCGTGGTAATAGGTGAGTCATCACTTTGAGTTCATGCTAGACCTGGTTGTTTAAAAGACTGTTAACACCACCCCACTTCTTTCTCTCTTGTTCCTGTGCTCATTATGCAATATGCCTGCTCCTCCTGCACCTCCCACCATGACTGGAAACTTCCTGAGTCCCTCACTAGAAGCAGATCCCACCACAATGTATCCATGAAGCCTATAGTACTGTCAGCCAAAATAAACTACTTTTCTTTATAAATTCCCCAGCCTCATATATTTCTTTAGAGTGACAGAAGAATGGAATAATACAGGAAAAGAATAGGAGGGATCAGTAATGAGGCGATTCCGGGGGAAATAATGTGGTGATTCTGTGTCTGTTTCCTTTATAATATATCTAGACAGTCTAGAAGAAAAAAGAGGGTTAAGCATTACCAAGGAAGTAATACTGAGATTTTCTGGAGCTATGAAACTACTAAGATGGATGATAAATCTATCAAGTCCTTCCTGCAGCATCTCCTTGAGGCCAGATTACATCATGGAAACTCAATGACCAGCTACTAATGTCAATACTTCCTCAGCTTAAATAAACCATTTTTAAATAATTCCTGTGGCTTGATGGAAATAAATAGGAAACTTTCTGTTTATACTTGTCATTTTTAATCATTAGTTAAGTGGAGTTTAAGAACTATTATAGTTCGTTCTATATATTTCCCATTTCTTCCTTACATGCTCATGTGTATCACCCTACTTGCAGTTCACAGTGTTTTAAAAATGCTTATCCACACTCTCACCACCATCCTGCCTTTACTTCAGTAAGTTTGTCCTTGTAGCCAGGACATTTATTAGTTTTCAGAGTGTTATTGGGAAATAGTTCAGAAAAATATAAGATTATGATTTCCTTTCCTTGGGACCCTTCTATTTTCACATAATTTTAGCACACTTTTCTTCCATGACAGCTTGTGACATGAGTCAATCAATACTAGGCTAATCACCATTTCCTCATTTGCCAGCAACTTTAAAATTATTGCACTACACAACTGTATTGATCCATAAATAAATGGCTGATAGTTTGACTGGCAGTTTTATGGTTTTATAGAAATTATAAAGTAGACCCAAAGATTCTAAATGACCCTACTTCACAGAGAGTAGATGGCTAATATTCCATGGGATACAAAAAGGAGGTAGAACATGAAGATCTGAAGTTTTTTTTAGTATTTATATCCATAGACCCATATGTTATACTGTTGTAACAGTAGGATCTTCTTTATATATTGAAAGGTTGATGTAGGTAATATTGCTTTCAGGAAATCAATACTGAAGAAAGTATGACTTAGGAAAGGGAATAGTAAAATCCCAGGGCCTGCTACTGAAAAAACTGGCTCTGAGTTAAGAAAGAAGGTGTATACTTTAGACATTACGAATAGAAAGTGGTATATAAATTATAGACCTACAATTTTTAATACATCAAAAACTGATGTTTTTACATCAGTTTACATGAAAGTTAAATTTTCCTTCTTCTATCACCTCTCCGCCCTGCCTTCTAGGTAAAAAAAATGTGTGGCTGTCACCACCAATGAATGAAGTATGTTTGCCTAATTCCTGTAAGTTTCTAGGATAAAAGTTGTTTCTATGAAGAGAGAGTAGTCAGTAGTATGTCTGTGGCAAATGAAGACAGGAATTCTAACATGATGAAGGATGCAATGAAAGCTGAAAGCTGTGGAGGACAGGGACTCTAGTTTATCAAGATAAGACGTTGAGAAAGCAATTTACATAAACTAAAAGACATTCAGAAAGTGTAATTTTGCAAGAATCAAATATCAGAGATGTCTACAGGCTGTCCGGTGTCTCTTTGCTTGGCTAGAATTCTTATCTGGCCACTGTTGAAAGACCCTCAGGTGATGATATCAGGTTGGTGCTAAAGTAATGGCAAAACTTTACTGTGGCATCAACCTAATACACCTGATGAATGTACCTTCTCAATCTCCCCCAATTCTCACCACACTCTAACCTGAAATGAGCCAAAAATGGTATGTTATTCAGAGGTATAGAGCCATAAGAACAGAAAAGCAAACACCGTAAGTTCTCATTCGTTAAAGAATGAGAACACATGGACACAGGGAGGGGAACACCAGTCACACACTGGGGCCTGTTGGTGGGGATGGGGGTAGAGGAGGGACAGCATTAGGAGAAATACCTAATGTAGGTGACTGGTTGATGGGTACAGCAAACCACCATGGCACGTATATACCTATGTAAAAAACCTGCACGTTCTGCACATGTACACCAGAACTTAAAGTATAATAAAAAAAAGGAGTTACAATTTTTACTACAGAATTTTGATCCTGAAGTTACACTTTGTTGTCCAAGAACTAATTGGGAAATAACTAATGCCTCATTGGAGTTCTGCATATGTACGTGTACATTCATACGTTTGAATAATAAATATATATCTATGAACCATGTGGAATTGCTCAGATTAGATTATTGTTGACCTTCAAAATAGGATTTTTTTACAATTCAACTTGTAATTGATGAGGCCATAAAAATAAAAATATTAAAGAAAAATATTTTTCTTCTCTTCGTCACTCCTTGGAGTTCCTGGTACATGGGAAGTGTTGCATAAGTACTTCTGATTCTAAGGAAGAGGCGTATCTCAAATACAACCGTTAGCAATGGTCTACCTGACCTTCCCTGGCAGAAAATTATTTATCTTCCTGTTCAATGCAAGTGCATCCTCCCAGCTTTCAGAAAAAAAAGATTTAGAAATGAACATGTTTTACTACTCTTTCTGATACAGGTTTACAGAACTAAGCTTTTGTTGTTGTTGTTGTTGTTAGCATAATTATGTAAATGTCAGTGGTTTTTTGATTCTGTTTTTCAGTCTGTCCTTTTTCCTCTAAATTACTGCTGTATTAAATTGAATGAAGTTGAGAAAAATACATTTTTCAAGCATAAGTTAAATATGAATTGGTAACATATTATAGTTTGAAATTATTTAGAGTTACAACATTTTTCCTATAGAATAAAGAATGATAGAAGGCATTTATTTATCTCAAGCTTCATGTAATTCATAGAAGAAAGAGAAAATTCAGGAATAATAGATCATTCCAAAACTAATTGCTGGTTGGAATTTTCTAACTACTGCTTAGACAAACATGACACCTACCAATTAAATATATTTTGAAACACTTTTCAAATTATTATTTCCTCAAAAATTCTGACAACTCAGTATTGGCCATTTGGGGTTTATATAGTTCAGTTTCTTTCGCTTCTTCACAGAGACAACATTCCCTCCATAGCAATGGTCATAGGATCCTAATTCAAGTGTTTGTTCAACATCCTGTTGACATAGTTTGTCTTTAAGACAGTTCTATATAACATAGTCTGCATATCCAAGATTCTGGTAGATCACTTCACAGTTGCAGAATCTGGGTTTCAGATACCCACATAAGAATGTGGTTTAACATCCCAGGCCTGTGAGCCCCAAGCACCCTGGTATGCTATATTGGTTTTGTGGTAGAAGGAACATACAGTATATCAATTGAGAAGTAAAACTGTCTCTTCATTCAGATCAATATATCTAGTAAAGCTTCCTTAAATAAGGTAAATATATATTAACACTTGACAAATACTCATTGGTCTTATTTTTTCTAGTTTTTTAAATTTTTGAAGGTACATGGAAGGTATATGTATTTATGGAATACATGAAATGCTTTGATACAGACATGCAATGCGAAATTAGCACATCATGGAGAACGGGGTATCCATCCCCTTAAGCATTTATTCTTTGAGTTACAAATAATCCAATTACAGTCTTCAAGTTATTTTAAAGTATACAATTTATTATTGCCTATGGTCACCCTATTGTGCTATTAAATGGTAGGTCTTATTTGCAGTCTGGTTTTTTGTGCCCATTAACGATCCCCACCTACCCCTTAGCCCCCTACTACTCTTCCAGACTCTGGTAACCACCCTTCAACTCTCTATATCCATGAGTTCAATTGATTTGATTTTTAGATCCCACAAATAAGTGCACTTATGCAATATTTGTCTTTCTGTGCCTGGATTATTTCACTTAAGATAGTGATCTTCAGTTCCATCCATGTTGTTGCAAATGACTGGGTCTCATTATTTTGTATGGCTAAATAGTACTCGATTGTGTATATGTACCATATTTTCTTTATTCAGTCATCTGTGGATGGACACTTAGGTTGCTCCCCATCTTGGCTACTGTAAACAGTGCTGCACCAAACATGGGAGTGCAGATAACTCTTTGATATACTGACTTCATTTCTTTTGTGTATGTACCCAGCAGTGGGATTGCTGGATCATATGATAGCTTAATTTTTAGGGTTTTGAGGAACCGCCAAACTGTTCTCCATAGTGGTTGTACTAACTTACATTCCTGCCAACAGTGTACAAGCTTCCTTTCTCTACATCCTTGTCAACATTTGTTATTGCCTGTGTATTTGATACAAGCCTTTTTAACTGTAGTGAGATGATATCTCATTGAAGCTTTTTTTTTTTTTTTTTTTTTTTAATACAGGGTCTTATTCTGTCACCTAGGCTGGAGTGCAGTGGCATGATCTTGGGTCAGTGCATCCTCCGCCTCCCAGGTTCAAGTGAATCTGTAGATTGTAAAATGTCCATTTTAACAACATTGATTCTTTCAATCCATGAACACAGAATATTCTTCCATTTTTGGCTGGGTGCGGTGGCTCACGCTTGTAATCCCAGCACTTTGGGAGGCCGAGGCGGGCGGATCACGAGGTCAGGAGATGGAGACCATGGTGAAACCCCATCTCTACTAAAAATATAAAAAATTAGCCGGGCGTGGTGGCGGGAGCCTGTAGTCCCAGCTACTTGGAGAGGCTGAGGCAGGAGAATGGGGTGAATCCAGGAGTCGGAGCTTGCAGTGAGCTGAGATCGCGCCACTGCACTCCAGCCTGGGTGACAGAGCGAGACTCCGTCTCAAAAAAAAAAAAAAAAAAAAAAAAATACTTCCATTTTTTGGTGTCTTCTTCGATTTCCTGCATCAGTGTTTTATAGTTTTTATTATGGAGATCTTTCACTTCTTGGGTTAATTTTTAGGTATTTCATTTTATGTGTGGCTATTGTAAGTGGGATTACTTTTTTATTTCCTTTTCATATTCTTCACTGTTGGCATATAGAAATGTTTTGTATGTTTAGTTTGTATGTTGAATTGTATCCAAATTCAACTTTACTGAATTTGTGTATTAGTGTTAATAGTTTTCTTCTGAAGTCTTTAGATTTTTTGAATTATAAGATCATATAATCAGCAAACAAGCATAATTTGACTTCTTCCTTTCCAATTTGGATGCCTTTCGTAGCTTTCTCTTGTCTTATTGAGAAAGCTAAGACTTCCAGTACTACGTTGAATAACAGTGTTGACAGTGGGCATCCTTGTTTTGTTCCCAATCTTAGGGAAAAGGCTTTTTTTTCCCCCCAATAAATATACTAGATGTGGATCTCTCAAATATGACTTTTATTATGTTAGGGTATGTTCCTTCTATACCCAGTTTTTAAGGATTTTCATAATAATGTGCCATTAAATTTTATCAAACACTTTTTCAGCATCAATTCATGTGATCATATGGTTTTTATTCTTCATTCTTTTGATATGATGTATCATGTTGATTGATTTGTGTATGTTGAACCATCCTTGCATCCCAGAGATGAATCTCCCTTGATCATGATGAATAATCTTTATAATGTATTGTTGAATTTGGTTTGCTAGTATTTTTTTGAGGATTATTACATCAATATTCTTCAGAGATATTGACCTGTTGTTTTCTTTCTTATAGTGTGTCTTTGTCTGGTTTTGGTATCAGGGTAATACTGGTCTCCTAGAATGAGTTTGGTAGTATCCCCTTTTCTATTTTTCAGAATACTTTGAGTAAGATTTGTATTAGTTCTTTAAATGCTTGGTAGAATTCAGCAGTGAAACCATTGTGTTCCAGGCTTTTCTTTACTGGGAGACTTTAATTACAGCTTCAATTTCATTACTTATTATTCGTCTTTTCAGGTTTGGGATTTTTTTTTTTTTTCTGATTTAATCTTGGCAGGTTTTGTTTGTCTTGGGATTTTTTTCTTTCTCCTAGATTTTCCAATTCATTGTCTTATCGTTGCTCATAGTGGCCACTAATGATTCTTTGAATTTTTGCAATATCAGTTATAATGTCTTGTTTTTCATTTCTAATTTTATTTATTTGGATCTTTTTTTTTCATAGTTAGTCTGGATAAAGGTTTGTCAATTTTGTTTCTTTTCAAAAAACCAACTTAATATTTTACTGATCTTTTGTGTTGTTTTCCTCATTTCAGTTTCATTCCTTTCTGCTCTGATCTTATTTCTTTCATTCTACTAATTTTGGTTTGGTTTGAGCTAGCTTTTATAGTTCCTTAAAGTGCATTTTTAGATTGCTAATTTGAATTTTTTCTTTTTTTATGATGTAGGCACTTATAGCTATAAACTTCCCTCTGATTACTGCATTTGTTGTATCCAATAGGTTTTGGTGTATTGTATTATCATTTGTTTCAAGACATTTTTCAATTTTCTTCTTAGTTTCTTCATTGACCACTGGTAATTCAGGAGCATATTGTTTAATTTCCACAGTTTGATTTATCATCTCAACAAATTCAGAAAAAATTGACAAAATTTAAAACAATTTTATGAGAAAAATCAGCAAATTTAAAATAGAAGGAAAGCATCCTTAGTCCATTAAAACGCACACAGATATCCAAAATTTTTCAGTGAATCATTTTCAAAACCAGTTTCACACATTATGTTGTTAAATAATGAGTTGCTAAGTTGAATCAATACCATCATTCCATTATACTGCTATATTTTTCAAAGTTGTGAAACTGATATCATTTAATTACCATTTTAATAAAATTTATTTAAGAGACCATTTATAATTTCTTAATACTATTTAAAGAGTATATTATTTTTCTAGGGCTACTATAACAAGTTATTATAAACTGTGTGGTTTACAACAACAGAAATTTAGAAGTCTGTAATCAAGATATTAGCATGTCCATGCTTTCTCTGAAGACTCTAGGGAAGGTTTCTTTATTGCTTCTCTCTAGCTTTTGGTGTTTTTTTTTTTTTTTAATTTTTTTTTTTTGGCAAATCTTGTCATCTCCTGGCTTGTTGATGCATCACTCCAATTCTGATTCTGCTTATGTGTGTTCACCTCGTGTATTTCTCTGTGTCTTCACATAGCCTTCTTCTAAGGACACCACTCATACGCTAATGCAGTCAGACCTCATTTTAACTAATTATATCTGCCAAGACCCTATGTCCGGCTACGTTCATTTTGAGGTTCCAAATGGACATGAATTTTGGAAGGACGATTTGCTACTCAGTACAAAGTCCTTTCATTGAAATTCAGGACTATGTTTTTCTATGGCATTGTTTTTCTTCAAAAATATAGACAATTTATTTGTAATGAAATGAACATAACAGTGAATGGTTTTATAAAACAAGATTCAACAGTAATGTCATATGTTACTTTAAAATATTCACTTTTAAATATTCCCAACTATAGCTAAAATTTGTGATATGCTAATAGTAGGTAGCATACTACTAACTTTTAGTATTACAGAAAAAATATTTATTTCCATAATTGTAGCATAATTATTTCTCTGTTTTATTACAGGTTTATGAAGTATTTTCAAATTCTATGTATTCCTATGGTCCTTGATCCTAAAGTTCCCTATATAATAATTTATGAATTTTAATTAAAATCCAATATTACTAGGTAACTGTATTGTAGAATTACTCTTGATCCGGTTGTCTTTAGCCAAGGTGGTAAGCGGTCATATTTAAAATTATATTGATTCCTATTTTTTATCTAAGTTTCTGCAAGCTCCTTTGTATATGAAAATATGTAGTATTTTAATGTAAACTTTGTCATTAATTTTTAAATAAACTTAATGTCCTTTCTCCAATTCATTGTTTTAGAAACTTCATTTTTTGTAATACAATTCTTTGACATACTCATCTTGAAATAAGTCTTATGTTCATTTTCGTTTTCAAAAAATAATTACTCTATATTATATATGGATTATGTTGCCTGTTATGCATCTATTTATTAAGGCAGAATGCATTTAGGAAATGTATAAAAATAAAAAAATATGTTCTTCAAAGCAAAATGATGTTGCCCTTGGATAAGTTACAGTTCATTGTGTAGTTCACCAATGAGATACCATCAAAGGTCAGAACTTCTCAGTGGAAACAAAAGTAAACCACTTAGATGCTTATTTTACTTTTGTTATTGATATTTTAAAAATGATAGTGTAGGTGGAAAGCAGTGGCTTACCTCTGTAACCCTGGCACTTTGGGAGGCTGAGGTGGATGAATGGCTTCAGCTCATGAGTTAGAGACCAGCTTGGGCAACATGGTGAAACCCCATCTCTACAAAAGCAAAAAAAACAACAACAACAACAACAAATAGAAGAGCATAATGGCTTGCTCCTGAAGTCTCAGCTACATGGGAGGCTGAGGTGGGAGGATCGCTTGAGCCTAGGAGACAGGGATTACAATGAGCCATGATCACTCCACTGCACTCCAGCCTGGCAGCCTGGGTGACAGAGTGAGACCCTGTCTCAAAAAAAAAAAAAAAAAAAAAAAAAAAAGTAAAGAAAAGAAAAAAGAGATGATGCAATAAATGACACCAAATGTGTTTATTTTTCATTGGAATTTAATCAAATGAGTGGTAATTATATGCTCAAATTCGCTGGTAAATACTGAAAAAAAGGCTGAACAGTGAAAGCTCTATTTCACAAGAAGCTAACTGACATAATGGAGACATGGTCAAGTACACAACAGCAATTATGAAAACTTTGACAACAATGTAGCATATAATAGTAGTTGGAGACATTTTGCTATCTATTACTTGCTATTCATTAATGAGAAATGTATATTTGATTCATAAATTTATTATTGGATTATGCATACATACATTCCTCTACCTCATTAAAAATTACTTTTATAATCGTATTATTTTGTTTATTGAATTGACTTCCGAGAAATATTCAGTAACCATGAATGCACTTTACATATTTTATTTTTATAATGAACAATTTTGCAAAAAACACAATTAATTGGGAATATATTCTAAAGAACATTTTTGGTATGGTTATTAATTTTTTTATTCCTAAAACTCTAGGCAAATTTATGTTTCATAGCACAACCTACACTAAAATTTTTATTTCCATAAAACTAGAAGATATTGGATGGTCGTGTGCTCCTTGATATTGCTTCTGTGATTCAAAAATGATTCTGCTCTCTCTCTCATCTATCTATCTATCTATCTATCATCTATCTATCTATCTATCTATCATCTATCTATCTACGCTTTTGCTAAATAAGTATCCAGAAGTCTTCAGAAACATATGATAAACCCCAAGTTTATAAAATTTTAAGTTTATGAGAAGATTATCTATTGTTTTTAACTGAAAACTTACAATTGAAACTCTTGGAATGTGAATACATTCCAAAGAGGTTTTTTTTGTTTTGTTTTGTTTTGTTTTTTTTAATTTTATGTAGGACTTTTTGTACTACGTTAAGTAGCAGTTGGGAACATGGGCATCCTTATCTTGTTCTAGTTCTTAGAGAGAAATATTTCAATTTTTCCCTGTTCAGTATAATGTTGGCTGTGGGCTTGCAATATTTGACTTTCCTTTTACATCAAATTTGTGAGTTTTAATTATGAAGGGATGGTGAATTTTATCAAATGCTTTCTCTGCATCTATTGAGATAATCATATGGTTTTGATCTTTTATTCTGTTTATGTGATGTATTACATTTATTAATATGCATATGTTGAACTATCCTCACATCCCTGGTATAAAGCCCACTTGATTATGGTATATTATCTCTTTGATGTGCTGTTGGATTCAGTTTGTTATGTTCATCAGGGATATTGGCTTGTAGTTTTCTTTTTTGTTGTGTCCTTGACTAGTTTTGGTACCTGGGGTGATACTAAACATGTATAATTAATTAGAGAGTATCCATCTTCCTTGAATTTTTGGAAGAGTTTCAGGAGGACTGGTATTAGTTATTAGTTTTTCTATTTATTTTTCTTTTTTGTACTAAAAGAACTAGTACAAAGTGGAATTCATCTGTGAATCCATCTTGTCCTTGGCTTTTTTATTGTTGGGAGATTTATTATTACTGATTCCATCTCAGTATTCATTATTGGCCTGTGCAGGTTTTCTATTTCTTCCAGGTTCAGGCTTGGGAGATTGTATGTTTCCAGGAATTCGCCAATTTCCTCCAGGCTTTCCACTGTATAAGCATAGAGTTGTTCATAGTAGTCTCTGATGATCTTTTATATTTCTGTGGCATCAGTTTCAATGTCCCCTTTTTCAATTCCAATCTTGTTTATTTGAATTTTTTCTCTTTTGTTCTTGGTTAGTCTAGCTAGTGTGTAATCAATTTTTTTCGTCTTTTCAAAGAGTCAATTTATAGTTTTATCAAACCTTTGCATTGTTTATTTTGGTCTCCTACATTTCTTACATTTAATTCTGCCTTGATCTTTTCTTAAAATCTTTTTCTCAGAACTTTGGGTTTAGTTTGTTCTTGTTTTTAGTTCCTTGAATTGTGAAGTTGTTAATTTATGATCTTTCTACTTTTTTGATATAGATATTTAATGCTATAAATTACTTCTTAGCATTACTTTCCCTGTATCTCAAAGGTTTTGGAATGGTGTTTCAATATTATTCATTTTAAAAGTTTTTAAAATTTTTATTTTAAATCCTTTGTTGATGCAAAGATTGTCAAGGAGCATTATTAAATTTCCATGAATTTGTACGGTTTCAGAACTGTACTGATAACTTTCATGAGTTATTTCTTTAAAGAGGTTTTCTAAACTTTTTTTCTTCCTGCTCAGCAATATTTATAATTTATAAGTTTCAGAACTTACAAATAGTTTGCCTTGGTATTGATTCCTAGCTTTCATCCATGGTGGCTTATGAAGATACTGGATATGATTTTGATTTTTTAAAAGTGTATTTATATGTGTTTTGTGGCCTAACATATTGTTTATCTTGAAGAATGTTTCATGTGCTGATGAGAAAATGTATATTTTGCAGTTGTTGGGCAGAACATTCTGTGAAGATTTGTTAGGTGTATTTGGTCTAAAGTCCAATTTAAGTCCAATGTTTCTTTATTGATTTTATGTCTTGATCATCTGTCTAGTGCTGTGAGTGGGGTGTTGAAGTCTCTTACTATTATTGTACTGCTATCTCTTTCCTTAGGTACAGTAATATTTGTATTATGAATCTAGGTGCTTCAATGTTGCCTTTCTATATATTTACAATTGTTATATTCTCTGATTTAATTGATCTCTTTATCAATTAATATATGTATAATGTCTTATATATAATAATCTTTCTTTTTAATTTTTTTTACTTACAGTCTACTTTATCTGATAAATGGATAGCTTCTCCTATTTGGGTTATTATTTTTATTCATTCTGCTAGTCTGTCTTTTAAGTAGAGGATTTAATCAATTTATATTCAAGGTTAATGTTGATATTTGAGGTTTTATTCCTGTCATAATAAAAAGTACTTTCTAGTTGTTATATCAATTCTTTATTTTTTTTCTCTTTCTGTTTGTATGTGGAATTTGGTGGAATTCTGTCTTGTTGCCTTTTGATTCCTTTTTCTTCTGCATTTGTGTGATTTTTTTAAGATGAGAGTTTTATACTTGCATGTGTTTTTATTTTGGTAAATATCAACCTTTCATTTCCACGTTTAGAAATCCTTTAAGCATTTCTCCTGGTTTTGGTCTCGAGGTGATGAATTCTCTCAGTGTTTACTTGTCTAAGAAACACTTTATTTCTCTTTCACTTAAGAAATAATAAAATATAGCTGAAAATAAAATTTTGGGTTGAAAAGTTTTTTTTTTTTATTTCAGCATTTTGAAAATCTCATCCCATTCTTTTCTTGCATATTAGGTTTCTACTAAGAGGTCCACATTAGTTCGATGGGGCATATTTATAGGTGACTAGATGCTTTTCTCTTTTTGATTTTAAAATTCTCTCCTTAACTTTGACTTCAAATAGTATGATGACAATATGTTGTGGTGAATCTCTGTTTTCAATGCATTTTTTCTGGAGATCAATGGGCCTCCTGTAGCTAGATGTCTAAATCTGCTGCTAGACATGACTAGAGGAATACTTTCATCAGTTATTTCTTTAAAGAGGTTTTCTAAACTTTTTGAGTTTTCTTCCCACTCAGCAATATTTATAATTTATAAGATTGATTGCTTTATGTAGTCCCATACATCTTGAAGGCCTTTTTTATTCTTTTTTGTTATTTTTTCTTCATTTTATTTTGCCTGACTATATTGCTTCAAAATACCTGTCTTCAAGTTCTGAGATTTTTTTTCTTTTACTTGGTATAGTCTATTGCTGAAGTTTTCAAATGTATTTTGTCATTCCTTCAATGAATTTGTCACTTCCAGGATTTCTGCTTGTTTTGTTTTTTGTTTTTAAGTTATCTATCTCCTTAATAAATATCTCATTCATATCTTAAATTGACTTTCTGATTTCTTTGTACTTGTTTTCAGATTTCTTTTGCATCTCACTAAGCTTCTTTAAAATCAATATTTTGAATTATTTATCTGGGATTTTGAAGATTTCTTTTTTATTAGGATCTATTGCTGGATAATGATTGTGATCTTTTGAAGATGTCATAATAACTTGTTTTTAATGCTTTCTGTATCTTCACACTGATTTCTGTGCATCTAAAGTAACAGTAACTTCTTACTTTTGAATTACTTTTTCATGTGGGGAACTTTTTCTTGAAGATATGAATATGATGTACGTTGGGTGTAGTCATTTGGCTTTTCTGCTCTGTGTGTGCAGTGGAAAAGATTCTGCATGATTTCTTTGGCTATAAATACCATTGGTGTGATCTCTTTCTGTAATGCTGGTTATAGTATCAATGTATGAGGCAGGTGAACAGGCTCATGGTATCTTGAGAAACTGGGGTGGTGTGGCCAATGGGGTTAGCCATGGTTGTCAGAAGCTTTTCTTGTTCCCAAGCAGTATGCTTTTGTGCCATTAATTTTTGTAATAGACTGCAGGCAAAATTCTGGGCCAGTAGGTTGTGCTTACAGGTAAGAGCCAGCTGTAGTGGTAGCAATAAGTTTAATGTCCAACATCTGTTAATCAGGAGAAGCACTCTAGTGTCCCTGGTGGTGGATTGGGCCACGAAATCCCACAGGCCTGGGTCCTGCTCTCCATCTTTGAAGGTAGGTGAAACTGGGCGGAGGAAGACCGAGGAAGCCTGCATTCAGGCCTCCCGATGGTGAGTTCAAGCACCAGTTCTCATAAAGGGGGCAGGGAAGTCCTCAGACCTCTAAGCAAGCTGCCCAGATGAAGGATGACTGCTTCTGCACTGAGGTCTCAGAGCAAGAAGAAAGAGATTGCCTGAGCACCATGCCTTGGCCAGAATGAGTGAAAACTGCCTTCTGTGCATAACCCAGGTCCACCGGAGCCCACTCTCTCACCCTAATTATGATAGGCAGTGAAGGTTATTCAGTTAGTCAGTGCAATTTGCCTCTAATCTGAAATGGTCAATGCCACACCTCTCTGCCAACTCTTCTCCTGCTCCAGTCCCTGAGGATAGGGGGAAAGTGCCTGATTCCAGCGTCAGCAGCTTGAACCCACACTACACTCATATCTCAGTTCTGGCTGCAGGAATCCCGCCCTTTCTTGAGCCCCAGTTTTTCACCCCCTGACCGCAGTCTCTCTAGCACCCAAAACTGCTGCTGCTGCTAGCTCCCAGGACTCCATACACCTTGACAAGAGCTTTGATTATGAATGGAATTCTACTTTAAGCACCTAGTTATGGGGGAGTGCATGGGACACTTCCTGGAGCAGTTCCTTTTCACTCTCTGCTGGCCATTCTCCAAGTTAGAGCCATGCCTTGGGAGGGTTAAGGTACTCTCCCATGCCTTGGATTGCACACTTCTCCAGTGAGGAGTGAATGTCAGAGTGACATTCAACTTTTCTCATTCATATTGCAGATTCACACCCAGTTTTCAGTCAGTTCTGGATACATGGGCAGCCCACCTTTTTTCTCTCAGATTCTAAAATTCCTTTTTATTTTTTTCTTTTGGACTTCCTTGTTTTTTCTTTTTCTTTGGTAAATATTTAAAGTGGGATTGACTACAGCTCTAATTTGGTTGTAAGTTAACGAGAAGCCCTGGAAAAGTCTTTAGTCTGCCATCTTGGAAACAAAGGCATTTCTTAACACAATACTCTGCATAAACTACAGATTAATTTCAATTGTCAAGAAGAGAAGCACACTGATAAAATGTCAAAATAATATTTGAATTCTATGCCAAATTATTTAAGTAGAAAAACAAATCTTAAATTTTAATTAAATTAAAATGTCTTTATGTTTTAAAAAATCTTTCATACACAACAGAAAAACTCAATAATTGGGAACTTCCATTCAGGGAAGATGGAATAGATGTTCTTTGCCCTATTCCTCCTGCTGGGTACAAGTAAAAACCATGACTATTAGATATAAATCCAACATAAAATGGCTTTGGAATGCCAAGTAAGAAGGCAGACTGTCTAGGAACCTCAGTACACAGAGAAAGACGTGGTAGTGAATTAGTTGAGGTTATCTTTTGCCTCATACATCCCAGACTTGGAGCTGCAGAGGCCAACAATCTGGACATGCCAATGAATGTATACAATAAAAGATCCAACAAAAGCATTTACTCTCTAGACAAAGAACAAGAAAATGCTCATGAAGGAGAACAGAGAACATTTGGCACTGACTGCTCTACTTCAAATACCACAGAAAACCTATGTTTGCACCCACAGCCACTGCATCAAACTCCATGTGGGGAGCCTTGACTACTGTCTTGGCCAGCTCTAAAGAGATGCTCCCACCCTCCAACCTCAACTTCTTCCTTGGTCATGTCAGAGAAGGCCAGTCAGGAAGTGAAGCTTTTTATCCCTATGTTGCATAAGAAGGTTACCTTGACACAATATGCCAGGGGAGATTGCATGAGGAACTGGACTTCCCCTCCACCTTGCAGTAAAGAGACACCTGACCCTTGTTAGAAGGCTAGTTCCAGAGGCAGCTGAAGATTAAGGATTTAACCAACACTCACTGTTAATGAGAAGTACCCCTCTCCATGTGTGTCCCATGGGGAGCAGAAATAGTGCACTACTACCCTACTCTGCCTAGGAGTTATTAGCGAAGGCATCTTGGGGATCCAGAATTGCTACCTCTGCCTAGCAGCAATAAGGACTCAGAGAGTATCAATGAAGGCTTTCTGAGGAACTTAGGCTTTTGCCCCCTGCACTTGGCCAATTGCCTGTCTGTGATAGTGTACTTTAGTTTTGTAAGATGTTATCTTTGGGGAAAACTAAGAAAAGGATCTGCAGGATCTGTATTATTTCTATAACTATATGTGAATCCAAATTTATCTCAAAATAAAATTTTAAAAGTTAATTTTTAGAACTATTTGGTTTGTTTTTAACAATTTTGTCTTTAAATTGTATAAAGAAATTTTCCAAGGTTTAATATTTCCTCTGCTTTGATGATCAGATTATGCCTTTCAAAACTGAAATGTTATTGTGTCATTTTGCAGGAAAACATAACTACATTGTTTTATTAATGTATCTTGTAAACAGGAGGCCAATTCCCAGAGTATACAATGCCTAATCCCTTTTCCAAGTCCCTAGGAAAAAAAGGGGACTGTCACAATCTGCATTAAGGTTGAGTTTGGGCTTTGACACATCCTGGTGATGGTGGTTGTGATTGATTATAGAGATTGTGTCTACATAGAGATAAAATTCAACACTATGCCACGGAACCCCAAATATTTGAATTGAAGGCCCTAGAATGAAAAAGAGAATCCTAGCACAAAATTTCAGAACTAAAAATAAGGAAATCAAGTGAAGAATTACAAAAGAAAAAAACTGAAGTGGGAAGTTGGGGAAAAACATCCTGACAAACAGGGTCGTAATAGTGGCTTTTGAAGAGATACCTCTGACCTCTAAAGTGAATGAGTGCGGCTCTACTACAGGACTCTGACTGGATTGAGAAGTAATAAAAATTTGCAGTATGATCTCATAGAAAATTATTCTTTGATAATCATGGATTATTCTGAAAGAGGACTAGTAACTATAATATGGGTACCTATCTCATAAGACTTTTTGAGAATTAAATTAGACAATTTGCTAAGATTTCATTTGCTTGGTATTGATCCAGTAACATTAACTATTTTTATTGATAGCCAAATATTTTTCACTTACACACATAAATTTTTTTTTATTTCTCTTTTTTTTTTTTTTTTTTAATTTTTGAGACGGAGTCATGCTCTGTCTCCCAGGCTGGAGTGCAGTGGCACAATCTCAGCTCACTGCAACCTCCACCTCCCAGGCTCAAGCAATTCTCCTGTCTCAGCCTCCCTGAGTAGTTAGGACTACAGGCACATGCCACTATGCCCAGATAATTTTTGTATTTTTAGCAGAGATGGGGTTTTGTCATATTGGTCAGGCTAGTCTCGAACTCCTGACCTCATGTGAACCACCTGCCTCAGCCTCCCAAAGGGCTGGATTTACAGGCTTGAGCCACCACACTCGGCCCTGATTTCACTTAATAGTTTCCACAAGGTCCTCTATAATTTTGGTATCACACTTGAGAGAGTCAAGAAATTTTTTTCTATTCTCTAAAAACAGACAGCATTTATTGCCATACCACCAAGAGTAGTTGTAATTTTTGGTTATCATTGTTGCTATAGAACATAGCTTACTCAATTCACTATTCTCTGTTTTTTTCTTCTTAAAATGTTGTTTTTATTTTTTCTACATAAATCTCCAATTTTCCCAGAAAAAATTATTAAAAACACAAGCCTTTGTCATAAGGCAAGTGACTTATCTGTGCTATATACTAGGATTTTTTCTTTACTTTACTTCTGTATTGTTTCTTGTTTTGCTCCAAAAGTACCTTGCCTTATGCCTATTGCTTGTATCTTTATGCTAAGTCTTGAAATCTAGTAATGTAAATTTCCCAATGTTCTTTTCAAAGACTTCCTTTGTTTTTATGAGTTTTTTCTTTAATCCTTCTAGATAACTTTTACAATCAGCTTGCCAATTTTTCACATGCAAACAAACTTCTGGAATTTAATCTGTATTGCATTGAATATAATAATCAATTTGGGAATAGTGTCATCTTAAAAATGAATTAACCTAAACATGAATATAAATATATCTTCTTTAGGTAATCATAAATTTTTCAGTAACATTTTCAAATTTTTAGTGTAAAAATTTTACACATCTTTTCTATATTTTTCTACATATTTGAAGTTTTAATACCACTTAAAATGTGTTATAAATCTAATTTTATTGTACATTTTTATACTGTCTGGAAGTTTAAATGACTTGTTATATTGCCCTGGCATCCAGAGACACTGGTAAATTCAATTATTACTTTTAATAATATATTTATAGTTTAACTTCAATTTGTTGCACAATGATGGCTTAAAACTAGGCTAAATTCAAATTTTTTAATCATTTTTAAAATATCAAAATATGAGATATAACTTTTCCTATGTCAGTCTCTTAGTTGCCTTTCTTGCTGAAGTCTTACTTGAGAATCTTGTCTTTTGATGGCTTTAGAAACTTTTTTTTAAAAAAAACTAATTTTCTCCAGACCTCTGGAACTTAGTGTTTTTAGCTGCAGGGCAAATTTTCACCTTTAGTCTATAATTTTTATGGGAAATTATGTCTTAGTTTTCTCTTAAGAACTTGAAAAGTAAACTAAAATGTTTCCATTGATTTGTGCTACACTTGTATAAGAGACGGGAAATATCTGGAATGTTATGAAGAGCACTTTGGATATCTGGGGGCATTCCTAAAACATTGAAAATTAGAAAACTTGAAATGGTGACTTTCAAAAATTTTACCACTTTTTCTAAATATTTGTTTCAGAAGATAATTCTTTTAAAAATTTTGTTGAGTTTATTGATTGATGCTTTTAAAATAATTTAGGCTCTCCAAATCTTAAGATGATTTATTTATAAAGTGATTCAGAAACCAGTAGCAATCTTAAGATTACGTGATAATCAAATCATTCCACAGGCTTCAATTTTCAAATAAGCCTTAGTTATAGAGAAAAGAAAGGTTTGTAATCACGAACTGAATATTTTTCTCATCACTGAGTTTGGGAAGAGAGTAGGAAATTTAGGCAGAGTCATCCATACATTCTTTTCTCAATATTTATAGCATGATTTTAATATGCCAACTGCTATGCTAAGTCGTGCACAATGATGAAAAAGAGAATCTGAGCAAATGCAAAGACTAAAGCCCAAGCTGTACATAGGCTAATATGGAATTGCTTCTGAGTAACATAAGGTATTGAGCACTAAGCTCTGATTTTTTTTATCTTGCTCAAATTCCTATCTAAGGGTAGACCCTTACATCTAGGGAGTCATGCTCTACAAACCATAAGTTCTCATCAGTTGGGTTTTATTTGACCCTATATATCGTGATTTACTTTCCAATCTCACTCTGGCATGACATTATAATAAAAAAAATCAAAATATTTAACCCCAATATACATTTCCTTGCCATACCTTGAATTTGCCCTGCAAAATCTCTTGTGGGAAAAATCCACATTCTATAGAGAATGCCCTTTCACCTTTGTTTTCCTTCCTTCCTTTCCAGATCCAGAAGATAATCAACTAAGAGCCAGGCACCCTTTTAGGTCCAATAAGAAACATTTTACAACCTGCTTTCTCTCTGAAGTCTGCTATCTGAGAGCTTCCTCTGCACAATAAAACTTGGTCTCCACAAACCTTTATCCTAACCTAAACATTTCTTCCATTAATCCCGCATCTTCAGATAAGCTCAACCAATTGTCAACCAGAACATATTTAAATTTACCTATAGCATGGAAGCCCCCCGCTTTCAGTTGTCCCACCTTTCTGAACCAAACCAATGTATTTCTTTAATGTATTTGATTTTTGTTTCATGCCTCCCTAACATATATAAAACCAATCTGTATCCCCACCACCTTGGGCACATGTTCTCAGAACCTTCTGAGGGCTGTGTCATGCGTCATTGTCAGTCATATTTGGCTCAAAATAAATCTCTTCAAATATTTTACAGAGTTTGACTCTTTTCGTTGACAGTATAGAATGGTAGGCATGAGTAAAATGTTGGGAAGCAGGACTGGAGTCCAGGCTTCCACAGGTCATGCTGTGAGCACATGGATGGGTTTTTCCTAAAAGGCCACTTCTTCTAAAGAGAAATATGATACTTTCCCTGAATGGTGAATTCAGGGTAGAGAATCATATATTCCTGTTGATAGCAGAAAAAAGAAAGCCTCTTATTACCCACTAGTTTTGAAATCATTGCAAAAGCTTTAAGATTTGGAAGTATAATGGTTGGTGTAACATTGAAAGAAAACCTGGCCCTTCATAATGGTGCTACATTTCTCTCCCAACCCCTGTTCACATGAGCATCCTCTTTTCAAGATGCTGTTGGGGGAAGAGAGTGCCACAAATTGCCATTCCCAGACTAAGTTATAGAAGGAGTAATCTTCCAAGATCTTGAAAAACATAATCAGTTTTCTCAAGGAACTTTGGAGAATACACTGCATTGAAAAATGATGGTATAATGCACAGTATATTTTAAATATTCAGTGGAGGGTATCACTGATAATAACCTTCAAGTTTTTATCATTAATTTTAAATTGTCTATTAGAAAAGAAATGCATCCTCAGCATATGAAGGACGTTGCTATTTTATTTACATATATTTCAAGGTAATTTGAAAAAGTCCACTCTCGCTCTCTTGCTCTCTGTGTCCAGTTAAGAGGAATGGCATGGTAGATAGAATTGTACGGAGAGAAAATACAAATTAAAAGTGGTGAAATATCCTGTACTAATCACAACAAGAATTCCTATTAATTTTTCATGTCAACTATTAGAAATTGTAAACCAATCTTGGAATAGAGGTTAAGATAAAGCTTTCGGAGACCTTTCTAGTTAGAAAACTTAGTAAAGTTAACTTAATTCTAGTAAGTTTTAACCTAACCTACACAGCATTAAAGAGGGCTTAATAATGGAGCAGTAAGATTACTTCTCTTTTTGACATGATACAGTTTTTTAAATTTGTAAATAAGAGTAAAATTGATAAATACAGAAATTGGTTTAGTAGGAGAGGTTTCTAAACTTGATTTTTTTCCTTTAAGATAATGTTTTTAGAGTACATCTATGTTTATGCCTTTAGTTTAGCTATAGTTTAGGGGTTGGCAAACTAAAGCCCACACACCTAATCTGACCTTCACAAGTTTTTGTACAGCCTGATTTTCACACTTTTAAATGGATGAAAAAATTTAAAAAAAAAGAATGATGTCTTATGACACATGAAAATTATAAGATTTCAAATGTCAATGTCCATAATTAAGTTTTATTGAAACCAACCCAGCTCATTTATTTATGTATTGTCTGTGGCTACTTTCATGCTATAATGGCAGAGTTGAATAGTTGTAGGAGTAGAGGACGGGGCATATTTTCATGTGCCTTAAACTCAGCCTCTTAATATAGATGTTTTAATTCTTTACTAGACTCTCCTTACTACACACCTACTAACTCCAAATATTCTAGAATGAAAATTCCCTAAGAAATGGAGTCCTTGTTGAAGCTGCTCTCTGTTTTCTTCTCTTTGCTTTGTCTCATCTCTCAAAGAGTCATCTCTGCTTCAAGATTCTGCTGGCCATATCTCTGCTGCCTGCCCTCTGCTTCCTCCCCACTCCAGCCCAGCAGTTTTACAGAATTGCATATAATTATTATTATTAGTCCATTTTGAATTGTGTTTATAAAAATTGTAGAACTTTGTTCTATCTGTTTTAAATAAGGACCTGTATAACATACTTGATTTTGCCGCTTGGATCACAAAACATAAAATATTTTTTACCTGATCATTTACTCCCTTCCACAAAAAATTGCCAATACAATGCTACTTTAATTACTGGTTTTATTGGATGACTATGTCATCAGTTATTTATTCATTTCTCTATTGATGGACAGTTTTTATTTTCCAAATGCTTTGCTTTTTTAAATAAGCCAGTAACAAATACCCTTATTAGGTTTATCGTTTACTTTTTACATGTGAACTAAAAATAAAAAGTGTTATGGAAGACATTAAAGTAGGAGCACTCAACAATATTTCTTTTTGCCAGATGATGTCTAAATTATTGTTTCCATTGTATATGATACCTTACCTGAAAAAGTAAGTCCACATCTTAAATTCTATTAGGTCCACAGCGCTTCTTTCACCTTTGGCGTGCTTTTTCTGACTTACACAAGTCTTTAAATTTAAAAATGTGTGTGTGTGTACATATATGGAAAAAATATATATATGCCTATATATGCAGAATATATATACTTTTATGTGCATTATATGTAGTGAGAAAATATATATACATATAGTTAGTTTGTATATATTAATTAAAAACCCATTCTTTAACTTTTTCTAGTAGTCTCATTATTATTCAGAAAATGTACAATTTTAATGTGATTTTACTACTTAATTCTACTTACAAAATGTATCAAAAACAATTTTCAAAATATTTTGTTTTCTTGTTTGTCTTTGAAATGTATACAGTATATAAATTGCAATGTGTATACTTGTTAACTATATGTATGCAGTTATTAAAATTAAGCTTGGAAAGAAAAGCATATTAAATATTACAGATTAAGATATTACAGTTAAAACACAGCATTTGTCATTTATATGTCTAAATATAGTGTTAATATAAGAAAATTTATATTTTACATTATCTTGATTTTTTCTTGAGCTTAAGAAAAAATATGTAAGTATATATGCTCAGGCCACTTAAAAAAATGATAGGCATAAATTACTTTGGAAATGGGAAAGTATAGTCAGAAAACCACTCCCCACAAAAAGAAAGAAACCAAAAAATGTTCAGAAGGAAATTGAGGCTCAAAGAAGCTGAAACACACACACACACACAAACACACACACACACACACACACACGCTCATAATCTTTATTGAAGTAATTTTGAATTCCTGAGATTAATATCCCTAGTCATTGGCATTCCAAATTTAGAAATGAATGCCTGGCATAAATGTTGAAATAAAGTGTTGTGATTTGTTTTTAAATTCTGAATGGTAGGTGTGACAGCAATTTTAAAAACTGACGCAAGATAGCCAGAATTTTTCAAAGAAAGCATCAGAACTTTTCTATTAACTCAAAAGTTGTAACCTCACTATCTATAATATCTTGATATTTTAAAAAGGATGATTCTATTTTATTAATTATAATGAAATGCAAATGAATGAATAAAAACTAATTTTAAAACTTTACATTCTGCCACAGAATCATGTTAATAATTCAGTATCCAGGATATAAATCAGCCAGTTTTTAGCAAACAAAAGGCCGGATACTAAATGTTTTAAGTTTTGCAGCCCAAGTGGCAAAGCTGAAGATGTACAGATCTCTGAGCTGAGCATGGTGGCACATGCCTGTAGTCCCAGCTACTCAGGAAGCCCAGGCAGGAGGACTGCTTGAGCCCAGGAGTTTGAAAGCCTGGGCAACATAGCAAAACCCTGTCTATACTGAAATATAGAATAAACTTTTAGAAAATATCCCATTGCCACTATTTAGCTCTTCCATTAACACTTGAAAGTAGCCAGATAGAAAATACAAGAAAGAATATTTGGCAGTATTTGAATAAAACTTTCTTTATGGCCATGATATTTGGATTTTCTTCTTTTGATTATTTTTAACCATTTAAAAATGTGAAAATATCCTTTGTTCATGTGTTGTATATACAAAAAATCAGTGGCAGGGCTGTAAATTGTGTTTTGCCAACCTGTGATTGGCGACTCCAACCAGTGAATAATCTCAAAATAGGGATAAAAGTTAGAGCTATAAGACTAAGTATTGATTATTTGAAAATCTGCTGATGATCCAGCTGAGGCTATTGCTTTCTTCCAAGTGCACCCAAGGCACTTGGCTCTTTCTGAAAGTTTCCTAAATAGGGACACTGAGTACTGACTTTCTGACAACTATTTGTAAATGGTCTTGGTCTCATCACCGTAAGGGAAGAGAATGCACAGCAATCTCCATCAAATTTCTACCCCGAAGAAACAAGCTGTTAGGATTTTCAGAAAGAGCAGTCATGTTTCAAAAATTATTCAATCTGAAATCTCTAGCTTCCCATAGGAAACTATAACTGAACAAGATTATCCTCTTCTTCTTTACCTCGTCGATGGGTTGAACAGTGTCCCCAAAAAAGATATGTTGACAATCTAATTCCTGGAACCTGTGAATGTTAAATTATTTGGAAAAAGGGGTCTTTGCAGATGAATTAAGTTAAAGATCTTCAGAAGGAGAGTTCATCCTGGATTATACATTGAGCCCTAAATTCAATGACAAGTGTTCTTACAAGAGAATACACAGTTTCTGACAGACAAAAGAGGAGAAGAATGTGGGAAGATAGTGTCAGAGATTGGAGACAGGCAGCCACAAGCCAAAGAATGCTAACAGCCACCAGAGGCTTGAAGCAGTAAGGAACAAATCTTTCTTGAATTTGTTGAGATGATCATCTGTTTCCCCTTTATGTTATTAATGGGTTGAATTGCATTGATTGATGTTTAAAATTGAAAAATCTCCTAAAAGTCATTATAAGTGAAATAAACCAGTCTCAGTAGACTATAAAATGTATCATTACATTTATATATATTTCAAAAACAGGCAAAACTAATGTAAGCTATTAAAAGTTCAAGTGTGATAACTAGCTTTGGAGAGAAAGAGGTAGGCATTTAGATTTACGGAATTAAGAAGAGGCTTTTAATTCTCAGCCATAATTTGTATTCTCATGATCTGTGTTTCTTCCTATATGCTATACTTCCAAAAAAGAAAAATAATTAACATATTTCAGTAAATATGGATTAATCAGTATCATTTGAAGAAGTCAATTCTCACAGAAAATCCATATGTGTTAATTTTATGATAATTCACATATGCTATTAATTCCCTTATTCATTCTCAAACAGAACATTAATGATAGGGAATAAATGATGTAAAATTATTTAACTTTGGGTGTTTAGAACTCGTTCAATATTAATAAAATTATTTCCAACAATGAAAATGGATGATTTTCAAAGATTTCTCTAGTTCTACTTTTAAAGATATGTGGAGAATTTTGAATAAACTAATCAAATTAATCAGTAAAATGTTTATCCGTTCAATTAGTAAAGGCTATTAAACATTAACAAAGTGATAAAATTAATTAGAGTTGTTAAACTAATACGTTGTTATGTAAAGTTTATCATGGCTTCTTCACTTTCTAGCTGTGTGACTTTCAGAATATTGTATAATCTATCTGAACCTGTTTATTCATTTTTAAAACTAGCAAAAATTGTAATAAATATCTCATTCTATCATTGTGGCAACTCAATAAAATAATCCACTAAAAAACAAAGCACAGCAGACAGCCAGCCTCACTGTGTGTGTCAAATAGATGAGAAATAAATGGAGCATTTATTTTTAGTTGTGTATTCTCCATCCAGATGTCAGTATTATGTATATATGTTAATTTTATAAGGAACAGTCTATAAACAGATATCTCAAATCAAAATTTCTCTCAAACAGTAGCTTGCTTGGCTTCATCTCACAGAATTTGAGGACATGAAGACAATGTGGATGCAGAAAATCCAAAATAATTATCACTGATTTTTGGTCTTATTTTTATACAATTCTAATTCTTTTTGATTTCTGAAAGTCTTTTCTTTCTGTTAATAAAATAACACCATCAACAAATACATAAGATGCAATTTTAATAATCATGACTTTACTTTTATAAATGGGTATTAACCTAATTTTTTACAGTACCAGACTGGCTTAAAATCTTGATTTGAACATTAGGTGAAATTTATATTTCTCATTGTAACATGTTAAAGCCTATCCTTCTGAACACACATGAGGAAAATAAAATACTAGGGCTTTGCAGTACTAGTCAATATAATAATAAAACTACAAAGAAATTTCTCCCAAAGAACTAGAATCCTCTATTTAGTATTTTTAAGTGTTTCATAAGCAAGGTGTCCAAAATATTTGTCTTAATTTGTCAAAGTAAACCCTTGGTAGATGTGAATTAATTAGATGCATACAGCATAATTAGTTCAGTAGCTGGAACTAAACAACTCTTGTCAATTTCCAAGAATGGACATGATCCAATTATAACCACAATCAGGATTTCTTGTACTTTTTCTAATAAATTTGTTTCACTTATTTAAAATCATGATTTTTTTTTACTTCATTTCTAAGCCAAGCTCTATAAAAAATAATTTATCAGTTTGGTAGATTATATAATTATCATCACATTTTAATTAATAATTTATAAAATATTTTAACTTTGTTGGTACAATTAGTCTAATTAAGAGTAGCTAGACATAATTTTGAAGTTACTGAATTGCCCTAATTAATCTAAGAAAAATATATTAAAACAAATTTTCTTCTGATTAATTGTGGTAACAAAGGCAGTAAGAAAAGAACACAGATCAGAAGTTTTATTTTTAAAGCTGTAAAAAATACAGAATCCAGTTGCAACTGAAATGCAGAGATTTTCCCTGTGAATTTCTTATTCACTGATATTCCCCAACTTTTAACATTTCATGACATTTTGCATACACACACATACACATGCATGCACACCTACTATATCATAGATTGGCCTTTTCGGAAATATTTGAGAGTGAGTTGTTAATACTTCCATGTTTTTCCTCAAGACATTCTCCTATATAACCTCCATATAACCTTCCAATTGAGGAAATAAATAATGATACATACTACCAGCCAATCCTCAGACCCCCTCATTGGTTACTTTTCACTGCTCCCAACAAGGCACTTTTTCTTCTGATTCAAGATTTCATCCACAAGCATAGCTCACATTTAGTTGTCTTATTTTATCCTCCTCAGTTTTCCCCCATTTTCCTGTTCTTCATTATTTTACAGTTTTACATTATGTATTAATTCTATCAGCCTGACTCTATTCAGTGTTTCCTCATGACCAGAGTCCTGGCCAGGCCATGCTTTCTGTGCAATATACCACCAAAGTGATGCTGTGTTCTTCTCAGTGTATCTCATCTGTGGGCACTGGACCTGTTACATCAGAGGTGGTACTAAACTTGGACACCTAGAAATGTTGGTGTCCTACAGGTTTTTTCACAAAAAGATCACCATTTCTCCTTTTGAAATTGAATATAATTATTTTGGAGCTATTTTACAATTAAACCAATATTCTGCTTCTCCCTTTCTCATCAAACCTCTACCCATTGACATCAGCCAGCAGCCTCCACTGATGACTGCCATCTAAATCAATTCCTATGATAGTTGACAAACAGAGGCATTCTATTTCTATCATTGTTTCTACATTATAAATTGGCACCCTGAGATATTAAAGGACCTCTCTTCTGACTTGTTACAGGCCAAACTGTGTTTTTCAAAAATGCATATGTTGAAGTCTAAACCCTTAGTACCTCTGAAAGTGACTATATTTGAATATAAGATTTTTAAAGAGATAATTAATTTAACATGAAGTCATTATGGTAGGCCGTTATCCAGTATGATTTATGGTTTTATTAGAAGAGGAAATTAGTGCACAATTTTTACGCAGAGAAAAGACAATGTGAAGACAGGAGAAAGAGTTCCATCTGGAAGCCAAGATGAGAGCCCTCAGAAGGAACCAAGTGGCTAACACCTTGATTTGAACTTCTAAGCACCAGAGTGCTCAGAAAATAAATTTCTGCTGTTTAAGCCATACAGTTTGTGATACTTTATTATAGCAGCCCTAGCTAGGACAATTTATTTCAGTCTGGAATCATAGATTCTTATTTTATTCATGGAACTTTATCCATTACTATAACTATTTACACTGATGCTTAAATCGTATCAGATTTAGCCATGGAGACACCCTTTAAAGAGGCTTCACTGTACTTTCACAAGTCTTGATTTTTCTTTGAATACTTCCTTATTTTCTGGCATAATAAGATGTTCCTGATTCACCCCTATTCCAGTCCTGGAATTAGACATTTCTGCAATAATTCATTGTTGATTTTAATGAAGGATGGTAAGTAGAAATTAAGATTTGGATATTCAGTATACTCTTTGTATCTAGGCCTTCTTAGCTGACATAGCCATGAAATATATGTATGTTGCACATTTTCACACATGCAATCATAATTATTTCTAAATCTATGAATGTATGCTATAAAAAGTGAGTTTGTATCAATACCCCTATTGCCTCCAAAATATTTACTTATTTGCTCGATGTTCTTATTTGTTGCATATAGCCAATCTCCCAACATCTTTGTTTCCTTTATCCTATACTTCCATTTCGCTTCTTCAATCCCCAAGCTTCTTGCAACTTTGAGTGTAAGCAGGCTGCCTCCATCTTCCTGACTATAATAAAGGCAAAAAGTAGGACATATAAAAGGAAGGATAGGAAAGAGAGAGAAAGAAGAGAAGAAATGGAACAATTGCTTGAATGTTTATATTTTTTAAAAGAAATGAACTTCATTGAGATGACTGCAACATGTATAAGTAGAATATTTACTATTCTTACTGTAGAAAATAGAAAAAGTGGCCTGGCTAATGCCAGGTTGAAATCCCTCCATGACCACGCAAGTGAAGTGCTGGATTTCTCCTGCTGCCACCACCAGCAGCAGTACCCTGACCTCAGCCAATTATTACCACTTTATAAACTTTATTGAGGAATAATTAAAGGACAATAAACTGCACTCATTTAAATTGTTCAATTCATTGGGTTTGACAGATATATTCACCCTTGAAATTATTGAAAATTCTATTCAGCAGTGAATCAACTCTACTCTCTGTAGGTCACATCTCATTTAACATTTTCTATGGTTATTCTCCAAAGACCAATAAACCTGACAAACTCAGAATCCCCACTGCAAATTCTATGCCTTTCTTTTTCCTTCCATTTCCTGTATGTAATAACTACCTCAAATTTCTATTATTACAACTTTGCCTAGATCCCACTGTCTTTTGTACTTTCAGGGTTTCTATCTGCTCCTGATAATAAAAGGCTTCTTTGAAACCCTTCCTCAGTATATTTCCTAACTGGAACAGCAGTTGGGGTGCCTTCAACAATCTTGCTGAAGAACATAGTATATGTTTATTATAACTATTTTATTTCTAACCTCCAGAAATTAGAATGGGTAAGCCTTCACAACATTCTGGGATATATTATTTCTCTGGAGAAGAGATTATATGTGTGTGGGATTGTGCACACTAACACACACAGATGTATATTATTAGGATATACTGTAAAAATATATGAAGCCATTTCATCATTCATTATTTTTATTTCATCCACTAGTTTTTTCAAAAAACCATACTTGGTTTTCTTTGTAAAAAATTTTACTCCCCTCCAAGAAAGATTAAATCTTATCTGCAATACCTAATGAGGAAAGTTGCCCACAGGATTTGGGTGTATTAGAAAAAAATAAATGACCTATATATATTCCTGAAAACAAAAAAATACACCAGACTTTCTTTTGCTATCCAGAACCTAGTTTAAAACCTAAATCAAACAACCTGTTTAGCCACCAGGCTACAAAATCATTTTAATTCATTCTTTGAAGAATGAGCAGTGTTGATGCTGAAGAGGCTTGAATGGAATGATTTTGTCTCTGCTGATTTCTACATAATCAGCAAGAGCTGTCCTTCTTAAGCCCAATGTCTTGGACACTTACCTGCTCTAACAGTTATTAAACAAATATTTATTCCATGCATTCTATGTTAATGATAAGACAAGAATAAAATTGTAATGCTGATCTCAAGCCGATTACAGTATAATGGGTGAATTTAAAATATAGTCCCAGTATTCATGGGAAATAAACAATGGAAAATAAGCAATGCTAAATGCTGCAGGAGAAACAACTAATATTAAAGTGTTAGTCATGTTCTTAGAGGCAATTTGCATTGTCCTTCTTTGTTTTTTACTTACCGTGCTTTCTCTTTTTCCCCATGCCTGGCTTCCAGCCTCCCAGTGGATTAAATATTTTCTCTATTCTATTGATTCCTTATCTTCTTTGGCATTTGCATTGTGGTGGGGAAAGCTATTAGTTCTCCAATAACCATTCTTTTTCTCTTAGAGTGTATAGTGATATACCCTCTAATTTTTAGAATGATAAATAGTCACCTATACCACAGTGTAAGTCAATGTTGCTGAGCCATGTGACTAAAATCTTGAGAGACAGATTTAAGCCAAATATCCTATGTCCAATTTATTATAAGACAAATGGCTAGTAGCCTATGCTCCTCAACTCCATTTTTTTTTTCTTTCCTAGTTCCTAATGGATGCACTATAGGTAGATATTTGGAACTGGAGTCAATGCTTTAAGTCATGAGAGGAATTTGGAATGCTACACATGGAGTAGGCAAAAGAGAGGAAGGTTAGATCCCTAGGGAAGTAAGAGAGAAGAATCATTATGTGATGGTTAATCTTATGTGTCAACTTGACTGAGCTAAGGGATGCCCAGATAGCTGCCAAACTTATTCCTGAGTGTGGCTGTGAAGATGCTTTGGAAATATTAGTATTTGAAGTGATAGACTGAGTAATGATATTAATAATTACCCTCACCAAGGCCAGTGGGCATCATCCAATCCATTGTGGGCCTAAACAGAACCAAAACTCAGAGAAAGAGATTTTTCTTTCTTGGCTGTTGATGAGATATTTATCTTCTCCTACTCTCAAATATTCATGCCCCTGCCTCTCAGGGCTCAGATGTGGACTGGGATTTACATCATTGGCACTCCTGGTTCTTAGGCTTATAGCTTTGAACTGGAGCTGCACCCTCAGCATCCAGCTTGCAGATGGCAGCTCATGGGACTTCCCAGTTTCCATAATTAAGTGGACCATTTTCTTTTAATTCATCTTTTTACATATCTATTTATGTATCCTATTTCTCTGTTTAGGTTCTGTTTCTTGGAGAACCCTGACTAAGACACATCACAATAGTTCTGGGGACTTTCATGTGAGATAAATTTAAACCATTGACATTTTGATTTGATCATCCCCAGTCAAATCTAATCATTGTGACACACTTCTGAGAACATACAAACCTTAACCTCACAAGATAGGAACCTCATCACAAATTTACTTCTTTCTACATGTTCTATTTTTTTTTAATTTTCCTTTTAGATGAGTACAAAAATATGTATTATTTTACATTCTTATCTGAACAGAAAGAAGTTCATTATTCTATTTGCTTACCATTGTTTTTGCTATCTATTTTCTTTCTTCTGAATTCATCCATTCATCCTCCATCGAAGACATTATTCAGAGTCCTTCAGGGATAGTCTGTTAAAGATAAATTTACTAAATACCTTCTTGACCATTTTATTCATTATTCAAATTGTGAGATGCAAAGCAATTTGTCTGAAGATAAATTTATTAAATCAAAGTTTATTTTTCTCTATTGCTTTGTAGAAGATGCTCATTGTTTTCTTGATCCAAGTACTGATGACAGTAATTCTGAAGTCAGTATGAATTTTATTGCTGTGTAGGTATTTTATGTTGACTCTGCCAGCTTTGGGGATTTTCCTTCTCTCTTGAAAAACAATCGTAATATTTTATAATTTGTAGGTTTTTTTTTCAGCTTGATTGGTGCTTATTGAAGTCTTTCAATCTGAGGATTGTGTCTCCCTTTCATTATGGAAAATTCTCAGCTTTCATGTCTTCAGTAATTATATCACTATCTTATTCTTTATTCTCTACTGCTGAAACACTGCCAGAGAAAGGTTAGTGCCTCTCTATCTATTCTTCTTCTCTTGTTTTTTCTATTTACTTTCAATTTTATTCTGATGCCTTGTGTGTTGGGAAAATTTACCTCTCTAATTTTTCATATAATTAATATTTGTTTAGTTATATGCATTCTACTACCCAATCCACATAATTATTTTTTATTTTAGTAATTATATATTTTATTTCTGCACCCTCCAATAAATTCTTCTTTTAATTGCCAATTATTTTCTTTGTAAATGTGACACCCTAATTTAATCTCTGAACAAATTCATTGAATTTATTTTAAATATCCCTTTTTCCTTCAGCCTAACAATTTGTTGCCTTAGATGGTCCTAGCACACACCTCAATGATTTGGTAGTTATTGACCAAAAGCTCATTTGTGCAGTTGAGAATACATGCTAGACTGTGGGCTATTAAGGCTTGTGATTTCCACCTGGTGAACAGAAATAAGTACTTCTGGGACTCATATTCACCTCTGTGGGAGTAAGAGATGGGAAAGATATACGATAGGATTCAATCTCAAAAGCTATTTTTTGGTCTTAATTTCTCACAGCTTTTTCAGTCATCCAGGACACTGTTCTGGCCATGAAATTCCGTGAAGAAAAGAAGAATACTTGTAATGTTTATTGACTTTTGGATTCCAAGTTCAAACAGTCATTCTCCCAATCAAATATATCTTTTATACATTTTTATAGGTGTACTGTTGGGAAGCTTTCAAAAACTTTCACTGAAACTTCACGGAGATTCATAGATTGTATTTTGTGGAAAGTTGATTCTATTTTGAAAAAGGAATGGTTAACTTATGCCACAAATTGATTACTTTCCTTTTGATAATGCAGCTGTTGGACAAAATTTATTTTTTCTCCAGAACATTCCATATTCAAAAGCTTAGGCAAACTTTAAAAAATGTGCTAACCACCTAACAAATAACTCAAAAATAATATCAAACTCTTACAACAATTGGTAAATTAATATTCCAAAAAATACATTCTCGCATCACAAATATGAGTAAATTTCAAAACACAGATAACTAAATATCATCTGGTAGCATCAACAGTTATTCTTGGTTTGGAAAACAACTATAAATCCAAGTTTTTTAAAATCAACACAAACACTGGCCTTCACTTCTCTGAAATGTTTTCCTGATAAAGTATAATTAATGCCACATATTTCACAATAATATTACCATTTGTAATAGTTATTTCTTCTTTATAGTAACACATAGACTTAAACTTCCTCTATAATCATCCATGCTCCTACTTTTTTTTTTTCCCCAGATGGAGTCTTGCTCTGTCACCCAGGCCAGAGTGCAGTGGCATGATCTCGGCTCAATGCAGTTTCTCCCTCCTGGGTTCAAGCAATTCTCTTGCCTTAGTCTCCTGAGTAGCTAGGATTACAGGTGCCTGCCACCATGCCCAGCTATTTTTGGTATTTTAGTAGAGATGGGATTTCATCTTGTTGGCCAGGCTGGTCTCATGCGGCTCTTTGCATGAATTTCCATCCTTTTCTGGTAAGATGGAAATAACAATTCTTTTTTAAATGTTAAATATAAATTCAAATACAGTAGAGTGTGTAGATTGTTAATATATAGTTTGATGAGATTTGGCATGTATATATAAATCAATGCATCCAGGACCCCAGTAAAAAAATATTATATTTCCTTTACCCTGAAAATTTCTCTCATATGCCTGTTTTTGTATTGGCCATACCTCAACACAGGTAGTCACTATTCTTATTGATACCAACATAAATAAATAATTTTTATTTGTCATAGAACTTCATATTACTGGAATCCTAAAGAGTGTGTACTTCTTTGTGCCTCTGGTTTCTTTTGCTCAACTTAATGACTTGAGATTAAGCTATACTTTACACATAGCATTAGCTGATTCTGTTTCATTGCTGAATGGAATACCACAATGTTCCACTCATTCACACAATGAACATTTTTTTCTCCCCAATTTTGGCTATTACAGAGATGGCTGCTCTGAAATTCATACAGAAGCCTTTGTGTAGACATATTTTTCTTCCTCTTGGGTAAATATGTAGGAGGAGAATTTATGGATCAAATGGTAAGTGTATGTGATTTTATTAAAAGCTTCCAAATTGTTTCCCAAAGCAATTGTATCACTTAGAACTCCCATCAACTTAATGACATTAAGCATCATTTTATGTACTTACGACCCATTTGAACTCTGCTTTTGTGAAGATTTTATATTTTGGTATTTGATATGGTTTGGATCTGTGTCCCTGCCCAAGTCTCATATTAAATTATAATCCCTAATATTAGATGTGGGGCTGATGGGAGGTGATTAAATCATAGAATTGAGTTTCTCCCATTTGTGTTGTTCTCATGAAATAATTCTCACAAGATCTGGTTGTTTAAAAGTGTATGGCACCTCTCACTCCTCCCAGCTCTTGGTCCTGCTTTGGCCATGTAAGATATGCCTGTTTTTCCTTCCCTTTCCGCCATGATTGAAAGTTCCCTGAGGCTTCCCTAGAAGCTGAGCGGATTCCAGCATCATGTTTCCTGTATAGCCTGTGGAACTGTGAATGAATTAGAACTTTGTTCTTTATAAATTTCCCCATATCAGTTATTTCTTTATAGCAATGCAAGAACAGACTAATACAGAAAATTAGTGCTGAGTAGTAGAGCATTGTTATAAAGAAACCTGAAAAATGGGGAAGCAACTTTGGAGCTGGGTAACAGACAGATGGTAGAGGAGTTTAAAGGGCTCAGAAGAAGACAGGAAGATGAGAGAAAGCTTGGAACTTCATAGAGATTGGTTAAATGGTTGTGACCAAAATTCTGGTAATGATATAGACAGTGAAGGCCAGGCTGAGGAGGTCTCAGATGGGGATGAGGGACTTATTGAGAACTGAAGCAAAGGTCACTTTCGTTATGCTTTAGCAAAGAGCTTGGTTGGATTGTAACCCTGCCCTAGTGATCTGTGGAAGTTTGAACTTGAGAGAGATGATTTTGGATATCTGGTAGAAGAAATTTGTAAGTAGCAAAGCACTCAAGAAGTGACCTGACTGCTTCTAACAACCTATGCTAATATGTATGAAAATTGCACCCTGGCCATGTGGTAGAAAAGGAAATTCCATTTTCAGGGGAGTAATTCAAGCCAGCTGAAGAAATTTGCATAACCAAAAATTAGGCAAACTAAATTTGCATAACTAAAAGGAGATACCCAATGCTTTGGGAGCCGACCCCTTGCATCAGTGCCCTTGATGTCAGACACGGAGTCAAAGGAGATTATTTTAGAGCTTTAAGATTTAATAACTGCCCTGCCGGGTTTTGGACTTGCATGCGACATGTAGTTCCCTTCTTTTGGTGGATTTCTCCCTTTTGTAAGGGGAACTTTTACCCAATGCCTATAACCCCATTTTTTCCTGGGAGTAACTGACTTCTTTTTCATTTTACAGGCTCATGGACAATGGGGAAAAGGCCTCAAAGTCATTCCAGAAACTTCCATGGCAGTCCGTCCCTTCAGAGGCCCAGAGACCTACAAGTAAAGAATGGTTTCATGGGCTGGGATCAGGGCCCCACTGCCCTGAAGAGTCTCAGGACACTACTCCTTACATCCAAGCCATGGCTAAAAGGGGGCCAGGTATAGCTTGGGGTGCTGCTTCAGATTGTGCTAGCCATAAGCCTTGACAGTTTCCATGTGACATTAAGCTTATGAGTGCACAGAATGCAAGAATTGAGGTTTGGGAGCCTCCACCTAGATTTCAGACGATTTGTGGAAAAAAGCATGAATGTCCAGGCAGAAGCTTGCTACAGAGGAGTAGCCCTCATGGAGAAACTCTAGTAGGATGGTGTGGAGGGGAAATGTTGGGTTGGAACCCTCACACAGAGTTCCCACTGGAAAACTGCCTAGTGGAGCAGTAAGAAGAGGGCCACCAGACACTGGAATGGGTAGACCTACCAACAGCTTGCACCCTGTGCCTGAAAAAGCCACAGGCACTCAACACCAGCCCATGAGAGAAGCTGTGGGGGCTGAACCCTGCAAAATCACAGGGGTGGAGCTACCCAATGCTTTGGGAGCCCACCCCTTGGATCAGTGCCATTGATGTCAGACATGGAGTCAAAGGAGATTATTTTAGAGCTTTAAGATTTAATGACTGCCCTGCCGGGTTTCGGACTTGCATGGGACATGTAGTTCCTTTCTTTTGGCGGATTTCTCCCTTTTGTAAGGGGAACTTTTACCCAATGCCTATAACCCCATTTTTTCCTGGGAATAACTGACTTCTTTTTCATTTTATAGGCTCATAGGGAGAAGAGACTAAGACTAATCTTGTGTTGGATGAGACTTTGGACTTTGGACTCTTAATGTTGGAATGAGTTAAGACTTTGGGAGACTGTTGGGAAGGCATAATTTTATTTTGCACTGCAAGAAGAACATGAGATTTGGGAAGGGCCAAGGGTGGAATGATATAGTTTAGATCTGTGTCCATGCCTGAATCTCATGTCAAATTATAATCCCCAATTTTGGAGGTGAAGCCTGGTGGGAGGTGACTGGATCCAATCACAGCAGTAACTTTTCCCCTTTGGTGCTTTCTTATAATAGAATTCACAAGAAATATGGTTGTTAGAAAGCATGTGGCACCTTCCCCACTAGGTTCTGCTCCAGCCATTTAAGACATGTATGTATCCGCTTGGCATTCCATCATGACTGAAAGTTTCCTGAGGCCTCCCCAGAAGCAAGGCAGATGCCAGAATCATGTTTCCTGTACAGCCTGCAGAACTGAGAGCCAATTAAACCTTTTTACTTTATAAATTACCCAGTCTCAGATATTTTTTATAGCAATGTGTAAACAGATTAAAACAGTATTCTTATTAAGGTGAATGTTTTATAATTCTGGAAAAAAGAATTTTGGTCAGATACATGTATTGTGATATTTTCTCTCAATCTGTGGCTTTGTGGCTTACCTTTTTTATATTTATTTTGTTCCCTATCTTTTTAAGGTATTTTGTTTGTTCTTTGTTGGCCTACCCTAAAGTCTCCAAGATTAACTGCCTTTTTGTTCTTCTAAATTGTTTTACAACTTTATTACATGTAGGCCTTACAATCTATTACAAATTAATTTTTCTCTGTGGTATGTGGAAGAGTTCATGATTTCTTTACTTTTGATAGGGATTTCCAATGTTTCAGCATCATATGCTGTAAAAAGGTCTCATTTAACCATTGAGTTACTTTGATCCCGCTGTAAATGCAATGTCCACATGGCCTTGGTTAGTATAGCTTTAGAGTAAGCTTTAAAATCAGATTAACATGAATTCCCAATATTATTATTTATTTCAGATTGTTTTGGTTCAAAATTCACTTGTTTCTTTTAGTAGCTTTTAAAAAGTTTTTTTTTTTTTAGTATTGGTTAATATAGTATTTTTAGTATTGGTTAATATCTTTCATAAATAGTTTTACTTCCTGCTTTACAATCATTATGACTTGTTCTCTAGAAATAGGGTTGTGTTCACTTTCCTTTATTTTCTAACCTCTATATTTATTTTTAATTTGCAGATAATATTGTATGTATTTATCATGAACAATCTGATATTTTAAGATACACAATGATAAAAGAAAAACTTCAGCCAAATTAAATTTAAAGGAGTGTAACTGAGGAATGAAGGATTCAAGAATTGGGCAGTTTCCTGAGCCAGAATAAGCTTGGAGACTCCAGCGTAGCCACGTGGAGTGGCTTGTCCATAAGATTCATGGACAGAAAAAAGAAAGTGACATACAGAAAACGCAAGTGAGGTACAGAAATAGCTAGTTTGGTTACAGCTCAGTGTTTGCCTTATTTGAACATGGTTCAAACAGTCAGCTACATTTAATGGCCAAAACTCAGTGACTGGCACAGGTGTGGGCTATAGTTTGTGTCTCCACTTGTTATATTTCATGATGTACAGAGAAACTTTTAGGTCGAACTTAAATATTTAAAAAGGAAGCTTTACATTAAACCTGATTTAACAACATACATTGTGAAATGTTTAGCTAATTAACAAATGCATTACTTCATACAGTTATATTTGTGGGCTCCTCGCATGTTTTAAGAATACAATATATCATCATTAACTGTAGTCATCCTGCTGTACAATAAATCTCTAGAATTTATTCTACCTATCTAACTATATTTATGGATCTTTTAACCAACTTCTCCCCATTTCCGCCTAGCCCACCATTCTTCCTAACTACCTCAGTCTCTGGTAACACTAACTTCCTTCAGTATACTCTGAGAAAACTAATTTTTAAAATCTCTCCTAATAAAGTATTTGAAGACATGGGTCTCTAAGAACTGCTTTAGCTACATTCCACAAATTTAGATGTGTTATGTGTTCGTTTGTATGCAGTCAATATATTTTCTTTTTATCTTTGTGGTTTCTTTTTACACTCGTGGTTTATTTAGAGATGTTTGTCTTAATTTTCTAATAATTATTTTGAAATATCTTTTCTATTTCTGTCTTCTTTTTTTTTTTTTTTTTTAGACAGATTCTTGCTCTGTCACCCAGGCTATAGTGCAGTGGCACGATCTCAGCCAACTGCAAACTCCGCCTCCCAGGTTGAACTGATTCTCCTGTCTCAGCCTCCTGATCAGCTGGGATTACAGACGTGAGCCACCAAGCCCAGATAATTTTTTTTTTTTTTGTATTTTCAGTAGAGATGAGGTTTCACCATGCTGGCCAGGCTGATCTCGAACTCCCAACCTCAAGCGATCTGCTCACCTTGGCCTTCCAAAGTGCTGGGGTTACAGGCTTGAGCCACCGCGCCTGGCCCCTATTTCTATTTTCATTCCACTGTTTACAGAAAACATATACTGTAAGTTTTTTTTTTCAAATTTATTAAGTCTGTTTCATGGCCCAGCAGACGGTAAACACTTAGAATAAGGGATTGTCACATTTTCCTAAATTCTGTGGCACTCCCAACATACGATTCCAGCAATGGGCAGGAATGAAATTTCTGGGAAATTACTTCAGCCTTTTAGTAGTCCCTTTCCCCTTGACTCCTTGAGGAATTGCTCATTCATGCACAATTCTGGGATCTGCCACACATTTCAGGGGAATTTACATATATCTGATAGGGATTCTCTTTCTGTGGCTCCCTCGTTTCTGGATTATCTGTCCACAATTCATCTCTAAATTAGCATTCCCAAACTCCATCCTTAGACTTCTTATGCCAAAAAGACCAAATTTCTCCTTGATTTCTATCTAATTTGTACTACAAAATTGTAAAGTTCTCCCAGAACAAAAATTTTATAAACACAAATCTCACCTGGTGTGATTCCTTTCTGTCAAGAATCCAATTTCATTTTTTCTGCTTTTAATCTGCTATTCATTCTAATAAAAAGTCTCTGCGAGGCTTTCTATCTGTTATTCATCATAATTTTTCTGGAGTTTACAACAGTTATTTGCAGTGGATTAATGTGATAAATGTTACTCTGCTATTATAAAAAGCAGAACTTCAACACTGAAAGTATCTTCTACCTGGCTAAAATAATAATAGATTACAAGTTTTGAGTGAGTATAGAGCCTCCATTCTCATTACTTTACACATATAAACAAATGTAATCCTTAGAAGAGCTCAGAAGTTAGTTTTAGTATGATCTCTATTTTGTGGATGAAAAAACAGGGAATTTTTTTTTAACCAAAACCACAGAACTATCAAGTAAAGAAATTTGTTTTGCAACTTAGTAAAACTTCTTCATAGCCCACACTTGTGACCAGTTCTCCATAATGCTGCTTATAAATTGAATATCTCTCTACCACCTTTTTTTCCAAATAATGTATCCCTAATGCTTTTTTTACACTTGTCAATAAAATGCATTCTTTTTTCTTACATGGAGAAAACTCCTATTTGTCCTGTAAGGCATTGCTATAATGCTGCTGCCTCTGACATTTTCTCCTCTGCCATTGTGCCCTGACTGCTATTTGTTCCTTGTATGTTTGTTCTCAATGCCTTTATCAGAGCATCCACATACTCTACTGTAACCATTTGATGAATTTATTGCACATTTACCAAGTGGAAACAGGGCTCTGGAGACAAAGTAATGAGTAAAGTATTTCCTGCCTTTTTAGAGCTTGAAGTCCAAAGAGAGAATTTCAATTAATAGTTGAAATGGTTGGTCCTGCCAACACAATGATTTCAAAGTTCTACACTCTAGAACTATAAAATAATATGTAGTTTCTGTTGTTTTAACCCAGTTTGTAGCACTTTTTAAATGAGAGCCCTAGGAAACTAATACAGAGTTTAGAGGTAAGCAAGAATCAAATTACATAGGACCAGTTGGCTTCCATGTTTATTTGTTTGTTTTTGCTCGAAACCATGAATTCCTAATTATTCCTGGTTTTCTTCCCCTGTCCTTTCCCTTGAGTGGGCTCTTGGCTAATCTCTGCATGAACAATGACTTGCCAGTATCTGGGAGGGGTTACATGTGCCATTTGGTGGCTGAAGTTATGCACATGCTCTATTAGGGCAATTTTCCCTTACTGGTCTAGCACCCCAGAGGAAGGTCACATATGAGTCAAACTCCACCATTTTGTCCCTTACTGTGCATGCCTGGACAAGACCCCAGAGGAAAGTCAAATTCTCCCATTTTGCCCCTTACTTCGCATGCCTGGATATGTCCTCAGAGGATGGTCAAACTCTGCCATTTTAAGTTCTTGTCAGGAAATTTTTGTCCACAAGCTCAAGATGTCTCCTGTTGTTAGGAAATTTCTCCCTTCCCATCACCAGCATCCTTACATTTGCTTAATAATCGCCTGGCCGTCACCAGACATTCTTTCAGGCCCTATCCTGCCCTTCTCAGATGTGCCTATCTGCTTACTCTAACAGCACCACAACACAAGGGTGCTGGTGTGTATAGTCAAGGAGCTTGAATTCACAGAGCCAGCAGCTTGCCTGTGGAAAATAATTAGTGGGAGGTTCAGTTCTTATCAATACTTGGTCACAATGGAAGTTTTCTCTTGTTAGAAAAAAATGCCTGATAAATGAAAAATGCCAGTTCATATAATTTGCTTTATATATTCTTTTTTTATATTTGATAGAAAGTGCCCCCAAATTGAAGTTACCAACTACAGAAAGTATATGTGTAAAGCAACATGTTTTATAAATTCCAAATATTAAATAAAAATGCAATTTTCTTTCAGCCAGTTGTAAAGAGATGCAATTACCTCTATAAAAAATAATAAAATAAAATCAAAATTATTGTTCTTTGCAGAAGCAAGCAGAGTGACTATCCAGAGATGGGAGATGAAAATAAGTATTATAGAGGTGTATTTAAAAATGAATGAAAACAAATACTATGTAATTTTTCTCTATATTTTAATGTTAATGTTATATGGCTGCATTTAAAATTATTAATTTGCCCAGGCACGGTGGCTCATGCCTGTAATCCCAGCACTTTGGAAGGCCAAAGTGGGTGGATCACTTGAGGTCAGGAGTTTGAGACCAGCCTAGCCAACATGGTGAAACCCTGTTTCTACTAAAAATATAAAAAATTAGCTGGGTATGGTGGTGGCCTCCTGTAATCCCAGCTACTCAGGAGGCAGAGGTAGGAGAATCACTTGAACCTGGGAGGCAGAGGTTGCAGTGAGCCAAGATCACGCCATTGCACGCCACCCTGGGTAACAAGAGTAAAACTCCATCTCAGTAAATAAACAAACAAATAAATAAATAAATAAATAAATAAAATTATTAATTTGTATTCACAAACTAACCTTTGTTTTACAATTCTATATTATTTTCTTAAAGAAGGTCTCCAAATCTGTACAAGTTTCGGTCTTTACAATACCTAGAATATTAGGCACTTCACATAGACTAATAACATAAAAGTATCAGGGCCAATAGGAGAGACTGGCTTCTAATTTTACCTTAGCCCCAATACATAGGTTTCTGTCCTAGAATGTTCCCCCTCTTTATTCACATTTTGATCAGACAGCAATTTTGTAATTTCTACCTGGACACTTTGGTGTTTGCTTTACTTTTCATCTCTAACACAACTACTTCTATAAAAAAAAAAAGACTAGGAGAAAAATATTCACATTTTACAGGGATCTATATTTATTAAGCGCCTCATACATCCCTATTCTATTACTTCACACTATTAGCCTCAGCTTTTGTATACTCTATTGGATTATGTCAGTCACTACTAACACATAACTAAAATAGATGCCTACAGTTGAAAAAGTGCTTTGAATACTAAAAACATTATTGAAAAAAAAAGTTGAAAAACCTAGAATATTTTTTTCTCAAAATGGGCCAGTAAACAAATTCACCTTTTAGTAAAAATGAGTGTTGGAACTGTTCCCACTTGAGTGACATTAACGTTAACTTTGATTGTGGTGATAATTAGATCTGTGCTCTATCCTGAGGTCCTACATCTGGTAAATTATTTTCTTGACTGAACTAGATTCCAGTCAGCAAGGACAACAGAAGGCACTCCATGCCTGAGGGCATCTCATCTGGCCACTTCTCTTTGACCTGTGAACTCCTACAGAGTAGTGTCTTGTACTTCCCCCACACTACATGACTGAATTTTGTATCCATTTATGACCTTTACTCAGCCATCAAATATGAATAAGGGATAGACAGGGGCTCTCATATCCATAGTGGAACCAGTTCATCACATAGATGGTTGAGTCATTTATAGAAGCATTCTTTAAATTGTCTTTGTGACTGTCTCTTTACTTGCGATGGAAAAGGGATACATCTAAATGTGTTTATGAATAGTAAATAATATTGGAAGAAAAACATTTTCTATATCTATAGACATAAATTGTATACAAGAAATAGAGGGAATTTCTGTGGCTCCTCTATATTTCTAAAAGTTTGCCAATATTACAGTGAGATCCCAGAATAATTGGTTATTTGTCCTTTCTGAGGTTAGAATCCACTTATTTATTTACGTTTATGTATACATCTACCTCCACTCATGATATAATGCTGAAAGTGCTGCCTGAGTCAAGCTGTAGTTTCTAGAATTCTTCAACAATTGTATGACCAACAATAATTAGGTCATACACTATGGTTGACTCAGTGACATCTGATCAAGGGACCCACATAACAGAAAAGGATGCCACTAAATGTGCCCACTACGGAGTAAGAAATAAAAAAACTAATATCTTTGACTAAACCTAATTCCTTTATATAATGAACACTAAAATGATTCTTTTCAGAAACTATTCAAGTCTTTGAAAAAGCAGAGACTTTACCGTGGTAGCTGAAATTCCTTCTTCATGGTAAGTCACTCTTCCATAGCCAATCTATGATTGGATTCAGGAATGAGTTGTGAATAAAAGAAACAGAAATCATGTCTAATCAATAGGTTTCCTAAACCCTGAAGCATTTGGGAGCATTCCTATGATAAACAACCTGAGTGAAACTCTGACTAGAAAGAATTAAAATGCTCATTTTACTAAAAACCCAAGTTCAAAGTTGAGATAAACAATTGAGACTCACTGAGAAAAAAAAATCGATTGGAAAAGATAAAAATGAAGCATAGGGTTTTAAGAGAGTAACTATCTATATACCTCTTCCATCCAAATTATTGGAAGCCCTTTGTTAGTAATACTATGATCAATTCAATATGTGTTTTTGAAAATCCACTATGGGCATATACTGTGTTAGGTAAAGTTGAACTATGGTTATAAAATAATTAGCATACAGTGTATCAAATAGTTATTTATTTAGATCAAGAACCCCCTTGCTCACATGAAGGATACAAATATAACTTCACATTAGCCATCTGGAAGCCAAAGATTTAAAAAATAAAATAAAAAGTCTAGCAAGGGTCTGAAAAAAACAGATAATATATGTTATCTATTAGAATAGGAGCATAGGCTAAAATTCAATATGTATTTCTTCTCTAGTCATCTAACTAATACCAAAGTGCTGTCTGGTTGCTGGAAAACTTGTTCATTATTATGCAAACAATGCTGAGAATGAATATTCAAATCTTTTGTGCATAGCTTCACTCTGTAAGGCAATAGCCCAATTTTTGACAATTAAGAAAGATCACAGTTTCGATAATCAGATATGTTGGGAAAACAAAAACAAAAGAATAAAATAATCTAACACAATTAACAATGCCTTCTGTACTTCATGGTCCCCAGACAACAGATTTCAAACAAGGAAGTATTACGTTTGTGTCTTTTGTGTGCATCATAGCAAGAAAAGAGTTTGGTTGATATGTGCTTTACTTGAAATCACCAGTTGACTGGTGGGGCAGGTTGTGAAGTAAGCAAGTACACAAAGATTTTCAATCCATCTTCTGTTAAGTTCTTTGGTGTCATTATACTATTGATGTGAGAATCATAAGCAGTTTACACTTAAATGTCACTGTTCAAACTGATAATAATATAAGTCTAGTCCACCTGGAAATGGTCTTTTATTGTCTTAGAAACTGTGAGCAAAGAAGCACCTTTTTGGTTAAAATCAGGGCCAAGATTCCCTAGACTGGATATATCATTATATAATGCCTGTGATATCACAGAGCCTAAATTTGGTCTAGACATGTCCTAATGGTATGGAGGAAACTTAAGCCTTGCAAGCCGATTGAATGGAGAACTAGGCACCCCACAACCACCAACAATGCACATGTATATTAAAAAAAGGTCTTTACCAAAGAGGAAGTCAAGGAGATAAATACCCTTTCATCAACTCAATCATGGCTCCACCAAACAGTGGTATCTCTACAGCTGCTGTAATTATGATAATCTTGTCTTTGTTTTTCAAAGCATGTCCCAAGATTCAAATAAATCTTTAATAAGAAGCTGCTTACCCAAGATGTCTGATGAGACCTACAAAATAAAGACTATTTTGAATACATAACTTACATGATTTCTATAGATCACCACTAGGGTAAGCAGTGTCTTCTCTGGGTTATTTCTTTATAGAAGTATAAAAAGACCCTGCTCCATATATAGAAAGTTGGAAAAAGTCACCTAACCTAAGGCTTCAACGTTCTAGTGAATATACATCAATAACAACTAGGATCATGTCATTATTGTGTTACTCTCATCTCTTCAGCCAACATAATCAATTCATAGAGTCTTAAGTTTCTCACGCTCATTAATAGAAAGAAAATGCAGCCTCACTAACCACTCATTGTATATAAAAATGTACAGGTATCTATAATAATAATTGACAGCTCTCTGTGTATAATATAATGCAGGTCAGGAAAAGTCACACAAAATTTGATGACACCAATAACATCATAGACCTAAGAGGAAAAAACAGATATATCCTGCCTGATGACCCTCCATAGAACCTCCCTACATGGACTATTTACCATGTTTGAATATCCAGCAGTTTACTTATTTTAATTTAGTGTGGTTTTCATTAACAGTATAAATCAGCATCCGATTTTCTTCTAAAAATTAAATATTCAAGGAGACATTCTGAAAGACAAATAAAATTTGCATAGCAAGATGCTAAAAATCTAAATCTAGGTTAGCAGCAAATTAAAAGACTTAAACATGCTTGCTAGAGTAGAAAGTTATCTTAGTTCAGTTAAACACAGCTTGTCATATATCCACCCTGGAATTATCAGGTTGTACTGCAGCAAAGCATGAGAAGCAGTATATCAAAAATACGGGAATTATAATAGCTGTTCTGTGACCTCTGGAAAAACCAGATAATCTGCTCCGACTTAAGAACCCCAAGAGACAAAGGGGTAAAGTGTTCTAAAATCAAACTGAAAAAGATTTAAATATCAGATCTGGTTATATTGGTTACAAAGTCCACTTTATCCCTTGTGATCTTCTTTGGGCAAAAGCAAGTAGAATAAAGTTATATTATTGGAGTTTTTATTAAAATTTTTAAAAGGTGAAAATTCCAAGATATATTGTATAGTTTTTCAATCCAAGATGCTATTGATAAGATACATTTTAATCTCCAAATTGCTAGAAAGCAAAATCAGTGGGCCTCTTAGCGCACTCCCTTTTAACCACATCTATGCCAACATCTGTTGGGTTTTTTTTTTTTTTAACTTTTTAATAACAGCCATTCTTGCAGGGGGTAGGGTAGTATTCCATTTTGGTTTTAATTTGCATTTCCCTGATCATCAGGGATGTTGAGCATTTTTTATATGTTGGTTGGTCATTTATAATATCTTCTTTTGAGAAATACCTACTTGTGTAATTTGCCCACTTGTGAAGAGCCTATTTAGTTTTATGTTTCTGATTTGAGTTACTTGTAGATTCTTGATATTGCTCCTTTGTCAGACACATAGTTTGCAGATATTTTCTCCCAGTCTGTGGGCTGTCTGTTTACTCTAATGATTCTTTTGCTGAATGGAGGCTTTTTAGTTTAACTGTGTCCCATTTATTTATTTATTTTTGTTTTAGTTGCATTTGCTTTTGAGGTCTTAGTCATGAATTCTTTGACAAGGCCAAGTCAATGTTCAGAACAGTAATTCCTAGGTTATCTTCTAGAATTTTCATGGTTTCAGGCTTTAGACCTAAATCTTTGATCAATCTTAAATAGATTTTTGTTTAAGGTGACCTATCTGTGGTTAGCCAGTTTTCCCAGGATCATTTATTAAGTAGGATGTCCTTCCCCAGTTTATGTTTTTGTATACTTTGTTGAAAATCTGTTGGTTTTATGTATTTAGCTTTATTTCTGGGTTCTCTCTGCTGTTTCATTTGTTCGTGTCTAGTTTTATTTACACCAGTATCTTTGTTTTTTTTTTTTTTTGAGACAGCATCTCACACTGCTCACCGCTGCCCCAGGCTGGAGTACAACGGTGCAATCTCAGCTCACCGCAGCCTGGACATCTCAGGCTCAAGTGATCCTCCCACCTCAGCCTACTTCGTAGCTGAGACTACAAGTGCATGCCATGACACCTGGCAAATTCTGGAATATTTTATAGGACTAGGTTTTGCCATGTTGCCCAAGCTAGTCTTGAACTCCTATGCACAAGAAATCCTCTCACTTCTGCCTCCCAAATTGCTAGAATTATAGGTGTGAGCCACCGTCTCTGGCCAGGATTGCTTTTCTAATTCTGTGAAAAATGATGTTGGTATTTTGACAGGAATTGGAGTTTGGGGTATGTAGGATACACACTTTTTAAAAAATATATATGCTCATAAGTGGGATAGCTAGATTATATGATAGTTCTATTGTTAATATTTGGAGGAACTTCAATATTGACTTCCATAGAGGTTGCACTACTTTGCATTCCCACTAGCAGTGTACAAGCATTCCAATTTCTTCACATCCTTACCAACATTAGTCATCCTCTCTTTTCTAATAGTCATCCTAACAGATGTGAGATGATATCTTATTGTGATTTTTTTGCTTTGCATTTCCCAAATGATTAGTAATGTGAAACATTTTTTCACATTCCTGTTGGTCATTTGTATGTCTTTTCTAGAGAAATGTGGTTCAAATACTTCACCCATTTTTAATCAGTTTATTCTGTGTGTTTTGTTTCATTTTGTTTGCTTTTGTTTTTTGCTCTTGAGTTGCAGGAGTTACTCATATATTTTGTTTATTAACCCACTATCACATATATAATTTGCAAATATTTTCTCTCATCTTGTAGGTAACCTTTTCACTCTGTTCATTGTTTCTTTTGCTATGCAAAAGATTTTAGTTTTATATAGTCCCACTTGCCTATTTTTGCTTTTGTCGCTTGTGCTTTCAGTCCATATTCAAGAAATCATTGCCAAGACCAGTGTCATGAAGTTTTTCCTTTATGTTTTCTTCTAGGAGTTTTACAGTTTCCAGTATTTTGCATCTTTAAGTTTTTAATCCAATTTGAATTCATTTTTGTACATGTTGTAATGAAAGTTTTCACGTAAATATCAATTGATGATACATATGTAGGTGCTGGGTATTCTATTTTGTTGCATTGGTCCGTATGTCTCTATGAATGCCAGTATCATACTATTTCAATTAGTGTAGGTTTACAGTACATTTTGAAGTTAGGAAGTGTGATGTGTCCAGCTTTGTTCTTCTTTCTCAAGATTACTTTGTTTATTCAGGATATTTTGTGGTTTCATAAAATTTTAACCAAGAACTGGAAAAGATATCTGCACTCATATGTGCTTTGCAGCATTATTCACAACAGCCAAAATGTGGAAACAACTCAGATGCCCATTGCCAAATAAATGAATAAAGAACATGTGGTACACAGATACAATGGAATATTATTCAGCCTTAAGAAAGAGGAAAATACTGTCAAATATGACAACATGGATGAATCTGGAGAACATTATGCTAAGGAAATAAGCCAGTCGCAGAAAGACAAATGCTGTGTTTTTCCACTTACATCAAGTATCAAAAGTAATCAAATTTATAAAACCAGAATAGAATGGTGTTTGCCAGGGAGTGGGCAATGAGAGTTGCTGTTTAATAGGTATTAAGTTTCAGTTATGCGAAAGAAATAAGTTATAGAGATCTTTTGCACAACAGTTTTCTTCTAGTTAACAATACTGTGCACTTAAAATTTGATTAAGAAAGTATATAATATGTTTAATGTTCTTACCACAAGGAATTTAAGGAAGGAAGGAAGGAAGGAAGGAAGGAAGGAAGGAAGGAAGGAAGGAAGGGAGGGAGGGAGGGAGGGGGGAGTGGGGGGAGGGAGGAAGGAAGAGGGGAGGAAGGGAAGGAAGGAAGGAAGGAAGGAAGGACGGAAGGAAGGAAGGGATACATTCACTTCTTACACCCTTCCAAGAAACCTATGTAATAAGGTAAGAAATAATGAACAATATTTATTATGTGAAACAGAGAGATTATTTTTATTCATTTATGCTTTCACTCTAGAAATGTAAAGGTCTACATTTCTCCAAAAATAATAACATTTATGTATCAGATGGTTTATATGAATTATCATTTGGTTAAAAACGTAATACTATAAAGCAGTTATGCTTTTTAGCTCAATTTTATAGATGAATAAATAGAGGTACAGTTTATCCAATATCACATAGCTAGAAAGGGAGAAATCCGGGATTTGGACACAAATAGTGTATTTGCCTAGTCTATGCCTTTAAGAACTATACCATATAAGTTCAGTAAGGTGGCTAGGAATAAAATTAATTTAAATAATTAGAGTATTTCCATCCATCTACAAGCGCTAACTTAAAATTAAATAGAACTATCTCATTTGGATATCAAAATGTTGACTATACTGAAATGAATTTATTTGAATGTGCAAGACATGTATGGATAAAATATAAAATTTTGTTGATGATCATAAGTGCTTAAATCAATGGGCAGTTACTATTTCCAGATTTAAAAATATTTAAAAATGGCTGTTGTAATAAATGAAGTGCAACAAACTTCAAAATCTGAGGGCCTTAAAATAGAGCTTTTCTTCTCAATTAAAAAAATAATTGATGAGATGAGCCCAAAGGATGTGGCAAATAAGAATGAAGAGTAGAGCTGAACTGACGGACATGTGTGCACACCAAACTCAAGTAGTCCACAGAGTTAGATTCTGCCTCAAGAAGGAAATTGTGAAATAATGCCGAAACAGGTTCCCGAATAAATAACAACTGAGTTATATATAAACAGTATAACATTAAAAAGTAAGCAAAAAGGGACACAGCATTCAATAAAAATATTAATTCAATTGCAAATATTCAGAGAACAAAAGTAGTTCATTTTGTGTACAAATTAGGTTTTCACTAATAATCAAAATAGAAAACAATAGAACAAAAAAGTATATGACTATCTCTTACTATCTCTTACTTGATAAAATACAGTATTAACTCATTTTTTAAATTCCTACATTTTTCCTTTCTGTGTTGGGTAAAACAAAAGTTTGAAGAGGGTAGGAAAATTAGTAACCCTTCAGAATTTTGGAGACCCTGTACAAAATAATTCTTTTTTATTTAATCAAATGAAAACAGTACAATAATATAAAGGATTTTTTTTAAAGTTTAGCTTTCTATCTCTTTGTAAAAGAAGATGCTTTATAGTATTTATTCATTGGCACAGGTGTCTCTAAGTGAATTCCTAAGCAAAAATTAATGAATGTTAATTTTTCTGTCAGAGAAAGATCATACTGATAATTTCACATAACCAAAAACTGACTAATGTTTTTAAAGCTGAAATAATATAATTATATAGTTCTCTATTGAAGACTATTTAAAACTTATTTTGCATTTCAATCAATTACGTAGTTGAAGTAAATCTTTCATTGTTCTTTCACAACAAATTTTTAACTCAAAAAAGAAATTTTACTGTTTGAAAAAATGTCAAGAACGACTTACATGAATGGGCCTCTGTATTAGAGCCTGTCGCATCTTACCCTGCTCATGATCTCACTGTATTTTCTGCTTAATTTTTCTAAAATATATTATTTTAGTTACACACTGTCTTTGTCTCAATTCTTGAAAATTTCCATTCTGTTATATCAAAGAAGAGTGCAATTGTCCCACTGATTCATTTTTAATTTAAATCAAATATAAAATATCCTAGGAAATTTTAAAAAATGTTCAATAGTATATTCATTCTTTACATTTTCCTCTCCTGTATTTATTCCCTAAGATGAAGTGTTCTTTTAAGGTTTGTCTTACTTTTACTTCTCCTTTTTAGGACAAAAGAAGCTTAATTAGAAGGATTTATCTTCTCCAAATTTAGACAGTAGTAGCCCACTTGCATGGATATCAAAACCATTATACATTTTAACGCCATGGTAACTCTGCTTAGAATCATAGAATCATGTGCTTGTATAGTTAGTAAGATATCTTGGAGATTTTTCAGTTGTAAGATGGGGAAAGCTCATTGTCTAAACTCCATATAGAAACTCTCAGAGATTCAACGTAAGTCTGGATCTCTACCTAGTAACAACACTCCATAAAGTTTAGATAAATTACATAACATTGGAAAGGGTTTCAATAATTAAGCTAAACTATGTTACAGTAGGTTTTGAAAATTACAATTTATTTTATTATAGATTGAAATGTTCCAATTTTTCTCTTTTCACAAAATATAGGTGTTTAAATCGATTTGGGCTTCCATTAAAAAATATCATAAACTGGATAGCTTATAAACAACAAAAATCTATTTCTCACAGTTCTGGATTCTGAAAATATGAGATCAGAGTGTCAGAGTGGTCAGTTTCTGGTGAGAACTTTTTTGGGGTCTCAGACTGCCAACTTCTCACTGTAACTTCACATGGCAGAAGGGAGTAGCCAGCTCTCTGTCTTTTATAAGGGCACTGACTCCCCTTCTCCATCCTCATGACCTAATCCAATCCCGAAGTCCCCTTTTCCTAGTATCTTCACATTGGGGAGTAGGATTTCAGCATATGAATTTAAGACAAGCAGAAACATTCAATCTATAGCAATAGGCAAAATTACTGATAATATCTAATACCTCTTGGATGCTTAATTTGTATAAGATGTTTTTCCAAACTCATTTTCCTTCCTCTCCAGAATCCTAAAAAATTGAACCATTATTATGTCCATTTTATACAAGAGAAATCAAGAACTCCTCAGAGATGGTGTAGCTGGTTAGAAGAAAGACAACGTGGTTGCAGTGTAGACACCATTCTCTTAGTGTGATACAGTGCTAATCCTCCTAGGATAACAGTAAAATAATTTATAGAAGGTCCAGGCAAATTGCACTTACATATTCTTTTTTTCTCTAATTTAATGATGTAAATTAAACAAGATTATCCAGCATTTGTTAATATAGTTGTAGTCTGTTACTTAGCTCATGTCATGAAATCACATATTTATTAAAATATTAATTGAATCTAGCTAAATGCATTTTAAATATAAGTAGTTTCCAGAGAAACATTTCACTTTTTCTGCTCAGATGCTCCCTTCAGAATTAGACAATGTGTATTTCCTGAGATAAGGAAAGCTTTATACTTCTCCACCGCAGTAATTTTCTCCTGGGCCGCAACTATGTCCAGTCTAAGAAGAGTAGTTAAAGCAAATGAGTCATTCTAAGTGTGACTTACTTTCCTTCCAGCATTTAAAAGGTATGTAGAATCACCTAGAAAGAGGGTAATTAGAAGAATTTCCAAATTCTCTATCTACCATATTCCTAATTGATTCATACTTCATTTTTCTATTAATATTCCACTTTATTTTTTCATGTAGGAATATAGAAATTCCCTCTGCTTAAATGATTTCACATGTTTGCTCAGAGCTAAATAATGTATATGTATTGTTGTCTATTTTCTTAAAAATTTGACACCTACAGCAAAAGTTATTCTTGCAGTGCATATTATATCAAACAATTCAGAGAAAAATTGATATGATGAATCAATTATAATAAGTGGCTTCACACTTTGTATAGTATAATTATTTCAGATTAAATAAATTATAAGTTGGGTACATTGGTTTTCAGTTGAGCAAGAATATTCTTTTCTTTTTCAGTCAGGCAACTAATGTATCATAACTGAATAATGTAATAACATAAACGTTTCAATTTCCAAACAGAGGAAAGGGGAATGTAAAATTTGCCTGAAAGTCAAATGGTCATTCAGATTCCAAGCAAATTTTGAATAATACACATTGTATCAGTGTTGGAAATGATGCCATATCTCTTTCTCTCTGAGGAGTAGAGTGGATACAAACAGAGCTACCATAATTTTGCCAAAAATTTTTTTATCCTTCCATTTTGATTCTTTAGCTCTTTCCTGTGGAAAACCAGTGATCAATGGGGTCATTCTATTACATCACATCAAATGGAACAGTTGCTTTACTGCAGATAGTGATGGCTAATATATTTGACTTCATGGATCCCATGTTCAATAAAATAATGTGTCTGCAATAACACTAAATGTAAGAAGTGATATTAATACAACTTTTTAAAAACAAATAAGAATGTGTGCTGTGTTAACTGCTTAGAAGTATGAACGATGTCCTTGGTAATAATATACTCAGTAAGAATTACCATGGACTTTATCTCCTACCAATGTACTGTCTTCCTCCCAAGTCTCTTTCTGGATACAATTTTTCATATTTGTAAGGAGGCCTCACAGTGACTGAGAGGAAGGCAGGCTCCCTAGCAATTGGAACAGTAATGCTGTCATTTCCTAGCAACTTGCTTAATAAACTAAGCAAGTTACTGGACTTGCTTAAGCTTCTATTTTTTACCTATTAAATGAAGAAAATATACCTATTACATAGGATTACAAATACTATTAAAATAAATAGCACTGGCAATATGACACATAATAAACATTCAGTAAATGCTAACAATCTTCATTGGGGTTTCTGTTTCTGTTGCCTAAGAGATTATTTTTCACAGTGCCCTGATCACTGATGATGTTCAGCCATTCTTCAAGTAGGCTTAATCTTTATAAACTAAACATGGTGTTTCACTGTCTTTAGTCATGCCTTCTAAGCAATGTTTTTTCTTCCCAGACTTTTAGTTATGAATGATTCTTATTCAGATGCCCCACATTTTTTAAATTAAATGCCCCCTCACTAGGTCCATTTATTTAGATTCCATATTTCTTTTATACATGCATATCAAGAATGTACTGTATTCTGAAATAAACTCTGAAGTATAATAATTGTAATAATGTATAATTTAATATTGTTACCCATTGAGTAATACAGTTGGAAATATACATGATTATAAAAGCTTTCTTATACTAAATCTCCTTTGAGGAATCTGAAATGAATGAAAGAATGCTGGTTTCAATTAGAAACCCCTGCAGAAGCACTGGAAATCCTTCCTCAATTACAGTCATTTCTACATTCACATTGAACTGAACAATAAGAGTAGCTGCTTGTGGTTTTCTAAGACTTGTTGGTCACATCATTTTTGCAAAAGTGTTGATGTGAAATATTAGAAACAACTACAGTCCCTAAAACTTAATCAAATATTTGGGGACCTCAGTTCATTTTTTACTGCAAATAGTCTGAAATTTCCAACAAAAATTCTGTCTAAAATATCTGATGATCAGCTTCAATAAACTTCTTAAATGAAACTATGCACAATTGGATAGTAAAGCAAGTTGAATAAAACCTTATTGTGGGGGATTCTGAGGCACTGATATGTATCAAAAATATCTTCTTATATCAGGAAAAATATGATTTAATATTTTCATTAAAACTACTTTTCATCTAACTTATAAATACCTTATTTTGTTAGATATGACTGGATCTTCTTTAATTTTTTTAATATTAAGAAAGGAATTAGTAATAAACACTTATTCTTATTGATATCTATCCATCACCTGCAGAGCATGTAAGGTTAATGGCAAAGTCCCTGTCTAATCAGAAGTTGATCTAGTGACTAATACACTGCATCGAGCTGACAAGTAGAGCATAGAGGAAGTTAATATAGACAACCGATAGAAAGAATAGATTGTTTTACCCCTTGAATCTTCTGAAGATGAGAAAGATCTTTGCCCCCAATTTAAAACCAAACCAAGTCAGAGCTTTCCACAGCAAGGTCAGCCAATATTGAGAGAACATGGCTGTCATCAACATATTGTGTATCTCTTCCAAACTGGTCTGTGCATTCACCCTCCTGCACCTCCATTACATTATATCGACATCTTCCTTTTCTATTTCATTTTCTTGCCCTCTCTACTTTCACTCACTTGGTTAATGTTTCCTTAATTATTTAAATTGTGAACCACTGTGAACACATATAGCCTAGCCCCAGGAAGGGATAAAAATATACTTTATTCCAGTGAGTGGAAATAAATGGAATGGAAAATAGCAATAATAGTATATCATGAAATATGCAGATTTTACACTATTCACAGAAAAGAGATAATTATTTGTACAGTTTAAATGAAGTTGTAGCTACTCCGGCTTTTTTATGACTGAATTTAATTTTTAACTAGTAAAGTATAAAAAGATATAAAAGACTTCTTTTAGCTGAAATTCAATTAAGTCTCCTTTCAATCAAAGAGAGCTCTACACATTTTTGAATGAATAACAGTTTAATGTTTTTAATCTGAAGTATCCTCTGTTATTTGAAAATTTTTATTGTTAGGAAACACGTAAGAATTCCTAGACTAGTGTAAGACATTTTTAATTTAATTCAGCTTTTCTAATATAATGCAATATATTCTTATCAAAATTGTCTCACAGTTCAGATCCCTGATTAGGAATATAATGAAATCCAGAGAGCTTTAAACAAGAATTTGCTTTCTTTCAGAGGGCATAGGATACATCAAGAAATTGCCTCACATTCAAATTGAAAAAGAGGAAGTTAAATTATCTCTGTTCACTGATGATATAATCTTATACCTAGAAAACCCCAAGACTCCTCCAAAAGATTTTCAGATTTGCTAAATGACTTCAGTAAACTTTCAAGATACAAAATCAACATACAATAATCAGTAGCATTTCTATATAGCAATAACAATCAAGCGGAAAAAATCAAATCAAGAACTCAATCCCATTTGCAAAGGTCAACAAATTTTTTTTTTTTTTCGAGATGAAGTCTCACTCTGTCACCCAGTCTGCAGTGCAGTGGCATGATCTCAGCTAACTGCTACCTCCACCTCCCTGGTTCAAGGAATTCCCCTGCCTCTGCCTCCCGAGTAGCTGGGATTACAGGCACATGCCACCACGCCTGGCTAAATTTTGTATTTTTAGTAGAGATGGGGTTTCACCATGTTGGCAAGACTGGTCTCGAACTCCTGACCTCAGGCAATCCACCCACCTTGGCCTCCCAAAGTGCTGGGATTACAGGCGTGAGCCACCGTGCCCAGCAAAATTTTTTTTTTAATACATAGGAATACATTTAACTCAGAAACTGCAATATCTCTACAAAGAGAACTGCAAAACACCAATTAAAGAAATCATAGATGAAACAAACAAATGAAAAAAACACCCAATGCTCATGGATCAGAATTACTATTGTTAAAATGACCATGCATCCCAAAGCAATCTACAAATTCAATGCAATTCCTATCAAAGTAACAATGCTATTTTTTACAAAAACTGAAGAAACAATCCTAAAATTCATATGGAATAAAATAGAGCCCAAATAGCCAAAGCAATCCTGAGCAAAATAAACAAAGCTGGAGGTATCACATTACCTGACTTCAAATTATACTACAAAGCTACAATAACCAAAATAGAATGGTACTGGCTTAAAAATAAACACATAGAACAACACAACAGAATGAAGAACCCAGAAATAAAGCTACATATGTAAATCAAATACATCTTTGATAAAGTTGACAAAAATATACACTGAGAATGGACACCGTATTCAATAAATGGTGCTGGGAAGATTGGAGAGCCATGTGCAGAAGAATGAAATCAGATCCCTATCTCTCACAATACATGCGAATTAACTCAAGATTTAAACACTTAAATGTGAGAACTGAAACTGTAAAAACGTAAAGTAAATCTAGGAAAAACTCTCCTGGATGTTGGCCTAGCCAAAAAAATTATTACTAAGTTTATGACTAAATTTACTAAGTCCTCAAAAGGAAATGCAACAAAAACAAAAATAAATGAGACTTAATTAAATGAAAAGGATTCTATGCAGCAAAAGAATCAATAAATAGAAAACCTATAGAATGAGAGAAAATATTTTCAAATTATTCATCCAAGAGGGAATCAATATCCAGAATATGCAAGGAACTAAAACAACTAATCAGAAAACAATACAAACAATTCCATTAAAAAAGACAAAATATATGAATTAACATTTCCCAAAAGATGTACAAATGGCCAACTGATACATGAAAAGAATGCTCAGCATCACTAATCATCAGAGAAATGCAAATTAAAACCACACTGAGATACTATCTCACATCAGTCAGAATGGCAATTATTAAAAAGCCAGAAAAAAAAGATGTCAATGAGGATGAGAATAGAAGAGAATGCTTACATACTGTTGACAGGAATGTAAATTAATATAACATCTATGGAAAAATGTATGGAGATTTCTCAAACAACTAAATAGAATTGCCCTGTGATTCAGCAATTCCACTACTGGGTATGTATACAAGGAAAAAACAAACATTTCTTCAAAAAGACATCTGTACTCATATATTCATCACAACACTATTCACCATAGCAAAGTCATGAAATCAACTTAAGTGTCCATCGATGGATGATTGGTTCTAAAAAATATGATATATATATAGACCATGGAATACTACTCAGCCATAAAAAAGAAACATCATTTGCAGCAACATGGATAGAAATGGAGGCCATTATCCTAAATGAAATGACTCAGAAATGACAAAGTCAAAAAGCACATGTTATGACTTATAAGTGGGAGCTAAACAATGGGTATACAGAGTGGAATAATAGACATGGGATACTCCAAAAGGTGAGAAGATAGGAGGGGGGTAAAGGATGAAATTCTACCTGTTGGGTGCAATGCACTCTATTTGGATGATGAGTACACTAAAAGCCCAGACGTCAACACTATACAATATATCCATGTAACACAACTGCCCTTGTATCCCAAAATCTATAAAAATTAAAATTTTAAAAAAGACACTGCCTGAAAGGCAAAACAAATATTCATGTCATTCTTGTCAGAAATGGGAAAAGTAGCTGACTTGGAAATGTTTCTATCATTAGAAAAAGACACAAGACTTTATGAAAATTAATTATCCTTATTTTTGTGATGGCTCTTGAGATACACCACCATTCAAATTCCCTATATGACATTTACTACCTCTAGGATATTGCTATGTGATGTGATTACTATAAATTTTCTTACCATAAAATGGATAAAATAAATAATGTGTTGCTTTAAAAGTTGTAAAACTTCGTGAGATAATAAGTCTTTAGTACAGAGGTTAGTACGTAATACACAATCAGTGAAAGGTAGTCCATTATTATGAAGGATATAGAAAGAGTTTTTTTTTTTTATTTTTGAGATGGGCATTAAGGAAGAAATGACCTTTTCCTATATAAATATGGCTTATGTTTTCCAAAATTTGAGCAGGGTCCCATATAAAAACTAACTTGCTAAACAATATTAAGCAGCATAAATACAAGAAGAAAAGTGGGGATGGGGGAGAAGGAGAGAAGGAGAGAGACATATATAGAGAGAAAGAGAGAACATGGAGACCAAAATAAAATTTAGTAAGCCAGTAATGAGCCAGTAATGATAAATGGCCAACAAAAGATCTTGGCTTAGAGATAAATTTATGGTTATTTTACTGGAAAGACATTTTGTTTGCCAAATAATTATAAGTTTATTTTCCCGTTGGATTACAAAATTTGTTAATTTTCTGCTTAAAAGAATCAGAATATTAATATGAAATGCGTGCTTTGAGGATTAACTACCAAAGTCGCTACTCATTATTGAAATTAATCAACTGCTATGGGACTATGAAGATTTCTGTTATCAGAAAACATTAGCTTTAAAGGATAAACTGTTAAGAAGTTTATGATGACTATTGTTTATTAAAGAGTACTTACAATATTGTGAAAGTTTGCTTTTAAGCAAAGCATATTAACAAGAAAACTACTTCATTACCATAAATATCAAGTCTTTGGTCAATTTTTTAAAACTATTGACCTTCTGGTTAATATATATATTTGCAAATTCCATAAATATTCAAAACAATTCCCAGGCTTTCCATTTGCCAATATTCACTGACTGTATTAGTCAATATAAAACTTATTTCTTGTCTTAGCTTAGAAAATTTTATTCTAGGAACAACACCTGTTTGATGATCATTGTTTTTATGCATAAAGAAGTTACCCACTGAAATTTCATTTTTACTTCAGCAAAGATCATTCTATGACATTATGGATTCATGTAAGAAGAACTATTAGCTTTAACTATTGTGACACACTACCTCACAGGATGGATACTTACATATTATAGATACATTTATTTTTAAACATGCTTAAAATTATTGTTCTTGGCAATTAAATGTATATCTTATAAACAAGTTAAACTATTGCATGTATTGTACACATATAAAAATTTATGAATGTCTCTAATGTTCTACATTAAGATTCAAATTTAGTTTTATGTATTTAACATTTGTGAGCAAACGTGATGAAATATTTCTTGGCATTTTTTGTTTATTTGTACCTTTGGATTTAAATGGCAAGACATTTAAAGTTTATGTTTTTATTTTGTTGGTTTTCATTGTATGTTTTCTCCAGTGGTTTTTAGAATAACCACTGGTAGAGTTGAAGGGAAATAAGAAATACAGAAGGAAACAAAAATAAAACAAACAAAGGAAATCTTTCATCGTATATGAAACAATATAAATGTTACAGTTTTCAACACAAATTCTGCAAGGGAATCTGGACCTAGGTGAGAATGCTATTTGAAGGCTAAACACGTTCCACTTTAGACCTGGAGCATGCTATATATTTCCTCCAAAGTAAGTTTTACTGAGAAAGACATAACCATCAATCTTTGAATAAAATAATACAATTTAGAGACATTAATTGGGCACATGAAGGAGGATTAGTTTAAGAGGAGGAGACAAGTTAGAAACTCTAGAGCAGAGGTAGAATTAGAGAGGAGGGAAATAGAGACATGCAGCACAATTCTAATGTTTACTATCTGTGGTTCTCAAATTTTAACATACATCAAATTACGCTCATACCTGTAGCATTTATTGAAACACAGATTTCTGAGCCCCAAACACAACATTGCTGATTTAGTAGGTGCAAGGTGGGGCTCACAAATGTGCATTTTAAAGAAGTTTCTAGTTAATGAAGATGTGGCTGGTTCAGGGCCACATTGAAGAAACACAGGTCCCTATAACCTAACTTACCGGCACAGGAGTAACTCGACCATTAAAGAAACAGAGGAAAAGGAGACAGAAAGTTTTTCTGTGAGCCATATAGACATGAAGGTGAAAGCTAGGCGGAAATCCAAGTGGGGAGGAGGGTTGACATAGCCCAGACTCTGAACCCTGTATTCCCTCATCAGGCAGAAACACACACACACACACACACACACACACACACACACACACACACACGTGAACGCGCTACAACACACACACTACAACACACACACACACACACACTCATGCTACAATTATTTAGAAAATAATGTGAAAAGTCATTTTCAAAGGAAGATTAGAAAGAATCCCACAGTGGTCCTAATCAGAAAAACAGCCAAAAATATAAAAAGAAGCTTAAATAGAAAAGGAACCAAAAAATAAAAACCAAAATGCAGTTTAAGAAAAATATGACATTTGTAAACAGCTTTTCATGTCCTGAAATATATTACAAACAATATAAACTCTTAATTTTGCAGTGCCAAAGATATATGTACAAGAAGAAATGAGAAGTTTCAAAACAGAGGGGAAAATGCTACCAGGCCAAGATGATGAAAAACTAAGATGAAGGAATAATTGGAAAAGGAAGTAAATGTTATGAACATAGAGATAATTGAATATTTAAAATTAATAAGTAAAATAAATGATATGACAATATAGTCAAATAAGTGCTAATTAGGCCTAATGAAAATACATACAGAAGAAACAGAAAGTATAAGAATAACAGATATATATAGAAGAGAAACATACAAGACTCAAAGTAGACAACACTTGGTTACTAATAAACATAAAAATGAAAAAAAACCCTCAAATATATTTAAAAACTTTTCTGACATTAAAGAAACAGAAACATGCTAAAAAATGATGCCATGTACAGGTAATATTTTGAAAGGATTAAAGACCCAAATGTGCAAACAAAACCTTAAAATTATTAGAAAAAAATTTGAGAATATACTTAGAAACTTGAGTACAGAGAAAGATTTTTAAAATAGGCCCCAAAGGTGTCAATCATAGTGAAAAGAGTATATAGATTTAGCAATACAAAATTAAAACTCCTGAACACGGAAGAATGTTTGTGTTGTATGAGAGTTTGAATCAGGTTGAAGCCCTCTCAACAAGGAAAAGGCTAAGATATATACGTATATTTGTTTTTGGTTTCTGAAGCAAAAAAATATTTTCCCCTTGGTTTCAGTGTTGCCGTAATATTTTAATAATATTTTAAAGTACTTAACATATTATTTCTATATTGTTGAGAAACTTTAAAATAAAACCATCCCTAGGTATTTACCAAAATTGTTATTCAGCTTTACTTCTATTAAGATCAAGTAAAATTATATTCAATATTTTTACAATGACAGTATGATTCATTTAACATAAAAATTATATTCATACGCTGTCTAAATATATAACATTGTGCTTCTATAAGGCTTGCATTACTTGAGTATTATTCTGCCATTAAAATTATATTTTCTAGATAATTAAAATAAAATGTTTGAATGCACACTAAAGTTTCAAGTTACATAGTTTCAACTATGTAATATAAAATCGATGATATACATATGAAAATATTAGAATAAATTAGCTAAAATATACATGGTCATTATCTGTTTGGTTGAGTTATAAGTAATAGTATTTTCTCAAATGTCTAAACCTTTATAGGCCTAATGACGGTGTCATCTTATATTTTCTATGAATGTGTTATACCAAAATCTTTATGAAGGTGAGTTTTACAAATGGGAAACCATGCTGTGAATCATGTGAACCTGCTCTCCAGGAGACAAATGAACAGACTGTAGAAAGTGGTCTATAGGTCGCCACCAGTCAAGAATACTCTAGTGAGCCTAATGTATTTAACATCTAGCTGTATTCTGAGCAGCGTTCAAACAGATTCTGTCCTTTGTATGCCAGATATTTAAAAATGTATATTTTGGTGGGAAACAGCTGGTTGAGGTTAAGAACCAAAACTGAAATCAACAACTTACCTTCAGTGTGGTGGTTAATATTGAGTGTCAACGTGATTGGATTGAAGGATACAAAGTATTGTTCCTGGGTGTGTCTGTGAAAGTGTTGCCAAAAGAGATCAAAATTTGAGTCAGTGGTCTGGAAAAGGCAGACCCACCTTCAATCTGGGTGGCCACAATCTAATCAGCTGCCAGCAAGGCCAGAATAAAATCTGCCAGAAGAACATGAAAAGATTAAACTGATTTAGTCTTCTTGCCTATATCTTTCTCCCAAGCTGAATACTTCCTGCTCTCAAACATCAGACTCCAAGTTTTCTTCAGCTTTGGTACTTGGACTGACTTCCTTGCCCCTCAGCTTGCAGACAGCGTATTGTGTGACCTCACCTTGTGATCGTGTCAGTCAATACTCCTTAATAAACTCCCCTTTATATACACATCTATCCTATTAGTTTTGTCCTTCTAGAGAACCCTGACTAATACATTCAGCAATACTACATTTTTAATTTGTAGTGTATTAGTTTACTGAAGTTCTTTTTTCCTAGTTATGCAATGGTAATGATGGGAATAATTGCTTCATGAGGTTGCTGTGATAATTAAATGAGATCACACAGGTAAATGTGTTTGGTATAAAATAAGCACTAATATATGCTGTACATTTTTGTAATAAATCCAATAGTAATTGTAAAAAAAAAAAAAAAAAAGAAAAAAGAAAAGAAAATAAGAACTGAAGAGCAACATTTTGCCCCCCAGGAGCCATAAGCATGGCAAGACTTGGGTTAGAAGGCATTATCTATAGAAGAAAAAACAGTGGAAGAGACATCATTTGGGTGGGCTCCACAATGGTGAATTTACAAAGAGAAGCTTATCCTTCTGGAAAAATAAAAGGCAACATCACCAACTGCCTGATGTCTACCATGTACCGATCTAAATTCTATATCCATGATAATTTGCTGTGCATCTTTAGACAGGTTCCTATGTTTTCCAGCATGTTCCATGTACCCATATTATAATGCTCCTATAAATTAAGGTAATTAACCACATATCTGTGTTCAAAATATAGTCCTCTGTGCCTTCTCACAGTTATTGAGACATCATTTACTGTTGAACATTTCTCTGTATTTTACTTCAATATTTTACAGTCTTGTTCCTGATACTTTTGCACTAAGGCACCTGGAATGGCTTTGAAAATTAAGATTCGTGGCTGGGGTAACCCTTCTGTAAACTACTGAAAACCTTTGAGGATAAACCTCAGAATCTGATGCCTCTAATTTTCTATTCACAGAAAACAAAATACTAAGTCATAATAGGCTTTGTATTTTTTCTTTAACCCTTAATCAGTAATTTTCAAATAGTCACTTGGGGTTATTTGATTCTGTTTATAAGAAATCTCAATTTTAATAATGATCTTGGGTAAAACTGATGGAGTGCTAATGCCTTTCCTCCATATTATGATTTTATACATTAAGCATCTGATAATACACCAACCTGAATGGTTATTTAAAAGCTTTGTGTGCATACATCTTTTACATTTTTTTAAACTAAAATATAAGCTTCTGGAATGCTGGGTTACAGTTTCAAGCAGTTTTTGTATTATTTGTAGAGATCATTAAAATACAATTCATACAAAGAATTACATGAAAGTTGTAACTGATAAATGTTTTCAAAATTGCTAGCTGGCCTAGAGAATAGGAAACTGCTCTGTTCCCAAGATTCTTATCTGATACATTTCTGAACATACAGTGGGTATAATACAACTTCTCCAGTTTGAATATCCCAGTCTAAAACCTGCAGCAAACAATATATATAATAAATAAAGATTTACGCGTGTACTGTACAGATGTGAAGTTAACATCTAGTATGTAAAAACAGACAAATAGAAAGCAAAAATCGTGTAGGTTGGAACTGTGTAGGTAGAAAAACAGATGGCTTCTAATAATTATTCTGTGGGTGACTTTGACGATGTTATCTTGCATAATAAATAATACAGATATTTGCTATTCTTAGAAGATGGTTTCAAATGTTCTTCCACCTGCCTCAGAAGCTTGATACTGTGCATTTAGTGATTCATTAATGCATGTTTGTATATATCAAACAGGAAGTTTCACCTCATATGCATAAAACACAGTCTGAACACATTGAAGAGAATTTTAACAAATTGGAAGGGCTTTTTGTCACACATTTTAAGTTTTGCTAAAAGAAAATGACTCATCTGACATTATTTCTCTGATATTTATTTTGTTTTACTTATTTAAAACAAAATCACTCAAAGCATGCTAGGATTGTTCATATGTACTACATTTTATACATTTGTCTGAAATTAAAATACCACATTTTATTGGCATGACAACTGAGTGACAAGTGCTAAGTGTCTTTAGGGGGAAATTGTTTAATAAAAACATATTTTGAAATTTCCTAGTGAATCAATCATTATTTCTAACACTAAAATTTTTATAGGAATGAAAGATGAATGAGATGGTGATAAAGGCAAATAGTTTTTATGATTTTATGGGATTTTGCCTTGTTTTGTACGATGTTTGACAAATAGCGACATCTGTCTAAAATCTGTCAATATGATGGATGGGAAGCATAAATCACATTATCTTATGTCAACATTCCTCTCAGAACAATATTTTAACACAAATTCACTATTATGTCATGAGTGTGACCCTTGGGAATAAAGAAAGAACAAATAACATTCAGCTGAATCTTATACACCTAGTTATTTTTGACCTCTTCTGACTTAGGAAACCAAAACTTTCCAAATAAAAAATTCAGATATAAAATATATTCCATATGGTTTGGCAGCTGTTAATATGATATTGAAATAAAATTGTTACACATACGTGCTATATCCGCAATGGCATTTCTAGTGAAATCATGCTTTGAAGGTAATGCAGTTAAAACATTCAATGCTCGAATTTGGATCTAACTAAAATTTACTTGTATGCATCTATAAAAACTTCATGCAATTGTAGTATTTCCTTGAACTTGGTTTTAAAACTGATTATTTCTACAACTTTCTAAAATATTTCCAGAAATTACAAACTTCCTGACCACTATGAAGTATCACTTCATATAATCAAATGTATATTTATTTACATTCTAAGACAGAGTCTTACCTATGTTTGTGAAGATATTAAATGCGTCCTATATGTTTCGGTTAAAACATTTCTGCAATCTTCAGATGTAGTCTCTTCTGCATGAAATGGCAACCAGGATTTTATTTAATTAATTTTTTTAAGGTTTTAACACCTACGATTGAACCTTGATAAGTTATCCAGAATTTTTATTATTGTATCTGAACTTCTATTCCTCAATCTCTGAACTTACATACATTTGAATGTGTTTGTTTAATCCTAAATGATTCTGTTAGCTGAAGAAACATAGTTCCCTCATGCTCCTTCTGAACCAAGTCCACACGAGATCCTAACACGGTCCCCTCAGAATCTCCAATCGCTACATAGCTGATCCTGAAAGTTACTAAATGACCTACTAGAACATTTGTAGAGATTCAGAATATCTAAGATAAATCATTATGCCATTTTGCCATTACACTATTTTTTTAAATATTCACTTTTATTTTTTTAAAAAATATGTACAAATGTATGGGATATGTGTAAAATTGTGTTACATAAATATAATGTGTAGTGATCAAGTCAGATTATTTAGGCTGTCCATCACCTAAGTGCAATATATATTTTTAAATTATTGGTACTCTACTCCGCTATCAAACTTTTATTCCTTCCTTCCAACTGTATGTTTGTACCCTTTAGCCCACTTCTTTTAATCCACCACCCTCCTGCAATTATCCTTCCCAGCCTGTTATCTATTTTTCTGCTCTCTATGTTCTTGTGATCAAATATTTTAGCTCCCACATAAAATCGAGATCATGCAATATTTGTCTTTCTGTTCCTGGCTTATTTCACTTAAGGTAATTACCTCCAGTTCCATTCATGTTGCTGCAAATAATACTATTTTATTTTTTTATTGGCTGAGTAGTATTGCATTATGTATATATACCAAATTTTCCTTTGCCATTCATTCATTGATGAGCACTTAGGTTAATTTCATATCTTTGCTATTTTGTATAGTGCAGCAATAAACATGTGAGTACAGGTATCATTTGGATATATTGCTGTATATTCCTTTGAGTAAATACTCAGGAGTGGGATTGATGGATTGAATGACAATTCTATTTTTAACATTTTGAGAACTCTCTATACCATTTTCCATAGTGGCTGTACTAGTTTACATTCCAACCAAACGTGCCTAAGAGTTCCCGATCCCAGCATCCTTGCCTACATTTGTTATTATTTTTATTTTTTTGTCTTTTTAAGACATTCTGACTGGGATGATATTTTATTGTGGTTTTAATTTGCATTTCTCTGATGCTTAATGATGTTGAGCATTTTTTCTATGCTTGGCCATTTGTATTTTATTTTTTCTTTTTTATGGATTTTTAAAATTTTTTATTTTTAATTTTTGTGGGTATATAGCAGGTGTATATATTCTTAAGGTACACTAAATACTTTTTTTCCTGTATTTCTAGTGTTTCAGACCTTTTGTTTAAGTCTTTGATCTATTTTGAGTTGACTTTTTTATATAGTCAATGAAAGGGTCCAGACATTCTTCTACATGTGACTATCCAATTTTCCTAGCACCATTTATTGAAGGTGTCCTTTCCCCAGTGCAAGTTCTTGTCAGTTTTGACAAAAATCAGTTGGCTGTAAATAGATGGGTTTATTTCTTGGTTCTCCATTCTGTTCCTTTCGTCTTGGTGTCTATTACTATACCAATACCATGCTCTTTTGTTTACTGTAGTCTTGTAGTAAAGACCACAAGTCAGGTAATGTGATGCCTCAAGCTTTGCTCTGTGAAGAATGATGTTGGTATTTTGTTTGTTTATTTTGTGTGTTTGTTTGTTTTTGAGAAGAGTCTCGCTCTATCGCCCAGGCTGGAGTAGATTGGTGTGATCTTGGCTCACTCCAACCTCCAGCTCCCAGGTTCAAGTGATTCTGCTGCCTCAGCCCCCTGAGTAGCTGGAGTTACAGGCATGCACCATCAGGCCCTCTATTTTTTGTGTTTTTAGTAGAGATGGGGTTTCACCATGTTGGCCAGGCGGCCTTGAACTCCTGAACTCAAATGATCCACCCACTTTGGCCTCCCAAAGTGCTGAGATTATAGGCCAGAGCCACCGCACCTGGCCAAGATGTTGGTATTTTTAATGGAATTCCACTGAATCTGTAATTCCTTTGGGCAGTATGATCATTTTAATAATATTAATTGTTCTGATCCATGAGCATGGGATTTTTTTTCATTTGTTCATGTAATATTTAATTTCTTTCATCAGTGTTTTGTAGCCTTCCTTGTAGATCTTTTGTTGTTGTTGTTGTTTCTTCTTGAGATGGAGTCTTGCACCATCATCTAAGCTGGAGTGCAGAGGCGAGATCTCAGCTCACTGCAACCTGAGCCTCCAGGGTTCAAGTGATTCTCCTGCTTCTGCCTCCTGAGTAGCTGGGATTACAGGCAGAAGCTACCATACCCCGCCATAATTTTTTTGTGTTTTTAGTAGAGACAGGGTTTCACTGTGTTGGCCAGGCTGGTCTCAAACTCCTGACTTCAGGAGATCTGCCCTTCTTGACCTCCCAAAGTGCTGGGATTACAGGCATGAGCCACAGCGCCCAGCCAAGATTATTTACCTCTTTGGTTAAATTTATTCCTTGTTATTTTATTTATTTTTAGCTACTGTAAATGCAATTGCTTTCTTGATTTCTTTCTTGTCTGGATCATTATTGGCACACAGAAACACTATTAATTTTGTATATTGCTTTTGTATCCTACAACTTAATTCATTAGAGATTTTTGGTGGAGTCCTTAGCTTTTTCTAGATATAAAACCATACCATCAGCAAAGTGAGACAATTTCACTTCCTCTTTTCCAATCTGAATGTCTTTTACTTCTTTCTCTTGCCCGATTGCTCTGGCTAGGACTTCCAGTACTATGTTGAATAGGAGTGGTGAAAATGGGTATGATTGAGTTGTTCCAGTTCTTAGAGAAAAGACTTTCCACTTTTCTCCATTTAGTATAACATTAGCTGTGGGTTTATCATAAAAGGCCTTTATTATTTTGAGGTATGTTTCTTCTATTTCTAATTTGTTGAGTTTTTATCATGAAAGGATATTGACTTCTATCAAATTCTTCCTCTGAGTCTTTTTGGAGGATCATATGATTTTTGTTCTTCATCAGTTGATGGTGGTATAAATCCTACTAGATTGTGTTGTATTATCTTTTTGATGTGCTGCTGGATTTGGTTTGCTGGGATTTTGTTGAAGATTTTTATGTCTATATTAGTCAGAGATATTGGCCAGAAGATTTCTTCTTTTGTTGTGTCCTTGTCCGGTTTTTGTACTGGAGTGATGCCATATGCCATACTCTCTAATTGACAATTGCTTTAAATCATTTTGCATGATAAAGTGATTAAGTTCAGGCTTCCAAATAGTGAGATCAAGGGAATTATTTAATCTCTGTGCACTGCAAATTCCTTGTCTTCAAAGTAGGAGAATAAAAAGACCCACTTCATAAAGTGTTCATAGGGACTAGATAATAGTAGCCACATTAAAGTGTTGGTAGTAACTAGGCCGATGCCTTGAATGTTTGGAAGCTTAATAAATCTTTTTGAATAAGTGAACAAAGAGAAAAATGGTGTATCTACACTATTATTTTATGATGTCACCTTCAAATTCGTTATCAGTTTTTAGTTTATGAAAAGACTAAACTCAGTTTTTTCACTACTTTGAATATATTGCTTGAATTTTCTCCCTTTACAAAACAAATAAAACTACTTAAACAACTAAGTTGAACTCAAACTATATTTTATTTTTTGTCTAATGGGGTTTCTTCCTATTGCTTCTAAGTGTCTTCCAGTTATCCTGAAGCAGAGATTAGCCATGGCATGCTGCTCTAATTGCTGTTTTGTTTAAAGGAAATTAGCCTCAACTCTCAGGGCACAAAATGAAGTGATATTCTGATAGATAGTTTTAACCACAATATGATAAATAGAACCACAACAAACACTAATTTAAGCACTGAAGCATTATTATTGTTAATTTCTTTGTCTTTTGCTTTTGTTTGTTCACTACTAAATCATCTGGTTTAAATTGCATTTGCCAAAAAGGAAACTAAAAGCTCGCTCCATTTAGCACTGTGCGGTTTTGATGGCATTCTGCCTAACCATTTATGCAAAGAAGATAACTTGGTAGTCAGTAGATATGGTCACACCAAATAATTTAGACACTTGACACTGTTTTATGTCACAGCACTTTTCTATGTATTTAACCTTGATAATTATTCAAGCTGTATATTGAAGCTAGTTACACATGTAAGTCCACTTGATGAAAATGATAATTTGATTACATTTAGTGATCTGGTAACTAACCTAGAAATAAAGTATAGTTTAGGTTCAACTTAGTTGTTTAAACTTTATTTCACTTTGTTATTTCAACCCTGATAGGTATTTCTATTCTCTGTCACAATATTCAACTCTAAATTGTAACATAAGAAAGGTTATCAAAATTATGTAAAGATTAGTTTATGTAATGTAAATCTTGATTTGAGAATAGCTCCAATAGTTCTCATATCTTTGCCTAAGAATGACAAGTGACTCAGATTAACTACCAGGCCAATCTGGATTTCCCCAAACAAAACATATTTCAGGTCAGATAGGACAAGCCTCTATGATGGATTGGCTATTACTCTGAGATGAATGCAGTTATGGTTTCAAGTGAGTCTAGATGTTCCCTTAATGTCCTTATTGCAATTCCCAATAAGGTAACAACCACTTACTGAACCATAAAGGTGACAATAACCTTAAATAAAAAAGAAAAATTATAAGATATTGGGAGGATGATAATAAAATGGAGAAAATTGAATAACCTTGTTTAACCAATTTATTCCAAAGATAAATAAGAGTTAGCAAAAATTTGAATTTAATTTATAGAAATATGAGATCAACATCTTCTTTCAAAATAATCTCCTTAGGCTTTACAAGTATATAATGAGTGATATACATGAATATGGAAATGCAATCTAGTAATAACTATGGGGGATATCAAAGGTGGGATGGCCGCTTTTCATTATGTATAAAGCAATTCCAAAACAAAACGGTATTTAAGTAAAGGAAATATTAACATCATTATTTATGTCCTCATCCCAATTTCTTTTTGACCTCACCCCCTTCCTATGATTAGGAACATGCATTAAAGGAAAGTTATGATAAGAATTATAATATTATTTATGCAGGAATGAAATGAGGAAAAAGATAAACCTAACAACATGTTTTAAAAATAACTCAATTGTCAAGGGTAATATGACAAGCAGCCACATTGTGAGCTACTTGATATAGTGGATAGGTTTATCCAATGTCTCTATCCTCTCCCTGGGCATAATTTCCAAGAGACTGATTGTTATAAAGAACTACCTGTGTCAACCACCACTGAACAAACAGTATTGGAAGCTTACTCACTATTATGGGAACCATTACCTGAGCCAGAAGCTTGAACCAAGATACTGTCACATACTAAATACGTATCAGTACCTTTTAATGCCAATTTTTACCGAAGTAGAACTACAATACATTCCTCATCCAAGTAGAGAGTTTAAAAAGATGCCCCAACGTTGAGCTAATGCAACATTAAAATGCAAGTCCTTTTCTTTACTTCTGTTTCTTAGTGGCAAGAGAAAAATCAATTACCAGTGTGACATTATTGCTAATCTTCTAATGTTTAAAAAGCCATCACTAATTTTCTGGTGATAGTCATCTTATCCCACGGTGTGTCAGTGACAGCACCTCCAGCATAAAACCTTAGGCAGCAATGCATGATGGGATTCATTGCTGTAGGCTGCAGTACCCTGACAGGCATTTTCATTGTCCTAAAATTCAAATAACAAAGACCTCAGGATAATGCGTTATTCCCATTATGCATTTAAGATTAAGCCAAGGATAGAAAGATTTTGAAAGAAAAATCTACCAGGTCTTTCCTTTAAACATGGGGGGTTTCTTGGATAAGAGCTAGTAACAATGTGAAGATAATTTATCAAGATCAGGTATATGTGGACAGCTCATTGCTGACTTTCATGGCATATCTGGATTGAGAGTAAAGATAAGACCTATTAGAGAGAGAGGCATTTAAGGAGATGGCATTTCTTATAATTATGTGTAAGAGTAAAAATAGGATGTCAGGCAAAGCATAAGTAAAGTATTCCTTTCAGCATAAAAGCTCGTTATAAGAAATTACAAATAAATCACATCAAGACAGAAAATTCCTCTGATCCATATGACTTGAAGCCATTTTTATCACCCTCTGAGTGGCAGGATCTTGGTTACTCATCAATTTTTCCTTGTGGAGCTTACATTAACAATTTATTAAACATAGGCAAATTGATGGTCTTAAATTGTTGAGGGAAGAGTAACAACACTGTCATCCTTAAGGCACTGATGAAAACCAACTGCACCTAAAAAAGGGAACGAAAAACACTCTGCTCCTGAGGATGGAGCAGGCAAAAGTACCTGACCCTGAACTATACAAGAGGAAGGGCAAGGGCACTGAATAGCCCCCATCACCTCAGACAAGGCCATGACCAGTTATCCATGACTAAGGATAAATCAGAAGAGCAGGGAACATTCTCCATCACCTACTGCTAGGCTAGAGAACATTCCCAATCACCCACCACTAGGCCAGGCTAGCAACTGATGGAGTAACAACTAAAATAAAAGATCAGGCTCTCAGAGGCACAGCACAAAGGGGAACTTAAAATTGAGAGGATACAATAGAAATTGAAAGAAAATAAATAAAGAAAAACACTCTGACAAACCAGCCTCTACCTTAAATACAGTGTTAATAAAGAACTTCAAAATTGTGGTGAATTTAGCTTAACCATATCAACCATAAATCTCAAACCCAGACCAACACTTAATTAGATTAACTCCCCTCATCTCCCATATTATAAGCCAAGCAGAGGGCACACCCACTCCTTGGCAAGAAACTATTTACTTTAATTGCACCTGTAAAATTGCCCTCACTTTTGGCACATAAGGTACAGGCAAACACATCAGTTGGTTTCTATTCTCACTCATGGCAGAACAGAGAAACCCAGCAGCATTTCAGGCACCTCCCTACATACTAAAGGATTGTGAGCAAGCGATATTTTGAACTGGAACATTGATCTTTGGCTTTTGTATAAATCTCTGGAACTAACTCTAAACACAATTTCACTAAAGATAAGGAATTACTGTTATGTATCTTTTTCACTAAGTTGAAAAACAAATCACTAAGTGATTTATATCATTCACAAAATAAATTATTAAACATTGCTCAATGGAAGACTAATTATCCATCTGACTTATATTCATATTTTTCATTTTACTTGAAGTGATTTTATTGTACATGTAGGACTTGAAGCCACAGTTCCTGCATGTGGCATTTGCAAGCTATTTCCTTGTCTATATAACGGCAAATATTTAAGTTATTTTTAGATGTAAAGGGTAATCCAGAGACAATATTCCACAACAGTAATCTTTAAATTTTTCTTAATAACAGTATTGAGAATGCTAAAGAGAAAGTACAGTAGCATCAGCTAATGAAAGGTAGATAATAATAATCAGGTACAGAGTCAGGATTGAAGAGACTGAAAATCTAGCAAATGTCATAAGATGTAGATTACATAAATCCTAAAATGCAAAAAATCATAAGTGAAAACCAAAAATATTCAAACCGTGTTCAGAAAGTAAACAGGTATTTTTCAACTAGAAGTATCATAGAGATCTTCAGGTAAGAAATGGTATTAGTCAGGAATAGTACCTAATGCTAAATGACGAGTTAATGGGTGCAGCAGAACAACATGGCACATGGATACATATGTAACAAACCTGCACATTGCACACATGTACCCTAAAACCTAAAGTCTAATAATAAAAAATAAAAAAAAAAAATAAATAAAAGTAAATTTAAAAAAAAGATGGAAACAATTTGTATAATTAGGGAAGAAGAACTTCCCACTTGAAGGGAATGACATGGATAATCTAGTAAAGAAGGAAGGAAAGGCATAATTGTAAAATATCAATTTGGTTGGGAATAGTAATAGGGAATCATTGCTGTGGTTTATGTGGAAGACAATGTAACCACTATTTTACCAAGGAGCAATCTAATGAGACAGACAAAAGTTGGAAATTCTAGAATTGGTAAGGTAGGTACTAAAAGTATGTGTTTGAGAGAACTTCACCAAATTGACTCATTATTCTCAGGAAAGCAAGATGCAATACTTTTTTTACATAGAATTATAAAGACAGATAGATTTTTACATTTGAGGACTGTGCAAGAGTTATGAAGCAACGGTTTTGGGGGATGCTAGCCATCATTTTGAGTTTAAGAAAGGGTTTTTTGAGAGGTATCAACAGCCCAAATATTGCCAAAATACACTTGTCATTGAATCTTGGGAGGCTTTGCTTTCTCTCCCCTCAATGTCTAGTTACCTAAGACATGAATGAAATACATCAGTAGGATTTTACCCAAAACAAATAACCCCACAGAAGTAAAAGTCCTCTGAAGGACAGTTAAGATGAAGCAGATGCTGAGAATCTATGAAATGTGATAAGGGTAAACAAAGAAGAGTAGATGAGAGATACTATAATTCAGGTGTACAAGGGCCTGGGGTTAAAGAATTGAGAAAATCATCAACATAGTAATTAAAATATTTAAATAGCATCAATGATAGTAATTAAAATCCCTAAAATATTGGCAGAGTGAAATGGGAACTTTTCATCCAGGTGGTAGGAATAATTGAATACGATGGAAGGACATGAGTAGATAATATCAATCTAGTTCTAAATATTGCTATAGAAGTGGCTAGTGTAGACTTCAAACAAAAAGGTCATGAAATACTGAAAGGGCCAATCACGATTTTTTGGAATCAGTAGAGAGCACTGAATTTGTCAACTCCTAACCTTCATCTTAAGAAACAGTGATAAGGCAGGAAAAATACCTTAACTATAGACTATAGAATCAGTAAGACATAAATTAAATGATGAGACAATCATTAAAGCATGCTTGTTACTCTCTAGTAGTTAAAAACACAGTGAAGAATTCTGCATATAGAGTGCCTATATTGAAAGGTTCTGGCTCACTTATGACAAATAATTTGAAGGAAAGTTTAAGTGAAAAGGTACAGAATATTATAATAAAAACCTTCATAAAACAGTGAAAGAGGCTTCTTGAGCAAGATAAAGGAGTAACTTGGGAGCAAATGAGCAAAGCCCATTTTCAGTATGATCAGATTACTGTATTTGCAGATAATAACTGGACATCATATCTCATATATTTACTTTTGTAGTGCTGGCTTCATTGAATAATATCTACATATGAATTTTGCAGTACCTTTGCCACCAACTATCACCTAGCCCTAGTGGATTCAACAAACTCTTTGAGGAGGTTCAAATAATTACATAACAAGATTCAGAGAGTAGAAAACTGACTTTTTTTTCTACTTTGAGCATAAAGTGAGGCATTCAACATTCTCATTTTATAATCCTGGCTGTTTTCTGGAAATGGTGATTTCTTAAACGGAATTACCAGGCAGAGCGTTGAAAGATTATAATGTACTACATAAAGAAAGAACATTTGGGGGGCGGGGCGGGGGAAGGTTAATAGCATTATTTTTAAAAATTGATCTAAAAGAACTCTGTTAAAAGAAATAATAGTAATAATATTTATTGTTCATAGTACATGTAAAAGTTGAATAAGTTCACAATGGGCAGAAAAAGGGGAATTATAAATATTCCGTTATAAGAAATCTTAATTTCTTGTGGAATCTGCCTTTAAAGGCTTTGTAAATACATTTGTGTAGACTACAGTCCATACGAAGTGTATAATGACAGTGTTAATCGAAAACTTGGAGTTAAAAATTGTAAACCAGCAAACTTTATCTTTCCATTGCATGATAAATGCAATAGAAGAGCTCCTGACTTCAGAAAGTTCAAATGAATCTAAACTCTAATGTGCAATTCTCTTTTAAGACATAATTTCTATAGTAACATTTTATATGATTAAATATTACTATACATAAAATGGTTGAACCTCTAATACAAATATATTTTATGTTATATGATTGTTATGATTATTTCTTACATTGAATTTATGGAGGTTAATTTTTCTACTATTCACGAAGTTTTATTAACATACAGCTATGTCAAGGTAGTGGGAATAAATAAAAGTTCTTATCTGAAAGAAGTTTTTCATCAAATTGAAGCCTGTTAACCTAGAGATAGCTGTTTAAGATCAAGTTTTACAAGATACTAACAATAAAACTCATCTATCTGTAGTATTAATTAGTGCTATTTGTTATAATAAATTGTACATAAAGTATGAGGAAAAATCTAGAAAACTAAACGCTAATGTGTTCCTAGATAAAATTTATGATATATAATTATAGAAAAGTAAACATCAAATACAAAGTGTCATTACTGTTTTAATTACTATAAATATGTTTGTAATCACATGAATTTCTGAAATATTATGGAGAGGGAAAGGTTTATTAAAATGCACTTGAAGAAACACAGAAAATGTGATAATTTTTTGAAATTACTTAAAATTCAATAAAATATTTTTATTCCTTTAAAGACATACATAAAGTTATATTATGATGCAGTATGTGTCAGTATAAAATAGTAGAACACAACAAAACAACATAGTTCATAACCTTAAAATGAAAAATTTGTATTGATTCCCTGGCATAATCATAATTGCTTTTATAAATTGACTGAATCTTAGGGAGAACAGAGATATTGCTTATGAAAAGCCAATTAATGTTTATATGCACATTAGGTGTAGACACAATATATACTCATATGGATTGAACTATAGAAGTTGTTCTATTATTAAATGCAAATCTATTGGTTATATAGATTATATTGCAGTGTAAAATCTACTGGAGCATTGCAACGATTGACTCAGGTGAAGACCTGACCTTAGAACTAATCTTTGAATTCAAAGATTTTCTTGATTACTGGGAAAGCGAGAAACTTCCTGAATCATAAGCAATGAGTTACTCTTTTTCATAATTGTTGAAGAAAATGAATAGCACTCCAAACTTTGTGTAAAGTGTTCTATTATCATTAATAGAGCATAACACATACCTATATTTAGCACTTGGAGTTGAACAACTTTTTTCCTTCAACTGTATATTTACAATCACTGATAAATAAGTAACTACAATTTTTTTAAAAAATGAATGCACATTATCACATTTGTTTTTAACTAAGAAGACATTTTTCCCCTCAAGATTCAGTTATCTATACCAGAATTTGTAGCTTTTATTTTAAATATCATTCTTCAAAAGTAAGAAATACTTCACTGAGAAATTACAAATCATGTTTTTTTTCTTTTTTTTTCCCCCAACATATTTTTCTGTGTTAGAAAACAGATTGGAAAACAATTGTTCCTTTCTTTAAGCAGTATATAAAATAGAAAGCTCAGAGAACCAATGGAGATGAAGTAGGCATTTTAACATGATACTTGTGCTAAATTATTATAGTAATAAGAAGAAATAAAAATGAATAAATGCATTACTAAATAAAATAAAGGTCACTATTCAGATGTGGTAAATATTAATTTAATTGAATGTGATACCAAGATAGGAAAAGATAGAACTGTCAAGTAAAACTCAGAAGAATCAGAGATCTCACCCAGTATAAATTTGCCCCAAAATTTTAGAAGCAGTTCATTGTGCTAGTTCAACCATAACTCTGTTGTATTTAGCATATTGAAATTCTGTACATACTGAAATACATGTAGGACAAGGACATATGAAGCAGAAGGTGTAACAACGTTTTTGCTGGTTACATCATTATTTTTCTTAGAAAATAACACACTTTTAGAATAATTAATAATTGTATATCATAATTAATAATATGGTTTTTAGCATCACGCTTTAGTGATTTCAGTTATCTACTAAGTGCTCTTTAAAGAGCAAATATACTTTAATTATATTTTGCATAGGTTTGTACAACCTTTTTAAAAAAGTATTTTATTAAAAATGTGATATGTTAGTTTCTTTGATTTGAGATGTAGATCTTGTACAAACATCTACCAGTTAAGTTCCTTTGCACTGTGTCTGATATTTTGTATTTTCTAGAGACATATAATAAAATTTTTGTTCCTGGCTTCTTGTGAAGCTTTAGAGGTACATCTAATTGTATTTGGCCTTCTATTGCTTACACGTCTCTTTGTTCTTCATTCTCACTTCTGAAATTCACTATACATATATATATATATATATAGAGAGAGAGAGACCCAAATTAGTTTTATATATATATGTATATATATATATGTGTGTGTGTGTATATATATATGTATATATATATATAAACTGTTTATATCCTGATTCGAAGTTGGCCTTATTTTACTAATTTGGGTCACTGCTTCCATTTCTGTCAGTTTGAAATCATCTTTTCTTTTGCAGGTAAAGTTTCACTAAGTAGACAGTGGCTTATTATGTCAACAGTTTTTCATGTCAGTCTTTGCTTATGGACCCACCCTATTAAATGTCTTCAAAATTTATTTTATACTTTAAAGAAATATATTGCCATTGGCTGTATTCTACCAAGAATATAGTTCACTTTTATATCTGTGTTACTTTATCCAAAATTAAATAAATATGAAGTTATTTATAAAATAAAATACATAAAACAAGTAATATATTAGAGGTAGTATTATCAACTGAAACAACAATTTTTTCTCTTCATTTGTTTATTCAACAAGCATTTAATATTTAATTGCTTCTTAACACTGTGCTAGTTATGGGAAAAAATGAATCAGAAATGAAATGTGCCCCCTAGGATTTTGGTCTAATAGTTGAGATTAAATATGTTCAAAAATGTAAAATATAAAAGGCCACATCATATGGGAGAATAATATATATTACCTATCAGAACAGATGAACAAAAAAACAGAGGTAAGTATAGTTTTTTACACCTAGTAGTTTGAGTGCATTGCTGAATTCCCTAGGTAGATTTTCAACAGGCAGTCAAATATCTCCCCCTTAAAAAACTTCTTTTACACAAATTGTCAAAATATCCAGGTTTTTCAAGGTCTAAAGAGATGGAAGTTATTATTTGGTACGACAATAATCTTTGGGGTTTAAAAAGTTAACTTATAATTTATAACCAGTCAAATTATTATTTTTTTAAAATATCATATATTACTCATGATTTAGTGACAAGACCAGGGGTATTTAAAGGAACTTGTAAAAGGAGGCAAGAAGTCATGGCAGTAATAGTAAGTGATGAATAGACTTAAGAATGTAGGGACAGTGAGTCTAATCATTCAGCTGACTTTGTCATATTGCTTTCTCTGTTGACAATTTTTTTGCAGACTCTTTTTCCTGTCAAGCTTCCTTAAATGTTATTCTTCTCAGATTTCTCCCTTAACATTGCCCTTTATTGATGATGCTTTCTGCCTTTAAGGGTACTAGCCTACACCCATACTATAGAGTCAGAATCTAAAATAACCCCTAAGATTCCAGTTTCCTGGTGTACCCTTTCCCTTGAGTGTGGGCCAGAGCTTTGAAATAATGAAATATCATTCTCCCATGATTATATTATGTAGATAAAGGGATTTTGAAGATATATTTAAGATTCCTCATTAGTTGACTTTGAGTTTATCAAAATAAAAAAAGTCTCTACTGCTGGCTTTGAAGAAACAAACTTTTCTGATGTAGAGCGAGTCATGTACTACAAAACGGTAAATGATCTCTGGAAACAGAGAACAGGCGCAGTTGACAACCAGCAAGATAGTGGGTATCTCAATCCCACAACCTCAATGAACTAAATTCTACCAAAAAGTGAAATTGGAAGAGATCTCTGAGACTCAAATGAAATTGTAATCCTGGCCAACACCTTAATGTTAGCCTGATGAAACCCAGACAGAAAACTCAGTTAGGCCCTGCACAGACTTCTGATCTGTAGAACTATGGGATAATAAATGAGTGTTCTCTTAAGCTGCCAAATTTTTGTTAATTTGTTATTCCACATAAAAATGTAATGCATGTGTCTTTAATTACAACAAAACCTGATGAATACAAGCATACGAACTAGATATGTCTTCAGAGCTCCAGACCGTATTCAATGTTTTCATATCATCTTTACATAGTTGGCCCAACGATGGCTGCAAAACAACATATCCCAAACTGGACACATTATCTCATCCCCAGCTGGACTCTGCTGCTTGTTCCTCTATTCAAGCCAGAAATATGAAAGACATGGGAGTCATTTGTAATTCCACTCTGTCTGCCTCATTCTCTCTACCTAATACACTAGGCCTACCAGTAAGTATGAGAGTAAAGAATTTTGACCATGGAGCTCTCCTGACAATCCACAATTCAAAGTATTTAATGAGCCACCTACTCCTCTGGTTATCCAAAGTTTATATGCATACATTAATTACTCCATGTTAAAGACGACATCTATTGAAAAATACCAAATCCTCATAACAGGAAAAATCTGTTCAATCTAATGGCTTTAGTTATTAGATTCATTACATTAGCTAGAAATGGCAGAATGCTCATGTGTTCTAGGACATAATTCCTTCCTTTCGGACTGAAAAAAATAATTCAAAGGATTATTCCACCACAGATAATTGTCCCTCAGAATAGAAAGTAGCATAACATGATATGCACCAGTGATCAGGAAGAGATAATATATTTCCCCCCATAATATTAACTCCAGTCAGTTTTTTCACAATCACATTCAGTCAACAGTCATTGATTGTTTACCATTTCTATGGCCAATGCTGTGAAAGGTGCTTAAGCCAGGAGGCACCTGCACACAGTGGTGAGTAATGGATAGCAATGAGAGGTTGCCTTGGGGTAGTATGAAAAAAAAAGGATATATTTTCATACCAAAAAACTCCTACCAAAAATGATTAATTCTCACTTCTAAAAATTTTATTTGGTGCTAAGCTCTGTAAACAATGGATTCCTCCCAAGAAAAGTTTTCATCATTCAATTAAATCACAGTTGAGAAATTTGATTGGAATTTATCATTTAGATCACAGCTGAAAAAGTAAATAGATTTAAATCCTTTGAATCTGAGTGGAACTGCGTACGCAAGAGTTCTTTTCTTGGCATCTTGCTTGCACTGAGTGTGCAGAAATGATTTGCTATCATTGTTCTCACCGTCAGATATCTGCAAACACTGGTCCTGAACCAGAGGCTGCAGTAAATACACACCAAATTGGTACTTACATAAAAAGTAATCACTAGGTTAAAGCTGGCATCAATAGATATTTTTAATTGTAAATATTAACTGTATACAAACAATATTGCTCTACCTTACAATTAACATTTTTATAAGATGTGTTTTCAGTTATATGAATTAAAAATTCCCAAGACTGTTTTCTCCTGTGTGATATTTAAGTATTACATTTTGAATAATTTACATCCTTATGACTATAATGGTCTTTTAACCAAACAGCACATATTCACGAAATAACTTATGTCTCCCTTATACCAGAGTGTGTCCACTCTCATACTATCCATATAAATACTGTTAAATAAAAACATTCTTTCTGAAAAAGGCATGAAGTACTCTGCAGTTAATCAACAAGAATGTCTTTAAAATGAAAAGTGTTATTTCACTGCTGCTTTTTATTGCCACAGTGTGAATGAACATTGTTGGAAACAGGTATTTTGGCTTTTCTGCATGTATGACTTAGAATTATCATCTTTGTGATAGAATTTATGTTTAGTTAAAAATCATTTCAGTACACATTAACAGCTGTCTATACAATTAATCTATTAGTGCATAAATGATGAAGTTGACTGTATAATTATTATAGCATTAAAATACAGGATAGTGTTTTTGTAACCTTCAACAGGGAAGGATAAAGCCACAAATGAAGATTGATATATTTAACTATACGAAAATGAGAAACTAGGCCGGACGTGGTGACTCACGCCTGTAATTCCAGCACTTTGGGAGGTTGAGGTGGGCCAATCACCCGAGGTCAGGAGTTCGAGACCAGCCTGGCCAACATGGTGAAACCGTGTCTCTACAAAAAAATACAAAAATGAGCTGGGCATGGTGGTGGGCACCTCTAGTCCCAGCTATTTGGGACTGAGGCAGGAGAATCTGTTGAACTTCGGAGGCAGAAGTTGCAGTGAGCTAGGACTGTGCCACTGCACTCCAGCCTAGGCAATGGAGCAAGCCTCTGTCAAGAATGAAAGAAAGAAAGAGAGAGAGAGAGAGAGACGAAAGAAAGAAAGAAAGAAAGAAGAAAGAAAGAAAGAAAGAAAGAAAGAAAGAAAGAAAGAAAGAGAAAGAAAGAAAGAAAGAAAGAAAGAAAGAAAGAAAGAAAGAAAGAAAGAAAGAAAGAAAGAAAGAGAAAGAGAGAAGGAAGGAAGGCAGGAAGGCAGGAAGGCAGGAAGGCAGGAAGGAAGGAAGGAAGGAAGGAAGGAAGGAAGGAAGGAAGGAAACGAAAGGAAGGAAAGAAAGGAAGGAAGGAAGGAAGGAAGGAAGGAAGGAAGGAAGGAAGGAAGGAAGGAAAAGAAAATGAGAAACAACATTCTCAAAATAAAACAATATTATGACATAAAAGAAAAGATCTATTTAACTTTTTTGAGTCTTTCAGTAGTTTATCAGAGGTGTACATATTTAGGGTAGTACAAGTGATATTTTCATACATGTATACAATGAGTAATGATTAAATCACGGTAATTGGGATATCCATCATCTCAAACTTTGGTCTTTGTATTGTGAATATTACAATTCTCTTCTATTTTGAAATATACAATAAATAATTTTTTTATTATTATTATACTTTAAGTTCTAGTGTACACGTGCAGAACGTGCAGGTTTGTTACATATGTATACATGTGCCATGTTGGTGTGCTGCACCCATTAACTCATCATTTACATTAGGTATATCTCCTAATGCTATCCCTCCCCCCGCCCCCCACCCCATGACAGGCCCCAGTGTGTGGTGTGCGCCACCCTGTGTCCAAGTGTTCTCGTTGTTCAGTTCCCACCTATGAGTGAGAACATGCGGTGTTTGGTTTTCCATCCTTGTGATAGTTTGCTCAGAATGATGGTTTACAGCTTCATCCATGTCCCTGCAAAGCACATGAACTCATCATTTTTTATGACTGCATAGTATTCCATGGTGTATATATGACACATTTTCTTAATCCAGTCTATCATTGATGGACATTTGGGTTGGTTCCAAGTCTTTGCTATTGTGAATAGTGCCGCAATAAACATACGTGTGCATGTGTCTTTATAGCAGCATGATTTATAATGCTTTGGGTATATACCCAGTAATGGGATGGCTGGGTCAAATGGTATTTCTAGTTCTAGATCCTTGATGAATCGCCACACTGTCTTCCACAATGGTTGAACTAATTTACAGTCCCACCAACAGTGTAAAAATGTTCCTATTTCTCCATATCCTCTCCAGTATCTGTTGTTTCCTGACTTTTTAATGATCGCCATTCTAACTGGTGTGAGATGGTATCTCATTGTGGTTTTGATTTGCATTTCTCTGATGGCCAGTGATGATGACCATTTTTTCATGGGTCTATTGGCTGCATAAATGTCTTCTTTGGAGAAGCATCTGTTCATTTTCTTTGCCCCCTTTTTGATGGGGTTGTTTGATTTTTTCTTGTAAATTTGTTTAAGTTCTTTGTAGATTCTGGATATTAGCCCTTTGTCAGATGGGTAGATTGCAAAAATTTTCTCCCGTTCTGTAGGTTGTCTGTTCACTCTGGTGGCAGTTTCTTTTGCTGTGAAGAAGCTCTTTAGTTTAATTAGATCCCATTTCTCAATCTTGGCTTTTGTTGCCATTGCTTTTGGTGTTTTAGACATGAAGTCCTTGCCAATGCCTATATCCTGAATGGTATTGCCTAGGTTTTCTTCTAGGGTTTTTATGGTGTTAGGTGTGACATTTAAGTCTTTAATCCATCTTGAATTAATTTTTGTATAATGTGTAAGGAAGGGATCCAGTTTCAGCTTTCTACATATGGCTAGCCAGTTTTCCCAGCACCATTTATTAAATAGGGAATCCTTTCCACATTTCTTGTTTTTGTCAGGTTTGGCACAGATCAGATGGCTGTAGATGTGTAGTATTATTTCTGAGGGCTCTGTTCTGTTCCATTGGTCTATATCTCTCTTTTGGTACCAGTACCATGCTGTCTTGGTTACTGTAGCTTTGTAGTATAGTTCGAAGTCAGGTAGCGTGATGCCTCCAACTTTGTTCTTTTGGCTTAGGATTGTCTTGGCGATGTAGGCTCTTTTTTGGTTCCATATGAAATTTAAAGTAGTTTTTTCCAATTCTGTGAAGAAAGTAATTAGTAGCTTGATGGGGATGGCATTGAATCTATTAATTACCTTGAGCAGTATGGCCATTTTCACGATATTGATTCTTCCTATCCACGAGCATGGAATGTTCTCCATTTGTTTGTGTCCTCTTTTATTTCGTTGAGCAGTGGTTTGTAATTCTCCTTGAAGAGGTCCTTCACGTCCCTTGTAAGTTGGATTCCTAGGTATTTTATTCTCTGTGAAGCAATTGTGAATGGGAGTTTTACTCATGATTTGGCTCTCCTGCTTTCTCTTGTGGGCATTTAGTGCTATAAATTTCCCTCTACACACTGCTTTGAATGTGTCCCAGAGATTCTGGTGTGTTGTGTCTTTGTTCTCGTTGGTTTCAAAGAACATCTTTATTTCTGCCTTCATTTCGTTATGTACCCAGTAGTCATTCAGGAGCAGGTTGTTCAGTTTCCATGTAGTTGAGCGGTTTTGAGTTTCTTAATCCTGAGTTCTAGTTTGATTACACTGTGGTCTGGGAGAGAGTTGTTATAATTTCTGTTCTTTTACATTTGCTGAGGAGTGCTTTACTTCCAACTATGTGGTCAATTTTGGAATAAGTGAGATGTGGTGCTGAGAAGAATGTATATTCTGTTGATTTGGGGTGGAGCGTTCTGTAGATGTCTATTAGGTCCACTTGGTGCAGAGCTGAGTTCAATTCCTGGATATCCTTGTTAACTTTCTTTCTCGTGCATCTGTCTAATATTGACAGTGGGGTGTTAAAGTCTCCCATTATTATTGTGTGGGAGTCTAAGTCTCTTTGTATGTCTCTAAGGACTTGCTTTATGAATCTGGGTGCTCCTGTATTGGGTGCATATATATTTACAATAGTTAGGTCTTCTTGTTGAATTGATCCCTTTCCCATTATGTAATGGCCTTCTTTATCTCTTCTGATCTTTGTTGGTTTAAAGCCTGTTTTATCAGAGACTAGGATTGCAACCCTGCCTTTTTTGGTTTTCCATTTGCTTGTAGATCTCCTTCATCCCTTCATTTTGAGCCTATGTGTGTCTCTGCATGTGAGGTGGGTCTCCTGAATACAGCACACTGATGGGTCTTGATTCTTTATCCAATTTGCCAGTCTGTATCTTTTAATTGGAGCAGTTAGCCTATTTACATTTAAGGTTAATATTGTTATGTGTGAATTTGATCCTGTCATTATGATGTCAGCTAGTTATTTTGCTTGTTAATTGATGCAGTTTCTTCCTACTATCAATGATCTTTACAATTTGGGATGTTTTTGCAGTGGCTGGTACTGGTTGTTCCTTTCCATGTTTAGTGCTTCCTTTAGGAGCTCTTTTAGAGCAGGTCTGGTGGTGACAAAATCTCTCAGCATTTGCTTGTCTGTAAATGATTTTATTTCTCCTTCACTTATGAAACTTAGTTTGGCTGGATATGAAATTCTGGGTTGAAAATTCTTTTCTTTAAGAATGTTGAATATTGGTCCCCCCTCTCTTCCGGCTTGTAGAGTTTCTGCCAAGAGATCTGCTGTTAGTCTGATGGGCTTCCCTTTGTGGGTAACCTGACCTTTCTCTCTGGCTGCCCTTGACATTTTTTCCTTCATTTCAAATTTGGTGAATCTGACAATCATGTGTCTTGGAGTTGCTCTTCTCGAGGAGTATCTTTGTGGCATTCTCTGTATTTCCTGAATTTGAATGTTAGCCTGTCTTGGTAGGTTGGGGAAGTTCTCCTGGATTATATCCTGAAGTGTTTTCCAACTTGGTTCCATTCTCCCTGTCACTTTCAGGTACACCAATCAGAAGTAGATTTGGTCTTTTCACATAGTCCCATATTTCTTGGAGGCTTTGTTTATTTCTTTTTCCTCTTTTCTCTCTAAACTTCTCTTCTTGCTTCATTTCATTCATTGATCTTCAATCACTGATACCCTTTCTTCCAGTTGATCGAATCAGCTACTGAAGCTTGTGCATGCGTTATGTAGTTCTCGTGCCATGGTTTTCAGTTCCATCAGGTCATTTAAGGTCTTCTCTATGCCGTTTATTCTAGTTAACCATTCGTCCAATCTTTTTTCAAGGTACTTAGCTTCTTTGCAATTGGTTCGAAGATCCTCCTTTAGCTCAGAGAAGTTTGTTATTACCGATCTTCTGAAGCTTCTTCTCTCAACTCGTCAAAGTCATTCTCCATCCAGCTTTGTTCCATTGCTGGCAAGGAGCTGCATTCCTTTGGAGGAGAAGAGGCACTCTGATTTTTAGAATTTTCAGTTTTTCTGCTCTGGATTCTCCCCATCTTTGTGGTTTTATCTACCTTTGGTCTTTGATGATGGTGATGTACAGATGGGGTTTTGGTGTGGATGTCCTTTCTGTTTGTTAGTTTACCTTATAGCAGTCAGGACCCTCAGCTGCAGGTCTGTTGGAGTTTGCTGGAGGTCCACTCCAAACTCTGTTTGCCTGGGTATCACCAGCAGAGGCTGCAGAACTGCAAATATTGCAGAACAGCAAATGTCGCTCCCCGATCGTTCCTCTGGAAGCTTCGTCTCAGAGAGGCACCTGGCCATATGAGGTGTCAGTCAGCCCCTACCGGGAGGTGCCTCCTAGTTAGACTACTCGGGGTTCAGGGACCCACTTGTGGAGGCAGTCTGTTTGTTCTCAGATCTCAAACTCCGTGCTGGGAGAATCACTACTCTCTTCAAAGCTGTCAAACTGGGACTTTTAAGTCTGCAAAAGTTTCTGCTGCCTTTTGTTCAGCTATGCCCTGCCCCCAGAGGTGGAGTCTACAGAGGCAGGTAGGCCTCCTTGAGCTGCGGTGGGCTCCACCCAGTTCGAGCTTCTAGGCCACTTTGTTTACCTACTCAAGCCTCAGCAATGGCGGGTGCCCCTCCCCCAGCCTCGCTGTTGCCTTGCAGTTCGATCTCAGACTGCTGTGCTAGCAGTGAGCAAGGCTCTGTGGGCATGGGACCCTCTGAGCCAGGTGTGGGATATAATCTCCTGGTGTGCCATTTGCTAAGACCATTGGAAAAGCAGAGTATTAGGGTGGGAGTAACCCGATTTTCCAGGTGCTGTCTGTCATGGCTTCCCTTGGCTAGGAAAGGGAATTCCCTGACCCCTTGTGCTTCCCAGGTGAGGTGACGCCTTGCCCTGCTTCGGCTCACAGTCCGTGGGCTGCACTCACTGTCCTGCACTCACTGTCTGACAAGTCCCAGTGAGATGAACCTGGTACCTCAGTTGGAAATTCAGAAATCACCCATCTTCCACATCACTCATGCTGGGAGCTATAGACTGGAGCTGTTCCTATTCGGCCATCTTGGAACTCCCTGAACTTGATGTTTGTGCAAACTACTAGTACTGGAATGCCCAAGTTATGTGTAAGTGTATCCGCACCCAGAGGTAAAACTACACTGTCTTCTTTGTCTTCTTGTGATGCAGTATTTCTTCTCAGGGGAGAAGCCAGGAGGTCTTCTCCTGGCTCTACATATTCTTAGAAGTCTCTAAGCACCAGCAGTAGCATGTTCTTCCCCGCAGGGAACTTGGAGCACAAGTGGCTGGAGACCTCGCTGAGGATGCAGGACCAAAGGTTCTGCCTGTCCTGGTCATCTCCTGCCATGGCCACAATAAATAATTGTTAACTGTAACTTCCTCACTGTACTATTACATGCTAGAACTGATTATTTCCATCTACCAATATTTTTATACCCATTGTATCAGTCTGTTCTCACACTACTATAAATGTATACCTGAGGTTGGGCAATTTTAAAAGAAAACAGGTTTAATTGGCCCACAGTTCTGAAGGCTGTACAGACTTCTGCTGCTGGGGAGGCCTCAGGAAACTTACAATCTTGGAGGAAGGGGAACTGAGTACATCTTCTTATGGCCTGCAGGAGACAGAAAGAGAAGGGGAAAGTGCTACACACTTTTAAACAACCAGATCTCATGAGAACTCACTCACTATTGCAAGAACAGCAAGGGGGAAGTCTGCCTCCATAAGTCTCTCACCATCCAGCAGGCCCCTCCACAAACACAGAGGATCACAACTCAACATGACATCTGTGTGGGCACACAGAGCCAAACCATATCACTCATTAACTCACTTCCCTTTATCTCTCATATCCTCTTTCCTTCTCTGCCTCTAGTAACCACCATTCTACTGTCTACTTCCATGAGATCCACTTTTTTTAACTCCCATATATGAGTGAGAACATACGAAGTTTGCGTTTCTGTGCCTGGTTTATTTCATTTAAGATTGCGACCTTCAGTTCCATTCATGTTGCTGCAAATGACAAGATTTCACTCCTTTTTATGGTTGAAAAATATTTCATTGTTTACATATGACACATTTGCTTTATCCATTCATCTGTTGATGGACACTTAGGTTGATTCCATATCTTGGCTATTGTGAATAGTGCTGCAAAAAACATAGCCATTTAGACATTTCTTTGATATGCTGAGTTTCTTTCTTTTGGATATATACCCAACAGTGGGATTGTTGGATTATATAGTAATTCTGTATTTAGCTTTCTGAGGAATTTCTATACTGTTTTACATAATGGCTGTACTATGTAATATTCCCACCAACAATATATGAGCGTTCCCCTGTCTCTGCATCCTTGCTAGCATTTGTTAGATTTTGCCTTTTTGATAATAGCAATCCTAAATGGAGTAAGCTGATGTCTCATTGTGGTTTTGATTTGCATTTCCCTGATGACTAGTAATGTGGAGCATCATTTTTATATACTTGTTGGTCATTTTTTTTTTTCACTTGCTGGTCATTTTTATGTCTTCTTTTGAGAAATATTTCTTCAGGTCTTTTCCTCATTTTAAAACCAGAATACTTGTAAAAGTTGTTTCTATGTGTTTAGTAACACATTATGAATTAAAAATGTAAAACTGTTCTAATATTGCTTGTTCTACATGAACTAAAACCCTTTATACATTTTTATAGATCAAATTTGAAGTTCCATATATCTTTTTTTCTTTTTTTTTTTTTGAGACAGAGTCTTGCTCTGTCACCCAGGCTGGAGTGCAGTGGCACAATCTCAGCTCATTGTAACCTCTGCCTCCCTGGTTCAAGCAATTCTCCTGCCTTAGCCTCCCAAGCAGCTGGGATTACAGGCGTGTGCCAACATGTCTGGCTAATTTTTTGTATTTTTAGTAGAGACGGGGTTTCACTGTGTTAGCCAGGATGGTCTCAGTCTCCTGACCTCGTGATCCACCCACCTAGGCCTCCGAAAGTGCTGGGATTACAGCCATGAGCCACTGTGCCCTGCCTGAAGTTCCATATATCTTTATGCTCAAATTTTTTCCTTTTGTCTTGTCAGTAAAAAGAAAGTATATATAATCATTTTGCAAATTGTCTTAATTCTATTGTTCATGGTTCAAAGCACTTATTGGAACAGACAAGGTCCTCATTGCTCTCAACTTCTTCGACAAGTGTCTTCCAGGGGGCTTATCCTGTTCTGGAACTTGCATGTTTCCATGTGCTATGAAACTGGCACTACAAATACTAAGGCAAAGGTTTACAATATGATATTCCAATAAAGTGGAAATCAAGCTTATAAGTATGGTAATACATCAAGCTTTTTTTCATGATATATTTATTTCATAGCAAATTAGTTTTTATATACTGATATAAACTATGAAAAACTTAAAGATCAAGATAGTTTATATTCATTATTGCTTTTCACAAAAATAAAATTCACCAAACAATGATTTAATTCTACATGTAATGTCACCCATGCATCCACACAGAGAATTATAAAAATATAAGTAATGTCAGTAGGTCGATTATGTGAAAATTAGTGATCAAAACCTGTTTACCAATTTAGGTCACATTTTTGCAATATTGTAGGTTAGATTGTTCATTTTAAGAGTAGGTTCTATTTCTATTTTCTTTCTAAGAATGTGATATGATGTTCCCAAAACTCCTAGAAGCATTTAACGTGTGTGGTCTCACATCTTCAGGAGTGAATATTTGTCTGTGGTAATATTTAGTGAACGTTAGCATGTGTAAAAATCAATTTTTCATTCTCAAAATGGTGGACTAGATGGCTTAAGGTCATCTCTTCCACTGAGAACAACTAAAATAGTTGGCACTAAATATAAAAAGTAAATGTGTTCAATGGCATGAGAAAGTTGCCACAGTCTGTAAGAGTGATGGAGGGAACCAGGTAGAGAATGTGGCGCTGTTTACTCCATGGGTATCTTCTAAATTCCATGGCATGACTCAAAGGCAGAAATAAGCAAACTTTTCTGGACGCTCACCAGGCCATTAGGACAAATATTAAGTTTCATGCCCCTACAACAAGGGAAGATTCCTGGCAATTACCAAGGGTTTGGGTAAAACTTGAAGTCAGGAACTGAATCCCAACTTCCAATTATGTATATATTTGATTAATTGATGGTGACAAAGGGCTGCTTGCACCTCTAACCAAGCTGTCAGCAAGAAAACAAGTAAATGCTTTCTGGAGGAAAATACCATCAAAGCCACAAGTTTTTAGGTAAATTTTCAGATAATATGATAAACACACACAGAAATCAGTATGCAAAGAATGTCACTAAAAATTAAGACAATAGGATAGAAAACTTTTTTAAGAATAACTTTCTGCGTCTCCGGATAATGGCAATACTTGGACAGACGTTAAAAGATTACCCTTACGAAATTGGAAGAAAAGGTAAAAACCTGGAAAATATAAAGTAAAAAACCATAAAATACATAAGCTGAAAAGATACATTAAATATTTAATAACTGGCATCAACTCTACTGACAAAAGTAAGAATTTAATAATCTGGAGTGTAGACTAGAGGAAAAGATCCAGATTTAAACATGAAAAGAAAAAAGAATGAAGAACAAAGCAGATTTCATAGACAAAGAATATTGGAAAGGAGATTATTTGTAACATTTGTATGCAATTGTAATTTCAGAAAAGGAAGAGAAAATGAGGACATGCAATATATTAAGATAATCGCTAACAGTTTCCTAAAAATGATATAAAACAGCAATCTTTGACTGTAATAAATTCTACCAACTCCAAGGTCCATAAGCAAGGATAAAGCCACACCAAAGAACAATATTACAAAACTGCCAATCACTAAAGATAAACAGAAAAGAAAAAAAATCTATATTAAATGTACAAAAGGATATCATCCTGCAAACATAACAAAAAAGAAATAAAACAAGATGGACCCCGATTACAACAGTATAACATAACCACTCCACCCTAAGTGCTACTTCTGTCGTATTTATTCTTATCTTTATTTACGTCATCTATATTCTTTATAATCCTCACACACAACTTATCACTTTGATTTAAACAGTAGGTTATTATTTTAAAAAGTTAAAAGCTTAAGAAAATTGTTTTCTATATTTCCCACGTATTTCCCATTTCCAGAGCTCTTTAATTCTGTAAATTCAGGTTCACATCAGATATGATTCCAACTTGAAGAACTACATTAAGTATTCCCCGTAATGCAGTTCTGTTTGAGATTGTATTCATTTTGAATTGTGCCACTATAAAAATATTGCCACCGATTTAGCAGCTTCAAACAACGCTCATTAATTATCTCATATTTCAAGAGCTCAGACAGCCAAGTTCTTTTGCCTGGCTCTCTGTTAGGGTCGCACACAGCTAAAAGAGAGGTGTCAGCTAAGTTGGTAACATCAAGGGTTGGTGAGAATGCAGAACAACTGAAACTCATACATTGCTGGTGAAAAATTAAATTTGTTTAACAATTTGAAAAACTGTCAGTTTCTAATAACTTGAACATATTCCTACTCTCTGACCCAGGAATTCTGCTTCTAGATATATAGTTAAAGGAAATGAGCACATGTGTTTACAAAGTATATCCCTTAGTTTATGTTTAATTAGTTGTTGTATTTCCTTTGTGATATTTTGTCATTTGTGATATTATAATTGGTGTGCTTTTTGCACATTTTATGCTTCAATGAAATATTTAAATAAAACATATGTAATTTGTAGGAGTTTAAATTCTTTTATAACATTTCCATGATGTTAATTTTTCATTCTCTATTCTCTGAACATTAGTTTATATATATAGTTTTTACATTTGTGAAAGAGAAACAATCTAAGTAATGTCTTAGAACCATATAGCAAATTCATGATAGTTATTTGCATGTTGACAGTATTAAATGGGTATTTGTGGAATGAATGAACAAGTAGAAGCAAATATCAGTGTTCTAGGAAAGCTTTCTGAAATCTCCTAACTTAATATTTTCATTTTAAGTTGAAGACATTGGATTAAGACTTCGAGTATCTCATTTTCTAACTTTGTCATAGATTGGTGATAAAACCATTAGCAAATTTTTGTACTTCCCAAGACTCTTTTCTAGATTTTATTCTGTATCATTTTAATTCACAAACTCAGGAGTATAAATTCTAGCAAATTAGATATTTCAAAGGTTTGCCTTTAATTTGAAGTACAAAACTTATGCATATGGGATAACTTATCTACCAATCATGTATTTTCTTAATTAATTGTTGGTATTTTAAAACAAGTAAAAAACAACTTTTGCTGACAATCAAATCGAAGGGATATTTTACAGAGATTCAACTCAACAAAATAATTGTTTAACAAAATTTTAATATGATTTTTCAAGTCTCTCTAGGGCACCCAAAAATATTTTTTCCAAATAGAAACCATAGCCAAATACAAACCACAGCCAAACTTCTTAGAGTATTCTACACCATACTGCCTAGTAATAGTCTTCCCCTTTGCAATTCCTAAAATACTCCAATCAACTCAGCCAAACTACAATTTGAATTCTCTTTTCGCTCTCTCTCTCTCTCTCTCTCTCCCTCCCTTCCCTCCAGTATTCTCTTCATGTATGATTTAAATCCTCCCAGCCTCTGGGCCTTCACGTTTTCATTTCCCATGCCCCTTCACTTAATAATGGGTGGAGTGGTAGCCATGGAAATTGTCACAATATCCACTCACTTTCAGTGATGGATTTTACAGTAGCCATTTCACCTCCAGTGACTGAATATACAGTGTCTATTTCATCTCCAATTATTGGGTCACATTATACGTTTTATCTCCAGTGGATCAGTTTGATAATTCAAATCTGGCTGACAAACATTAGGTGGACATGGATTTGTAAAGCAAGTCTTGACACTGATAGCAAGAGTTTACTGGGTGCCTTAGAAAAAGTTTTCATCTTCTCAAGAAAGAGAAAGACATTGTATGTTTACATATACCTGCAAATGCTGTAGCCATCTTTCATCGATCTGGAGAAAAAGTAAGGAAGTCATGACAGCAGGCAGAAGCTCTGCTTAGTCAGCCCTAATATCTGCCTGCCTATGAACCACTGATACCTATGCTAATTAAAAAACAAAAGTATTGTTCAAACCAGAGTTGAAGTTGATTGTTTTTAAGAGTATGCTTCCCGGCTGGGAGCGGTGGCTCACGCCTGTAATCCCAGCACTTTGGGAGGCCGAGGCGGGCGGATCACGAGGTCAGGAAATCGAGACCATCCTGGCTAACACGGAGAAACCCCGTCTCTACTAAAAATAAAAAAAATTAGCCGAGCATGGTGGCAGGCGCCTGTAGTCTCAGCTACTCTGGAGGCTGAGGCAGGAGAATGGCGTGAACCCAGGAGGCGGAGGTTGCAGTGAGCCAAGATCACGCCACTGCACTCCAGCCTGGGTAACAGAGCGAGACCCCATCTCAAATAATAATAATAATAATAATAATAATAATAATAATAAATTTAAAATGTTTAAAAAAGAGAATGCTTCCTAATTGAAATAACTGAAATCTCCACAATAAGGCTCAAGTATGATTGAACAATAGGGTGTATTTCTTAGAAGAATGGGCAGGGCACAAGGAAGGACCACATGGTTGAAGGAATGAGTGGTGTATGGGGAATGACAGATTCCTCGGAAGAAGTCTGGAGGAATGAAAAGGGAAGGACGAGAAGTCCTACACTCATAGTTTGTTTCTGAAACAATAAAAATGATTATATGGTTTAATAAAATAGGTTCTAAAAGTGTTTTTCTCAATGATCATATGTATATCAGAATTATATATTAACTTCTATTCACATCAGAAAAGTCCTCACAAAACATTTGGCAGTTCTTTAACAAAGTGTAGCTTCACTTTATGTAATTCAAATATCATTCACATGTAAGATTTTAGCTTTTTCTCCTGTTTAATTGTTACAGTTATGTATTAATGAAGAAAAATTAACCTATCTAAATTAACCTATCTTTATTATTCAGTGGTGAGGCTGCAATTTAGATGGGTAAGAAATGTGCTGTCATAGAACAGAGATAAAAGTAATTACACTTGTGTATTAAATGGCAAATTAACTTTATGTGGTCAATATTGTTTTAAACTTCATGCTTAATTATTTTATAGGTACATGAGTTTCCTAAAGAGTATGACATGCTATATCTTATTTGACAGATGAAATTTTGGAGTTGTTGAATTCTCTATTACAGCTTTTAAGGAAATACATTTTGTTTACCTTTGCTGCATTTTTGTTCTAATTGAATTGTCTACACAATAAAAAAAATTACCAGTTAATGTTTGTAATTCTCTAAAATAATTGGGTGAAAATTTTTTTTGTCTAAATAGCCTGAGGTTGGCTTGCATATTTAGAAAACAAAATAAGCCATGGTTTCCACAAGCATATGTTTGCATTGGTATGTTTGCATGTGTCTAGTAGATAAAAAACCCAGATGCAGAAATCTCTTAATTTTAAAATGGGTGATTAATCTCAAGAACACACAGCATTAATTTATTTTCTGAAATTTATCATGAGCACAGATTATAGGCATGGATTCTACCTCTTGAAATTATGAAAGGAATTTAATATTTCCAAATTATGTTAGTAAACTGAAAATGTTTACTTCTCCTTTTTTTCACAATTTCATTGAAATTATTTTAAAAACATTTAATCAATTTTTTTTTATCTTGGCAATAATGGACTAAAAGGCATAGAATTTGACTTCATGTTTTAAACATCTAGGAAACAGGACAAAACATATTTAACAATTATTTTCAAGTGTTTAACAACAGAGGACACATGGCTGTGACTCCTGAGAGAAGGAAAAGTATGAAGTGAATCCTAAGATTGTCCAGGCTTCATACTACGAGGCGCATTCTGAACCACAGGGCAGGGGGAAAATAAAATCAATAGACTATGACAGTCTTACTAAGCTGAGAAGACAAAGATCAGAGTTCATGGATACAGCTGGAGGTTGTAGGATAGAGTTCTGAAGAAAGAGAAATAGTTAAGAAAAAGACTCAAAATCTGCATTTCTTTGAAATTTATTAAATACTAAGATATTGTGTATAGGATAAATCTCCACAAGGTCATGAAAGTGACAAGCTAGGAGCTGATTGGTTTCCAGGGTTCACAAAAGGCTGGGAATTATTTCTGTTTCTACCAGATCAGAGAGTCCTCAGTAATCAAATGCAACATGTACTAGAAATCCCAGAAGGGTCATGCCTAAGTAATGATGATAAATTACCCAGAGAGTAAATGCTGTTTTAGATAATCCTAAAAAAAAACACTAAAATAAACCTCTTAATCATAATATAGAACTGAAAGTAAATGAACAGTTTACCAAAAAGAAAAAAAAGCCGTTTTTTTAAAGTATACAAAACTCAGTATTCAGCAACAATAATAAAAAGTATTAGACTTGCTAAGACCTAGGAAATTATGAAAAATAACCAAGAGAGGGAAATAATAGAAAGAAACCTGGAAATGATAGAGATGGTAGAATAAGCAAATACAATAAAACAGATACTAAAAGTTTATCAAAAAAATACATGAAGCTAGTGAAGATAAAAATGAAAGATGTTTTAAAAATCGTTAGTATATAAAATTAAAATCCACTGGATAGATTAATTGCATTTTTAGACCTTGAATAATAAATTATTAGTAAACTTGAAGACAACACAATGGGAATTATTCAAAATTCAGCATAAGCAGAAATAAATACAGAATAAAGAATGAAAACTTTGGTAATCTGAGAGATGATAGCATGTGGTTGATGTGTGATTAAAGTCTAAGAAGGACAGGGTAGGAAGATCAAACATTTTCTAAATTTGATGAATAATCAAAACTTCAAAATCCACATATGGAAGAAATTCAATCCCCAAGCAAAAAAGAAGGACAAAGGTAAAATTTAACACATGCTTCTGGTGAGAAACTATGTACTCAGGAAGACATGAAAATACTATCTTTACTGTTAAAGAAAAAAATATTATCAAGTAACTATATATTTTTATTGTATAGACATAAAATTTGTTCTTTATCCATTGAAAGGATATGTTAAAATAAAGACTAAAAAATCTTTTCAAATAATAAGCTGAAATATAATTTGCTAACAGCAGACTTTTACTACAAGAAATGTTAAAGTACAAGAGAAAGAAAAGAATAACAGAAGAAAACGTGGATGTGCACAAAGAAACAGAGTGCCCAAAATGGTAAATATGTAGACAAATAAATTTAAAAATTATGCCAATTTTCAATTTGTAAAAGAGAATAAATTGTAAATAAACTTAAAAATAATGTATTATAGGAGACAAGACATATGTAGTACTAAAATATTAAATAAATAGCACAAAGGAAGGAAAAAATTGAAATGTAATCATTAAAATTATCAAATTAGACATAAAATGGTCCAATGTTAGTTGAAGAAATATATTGACAAGTTTAAAAAGTATATTTTAAAATTCCAAATGATCACTAAAAAAAAAAAAAAAGCAACAACTGATTAAAACACTGTAGCTATAAAGCCTTTAGTGGAGATAAAATATTTGAAATACTCATTGATCAAAACATACTCAGATAATGCAAAATATTTAATCTAATATAAGGCAGAAAAATAAGAAACAGAAAAAGGGAGAAAGGTGGTAAACAGAAAACAAATGACGGGAATAGTAGATTTCAAACAAAATGTTGTTAATTTTATTAAATACGAATGGCCTGAAAATTCTCATTAACTAGTATTCATTGCCTTATTGCATTAAAAAGGACTAATTATATGCAGTTTATAAGAAAACAATGTTTAATATGAAAATAAAGATAGGTTAAAACTAAGTAATGAAATACCACACAAACACTAATTATAAAAAATCTAAAGTGACTGTGTAATACAATTCAAAGTAGACTTCACAAGAAGAAATGTTACCAGAACAAAGAGAGGCATTTTATATTGATAAAAGCATCAATTCAACAAGCAACTATAATAATTTTACATATGGGTACCTCCAATAACTAAGCTTCTAAATATATAGAAGCAAAAACACAGAAAAATAAAAGGAAGGAGAAATGGGCACATCTCCATTTGTAGTTGAAGATGTCAACATTCCTGTCTCATTAATTGATATAGAAATTACCCAACAAATCGATATGGATATAAAAAACTTGAAAAGCACTATCAAGCAGCTTCACACTATGGATATATCACTCCTCCTGAACTAAGAGAATATACAACCTGTCTAGGATACATAGGAAATTCATCAAGCTAAACAACATGCTAGATGCCATAAAAAAATAATTTTTAAAAGTTGGTACAGTACAGAGTTAGTCCCTGACCAAAGTGGAAAAATAAATAAATCATTATCTGATAATGCTCAGCAACTAAACAAAACAGTTATAAAATAATTCTCAGGCAAGATATCCCCATTTGAAGCAAAGAGTTGCAGACAAAAATGGATAGAAAAATATTGAAGTGGAAATTAAATACACCAACTAAAGTCACATCTAGCCAAGATGGATTTGAAATCATGTTTATTAAATCTTTCAGAAAAAAATAATTAACATTTATTTGAACCTTTGTAAAGAGATATTTTTTCAGAAAAAATATGGAAATCATTTAATTCAGTTTTGAATCTGCCATCTGTTCTGTAACCTTCCAATTAGTTACACACATACTCAGGTAAAATGAAAAGCTTTCCCCACTTATTAATGAAAATTTCCCAATAGATTGCTAAAAGCTTTAATCTAACACTGTATATTTCTAAATGTACCATATAAAATTTATGTTAGAAACGCAAGTATAGTCAAAGAGGGCAAATACAACACAGTGATTTGGATTTAATAAACCTATTAAGACTTGGTAAAATAAAACGGATATGATACACATATAAGATACACTGGAACGTACATATATCTCTTTATTTTCGAAATACTCTAAAATAGAAACTTGACAAATTAGTGAGCATGTTTCAAAATCTATTCCTATCAATTGTTCCGCTTCTGACAATGACATAGATGCTTCTATGAGACCAAGCCTCCTGCATGGACGACAGCTGTAAATTCTATAAAATGAGAAACCCAAACAATCACCTGAAGCTACTAGAAAATAAACAAAACACAGAATCTAGCAGAGATTCTGAAGACTTGAATGAAAGGAATGACACTTCATGAGTCCTGGCCTTTGGCCTGAAAGCAGGCCACAATTGGCACCATGGAGAACAATACAAACCTACAGTTTTAGTGGCTTGAGAAACCAGAGGGCAGAATTTGGGGTAAACAGAGCAGCTGGAGTGTAAGAGGAAAAATACAGAAAGAACGAAGCCAGTGAGGTATTAACGTTATCTATTGTTAAGTAAAAAATACAGCCAAAACTTATTTAAAAAGAACAACAATCATATTTCTTCCTTCACAATTCTGGGAGTTGCCTGGGCATTACTAGGCAACTCTCTCAAGGTTCTCTCATGGGGTTGCCATTATATGATGGCTGGAGCTGCTGTCATCTCAAAGACTGCCACTCATGGAACTTGATGTTAACTGTTGATTGAGATCTCAACTGGGGCTGCTTTCCAGAAGACACAGTCTCAGAGCATGTGGTTTGCTCCAGTAAGAAGCATTCTAAGAAATAGTACATGGAAACTGTATTACTTTTTACCACCTACTTTCAAAAGTTATATAGCATCACTTCCACATGAGTCACAGGCCTGTCCAGATTTAAGGGGAAGGAATATAGACCACTGCCTGTTGATGAGAGAGTTTCTGCATCACCTTGTAAAAAGTATATGTAGGGTGGTGGTGTGGTAGGTAGAAAAATATACCCCTGTGAAATGTGATAATCCCTGGAGCCCTGGTACCTGTGAATATGTAACCTTCCATAGCAAAAGCACTTTGCAGATGTGATTAAGGCTAAGTTCCTTAAGATGGGAGATTATCCTGAATTATCCAAGTAAACCCAAACTAATCACTTGTGTCCTTAAAGGTGAAATGCCCTTCCTAACTAAGATCAGAGACAGGTGTAACTATAGAAGTATAGGAGAGGGTCAGGAAGGTGAAGCAGAGCTGGCTTTGAAGATGGAGAAAGGAAACCACAGTGAAGGAATGTTGGCAGCCTCTATAAACAAACAAACTAACTAAGTAACTAACTAAAACACATAGGATATTTTATTTTGCCATAGAGGTATAGCCTCTGGATATAGATTCTGTGTAAATTATAGCTAACCCCTAAGCTATGTAGGCATTGAGCCGACAATGAACAGCCTAGCTAAGAATAAAATAATTGAAAAGACATTCCACCTCCTGCCCATCTGAGGGATACAGAGTTTACAGTTCAAGTCCAGTCAAAGTAACTTTCTACGAAAGAAAATAGATACTTTTCAGAGGAACAAAGGAAAATCAAGGATCTCTGCTTAATGTCATATACAAAATTGGGAATGCAAGTAAAATTTAATAGACATGTAAACAAAAGAGAATTTGGCCCCTATTAACAGAAAATGTTCTGAATGTAAATTAATTATGAGATGATTCAGCTGTAGAATTAGCAAACAAGTATTTTAAAGAGGCTATTATACACATTGTCATAATTAATGACTGTAAAGAAAGCCTCAGCAGAGAAATAAAAACAGAAAAATAATCAAATGAAAATTATAGAACACAATATACTCTGTAAAGTAAATCTATGGAGTTATATACAGATTGAACCTAGCAGAAAACAGGTCATTAAATTTGAAAATGGGCCAACAAACATCATCATATATGTAGAACAGAAACAAAATGAAAAAAGTTAACGGTGTCAATAACTTTTAAATCAATATCAAAAGGTTTAAGAACAGTATAACTGGAGTAAAGTACCAGAACAAAAAGATAAGGGGATAAAAAAAAATATTTGAAGACAGATGGACAAAAGTCTTCTAAACTTAGGGGAATACTTTAAAGATTCAAGAAACTCATCAAAGTCTAAGCAGATACATACAGAGAAAATGTCATCTAGCAAAATCATAGTCAAATTGATGGAAACCAAAAATAAAGAGAAAATCTTGAAACACAGAGAAGGCAGCATATCATATTCAGCAGGTCCAGGATGCAAGTTACATTTGTCCTATCTGTAGAAACAGTGAGAAACAGTATCACTGAGAATTCTCTGTAGAGTGAAAACATCCAGCAATAATGAAAGTCAAATGAAGATATTTTTTGATAAAATAAAACTAACAAAATGTGTTGCCATAAGAGATACACTAACAGAAACAACCAAAAAAGGCTGTTTAGACTAAAAAGAAATGACACCAGATGAAAACTCAAATCTGTAGAAACAAAAATGATCACCATATATGATAAATCTATGAATAAATACAAAAATAGACTATTTTCTTTACAGTTTCTTTAAAGTACATACAACTGTTTAATACAAAAGGAATAACAATAACAACTCATAAAATAGTTTTGTGCAGTTGTGTATGTAAATGTGATGCATATGACAACTACAGGATAAAGTAAGGAAAGAGGGGGATAAACGAACTTTTTAGTTGGAAGGTTCTTAAATTTTCTGTGAACTGGTTTAATAGTAACTGCATGTAAATTGTGGAAATTAAATTGTAGATTGCAATCTTTAGAGCAATCCCTAAAGAAATAATGCAGAGTTATAGTGCAAACATTATACATTAAAACGGAGTTTCAAAAATGTGTATTTAACCCAAAAGAAAGTAGTAGAAGAGTAAAAAGGAATTAAAATAGGAAAGACAACACTGGGTACAACTGTAGATATCTTTTATATGTTTTACATTCTAAGATTCATATTTATATCTCTTATTTCTGATTCTTATGTAATTGTACTTATGAACTTTTAGAACAATTTCAGCTAATAAAACTCAGCCTTTATTGTTTCACAGTTTTAATGGGAATATCTATAATATTTCATGAATATCATATATCCATTTTTAATTCCATTCCTCCTTCAGAGTTATTATTAAGTGCATCACATCCAAAATTCAGGTTGCCCTTATGAAAAATGTAAATATTTGTAAATTCATTTCATACAACTTTTTGGAATCTATATAAATTGTGTTAAAAATCAACACATGCATTATCTTTATGCATTTTTGAGGGAATACTGTTAAATAACGATTGGATATAAAAAGAAGCTGAGAAATAATAAAGGAAGACCACATCTTAGAATGTTTCTCCTTTGGTATCTGTGAGGAAGAAGGGAGATGAGACTACCATTAAGAGAAGCTGACGATTCCAACTACGGGTGGATTGGAGCAATGAGTGTAGAAGAGAGAAAGGCAGGATTCAATATTTTCAGAGATGCAAAAAGCTAAAACCCAACCATCCAAACAAGTAAAAGTCTGCCTAGTTTTTCTGTAGGAACAGAAACAAAATGGTAAATACTGGGTAAAAATGGAGTGGGATATGTGGTAAAATGAGAAAGGACCACAGGTAAGCATCTGCATATCAAGATTGTAAATGCAAAATAATGTAAGACCTAGTGTTTCTCATTGAAGACCCAGTGGGAATTCACTGATATTCCTTTTCGTGTGCTGCTTAGTGAATCAAATCTGAAGTCTATTAAGGCTTTCATTGACTACTCTTGCTTTTTCTGGCAATTTTCTCTATGAGATCTCAATTACCTCCACTGTAAATTCTCCCACCACTGAGGTTAAATAGAAACATAACTTGAATTAGCACTGTGGCAGTAAGTAAATGGCACACTAAGGTTGGTATTCTTTACGGAAAAATTAATACACAAAATATTTCTAACAGTACAAGCAAAATATAAGACACCACAAGAAAGAATGCTGTGCCCTGGGTCTGATGAAAGTTGCTGCAGTTACTGCTTTTGCTCTGAACAGGTAAGGCAAGGGGCCACGTGTTTACCAGAACCAAAGCAGAGAGGGGATTGTGGGGAGAGAGACCCTTTTGGGAAGTGGGCACTCTGTGTGGAGAGGGTGACCTCGGTGGAGAGGTCCCCTAGCACGGAAAAAGTCCCCGAAATCTAGAGAGGGTCACCTTCATGCAAAGAACTAACCATGCAGGGAGAGAGGAGCAAGATTAAATACCTTGATTTTGCTTCCTTTGCTCTGTTTTCTAGCTAGTGCTTCCATTAGCCAAACAAAGAAAAGACCTTGTGCATTTCATCCATGGAGATCCCGCTTTCATGAGCAGACCAGGGAGAAGAATGAAGAAGCTGATCTAGATTGGCAAAGGGCAGAATCCTTCGTATTTCCCCACTGCTGGGGGGAAATCTTGATTCCTAGAAAAACTCTCTCTTTAAACTTAAACAGTGCATAATTTTTGTAATAAATTAGAAAGAGTGTTTCTATACAGTATGCCAGTTTTTATGCATTTTGACAACTTTCAAATAATATTAACTTGATTACTGACTAAATGAATCAATTTATTTAGGAAAAATATCTTGTTCAAAATGTAATTCTATATGCCATAATTTAGCTCTGTACTACATAGTTATAACTTATCTATCCAATATAAAAAATCACAGTTTTCATGATGATTTCTGAAATTTGTAATATAAACTTAATTAAAACCTTATATTAAATGTAAACGATTTATGTCACACACTCCCTCACATATGCCAATGAATTTATGTGGATATAATGTGTATATATATGTATATATGTAGAAAATTTTCTGCATTTCTTTCTAAATCTGTTTTATGTGTTTTCATTTCTTCCCAAATCTCTTCTTACCCATTAAATTTTGTCTCTAGATTGCTTCCTCAGAACAGATCATATGTCTTTTTTAGTTGATGTTTTCATTTATGTTAAAATAATTTTTTGGTACATAATCCTTTCAAGTCTGTCATATGCCTTCGAAAACTTCATTAGGTCTTCTTAGGCTGCTAGTAAATTACTACTTCAGTGCACCAAATGGTGCCCTTATCACATAAAATAGTTTCTACAGCTTCTGAAATGGTTCAACTTGCTCTCAATCATTTCTCAGTGAGAGACTGTATGTGAGAAAAAAAATAGCACAATTAATAGAACGGTATTTTTGCCAGTGATTATGTTTTCTGCTCTAGGTGGCAGCTTGGTTCATCGGTGAATTCATGGAGATCTCAAAGTAAAAGGTGAATATACATCTCTGCCAAAGAAAGTAGACTGTCATTTACCTGGCCCTCTTCCATGAAAACAGGATGAGCAGGTGTATACATAGAACTACGGACAGAAATCCTATGTAAGTTCCCCTAGTTTATGCGATGACCTGTATACCGCTAGACATGGGACAACAGAAGGTTTCAGAAAAATGAAGAAAATGGAAAATTCTTAAATTCAGTATAGTCCTCAAAATTTGGGAAGAGGCCTCTGTAATGAGAGTAAAATGTATATAGAATAAATTAAGAAACTTTAAACATATAAGAAACACAATTTTAAATAGTTGAACAAAACGGATTTTGTGCATACTGATATCAGGGGAGTATTTCTAAAACACAAATTTGCAGCAGATTATTCTAAGGCTATTTGCCCTTTAATTGCACAGGGCATTGTTTTCAATAATCAAAATCTTTCTCCCAAATAGGGAGTCAATAGAGTTCACTTCTGTGTAAGAACCTCAAAGGACCCAGAGACACATTCTGCCCTAGAGAATCTTCCTTTCTAGGGGAGAAGAGAAAGCACTTATAAATATATTTGAGAAAAACATGATAAATGTTATTGTTATGTTGTTCTCTAGAGGTAGAGCATATCTGTTGGACTCACATGGGTTAGCCCACTCTTTTAGCCTACTCCTTCAAAATAACATAGATTTCATTACAAAAAAAAATTGACTATTTTGGTTTCTAATGAGGAAAGCTCTGTAGTTAAATAAGGGGAAAAAGCCTTGTGGAAGTTTTCACCACTGGTTAAGATAAATTAAATGTGCTAAATTGGAATATGGCATGTACCTTATGATAGAGCTTGAAAGAGATCGAGACTAATTATACTTCCCAGTTCCTACAACTATTTCTGAATTAACGGGGAATAAGTCAAACAATTTGAAGACTCTACATAGCTTAGGATTTCCCTCCTCAGCTATGTTAATATCCTTTATGATGTTTTATTTATTTTGTTTGTTCATTTATTTATGGATATAAAACAGACATTAAACCTAGCATGTTAAATTTTACTTCTTTCTGGTAAGCTACAACAGAAAGTTGAAATATATAAACTCACATTTGGATAGTATCAAGAATTCCTAAAGTGGTGCCACATAATTACATACAAATGGCAAAACTCTTCACACTGAGTTGTGCCTGTGTTTCGCACTGAATAATATATCTTAGATGTTTTTCCCTAACAGCTGTTACAGATCTACTTCATTTATTCTGACAGCAGCAGAATAAAGATGTGCTATAATGTACTTAACTAATACACACTTGATAGTTTTCTTGAAACCAATTAATTAGTTTTGTTTTATATTAAAGCAATATTAATGAGCATGTTTGCACATATATTCAGCAAATATTAATGAGCATATTTTGTAAATAAATTCAATTAGACTGTTTTATCAAGGAAAGATACCTTTTCCAGTTTGGGTGGATATTGACAAATTGCCTGCAATAAATTCGACATCTTTTACACATCTTTTACCATTATGTAAGAATTCCTGCTTCCCACACTCTTGATAATATTGACAATCACAAAAATTAATATAGTTGGAATAGGAAACCTTGCTGAGTATATAATTATTTGATTCTTCCCTAAGAAATTTCTGGCATGATCAAAGTAACATAATACTAAATAAACACTTTTTTAAATCTTTTGTATTTATTAATAAGTGATATGCACAGAAAAGGTGGTAGATGAAAAGAAGAGATAATTTCTACAACCCAGTTGAAACCCACACAGACAACATATCCCACAAATATCAAAAGCCACCTGTGATCACAGCCAGATGCTTATACTGGGAGATAGAGTTTGCAGAGTTGTATTGTTACCTCAATCAGTATAAAACTCGAAAGAGATAAGTTAAACTTTTTAGAGTACAGATATTGTGAGGTCAGATTTTGGGATGGTCGTCAATAATACGACAGCACCTGGTAGGCAAAGAATAAGAGCGCAGAACTCTTTATGACTCCTCTGCCTTTCTTTATTCTAACATTCCTTTAATGTTTCTTTCTGCTTCACACACAAACATCCATTTATTTATATATCATCTCTTTTTTCTTATTGTTTTCATTCCAAGCTTATTTCGTCTTTGATATTATTATCCATACTACCCACCATACCCACAGTCTTACAGAAAAAATTATTGAAAGATTAGTCTCATGAAAGTTCAACTGATTCTACCAATCTACTCCTTAAAAGAAAATAATGACAACAAACAATCATTTTCTTTTGCTCGCTACTGCCTCAAAATAGCTCTTTATGGTGAGGGTGAGTTATACATGCAATGCACACTTAATTTGACAAGATCGGGACTAAATTGCTTTTCTGAGTAGTCCTGATTACAGCATATTGTGCTAAACTGTTATGTCTAACTGTGTAATCAAATACATTATAAACTGTCTTTTCTCTGAACTATGCCAATGTCATACAAAAAGGAAATGGATAAGAAATATGCAAGTACAAATTCAAGCACTTTACTTAGGAAACACACAAATGATGTTACACAGGCATTTCATCCAGAATCTGATCAAATAAACCTTTAAACACAGAGCTGGGTAGACAAAGCAATGTATTACATTAGCACAGCTTTATGAAACCCCACAAAGACAAATAGAGGTCATCTCAAAACCTGGCAATTTATGCAACGTGTGTGGCGTTAGATATGTAAAGTGTAATTTTCTAACAATAGATCTAATGGAGTAGTATTATAGACATCCACAGTGTATTCTAATGTGTCAATTCTCTAGAATTAACCAGGACCTCTTTTGAATGAAAATATTAGGGACTTCTTTATTCACTGACAAAGATTCTAAGACTTCATTATTTTGGTTTAAATACATGTTCTGAGTCTTTTTATCTCATCAATTGCTCCCATGAATTAATTCAGTTTGAGCAAATGTAGAGAATAAATACAAGCCCTCCAAGTCAAGTTTAGTAGATGTAAGTATTTTCACAAATTGTTGTCAGGTATGTTAAAAAGAGCAACCATTTTTGACCTCCAAAAGATACTAAAATGAAGAGTATATAATTACAATGTTTACTTACTACTTCCTTTAGATCAAATTTATATCCTTGTATATTTAAACAATATATTCAGCCATAAATCAAAACCTCTCTGGGATAAGGTCACTGAGGGATAAGGACACCAAAAGTTAGGTACAAAAATGTGGTGATTATTTTCCAGGGACATCTTTGCCAGTGGCATAGAATGCTATTAAGTTATTTCCAAAGCATAGAGTCAAGATAGCATGAAAGGTTTGAGGGTACTGTTGTGTAGTGAAAAAATAATTGATTTAGTTGTAAAGAGGAGGGATTTCCACTACGTTCTTCAGAATAACTTTCTTTGTGATTGCCCAAAAATGACATCAGATTTTTAGGTTTCAGTTGTACTTACCTAAATACCAATCATTTTTAAGATTTTCTTTATCTCCATAATAATTTAGTTTTATATATAATCTATCAATATAGACATTTTGATAAACATATTATTTTCTCATCTCAAATAATGGCATAGATCGCACTTCGGGTAAATTTTTATTAAAATGTTTACAACTTCAGGCCAGGCACGGTGGCTCATGCCTGTAACCCCAGAACTTTGGGAGGCCAAGGCAGGTCGGATCACCTGAGGTCAGGAGTTAACAGACCAGCCTGGACAACATGGTGAAACCCCATCTCTACTAAAAATACAAAAATTAGGCTGAGGCAGGAGAATTGCTTGAACCCGGGTGGCAGAGGTTGCAGTGAGCCGAGATTGCACCACTACACTCCAGACAAAAAAAAAAAAAAAGTTTGCAACTTCACCAAGAGATAGTAATTTATTAAAGATTTTATCTTTAATATCCTATACTGTCCCAAGAACTGAGTTGTAGTGGATTTTGTGTATAAACTTAAGCAGATACGGCTTTTCACACAGAGATTATTGTAAATACACGGATTTCAATAGATGCAGGACTGATAACAATGTGAGTTCAAAATATGAAAGGAAATATGCCAGTAAAGACTCATTTTGAGTAAAGAAAACAAGGAAACAAGAAGAACATTTTAAAATCTTTAGACTACTATGACTAAATCTACGTATAGCTTATAAAGATGAAAGGGCTAGTAAAAAGTATGTATATTTCATTAGCACTATTAAAAAAAAGAACTATTTAGGCATAAATCTAACAAAATATGTGCCTGATACATGGCAGGAAAACTACAAGACTCACATTAAAGAAATCAAGGATCTTAATAAACAGAGAGATATCCTATGTTCATGAATAAAAAGACTCAATATTGTTAAGATGTCATTTTTTCCCAAGTTGACTATAGAGTCAACCAAATCCCAATCTAAATCCCAGCAAGTTATTGTGTAGATATTGACAAGCTATTTCAAAAGTTTATGTGAAGGGGCAAAAGACCCAGAAAAGCCAAAAGAATATTGGAGAAGAACAAGTTTGAAGGACTGATGCTGTCCAACTTCAAAACTTATTATAAAGCTAAAATTCTTAAGACATTTTTGTATTTGTAAAAGAATAGGCAAATAGTTGAACAGAACAAAATAAGGAGGCCAAAAGCAGACCCACACAAATATAATCAACTGATTTTTGGCAATAGAATAAAGGCAGTTTAAAAGAGAAAAGATAGTCTTTTCAACAAATGGTGCTGAAACAACTGCATATCTACATGCAAAATAATGACTCAGCTGTTACACAAAATTTAACTCAAAATGGGTCATATACCTGATGCAAATGCAAAACTATAAAACTCCTGGAAGATAAGAAAAAAAAATCTAGGTAACTTGCATTTGATTGTGATTTTTAAGAAATATAAGAAAGGCATGATTCATGAAGAAAGATAAATTGGACTTTATTAACATTAATTACTCTTTCTTGAAAATTACTTTTCTTGAAAATTACTCTTTCTTGAAAAGTACTATTAAGAAAATAAAAACCCAAATCACAGACTGGCAGAACAAATTCTGAAAATATATACTTGATAAAATCTAAAACAATTACAAGCCCAAATGCCAGCAAAAATGTGGATTGATACGAACTCTCTCTCATTGCCACTTGGGATACAAAATGGTACAGCTATTTGGAAAAACAAGTTGGCAATTTTTTCCAAAGCTAACCATTATCTTACCATCTGATTTTGCAACTCTCCTCCTAGGTATTTGCACAAATTACTTGTAAACTTATGTCCACACAAAAATCTGCATACAGGTGTGATTGCCAACACTTGGATGCTACCAAGATGTCCTTCAACAGGTGAGTGGATAAATAAACTGTGGCCCTTCCAGACAATGGAATATTATTCAGAGCTTAAAAGAAATGAGCTATGAAGCTATAAAAAGACATAGAGTAATCTTAAATGCTCAACTTTTTACCTTAAATTAGTATGTGAAAGAAGCCATTCTGAAAGTGATACATACTATATGATTCCAATCATATGCCATTCTGGAAAAGACAAAACCGTAGAGACAGTAAAAACACCATTGGCTACCAAGAGTTTGAGTGGAGAAAGGGAGGAATGGATAGGTGAGACACAGATAATTTTTAGGACTGTAAAACTATTCTATATGGTATTGTAATGTTGAATACATGCCATATTACATTTGACAAAACTCATAAAACTGTATAACACAGTGTGAACCCTAACAAAACTATGGACTTTAGTTAATAACAATGTAACAATATCAGCTTATCAATTGCAATAAATATATCATACCAATGCAAAATGTTAATAAGCATAAAACTTTTGTTTGTGGGGAGAGATGGATTATGGGAACTCTACTGTCTGCTTAATATTTTTTACAAAGTTGAAACTGCTCTAAAAATCTATTTTAAAATATGTGCATTTTATTAAGAATTTTTGGAGAAAAATTAGTTCAAAGTATGACATACTACAATCAGCAACCACCTCAGGAATATGTATCTAGTTTTAAAACAATCATCGAAAACAGGGAAATCAGAGAAACACTAGGTATGGTTACCATATTATTGGCAAGATGTGTAACTGGAGCTTTTCCATTTAGAGCATTTTCTGTTAATATAAAGAAGACTACAGCAAAAGGAAAAGAAGGGATTTATGCTGAGAGAACAAAGCCCTCTGAGTTCATCACCTCTGTGTACAACTTCTAACAGCCAAAGAAACTAAATATGTCATGGATTATTCAGATCAACACTTTGAAAATCAACGTAGTCCCAAAGCTTATGTCCTTCTTCTGAGTTTCCCCAGGGTCTACACCAAAAGTAGCATTTGATCTCTTGAATAAACAGATAGCCTTTGTTTGTGACTCCAGATCAAAGCTAGTTCACAGATGGGGAATCTCATGGGAAAGGAAGTAGAAAGGATTCGTGGCTTATACTAAGCTGGCTCTATATTTTCTGACTTCCTGAGTGTCTATAAAAATGTACTAAAACACCTGGCTATCGACATCACTGTACAAAAATACTTTAGATATTTCTCTTTGTATTTAGGTCTTGGAAAAACAATAAAAACCAGCATTTATGCTTTCATAAGCTTCTCTCTTTGCTGTCCTCAATAGACATAATCTTTATTATTTCACATTACTTTGGTTATAGTGAAACTGCCTTTGCAAAAAATTATATCAGTGAGAAAAATTATTATAACAGTGAACCGAACCAACCCACCTCCTCACCCCCATCTTGCCTTCCTTTAATTATTCCTGGGCTACTGGGCCAAGCTAACTTTGGAAGACATTTAGGCATTAATTTAAATGATAACAGAACTTGCCCAAAACTCAACCTCTTTTGTAAAGCTAATGGGAGGCCATCAGGCTGGTGGGGAGGAAGGGCGCCTGAGTCCAGCTAAGTTGCAGACATAAAGGACTGTAAGCCATTATTCCAGAAGTTATGAGATATGCAACTTCCCCAATTACTCCTGCAAATAATACCACTATTGTATATTGGCCTTTTGAGATATCTTTCCAGGTTTTTTGCATGTCTGATACCCATGGTTCCACTTGGACCAGATGGTTCCACCTGGGCTGCCAACCCCACTCTCATGGCCCCACCCAGAAGTGATTCAGCCTGCAGGAAGACAGCTTCCACCCCCTGTGATTTCATCTCCACCCTAACCGATCAGCAGCAGACACCTGTTACCTGGCCATTCTCACACTTTCCCCTAAACTGCCTTTGAAAAACCCCTACCCTAGAAGCTTTAGAGAGGTTTTGACTAAGAATTCCACCTTCCATGTGGTGTGGCCAGCCTTCTGTCTTTTAAACCCTTTCTCTACTACAATGCCATGGTCTTTCTTTATGCAGCAGACAGCAAGAACCCCTCAGGCAGTTACAATAGAAACGTTATGTTGGTACTATATTATGCTGATTAAAGGCACTTGGTAATGTCCCCAAGAGTGTGTCATTAAATCACTCATGAAATTCTAAGTCTCCTTTTATCTAAATTTGGTGAAAAACAGTGCATCCTGTGTGTGTGTGAATGTGTGTGTATGCACATACATGCCAATGGGTGTATGTTGCTGAAGTTGATTACATTTTAGCTAGCTTGGTACCTGCTTGCCATTACCATACATAACACAACAAAAGACACTTCTAAAAACACATAAAATATAATCAAGTGGCTACAGGAAAAGGCATACATCAGTAAGACACCATGAGCTTACCTAGGAAGAGTGTTGCTATGAGAAAATGTGTTTTGTGCTCTTGAAAGCACACTGACAAAATGAACTTTTGGACTACAAGTTATTCTGAGGATGGGGACAGCCTGGAGGTACAATTTTTACAGCAGTGTGAGAGTAAAAAACAATTCTTAAATCCCACAGCTAGTCACTGGTTATATCTGGTGTCTAGGTCACCTGCTCTTCAGTTCACTGCTCTTTCTACTAAATGTTGCTGCTTTTGTTCTTGCTTTCTCATCTACCAAATCATATTTGACAAGTACCGCTGAAGGTTACCATTGCAGATCATTAGAGTTCATTTCCCTAGCACCTCAAACCAAAGGGAAATGGGATAAAGAAAATGAAGAAAAAAATAAACGCTTGGGTTCAAAGGAAAGTGCAGAGGGCCATGCCTTTCTCAGGGCCATAGACACCATTAATGCATATAGCTCCAGAATAAAATAAGCAGTCTGTGCTGCTGATACGACTATTTTTTCCTCTAAAATCGTGTGCCTGGATCTAATATTGCTATCATGACTTTGTGTTCTGATCTTCTGTTTTATTTTTAGATTACTGAGCTTTTAAAGCACTTTGGTGTTATATGGAGAAACAACGTGGTGTGTGTGCTCTTCTCTTCTATATAGAAAAGTAAAGAACCTTGAGTCTCTAAGAAACTCAACTGCTGTGTCTGAACTTGTCTATATGAAGCTTTACTTTCTTTACTTTCTTTCCCCTTTCAATTTAGTACTACAGCTCCCCCTAATTTCTTTTGCAGCTTCCTTTAGCCAGCTGAATGTTTGTCAATTCTATCTCCATTTTTTATTATCCTTAACTCACACAAAGGAAAGCAATTCTTTTAAAATGAATAACTTCATAATTTGAGGCTTGAATTCTTACAGAGGGTAATGTTGAAGCTTTTAAACAAAGTAATCTACATCTGACCTGTACATGAAATGGGGGCATTATCAGCCCATTTTATGAGATTGTTACTATTTGTAAATCAAGGTTAATAACAATGTTGATTATGGATCAGATAATGCATGTAAATGACCTTGAACAGCATGTGATATACAGTAACTGCAAACTAAATGCAGTCTATTGTTGTTCTTCATTCTCCGATTGCTCCTCCAAATTCCTTTTCTACCCTTCTCTGTCCTGTTTCATGCCTTGGGAGGTTGCTGTCTGTGGAATGCAATGCTTGAGCAACCTGGTCCGTGGCTTTCTGTTGGCTGCCTTTGGGAGGCATTCCAGGACATCAGACAGCAGGAGGAGAGAGTATTTGAAGTATTTATCATCCCTACACCTGAGTTGCCTCCATCAAATAGCTAACATCAGTTATCTTGAGTCACAGGCCTGTAGGTGGCTCATCTATGATATTAACTCTCACTCAGTTCACATTCCTCCCCTAGGACCAGGCTCAAGACTGCTTTTAATGTTGCTAGTCTCTTCGTTGTCTCTTGTTGGTTCCATGTATTCAGTCCATGAAACTATAGATAATCCTTCATGAAACAGTCTTCAATCAAGCCTTTTAAGTGTATCATTTGATCCCGGCTATGAATTTGAATTCTATAACAATAATAAAAATTACTACCTCTACCACCACCACCACCAGTACTAGAAAACCACTTGTGTTGTTATAAAAACTACTACCACTGTTACTACTATAATCACTGTTATTAATGCTAGTACTACTGCTGCTGCTACAATTACCATTACTGCAAGGGGAATAATACCAGCAATAACAATAATGCCACTGTGCTAGTATAAGGATGAGGTGAAAGGAGAAATTATATTTAGTTTCTTCCACAAATAAAAGCATTCCAACACCATGCCTTTCAAATTTAGGGCACCAATCATTTAATTTATTTTATTTTCCTGTATTCCTGGCAACTATTTTCATTTTCTTTTTCCTTCATTCACTGTCTAGGCAGGATTTCCCTTCTATTCCCACAACCACAGCTCATTCCACAGAAGAGTCTTTCCTTTTTGTCCAAATAAGTAGAAATAAATCAGTAGGGTAGTTTCATACTTTTAGTTACTTGACAAACCATTCAGTAAGTTAGGTGATATAGTGATATAATTGTAGACAGGAAACCATCACAAAGACATTTGTGACATGCTTCACCTTGATTTCATATTTTCTTGAACTTTGAATTCATTACTGTTTCAAAATAGATTCCATCAAAGAAATATCCAATTGATATGATAAATACAATGTTTTTTGGACATGTCTGTCTTGAACTAGTCATGTTAAATTATCTTAACTATATTGTCACTTCTATGAATCTTTAAAATTCCTATATTGTTGTTCTCACTGGTATCAGGTGATATACCTTAACTGCAAAGTGCCCTATGTTCAAAACTCCAATTTTTCTATATCCTTATTAGAATTAGTACTTCACCAAAAGTGCACCCAGCTTAATTTTAAAAAATCTGTTCTCTCACATAGATTTCTGTTTTTTTTTTTTTTTTTTTTCAAAATCAAGCGTCATTAATACAAGAAAAAAAATTACCTAATACAGTGAGTGTTTTGATTGACACTCCTGCCTCATTCCATTTGGCAAGTTTAAGTATTTTATTATGCCATAGACATGCATCTTTTTATATGGTTGTAATTGTGATAGGCATATAAATGACAGTATCAAAATTGTTCTTGTTTGGGAGTCTTGTTAGTTCGAAGCAGCTGTCAAAATTTACCTTCTCTAAAAATTATGAATTCCATCTTAGCTCCTCTCCTGCACAAATTTTGGCAAATTGTGTTTTCCTCTACTTTTCATTTAGGAGTCCTGGGATTATATTTGCTCAATGATCAATTGATCTAACCCTACCTCGATCTTCTCACATAAATTCTCACATAAATTGCAAACAAGTATTTACTAAAAACAGCCCTTTTAATATTTTTTCTCTATTTCCTTTTTTTTCCTCCTCTTTCTAGAATCTTAAGCCTTCCTTTTTTGAGCTCAAACAGGTCCTTTTAAAATGCCACTTCAGATTTTCTCTGGGTTACTATTTTTCAAAAACATCTGCAATAAGGAGTATTTATTGACCACATACTTTAGGCTAGGCAATGGGCTGGGTGCCTGGGATAAAATCATGACCAGAACCTGAAATAGTCCTTGCCCTCAAAGACTTAGAGCTTAATAAGAGAACAGCACTAGTCACATAATCTCACAAATGCATGTAAAATTATAATTAGTAAGAATAATGATTAAAAATATGTATTTTGTAAGAGTATATAGCAGAGTAGCCTCACATGATCTGTATATACAGAGTAAGCAAGTGTAGAAACCAGAGAAAGTTCTGTAAGCCACAATGAAGATTTGTCTCTGTTTTGCTTAGAGCATTGAAAGTCCAATTAAAGACTGTAAAAGGGTGAAATACGATCAGACTTGCCATTTTAAAATTTAACTCGGATTTCCATTTTATAAGTGATGTAATGGCAGAATGGATGCAGGAGATCATTTAAGTGGCTAAGTGGCTATGCTCTGATTCTAGGTCTTTTTTTTTTTTTTGAGACGGAGTCTCGCTCTGTCGCCCAGGATGGAGTGCAGTGGCGCCATCTTGGCTCTCTGCAAGCTCTCTCTCCCGGGTTCACGCCATTCTCCTGTCTCAGCCTCCTGGGCAGCTGGGACTACAGGTGCCCACCACCATGACCAGCTAATTTTTTGTATTTTTAGTAGAAACAGGGTTTCACCATGGTAACCAGGATGGTCTCCGTCTCCTGACCTCGTAATCCACCCGCCTTGGCTTCCCAAAGTGCTAGGTCTTTCAGTTATCAATTGCTTCATCACAAAACACCTCCAAACCCAGAGGGATAAAACAACCACCATTTTGTTAAGCTCCTAAATTCTCACAGAGACACAGGAAATAAAGCTTTTCTCTGCTTTAGAATATCTGGGCCTCAGCTGAGAAGACTAGAATAACTGTGGGTGACTCCCTGAGCCCAGAGCTGAAGTCGTGTGGAGGTTTTTCCACCAACACCTGTTCTAGGGTGACTTGAAGGTGAGCACAGCTGGCTTGTGGCCAGAGCAACTGCACACGTCCTTTGCACGGGGAATTGGCTTCTAGTCAGACTGCTTATGTGGTGACTTCAAATTCCTGGTGTAACGATTCCCAGGAAACAATAGGAAGCTGCTGGGCTCTTTATGACTTGCCCTTAGAAGTAACATGGCATCACTCCTACCCTACTCTGTAGGTCAGTCTTCACAAGCTCAGTGAAATTCAAGGAGAAAGGGCCAAAATTCCTACAGCTTAATGGAATAAGTGTCAAAAAATGTGAAGCCCTGTTTTAGCTTTGACTATAATTAACAGGTAACGCTAATTGGGATTACGGAAGTTAATATAACCAGAATAGAGTATATTTGAAGAATATTGGCAGGCTTTTATGATGTAACAATGTCCCTGATTCATTCGTGATACCCATTTTTGTTTGTTTTCATTTTCTTAGAAGCATTCTTTCTGCAGGTTTAGAATTGCATTGATCTTTTCAAAACATCAACTTTTGCATTTGTTAGCTGTTTCTATTATTAATTTGTTTTCTATTTCAGTAATTGTTATGTTTATTATTTCCTCCCTTTTCCTTACAGGGATAAATTGCAGATGCTTTGCTAACTCATTAAAACGGTTGCTTAGAACTTTGATTTCAGCCTTTGTTTATCTATAAAATGTATATTTCAGCTCTACATTTATGCTTAAGGTCTGTCTCTGACATTTTTTCAATTTTGATATGTGTAGCATTTTATTATTCACTTATTAAAAACATTAAATCATTTCCATTGTGAGGTGTTTTTTTTGACCACAGACTTTAAAAGTGTATCTGTTAATTTCCAAATATATAAGGATCTTCTGTTTACTTTTCTGTATTAGTTTTTACCTTAACTGTGGTCAGAGAGCATATAACGTATGTTGTCAGAGCTTTGAAATGTGTTGAGACCTGCTTTATATCTCAGTACAAGTTATTTTCATCAGTGTTTCATGAATTCTTAAAAATAATATGTATTTTGCAATTTTTGAATTTAATTGTTCTGTATATGGCAGTCAATTTAGTTTATTATGCTTTCAAATCCTCTACGTTTTTGCAGATTTTTCTGCTGCTCTCTTTTTTTACTGAGAGCTTAAAATATCTTACTGATTTCAGAATTGTTAAATTTTTTTTAGTCAATAGTTTTCTGCTGTATACATGTAATACTGTATTATTAGATGTATAGAAAATCATATCTTCCTGGTTAATTGACACTTTTGTTATTTCCAATGTCTCGGTTTAAAATAATGCTTTTTGCTTTTTGTCTGTTATTTAGTATAACTCACTCTTTCTTTTTTGTTACTGTTTGCACGGAATCTTTATTTATTCTTTATTGTCTCCCTTTACATATTCTTATTTTTTTTGTGTTAATATTGTAAGTAGTATATAATTTAGCATTCCCCAGTATTACATACTGGGTCTTTTAACTGTTTCTTTATTCTGTCATTACTGATGAATTAGTATGTAGGTCAAGCTTTACCTTCTGCTTTGTTTGATTTAACACTTACTCTTTGTTCTTTTTTCTTTTTCTTTTGATATATTTAAGCTTTATTAAGTGTTTTCATTTTCTTCTCTATTTGATTTTTTAGCTATTCATTTTATTAGTCTACTTTAATAACTACTTAGGTACTGACGGATCCTAGGGCATTATATAATTCCATTTAACTTCTTTTTGTATTTTGTACAATTACTATCATATATTTCAATTTTGTATGTTTAAAATGTCATAAATGTTATTGCTTTGTTTTATGCAAGTGGTATATATTTAGATTTACACATGTGTATCATCTCATCATTCTTCATTTCTTCTTATAACTCTGATATGAAATCTCAGATTATGTTCTACCCACCCCCAAAATAAATATTCCCATGAATAAAGAATCTAATTTGGCAGTAATTTGCTTTCAAATACTTTACAACATCATTCCTTGTTTTTGTTAATAAATTGGTTGTTTATCTTAGTTTTGCTCCTTGGAAGACAATATGTCTTTACTCCTTGACTATTTGCATGAATTTTTTTGCCTTTGGTTTTCAGCACACTCGCCATAATGTGCTTAGGATTCTTGCATTTATTTCTAGTTGTTCAAGAAAATTCAGAGAAACCCTCACCTAATTTTTTAATATGTGCTTTTAACCCATCCTCACTCTCTTCTCCTTCTGGACTCTCATGTATACATGTTAATACTTTTCTCCTTGATCCAAATTTATCTTACACTCTCATATATTTTTCTCATTTTGTCTTTCTTTACTTCAGTGAATATATTTTCTACTAACATACCTTCTGATGCACTAATACTCTATCATCTGAATAAGTTTTATAGTCAGTTAGTGTTACTTTATTTCTAGATTTTCCATTAGCCATTTTTAATACTTTTGAATTATTTTCCAAAATACCTAACAATGTCATTTAATTACTAGAAAATTTAATTACATTTATTTTAAAGTTCTGCCCTATCTAGATATAGTATGGAATTTTTTCTCTTGTCAGTTAGTTATTAAACATGATTTTTGGTCAATTCTAGTCTTGTGGAATTTGTTGATTTTTTTTAGATAGCATTGATAAAAGAATTCCAGGATACTCAAAGAGAACATATTTTTTCTTCAGTAAAGCATCTGGATATGGATATCCAATTATATTCCAAATAAAGATTGAGATCATTGGAACCTAGCCTCGATGTCTTTTGGGACTGGTCAATTCTTCAATCACATTTAGAACTTTATGGTTCCATCTGAAAGCCTGGCAGTGATTATTAAAGACCATCATTTTTTTTAAATACATTTTTAGAGAGCAATTTTACAATCACAGGAAATTGAGAGGAAGATACAGAGATGCCCTGTATACTCCTTATCCACACACTTGCATAGCCTCTCCCATTATCAACATCCCTCCTCAGAGTGATACATTTGTTATACCTGATGAACCTACATTGACACATTGATATGCTTTGCCTCTGTGTCCCCAACTAAATCTCACGTTGAATTGTAATCCCCAATGTTGGTGGAGGGACCTGGTGGGAGATGACTAGATCGTGGTGGCAGATTTCCCCCTTGCTATTCTCATGATAGTGAGTTCTCATGAGATCTGGCTGCTTGAAAGTATGTAGCATCTTCCCCCTTTCGCTCTTTCTCTCTCTCTGTCTCTCTCTCTCTCTCTCTCTCTCTCTCTCTCGCTCTACCATGTGAGGATTGTGCTTGCTTCCCCTTCACCTTCCACCATGATTGTAAGTTTCCTGAGGCCTCTCCAACAGCGGAAGCCTGTACAGCCTGCAGAACCATGAGCCAATTAAACCTGTTTTCTTTATAAATTACCCAGTCTCAGGTAGTTCTTTATAGCAGTGTGAGAATGGACTAATACACATCATAATTATTTGAAGTCCCTAGTTCATATTAGGGCTCAATACAGACATCGTTCATTCTATGGGATTGGACAAATGTATAATGAATGACATGTATCCACCTTTATGCTATCATACAAAGTATTTTGACAGCCTTAAAAATCCTCTGTGCTCTGCCTATTCATCCCTCTTTCCTGCACCTCAAACTGTGGAGACTCCTGATCTTCTTACTCTTTCCTTAGTTTTTGCCTGTTCCAGAAAGTGATATAATTAGAAATCGACAGTTTGGAGCCCTTTTAGACTGGCTTCTTTCACTTAGTAATATCCATAAAGTCACCCCATATCATTCTATAGCTGAATAGCTCATTTCTTTTTAATTTTGAATAATATTCCATTGTACAGATCTACCATAGTTTATTTAGCCATTTACCTGTTGAAGGGCATCTTGGTAACACCCAAGTTTTGGTCATTATGAATAAAGCTGCTATAAATATCCACATCCAGGTTTTTGTGTAGACATAAATTTTTAATATTTTTGGTTAGATACCAAGGAATTTGATTGCTGAATCATATGGTAAGACTATGCTTTGTCAGAAACCACCAAACTGTCTTCTGAAGTGGCTATGTCAATTTGCATTCCCACTGGCAGTGAGTGAGACTGTTTATTATGCCACCTTCTCGATAGCATTTGTTGTTGTCAGTCTTCTGGATTTTGGCCATTCTAATAGATGTGTAGTGGTATCCCACAGTTGTTTTAATTTGCATTTCCCTAATGACATATGATGTGGAGCATCTTTTCATATGCTTGTTTACCATCTGTTTATTTTCTTTGAAGAAGTGTCTGTTGAGGTCTTCAGTAGGGCCTGTTATCTTTAATGGATCGTGAAAACCATTTTTTGTTTTCCATCACCATGAGTTAGCTGAAAGCTACAATCACTCTTTTGGATTTCTAGTCTCTGATTTTAAATCATCAAGTGCCTTGATGAGAAAAGTCATATTGAATTTTGGGATTACTTGACATCTATTCTCTCTGGAATTTTGGTATCACAATCCTTACTCCCTTGCTATTTCACATAGATTTTTTGAAAGTATTTCCTCTGCTTTACTTGTTAAGCTCAGTGGGAAGATGTTTTCTACCATTGCCAGAAGCAGATCTCTCTTCCTGCTTCAATATTCTTCATAGGTTTGCCCCTGGCTAAATATTAGAGATTTATGCAGTTGCTGGCTGGCCCTTTTCACAATAACACACAGCGATTTTATTTGCTTGTTGTGTATTTTTTCCCATTCAATGTTTTACTCATAAGTTTGAGAATAGTGACAGTCACATAGGAAGTAGGCATTACTCATTCATGGGAATAGAATTCAGACAAGAGGTTAGAGTAGAAATCACCAATTCTGGAAAATGTTGATGAAGTTTTGTTCTCTCAAGGAGCTTTATCACACATATGGACTGTTCAGTAGAATCCTGATTGATCAAGTGGACCAACCAATACAATGTTTACGCTTGAAAAACCAAGATTAACACAAACGACGTGTGTGTTATTGAACATCTTAATGTTAATGGGAAATCATAATGTGTACACATAAATATAAATCATACCAACAACTCTGATGTATGCAGAAAGTTCATATCTTTCAAAACATAGAGATAGTGATACGAGTTCTCATGGTCAGCGTAAAATGAGTATATCATTTTAAATTGCATTGCATTATATTTTTAAATTTGTAATTAATATCACAAATAATCAGTTAATTTAAATTCCCTTTTAAATTATACTTAATTTGTTTACAAATGCAGAAGTTAACTGTGTTCTCTCATAATGAACAATAAAGATGTTGATTTTTAAGATTCTAATGGACACAATTTTCATTTTTGACATTTTAGAAACCATCTTAAATTACAGAAAATTATAACAACTTGAAACCATGTTCATTTCAACAGGAATAAATAGCATTGTTTCAGGCTAAGACAATCGATGATAAAATGACAGTCAATAAAATCAAAGCGCTATCCAAACCATACCTAGTGAATCTGTCTTAAGCAGCATCAATCAAATAATGAAATACAAATTTCAAAAATGCCTCAAAATGCATAAGGTACAAGGAGATATACATTGACATAAACCTTATTATTTAGTTTTCTGGAAAAGCAAAGCAATAATTTTCTTAAAAAGTTGTTCAGCATGACTTAAAACTCATGTTTCATGATGCCAAATTAAGCAGTGGAATAAAATTTAAGCAGTTACATTTTTAGAAAAAAATCAGAATAAGCAAATTCAGCATTTAAATCAGTGCACCAGGCAAAACATGAAATAAGCCATAATATATAGGAAAAGGAAATGAATAAAGTTAAAAGCTAAAATATTTGAATTGACTCACTCATACACCAAATTTGATAAATCAACCTAAAGGATTATATTTTTAATTGACATAGTTGTTATATGAGATTTTAAGAAATAATTTTCTATTATATAATAAAATATAGGGATCACAGAAAAAGAATACATAATGATATATCACAACATTTTAAAACCTAGGTGAAGTCAGTACATTTTTATAAGCATGGATTCTTGAAATTCTCTGAAAAGAAATAAAAATACTGACGTACAAACAAGAAGGATTTGTTTTTTGTTTATTGTTTTTTTGGTTTTTTTTTTTTAAAGAAAGCAACTTACCCCCAAACAAGTACCAGATCTAGTTAAATCCATGGATTCATAGGTACGACATTAGCTTTTTGAGACTAGGCTATGAATAGAAGCTAGAAAGATATCAAGAAGACTGTTAGGAAAACGAAAGACACTAAGAAAATATTTATAAGAACCTGGAATAAAGATCACATATGTGACAAAGTTTATTTAGCAAAACTGTGCCCTGCGAAAACATGAAAAATAAAAAGCAATCTTAGATCTGGGAATCTAACTTGGGGTATTTCCAAGCAGAATATCAAAAAAGTGTCAACTGGTTTATTTCAACTGTATATGATAGGTGGGAATAGAGAGAGAGAAATGTAGAGTAAAATTTGAAATATTTTACTTTAAGCAGAATTTAGCCAAAATATAAAGAAGCTAGCATTTTCTGGGCTAGAAAATAAAAATGTTTTTCACTATAATCTTTCCATTTAGCAAAAATGTCTTCAAAGTAGGAAATAACATAATGGTAAAGTTAATATCCAGAATACTACTATGGAAACAAAACCTCAAGGTAAAGCTCATATCATGGGGGTGATTGTAAAGCCTTTGTTAAGACCTCAGAAAGACTTAAGACAGACTTTTGAAAACCATCTCGTCTAGACTAGAGGAGAGTACATTTTTTGTAAGCCCCAGACAGTAAATATTTTAGACATTTCTGGCCATATGAAGTCTGCAGCAACCCTCAACTCTGTCACTTTAAGGAGACTATGGGACTGGAGAGTATGGGAGAAGAAAGAAATGAGGAAAGGAAGGAGAGGAGAAGAGAGTTGAAACAAAACAAAACAGTATATAAATTATGTATATTTCAGCATGCTATAACCTTCAAAAGTTATTAAAACATATATTGCTCCCTGGTCAGCTTTGGTGAGGCTGCTTTAAAAGCAGGGGGATTAGGACTGGCAACAACCTGAGACAGAAATTCCAAACTCATCTTTACTTTTGCCTTTTATCTTATAGTGCCTGGTCAGCAGCCCATATGAAAAGGTTTATCCTGAGCTACTGCAGTCTTCTCCAGAATTCTCCTCCAGTTCCTAGCCCCTGGCATTCGCCTCTCTCGAGTTGCATGGATCTTCTTGGTATAACTTCCTAGTTCATTTCAGATACTGTCTCCTGCTTTCAATCTCAGGCTTTGGCTCACTAGTTTCCTTTACTGGACTCTGCAGCTTCATTATAAGTCTTCTCTGGGATCAGAGGGACTTCATCGCCTGGTTATTTTTCTCTGCCCACCTTTCAATCCAGATATTTTTGCTACTTTCATATCCCTGACTTTCTTCTCTCCCACACTTAAAAACCTGGGTAAATTTTTGCTATACTTCTCCCAATTTGCTGCCATTGCCACCATTCTCTCCTACCTTAGAACTTTTGTTTTTTGTTTTTGTTTTTTTGAGACAGGGTCTCCTTTTGCCACCTAGGCTAGATGCAGTGGTGCAATTATGATTTACTATAGCCTCGACTGCCTGGGCTGAAGGGATCCTCCTCCCTCAGCCTCCCACGCAACTGAGACTACAGGCATGTGCCACCATGCCTGACAAAATTAAAAAAAATTTTAGAGACAGAGTCTCACTATATTGCCCCAGCTACACTTGAACTCTCAATCTAAAGCGACCCTCCTGCCTCACCCTCCCAAAGTGCAGGGATTATAAGCATTGGCCAGTGCAACTGGCCTACTTTAGAACTTTGCATTCGTCACTGGGACAACTATGATTTGGTTATTTTTTCTATTGTTTGTGAGTACTTGAAGATGGTCACTCTCGGGAGATTGGGATGAATTATGAGATACATGTTACACTTCATTAGTTTGTAGAAACTCTAAAAACTTTTTAATCCTATGCAAAATGTTTTGATGGAAGCCATGTGATTTTATTAAAGTTAAAGCTGAAGGAATAAATACATTCTCAAGTGCTACTGCAAATAATGTATTAAAGTTGAACATGGCTAAAATTTTTGCAGCCCTTAGTAAAGTATTTAATTGAAAATAATAAAGAACTTGATGACAACTAATTGGCTGCTTTCTGAGGTTATAAACCAAAAGACAATTTTTTAAGCATAAACTACACAACCTCAAACATAACCATGAGGATCCACTAACAATTCAAACATAGCATAATATGTTGTCTCCCGATCTTTATTTCAATGACATTTAAGATAGTAAGGTCTATGAGATCTGTAGCTATAAATATTTCTACATTTTAGTCTCTGAGGTTTCACTTTCTCAAAGGGAGTAAGTGGTTTTAGGAGATATTGCTAAGTAACATGAAATATCTGAACCACCAATTTTAACACAGAATTCTGAAAGTTCTTCATTCTAACTGTTGCTGACATCTCTGCAATTGCTCCACTTTTTCATATCACAAGAGAAAACACAGTTTGAGATTGTTTTCTGCCACTATGCTGGTGGTCATAGTTTCAGTGTTACTGTTCACAAGACAAGAACTCTGCTCTGGTGTTACTTTGCCACATTCATCACCTGTAAATATTTTCCTTGAAAGGACTATTGTAAAAAATAAATCTATCCTTTCAAGTCATTTTTGAAAACTTAGCATGTGCTGATGTGAGACAGTTACGAAAATGTTCAAAAAGCACCATATTCGTTTCTTCTCCAAGGATAAATCTCATTAGCTGTAGAGGAGGCATCAGTGTTTACCAGCTGAGGGCGGCAGAGAGACATAACACAGGTAAAAAGAAAGGTCATGTTGGGTTGTCAATAATCCTAATTCTTTTGGAATTCAGAAATTCTGTCCCCAGGATCAGACGTAAATTAGTTTCAATTAGTAGTGACAGTGTCTAGAGTTAGGTTGGGAAGGAAAGACTTCAGCCCTCCTTCCCCCTTTGTCCTGCATTTATTTAAATATAGGCAATTGTGTTTTTGAAATCAATTTTATATACATTTATATGCAAACCCTTCTTAGATTACTTCTTACAAGAGTTTTGTCCTTCTGTAAAAATTCTGAAGTTTCCACCTCCGTTGTTCCATTTAGGGATTACAATAATAGGGATTACATTAATTTACAGGTGCCATGGATTAAGGCAGCCCTTGGCCAAAAAATAAACTGAAAGATAGATGTTAAAAAAAACTCTACGTAAATTATCTAATCCACAGATACATTTTTTTTAATTGGAGGCCCATAGCCTTCACTTTTAGTAAAAGAGCATGTTAAAAATAAAATACATTTTTTATTCAAATCTGATATTTACTTGATGAATATTAGTTTTTTATTTCCTTTCACTCCAATTCTATTATGTTAACTTGACTTATTTCCTTTGTCTATTCTGATTTGCTAATCCATGGTAAGAGCTGGTACTTGTTACATATATTTTTGGCATTTTATTTTCTATTGTTTCATATTTTATCTCAGATTCTTTTAGAACAATTTTGTTTTCAAATATTTTCTATTTCTTCCCCCCAACAATAACAGAGCATTTGAATTTTAATCTCACTTGTATTTAACCAGAAGTTAATAAATTCTAAATGTACTCAAGTACAATTTTAGATATTTCTTTAAGAATGCTCTTTTTATGTTATAGTTTTATCCTTAAATTATTCTATTTTTATTATTAAGAATAGAATTTTTATTATCTTTAGGATTCCTACAAGGTGTGCTAATGTTTTAAAACTTTTATTGATGCACAATGTATTAGTATGTGTCTGACAAGCTTATAAATAGCTTAAGTAATTATAATAAATTGCTAATTTTTATGCTGTTATTTTCAGCAAAATAATAATTTCATTTTAATGGTTTACCCTATAATAATTATGGTTTACATGGCACTACAAAACCATTACATAAAATTCTTGAAGTAATTATAATGAAACTGTTGGTTGCCACTTAACATTCATTCTCTATTTTTCTTTATAAAAGACTAAAACTAGGCCAGGTGCAGTGGCTCACGCCTGTAATCCCAGCAATTTGCGAGGCCAAGGCCAAGGCAGGTGGGTCACTTGAGGCCAGGATTTCGAAAACAGCCTGGCCAACATGGTGAAACCCCATCTCTACTAAAAATACAAAATTAGCCAGGTGTGGTGGTGCACACCTGTAATCCCAGCTACTTGGGAGGCTGAGGCAAGGGAATCGCTTGAACCTGGGAGGCAGAGGTTACAGTGAGCCGAGATCGTGCCACTGTACTCCAGCCTGGGCAACAGAGTGAGACCCTGTCTCAAAAAAAAAAAAAAAAAAAAAAAAGGCAAAAAACAAAACAAAATACTGAAACTGAAGTTACAACAAAATGTCTTTTTTGTAGTATTGTTAAAAATAATAAGCGTCCTAGATTTTCTTGCAGCAAGAGTCGCCAAGTAACTCAACTCCAGGTCATAATATTTATTTAAGAATACTGATGCAGAGTTCCGGAAAAAGCCTTTTACAAATAGTCATATTCGAGTGGCCTGGCTCTGCAGTCCTGCGCCCTGTATCTCTTCCTTCTGTCTGGATCATAGAAGCAGCATCCACAGCCAGAGCAATTGTTACATGAAGGGGTTTTCTCCTGTTTATAGGTAAACACACTCCTGACTGATGAAGATGTTATCTTTACATTTTGTGATCAATCATTTATCTCTAGGAGTTGGAAAAAAACAAACATATTGGGCCTGGAATATGGATTTTAGAGTTCTTGGCATTTCGTTTTCTATGTTATTATTTTCAAATTATTGAAGATACTGAAAAAAACAAAAAAAAGAATAAAGAATAACTTAGAACATCAATATCTATGATTCAGATTATGAAAGTGTAGAGAAGCAGATGAGTAGCAGTTCTCTGTATTGTTTGATGATTGTGGTGTATCTTTTTGTTCTATTTTCTAACATATTTTTTGTTATTGTTTATAAACTCTTTGTTTATAATATCCATAGGGCTGACTCCTATTCTAAAATCTTATTTTGGATACTTACTTCATTTGTTTCCTTATTTTATATCTTTATTTTTGGCAGGCATTTTCAATGAACATTTTAAAAATAATATCAATGCTAACAATTATGATTATTCCTCTAAGTATATTTGGCCAAATCTTTATAATTTTAATAAATTTTTTCTTATCATTATCTAATTTTATTATATTCTGTTGTCATATTACATTATATTATTTATGTATGCTATATACAGTATTTCTTTTTTTAGCTTATTGGATAAAATACAAATTTACTGAATTCTTAAATACTAAGCCATAAAATCTTAAAATCTTGTATCATTTATTTCCAATGTATTTGTTTAGGTAATGTGACAAGTCGCACATAAAATGTTTTGAAATATATTAAAGTATTATGTGCAATTAATTTTACAATCAATTTCTATTTAAAATTTTGGGTTGTTAGGTCCAAACACTTTTTTCACGTAAAATTTAGTCTTGTTAATTATATTGTTAAATTTCATCATGTTCTTTTTTACTCTGTCATAGGATATAAGTGCTATGTTAAAAATCTCTCACAGAATGTTTTATCTATTTCCCTATTTTTTTTTTAAGACGGAGTCTCACTCTGTCTCCCAGGCTGGAGTGCAGTGGCGCGATCTCCGCTTACTCCAAGCTCCACCTCCCGGGTTCACACCATTCTCCTGCCTCAGCCTCCCCAGTAGCTGGGACTACAGGCGCCCGCCACCATGCCTGGCTAATTTTTTGTATTTTTAGTAGAGACGGAGTTTCACCTTGTTAGTCAGGATGGTCTCGATCTCCTGACCTCGTGATCCTCCCGCTCGGCCTCCCAAAGTGCTGGGATTACAGGCGTGAGCCACTGCGCCCAGCCCTATTTCCCTATATTTTAACAAATTCATGTTTTTTTTTTTTTCTTCTTGGCCCGGTGATATAATTTGGCCAATGAAGTGCAAGGAGAGGCTTTCAAGCTAGTTGGCAGAAGACTGAACAGGCAGCACTCATTTCTTCTTGCCTAGTTTCCTCTGCCACAAGAACTGCAGTAGTCTACAGGCCCTTCCGTTGGCTTCCATGTGGAGTGAAGATCATGTGAAGACTTGGCATAGCTGGTCCACAATGGACGTGCAGAAAGAATGAAATAATTCGAATTACTTTTGGGGTTGTTTTCACTTGCAGCACATCTTACCTTTTGATAATTGGTAAAATAATTAAGTGTAGATGAAACAGATATATGAGATGAGATAAAAAATAAATGAGTCTGAATTTCAGGGGAGATATACAGGTAGGAGGTATAACTTCGATGGTCAGTAACACAGATGGTGTTATCCAAGGGAATAAGTGTAGAGAACAAGACAAGAAATCAGAAGACAGAGGTCTGGAAGAGATCTGAAAGAAAAAGAGGAAGCAGCAACAGAAATAAAAATGTTGCAAACAAAGAGGTAAATGGGAAACCAAAAGAGTATGGTAACCTGGGAGTTTAATAAAAAATGAGTGTCAAAGAGAAGGAAACCCTCAGCTATATCAAATGCTGCATATTGGTGGTGTGGAATTGACAATTGACCACAGGGTTTAGCAACCTGAAGATCACTGGTGAGCTTGACCAGTTGTGGAGGAAGAGTGGAGACAAACGCATGTTTGGACAGGATTTAAGAGAAAATTGGAAAGGAAATGTTAGAGACATCAGATGCAAACAACAGTTTTGAGAGGCACCAAAAAGGGAAGAAAATAAACAGCAATAGCAGCTGGGGAAATGGGATAAGAAAAGAGTTTTTTAAAAGAGGAGAAACTGCAGAATGTTAATGAAAGTAACATACAGAGATAAACATGATAATGCAAGAGAAACAGGTGAGAATTGAAAATGTGCCCCAAGTCTGTGCAATAGAATGGAATTCACTGAAAAATTATTGGAAATATCTTCAGATAAGAATATGATTAGTTATTCTGCAGTAACAAGATGAAAACCAGAATATATGAGTAAAGATGCTGGTACATGGTGGTAGTAATCTATGTGCTTGACTTCAAGTTCCCTAGAAGCGAGTCTAAAATGGGGATTCCTGTGCAAGTAACTTATCTAGCAGTTGTTCTGGGAAGCTAAACCTACCAGAAGGTTAGAAAAGCAACTCTGCATCCATTCTTTTGTATCAGTGAGTCATTGGCTAACAACCATTTGCCAGTGTATGAGAGGGTTAGTATAACTTCCCAAGCACTTCCAGAAAAGATTATTTCTGTGGCAAAAGACAAGTCTCTGGGGAAGTGTATGAGTGATAAACAATTAGTAGCCAATACTTAGCAGCTTGAGACTGGAAGCATCAGTCCAGGAAGCAGCACCAACTTCTATGCTTCCAGAATTATCTGATTATTTCAGTTTTCTCTGCGAAGTAGGAAGCAAGGTCATTAAATGAAAGAGGATGAAAAAAGAGGTGGTTGATATTTGAGAAGAAAAATACATACATATATGTATTTTATGTATATAGAATACATTATACATACATATAAACTCACACACATACTATAGCCGTATGTATGTATGTGTGTGTGTATATATGTGTGTGTATACATACATATACATACACAATCATATGACTCATAGGGCTGTGTGTGTGCATACACACACTCATACACACACACATACATATGGCTATAGTATCCATACATATGGATAGACATATACACACACAAATATACACATATACATACACACATATAGAAAGAGAGAGAGAGAGAAATTTACTTCAAGAAACTGGCTTATGTGATTGCTGCCTCTGGCAAGCCTGGAATCTGTAATCCTCAGGGCAGGCTAGCAGATTGGAAATTCTCTCGGACAAGAACTGATGCTGAAGATTTAAGGCAAAATTTCTTCTTCCTTAGAAAAACCTCATTATTTCTCCTAAGACTTTTCAACTGATTCGATGAAGTCCACCCGTATTACCAAGGTACTATCCTTTACATAGAGTAAACTGATGATAGATATTAACTACATCTACAAAATACCTTTGCGGAACACCTAGATTAGTGTTTGGTTAAGTAACTGGGCACTAGAGCATAGCCAAGTTGATGCAAAAAACTAACCATCACACACATGAACTTGAGATTATGGCAGGGTTGCACTTTTTTTTTTTTTTTTTTGTGAGACGGAGTCTCGCTCTGTCGCCCAGGCTGGAGTGCAGTGGCGCAATCTCGGCTCACTGCAAGCTCCGCCTCCCGGGTTCACGCCATTCTCCTGCCTCAGCCTCTCCGAGTAGCTGGGACTACAGGCGCCCGCCACCACGCCTGGCTAATTTTTTGTATTTTTTAGTAGAGACGGGGTTTCACTGTGGTCTCGATCTCCTGACCTCGTGATCCGCCCGCCTCGGCCTCCCAAAGTGCTGGGATTACAAGCGTGAGCCACCGCGCCCGGCCGGCAGGGTTGCATTTATTGGTGATGACACACTTTATAGTATGGTGATTGTAGGTACTTGAGTTTGGTAGGTAGTGGTTGAATTGGGTTTGGGGATAAGATCACTGAAGAACAAGAAGTTAGGAACAAAGTACTGAAAGTATTAAATACCAAAATTTTCAAAAATTAATGCAAAAGTAGTATTGGAGGGTGTGATGGTGATTTAGAAGCCCCAAATCATCAAGAAATGAGAGGAATAACCCAGGGAGTATAAAATGTTCCAAGGAGAGAAAGTTTATGAAAATGCAATAATCTGATATTTAAGGCTGGGGGCTGGGTAAAATAATTTAACTTTACAACTTTCTGTAAATATTTTCATAGATCAATTGTAAATCTACAATAACTACAAAATGTGATATACATTCAGTGACCTACTCTATTTGTATACTTCTGGTTCAATTACTGAACTCCCCACATAGGCAAAAGCAAGGAATCAGTTTTGGAGCTGGGAGTCAGGGACAGAACTCTAGCAGTTCTTTCAAAAGTGGTCAAAAATGACAAATCAGGGTCTCAGTCCTGACAAATCTGGGGAGCTAGTTTCCAGTACTATCCAGTGATATAGCCCAAGATAAAGATAGAAACAGTCTTACTAAAACCAGGAAAATGTTCAGAAATGGACTTTGTGTTCATGCCCTTCCAAATGTTCCCTGTCTTATTGTTTGGTGGTAACACACCAGGGAATGCTCAACCCAGAAATACAGATGTTATACAAAGAGTAACATTTATTTTCACACCCTACCTGACCACAGGCCCACTGATTGCCCAGCCCTGAATATGTCTCAAGTGGGTTCACTTGCCTTCATCTTTATTACCATTGTTCTAGTACAAACCACAATTATTTATTAGATGTCCTACAATAATCTCCTCATATGCCTTCAGACTTACTTTATACTAATTTATTTGAAAAATACAGACAAGATTATATTTCCCCCAGCTTAAAGCCCATCACTGTTATTTTTGACTTTAACATGAAGCCTAAAGTTATAAAGCTGGCTTAATGTGGCCTTTATGATCTGACTCTGCCTCTATTTCATCTCTATGTTGTTCTGCCCCCTTGGTCTTGTCTACCAGGCTCTGACATGATTGAGCTTATTTTAGTTAATCAAATGCCCTGTGTTTGTCCTGATTCAAAGCCTCCATGAAAGCATTTCCCCCTGCCTCCACATTGTCACCTCTCTTCACTTCTTTACTTTCTAATATCATTAATGTGCTTGTTGGTAGGGAGCATTATAAATGAAGGTTTGTGCCCCCTCAGAACTTGTAGGTTGAACCCCTAATCCCCAATGTGATGGTATTTGGAGGCAGAGTCTTTGGAGGTAACTAAGGTTCAATGAGGTCATTAGGGATTAGTGTTCTTCTAAGAAGAGACAACAGAGACCTTAATCTCTCTCACCCCTCACACACAAGCACTGTGGAAAGTCCTCATGAGGATGTAGGAGAAGGCAGCAATTTGCAAGCCATGAAGGGAGCCCTCATGAGGAACCAATGGATTGATACCTTGATCTTGGAATTTATAGCCTTCAGAACTGTGCAAAAATAAATTTTCATTTTTTAACAACACGGTATAAGGTATCTTCCTAATGGCAGCCTAAGCTAACTAAGATTTCTTAATAAGTTTGGCTCCTGGGGTAATTCACTCTGAATTTTTCACATTTGCTGTTCAGGGAAAATGGCTCTTTTCCTCGAGTGTGTAAACATCTGCAGGGACAGAGAATGTGCTTGTCTTGTTAATTGTTGAAACCTAACCTCCTGACACAAACTATTTGTCTCACAAAAAAATCCAATAAATATTTACTTATTGAAAAAATAAGCAGATTAATGAATGAATGAATGAAGCCAATTTCACACATTTATCTTCCCCACAAGCTGTATTGAGCTAATAGACCAAGAGGACTGGATCTGTATACAAGATGAACAGTACTCAGCTGTGGAGATTAGAGAATATCAGCGGAGACAGGTATACATTTTGTCTAATAGTGGAGGTTTAGGAATCATAGGACCATGGACAAAGACTTTGGGTAAATCATAATAAAATAATTAGTTCAATGAATAGAAGAGGAACTATTGTGCAGAGTAATAAAAACAAGAGTATAAAATTTCAATTATTAGAGAAGTTGTGATAATTTTCAAATACAATACGAAATTCTATAAATTTTGAAATGAACCAAATAAATGAAGAGTGACATGTAAAATCCAGATTTACAGGTTATTAAAATGTGATAGATGAAAAAACGTTGCAGAAGCAAAAATGATCTATTATCTGAGGAGTTTAGAAAGAAAGAAAAAAGACATGCAAATCAGAAAGGCATTGCTAAAATAAGGATGGGCCTATGCATATTTGGAGATGATAGGGAAGGAGCTGGAAATCAGAAAGCGATAGGCCAGGCACAGTGGCTCATGCCTATAATCCCAGCACTTTGGGAGGCCAAGGTGGGCGGATCACGAGGTCAGGAGATCGAGACCATCCTGGCTAACACGGTGAAACTCCGTCTCTACTAAAAATACAAAAAATTAGCCAGGCGTGATGGCGGGCGCCTGTAGTCCCAGCTACTCGGGGGGCTGAGGCAGGAGAATGGCATGAACCCGGGAGGCGGAGCTTGCAGTGAGCCAAGATCGCGCCACTGCACTCCAGCCTGGGACACAGAGCGAGACGCCGTCTCAAAAAAAAAAAAAAAAAGAAATCAGAGATACAAAAGAATGACCTCCTAGAAAAGGTGGGGCATGAATAACATGTGAAAGTATGAATGAGTTTATGCTAGAAGGATGTGGATTATATATATGGTAAATATGTGCCAATGTTAATTAAACTTATGCAGTTGATTACTTATAGAACTGTAGTTCAATCATACCATTTTGAATCTTTTACTTGTTTGCCATATAAAAATTAAACAAACAATAAAATCGGTTATATATATTAATGTGAGGATTTCACATTGAGTAGAAAGTTATATACAATAATTACCTATTTTCATTCCAAATGATAAATATGATTATACTAGAGTATCTCAGAAAGCCAACACAAGATTCTGTAAATGCATCAGTCAGTACGCAAACTATTTCTTTATGTATTCTTGAGTTCTGTATTCGTATTAGGTTAACTTTCTGCAAATTACTCTGCATTGATCACCGTTGTCTATGGTAAATTAAAGCGTAATAGCACAGGTTTTAGATATTTAGGTCATTTAAGAAAAATGATCATTAGCAAAGGTTTTGTTTTCAAAAGTCAATATTGAGTCCAAGACTTTCATCCCTGACAATGCTACTGCAATATAAAATTAACATATTACATGTAGAGATATATATCTAACCCCTGGAGTCAGCTCAATTAAGTCTTAGTGTGAGTTAATTCCTATTTATTGTCATTTTTCTCTCCTACTGCTATGATTGATTTTGGCTGGCCCAGTTGTAGTTTGAATAGATAATTAGATTATTTTTATAATTCACTAAACACATGAAAAATAATTGAATGAAAATTTTCCAAAGAAAATAATACTTGACATAAGCATTTACTATATAAATCTAGAAACTAGACCTAGCCTGATTGTCAATATCTGAGTTTTTCTTTTTAAAGAAATTACATTTTAATTTTCCAAGTTTTAAAATTGAACTTGTGAACTAGTATTTTCTATACTAGATTTGATGTGTTTCACTGAGAATGATATTATACTTCTCTGGTATTTTTTATTTAAAAAATTTAACTTCTAAACTTTGAGTTTTTCTTTAGAATGTTGTATTTTATATTCATATCTGTATGTTATAAAAATATTACTACATCTCTAAGAAAATTGTATCTCAGGTTTTAAACACTAACATTATATTTGCTATATCAGACATAATATATTTAAAACAAATGGACTTGGAAAATATTATTTTTCTTTACCTGATTTCTTCTCAGTATCTATACACAGTTTTGTATTTGCTTTATTTTTTCATTTCAATACCAAATTTAGTGAAATCTACCAACAACTGAGATAATTATGTGCCAAATATCAGAATATAAATATATCAAGTCTTAAAATACACTTTTTAAGTGTTCTCATTTTTAAAAACCATAGCTGAATATAAATTATTTGCATTTTGAGGGCTTTCTTGCAAAGATTTTAAAAGTAATTGCCTAGGCCGGGCGCGGTGGCTCACGCTTGTAATCCCAGCACTTTGGGAGGCCGAGGCGGGCGGATCACGAGGTCAGGAGATCGAGACCACGGTGAAACCCCGTCTCTACTAAAAATACAAAAAAATTAGCCAGGCGTGGTGGCGGGTGCCTGTAGTCCCAGCTACTCAGAGAGGCTGAGGCAGGAGAATGGCGTGAACCCGGGAGGCGGAGCGTGCAGTGAGCCGAGATCACACCACTGCACTCCAGCCTGGGTGACAGAGAGAGACTCCGTCTCAAAAAAAAAAAAAAAAAAAAGTAATTGCCTAGAACAATGTATCAGGTAATCTGAATATAATTAATCCCTTGTACTTTGTGATTAACCTTCTTACAGGTGATATACAAAGTAGAATAAGGATGTATGTATTCTACTGCATTAGTTTGCAAATACACTTTTTTTCTTATTGAAATATCATTATATTGCAACATTTTCATTTAGTTTTAAAGTACTAGTAACCTGAAATGATACGCTTGTATTATATATTTTTAAACATTTTTTTGAAAAGATAAATTAATTGTTTCAATAATCCACTTTTGGAATTTACCCAGAATCTCCACCAAACTAAATTAATTCACATATTCTCTATATGTTGCTTTCAGAGATAATATGGACTATGTACTGCCCCTTTCAGGCCACCACAGATTCATTGTAATCATTACTACAGTAATAAAGTACTACCCAGAGGATTAAAAAAACACATTTTACTCACTTACAAGCTTAGTAACAAAGCATACTGCAGATGCCATACAACATATGACGGGACAAGCCTGGAATCTTCCCTTTCTTCAGTATCTAAAGAATTTTAGCCCCATAAAAATGTGACTCTTTCTCAAAGTTTTCCAACAATTCACTTTTATATCCATTGTCCCTTTCAAAAACATGCATAAATCTTATAGAGCTTATGAATTTTCAAATGTTTCTTTTTCTATAATTTTTTTAATTAATGGAATAGAATATAAATATATGGGTGTGACCCAAAAGAAACAAAAGATCAGAATTTTATGTCTTTTAAAAATTACTTTGTGCTTATTTATAAGCATAATTTTGAAAATGTTAAGCTGAAGTATCAAAGAAGATTTCAAGAAAGGATTTATGTTAGTAATTTTTCCATTCATGTGATTTATACACATGGAAATATGGTGATAAGGAATGAAAAGAAAGCAAGCATAAATAAGTAAATACACCTAAACCTCATAATTGAATATTTCAAGAAATTCACCCAAAGAAAGCCTAGAAATAATCAACAGAATTAATTTTACTCAAAGACCCGAGTTAAAATTTTTTATTTTAAATCAGTGTTCAGCTACCATATTACAGGCTGGAAGAAAGGACGCTTGAATAGGGAAGTTGCCATGATGCAATTCAGAGATTTCCAACAGCAAAACAGGAGAAAGAAGGGAGTACAAATGCCAAAAATAAAGTAATACTAAAGCAATATTTTTAAAAATTCAAGTAACCATGTAAGAACTTTCACAAGGAAGATGAAGATAAAGCATAAGTAGAGGGAAGAGGAAATAGTAATTTCCACTAGAGGCCACTATCAACTGAGCAATCTCATAGAAAAAGAAGAAAACAAAAAAGAATTTTAAAGCTGGTTGGAACTTCCCATTTTAGCTCCAACATGTAACAAGGTTAGACGTTCTCACTTTCATGAAAAAAAGCAAGCAAACTGAAAACCAATGATTTTTTTTGTTGGACACAGAGAAATGAGTTTGCAGGGCAAATTACCACCCTAAAATCTGGAAAGACAAGTGAATCAAGAGAAGTTACACTCAAAATCTGATTATTTGAAAGAGAAGCTGCTGGAGACATAGACTGGTAATAATACATAAGTGGTGAATCTGCGAGATTTCTGGATGCTAAGTAGGAACTGCTGTATAAATGAAAAATCCTGAAAGGTACAGGTGAAGCGGAGTCCCCACACTTTCATGAGTTTTACCTTCAGGAAATATACCAGGTTTTTGTAGGGAAGATCCAGGAAATAGTCCTTTGTGCTTGGAGTAGGAGGAAAGGAAGAGCAATCCTTGGGAAGTGCACCCAGAGCCTTTTCCATTTAAAAGGCCGACTCTCCAGGGGAAAAGGCTGCCAGACACTTCCCCCAGTCAGATGAAGGAAGAGCATTCTCTCCCTCCACTAGTCCCTAAGCTTTCTGTCTCATCAAACTAGAAACACTGGTGAAAGTAACACACAACCGACAAATAAAAGACTGAGATTTAACTGAAATGAATATGTAAAACTCGCCCTCCACAACACCTAGCTCAATATTCTCAAGGCTCCAGTATAAAAATAATGGAAAACAGCTGAAAGAGTTGTAAGGTACAGATAAAATGAACGACAAATACAAGGTCACTAGAGGTGGTTGAAGCCTCTAGATCTACCCACAGCAAACATTCAACAAAGCTCCTACCAATATGAACGAAAATTTTCAACTAAAGGCCTATTAACCTTAGATCCCATTGCCTGGATATGAAGAACAAGTTTACAAGGCAATCTAAAAGGCAAAACAAAACAATCTCAACAGACAGTGCAAGTATTAGAACTAGACTGATAAGATTCACACTTTGGGATTATCAGACACGAATTTAAAATATGACTAATATGTTAAGGGTCTTAATGGAAAAAGGAGACAACAGATTGATAATATAAGCAAAGAGATGGAAAACCTAAGAAACAATCAAAAGGAAATGCTAGAAATCAAAACTACTATAACAGAAATGATGAATGCCTTCAATCAACTCAGCAATAGAATGTACATCACTGAGGAGTAGGTGAAGACATATCGATAGAAACTTCTCAAACTGAAATACAAAGAGAAAAAAAGAATGAAAAAAATAAGTAGAAGAAAACATCAAATAACTGTAGGACAATCTGAAAAAGTATAGCACAAAGTTGGGATCCCAGAAGGAAATGTAAGAGAACACAGCAGAAGAAATATTTGAAGTAATAATGACAGAAAGCTTTCAAAATTTCATGATAGATTCCAAACCACAGATTCAAGAAGTGAAGAGAACATTAAGCAGGATAAATACCAAAAACAAATGGTTATATACAGAAATATTTATAGAAATGTGTATCTACATGGATTAGGATACACACATATGTTCCCTTGAGAGCATAACAACAAGCACACCCCAGAAGTCACAAGCACACCTAGTCCCCAAATCTTGGTTTCTAATACCATTCCACAGTAAAAGTAACAAGGGCTCTTTGGAGAAATAGGTGATTCTAGTCCTGATGCAAGAAATTTACACAATGAGCCTGGAACAACATCTAGCTTCAAAAATTAGGAAAGTCTTCCCCTTCTCCCCACAAAAAAAGCTCCCTTCAATGATGAGGGTTTGCTAAAGATATACAGGAGCCAACTGAAAGCATACCCAATGGCCAAAGCTGTAACAAGTTGAGCAACAAAATAAATGAAATTGTATAGAATTTTAATACAAAGTAGAAACTAAACATCTGTGATTGTATACCACTAAAAATAAATGATGACTAAAGAAATCAATGGGAGGGAAATAGAAAATTTCCCTGTGCAGAAGAATTCTAACTTCTGTAGGCTTTTCTCTCTTAGAATGATGGAGTATAAATTCCCACTCCTTAAATGTGGGCTTCACGCAATGACTACTTCTTCTCCCTTTCCATACTCTACTCTTTGGAAGACTTGTGGATTTTTGGTAGAGCTCTTCCAAAGAGTAGAGTATGGAAAGGGAGAAGAAAATTAGTAGCTTTTCAGTTGAGGGGCCTAACATCAACCTGAGTGATCAAGATTAGCATCCACAGTGATAAATCATATTTAGGATGTAATGAGAATAACACTTTATCTCTGTGGTCTTTCTCCCAGCCTATGTATAACAAAACCACCAAATAAATGCCAGTTGAGGAATGTTTTACAAAATACCTGACCAGCACCCCTCAAAACTGTCAATATCATCGAAAAGAAGGAAAGACTGAAAAATTGTCACAGCCAACAGGAACCTAAGGAGAGGTGACAACTAAATGTAATGTGGCATCCTGGATTGGATTCTGGAACAGAAAAAGGCCATTAGGGAAAAAATATGAGGAAATCTGAGGAAAGTGTGAACTTTAATCCCAATGAATCAGTATCTATTTATTAATGATGTCAGACGCACCATGCTAATGTAAATTATGAATAAGAAAGCAGGTGTGGAGTATATGGGATCTGTCAGCACTATCTTTGCAATAATTCCCTATATCTAAAACTTTTCTAAGATAAAAAAGTTTGTGCTTAAAAATGATACAAGAGAAATTTAAAAATCAGTTTATTTGATTATGGTTTCCCACTCTTAAATAATTAAGTCCTAGTTTTGAGGGGGGGAAATTTCATTATCACTTTTGTATTCGTAGAAATCCTTCCTGCTTCCACACTGTTTTAACTTTCCTCACCTTGTCCTTCCTTTACTCATATATTCATTCCACAGATCAACAGATCTATTCTATACAGTTCTATTTACAGGTGGCCTGATTTTCAATGTGCTTTCAAACAGCCAATGTAGAAAGGTTAGCATTAGATTCTCAGTCTGAAAGAGCTGCAGTGTGGTGTTCCAAGATTGAATTAGAGGCAATCACCAAAGCTTTGGGTGAATAAGAGAAAAAAGGAAGAAAAACAAAGCAAAAAACTGCCAGTTTCTGAGGATGCAAGAAAGACAGGCATAGGATTCAGATCTGGAGAAAAAAATAATTTACCAGTCATAGAATTTACTTGATTCAAATTTACTTGATTTGACAAAATAAGCAGTGTTATACCTCTTCAACATCGCTGATCAGAAAATGTTTAAAAACAATAGTTTATATTTGTCCTCTATAATTAAAGACACTACTAAATAGCTATAATTTATAAAATGCTTTATAATAGCCTAAATCATTTCTGTGCATCCACTGTTTACATAAAATCATGACAGGACACTTCTGAGCAAGTTGGTCAGCATTATTCTTTGAGCACCAATAGAAAATTGGATATAAGGCTCTGAGTAAGATAGAACTAGAATAGAACAGGGAGTTAGCCTGGGGAATAGCCAGTCACATCAGCTCTAGTGTCCGTGGCTGAACAATAATGTGTAATGACGGATTCAGTGGCCAGAGTTTGGAAAGATACAAACTAGGCAACAAAGTTGGTACAGAAGTGACTTCTTTGTGGGTACTCTGTGCAAGAGACTTGTGGATTTGAAAATTGTATTTCATAATATTTTTAATTGGTCACTAAATGAAATATCTATTCTCCATTTATATTGTGACAACATGAACACTGTAATATCCATTGTGCGTATACTTTTTTATTAATAGAAAAGCAATATAAGAGAAAGAAAAATTTAAATGTATATTTTTTATATACAGGATATTGCTATGATATATTTCTTACACATTTGAGATTAAAAAGAGATGTGTATAAAAGCAAATTTAACATCATATGTAATCAATTTACATGATTTTTTATATGCATTTGTGCATTTTTAGTTACTGTCACTTTTGTTAACTTTTAGTTATTGTCACTAAATCAATTAACTTTTCCTGGTAGAAAGTGAACACTTAATTGTTTTTATTTAAACAAAAATATTAAAGCAAAACTTTTAATGCATAATTTTAAACAAACACTCAAAAAGTCTATCACTGCATGAAGTGTCCAAATGGTTTTATTGTAATAAAGGGAATTCAAATTTTAGAAAGATATGTCATTGCTCTTTAAATAATTTACATTATTTATTACTGTTTTGAAAAATTCCTAGAAGTATTTTTTTAAAATCTTATTTGGTGATGATCCTAATTAGCTAACAGTTATATGTATGGTCCTACACTTTTATTTTCTCTGCTATGCTTGCCTCAAGACCTACCTTCAAAGAACACTGATTTTTCCTTCTGTTTCTTTCTTAATGTGGAATTACTAGAATGTTTCTATACATCAAATGAATGTTTTCCATTATTTATACAAAAATCCTACTTTTTACCCTCATACTCTTTTCTAACTTACTATTCATTACTTCAGTAATTTATTCTAATCAGTTTTTTAATTCTATAAAATTTTCAATATTCAGTTAGCTTACATTCCTTTTTTAAAATAGTATTCTCCATTATCACAATGAGATAACAATCTCTCTACTTTGAAATACTGCATCTATTTTTTGTATTCTTTCCTTTTTATTTGTCATCTTCATCTTTTTAAATTTGTTATATTTCATTTATTTCTATAAGACTAGATTCAGTTAGCTAGTGGTAACAAGAGACAAGTCCTCTGTCAATTTTTCCTTCTTTTTCTACTCCAGTTAGACTCATCTTATGTGTCATCAGATTCTACCATCTTAGTAAAAAAAGTTGCAGCCAGTTTTTACAGGACTTGTCTTCACAACGTCACTCAAAGAGAAACAGATCTTAAAGAATGTAGAAAGAAAGTCTGAATAATTTAATTGGATTTGTCATTTTAACTCATTTAGAGAAATATTTAACTTACTAAAAGTCAAGCAAATGTCAAGTCACATTTTTGCCTAAATAGAACTGTTACTGTATTGTACAGTAGTAATTTTGTAAGCTTTATGTAGACACTACCAGACAAAATTTCTCTATTGTTCAGAATAGAGATTGTTATTTTCTCACTCCATTGATATCAGAATCTTTCTTATAGAGATTTATGTGGGCTGTATATTTTGTAAGCATATGTAACCAAAATCCTGGCTAGCTTTCTTGCTGTGAACACCAGTAGAATTGAGAATTTTGGTAATCTCATTATAAATCATTCCAACTGTTAAACATCAGAGACAGTAATAAAAATAAAATCTATTCATAAGAAAATTGAGTTCTACCTCCTCACACCCAAAATGTACATCCACTTAGAACCACAGTGTATCAATCTATTCACGATAATTGTTTTCATAAAATTATAGAACTTAGATTTAAAGAAGATATTAAAGATATTCATCAACCCATTTTATGATAGATGTAATATTATTTTCGGAAAGACATCAAATGCAACGTATGTCTTCCTGATGTATATGTCACTGTTTAAAAACAATATTAATCATCTTTTGGCCACAAATAGTTAATTCTAAACACTTCATATTATTTCAGTTATCTCAAGTCGGTCGTTATGGCCCCCATGAAGCATACAGTCATACAATTAATCATTTATTACACATAATTTAAATAACAGAATAATTTATATATTTTTCACAGATGGTATCTTTTGTCTACATGTAAAATAATGATTTCATAAGACAAAACTAATCAAAGACATTACTGTATCTATTCATGATTCTTTTATATATTTTACCAAAAGGAAACGGGGCACTATTATAGATCTTCTCGATTTCATTCCAGTGTAATACAAAGCATAAATTTAATTTATCAAACAGCATCCTCCTAATTCAATTACACATATCCAGAATTAATTCTGCTGCCCTTTAGTTTTTATTCTTTAATCTATTTAATTCTTTTATTGGTTTTGTAGAGATATATTTGAAAGTCTTTTTTATTTCAAGGTTTGTTTTCAAAACAATTGTAATTCTCAAAAAGCTTCAAAACCCAAATCTTTGGGGCTATAGCATTTGACTTCCATGATTAAAAATTCTCAACTGATTTTGAGGAAATTATAACCAAATTTCAAGAGCTCACAGTAATATTTAATACTTTGTTGGACCCTCAGATTAATTCAGAAAATAGGTTTCAAAATTGTAAAGATCTGATTAATAATGGAAAAAACATACAAACTGCTTTCACAATTTTTTTGTGTGTTCTGCATCAGCATTTTGACAAATGTTGCAGCTTATTAATATTCATATAGTCATTTATATATTTTCACAATGAAAGCTTCCATATTTTTATAATCTTAAAAAGTAATTGGTATTTTCAGAGCAGGTTTAGATTTAAAGAAATGTTAGGAACAAAACACAGAGAGGTCTCATATGGGCCTAACCTAATTTCCCCTATTACTATCATCTTACACTGGTATGGTAAATTTGGTACAACTAATAAACAAATATTGATACATTATAATTAACTAAATTCCATACTTTTTTTCTATTTCCTCAGTTTTTTCCTGCTGTTCTTTTTCTATTCTAGGATCCTATTCAGGATACCACATTGCATTTAGTTGTCATATTTCCTCAGGCTCCTTCTGGCTGTGACATTTTCTCAGACTGTCTTTCTTTTTTTGATTGATGACCTTGATGGTTTTGAGGAGTGCTGGTCGGGTACTTTGTAGAATGCTACTCAGTTTGGATTTGTCTGATGTTTTTCTTACGATTACTATGGAGTTATGTGTTTCTGGGGAGGAAACTCACCGCTAAATTCAAGGTCACTTAGTTTTATGCTTATATGCTTTCTTCAAGAAGTTTTATAGTTTTGGGTGTTACACTTAGAACTATAATACATTTTTAGTTAATTTTTGAGAAAGGATAGATGATAGATAGATAGACAGATAGATAGATGATAGATAGATAGATAGATAGATGATTAGATAGATAGATAGATAGATAGATAGATAGATAGATAGATAGATAATGATGGATAGATCGATCGATCCCACCCTTTCCCCTCCCACGTACGGGTGTTCAATTGTTCCAGCACTATTTGTTCAAAAGATTTTGCTCCTCTGTCAAAAAATCAGTTACCTACACTTATGGTAACCTATTTATGTGCTCTCTATTCTGTTACTCTAATCAATATGTCTGTTATTTTGTCAATGCCTTGCTATCTTGATTACTGTAGCTTTATATTAAGTATAAATACTGTAGCTTTATGGTAAATATAAATAGGTAATGTGAGCCCTCCAACTTCGTTCTTTTTTTACTATTGTCTAGGCTTTTCTAGGTTGTTTGTCTTCCCATGTAACCTTTAGAATAAGTTTGGCACTATCTACAAAATAGCATCCTGGGATTCTAACTGTTATTGCATCAGATCTATAGGTCAACTTGGTAAGAATTAACATCTTTACAAAATTGGGTCTTCCAATTCATGGTGTCCATTTATTTCAATCCCCTTTAATGTCTTTGACAAGGTTTTCATAGTTTTCCACATCTGTGCTTTCTACATATTTTGTTAAATTTAATCCTAAGTATTTTATTCTATTGAATGTTATCATAAATAATATAATTTCTTAATTTTATATTTTAATTGTACATTGCTCGTATATAAAGAAGCAATTGACTTTTCTATATCATCTTGTATCTTACAGACATGCTGATTTGGAATTTTTTATTTAAATAATCATATCATTTGTGAACAAAGTTTTATTTCGTTCTTCTTCATCTATTTATATATCATTTATTTGTTGTCTTATTGCACTAGTAAGGACTTCCAATACAATACTGAATAGGAGTGGTGAGATAAGACATCCTGCCTTATTCTCAGTCATGGCATCTAGTTCCTTAGGATCAAGAATGGTGCTGGCTTTAAGATTTTTTGTAGATATTCTTTATCAAATTTAGGAAGTTTTCTATTTCTAGTTTGCTTAGATTTTTAACATGTACGCATTTTGGATTTTGTTCAATGCTTCTTCTGTATTGATATGACAGATAAATTTTCTTCTTTAGCTTTTTGGTTTGGTGCAAAATACCAATTCATTTTCGAATATCAAATGAGTCTTGTGTATTCTGAACAAATTGTACTTTGCCATGGTGTATAATTCTTTCCATATATTGTTGGATTCTATTTGTTAATATTTTATTGAGATTTTTTACACCTATATTCAAAAGAAATCTTGACCCAAATTTTTCCTTTCTTGTAATTCCTATACCTAATTTTGATATTCAGATAATGATGGTCTTATATAATGAGTTTAGGAAGTGTTCTCCTTCATCCTGTGTTCTGAATTAGATTGTGGAAAATTAGTATCATTTCTCCTTTAAATATTTCTTAGAATTCACCATTGGGCCTAGGGATTTGTTTTTGTTTTTTTTTAAGATTATTAATTTTTAATTTAATTTAGTTAATACATATAGGGCAATTAAAATTATCTATTTCCCATTGTATGAGTTTGAGTTGCTTGTATCTTTCCAAGAATTGGTCCCTTTCATCTACATTATTAAATTTAGGGGCACAGAGTTATTCAAAGTCTTCCTCTATCATCCTTTTAATGCCTATGGAATCAGCTTTGATAGCCCCTCTTTCATTCCTGGTATGGCATTTTGTGTTTTTTGTCTTGGTTATTCTTGATTGAAGTTTATCAGCTTTATTAATCTTTTCAAAAAAACAGCATTTAGCTTCATTTTCTTCTGTGCTATTTTCTGTTTTCAATTTCATTGATTTCTCCTCCAATTTTCATTTCTTCCTTATGATCAATTTAGGCTTACATTGTTCTTCTTACTCTAGATTCATAAACCTAAAAGCTTGGGGTGTTGATTTTAGATATTTTCTAATATGTTAATTAAACACTAGAAATGTCCCTCTCTACTGACTGTTTTTACTACATACCACATGTTTTGTTAAGTTGCCTTTTACTTTTATTTAGAACAAAATATTTTTTAACTACTCTTGAGCACTCTTTTTGACCATTTTACTATTTAGAATTATACTTAAGTTATCAAATATTTGTAATATCCAGCTATGTTTCAGTTATTGATTTTTAGGTTAATTCCAATGTGGCCTGAGAATATACTTTCTATGGTATCTATTCTTTAAAATTTTTTAAAGTGTTTTTATGAACCAAACTTTGGTTTTTCTTGGTGAATGTTTCATGTGATATTAAGAAGAATATATATTTTGTGGTTGGAGGAATATTCTATAAATGTCAGTTAAATCAAGTTGATTGATTGTGCTGTTCATGTCAACTATATATATCCTTACGGATTTTCTGCCTTGATCTATCAATTACTACATCAGAGGTTTTGACATTTCCAGCTGTAACACTGGATTTGTCTATTTCTCTTTTCAGTTCTGTCAGTTTTTGCCTCACATTTCATGATCTCTTGTTAGAAATATTTAAGCTGAGGATTGTTATATCTCCTTAAATAATTTATTCCTTTATCATTATATAATGCCCATCTTTATCACTGATAATCTTCCTGTTTCAAAGTCCACTTTGTCTGAAATTAATATAGCTTTTTCTTTAATATACTCTGATAACCTCTCTTTCAATTGGTACATTTATATAATTCATATTTAAAGTGATAACTGCTATAACTTCATTACATTTCTATTGCCAGAGAAAAGAACCAATAAATACACACACACATACACACACAAACATACACAAAAATATTTATTATAAGGTTTTGTTTTAAGTGATTATGAAAAATGACAAGTATCAATAACCACAGAGTGAACTGGCAAGGCAAAGACCCAAGAGAGCTGATTGTGGTGTTCCAGTCGGAGTCCAAAGGCCTGTGGACTAGGAAAGCTGATTCTGTAGCTTCCATCTGATGGCTGGCAGACTTGAGATCCATGAGCTTCTGAAGTTCCAGTTCTGGTTCAAAGTCAGGGGAAAAGTTGATATTTCAATTCAAAGGCAGTAAGGCACGAAATAATTCCCTCTTACTCAAGGGAGCGTTAGATTTTGGATCTATTCAGGCCTTCAATTGAAGGAATTAGGCCCACCCGTAAAACGAATGACAATCAGTTTTACTCAATCTACTGATTTCAATGCTAATTTTGTTCATTTTACCAAAATCATCATCACAGAAACACTGAGAATGTTTAATCTAATATGCAGAAACTCCATGGCACAGTCGACATACAAAATTAACTGTTGTAATATTTATAAAGTTTAGGACGTTTTCTATTTGTTGAACTTGTTCCTGTCCACACTCCCACTCTTTTTTTCTGTTTTTCATGGTTTTAATTGACCATTTCATATTTCCATTTTATCTCCTAACTTAAAAAAAAAATGCTAGTTGCTCTAGAGTTTGCAATATTCATTCATAACTAATTTAAGTCCACCTTCCAATAACACCATGATGCTTCATATCTAATGGAAGTACGTTATGACAGAGTAGTTCAAATCCTACTTCCTGTGCCTCATAAGTTTAGTTCATTCATCTAATCAATTCATGTGCTATAATCAGTTAATACATTATTACTGTTATTAAACAGTTGATTTTTAGGTCAATTAAGAATAATAATAAAACATTTTATTTTGACTTCATTTATTTTTCTCCAATGCTTTTTCTTTCTCTATAGGGATTTGACTATCTGACCTATATCATTTTCCTCCTCTATGAGAAGCATATTTGGAAATTTCTTATAGGGCAGGTCTGCTGGTAACGAATTCTTTCAGTGTTTGTTATCTGAGAAAATCTACTTCACATTTGAAAGACATTTCTGCTGGATATAGAATTCAAGTTTAGTGAGCTTCTTTTTTAACATGGTAAATATTTTACTTCATTCTTTTCTTGCTTGCATAGTTTCAGACAAAAATTATTATCTTGTTCCTCTATAAGGCGTCTTTCCTTCACCCTGGTTCCTTTCAACATGTTTTCTTTCTGTTTGGCTTTCTGTAGTGTAAACAATATTCCTGGTGTAGATTTTTTGGTATTTATCTTGCTTGATGTTGTTGTGTGTCCTCAATTTTTAAAATTACTCTGCCATTATCAGTTCAAATATATATATATATATTTGGCTGTGTTCATTTCTATTTTTTTTTTCTTGGATCTCAATTATGCAATTGTGCACAGGCTACACCTTTTGAGATTGTCCCATGGTTCTTGAATGTTTTCTTCTGTTTATCTCTTTAATTCTTTTCTTTTTCCTTTTCTATTTGGGTTTTGGAAGTTTTCATGGATATATCTTTAAGCTTACTGACTCTTTCCTCAGCCATATCCTATCTAATGGTGAGTTGATGAAAGGCATTCTTCATTTCTGTTGTCATTTTTATGTCTAGCATTTGTTTTCGGTTTTCTTAGGGTTTCCATCTTTTTGCTTATATTACCAATCTCTTTTGCATGTTGTTTACTTTTTTCATTAGGCTTCTTAACATATCAATTATAGTTATATTAAATTCCTGCCTGATAATTCCAAAATGTAACTCATACCTGAATCTGGTTCTGATATTAGCTTTGTTTTTTTTTCAGACTGTTTTGTCTTGTCTTTTAGCTTGCCTTGTAAACTGTTATTGATATCCAGGGATGTTCTATCAAGTAATAGAAACTGGAATAAATAGACCTTTAGTTAGAATTTTATGTTAACATGAGTAGGAGTTGGGCTTTGTTGAAGTTTGCTATAGGTATAAATGCCTAAGGCTTCAACTACCTCCAATGTATTTGTATCTCTCCTCTTGACTTTTGGCTTCACTAAGCATTCCTCTTATGTAGATACTATATCTTGTAGCTGTTTTTACTATTATTCAGTGTTGCTATACTGTAGTTCTTTTGATGTGGTTGTAAGATGTTTGAAAGAAAATGTGCTCCATAATCGTTTGATTTAGTCTCAGTCTTTTAGTCTGCGTGCCCAGGCTGTGACCTTCACAACAGTTTATATACAACTAAAAAAAAAAAAAAAAACAAACAAACAGTCTCTTATTCTCATTCCCTTAGGTGAGACAAGAATTCTAGAGAAGTGTAGGAGGAGTGTTGTAACTGCCCTTCCTGAAGTCGGAATAAGATTCTGGCAAAATATTTCCCCTTTAGAATAGCCTTGTTTTGTCTGGAATATTCTGGCCTTATGTTAAAATTGTTACTCTCCCATCCCTCTGGTAGAGCCATGAAGGATTTTTCTTGACTCTACAGCATAAGGACGTGATTAGGTTATTGAACTTAAAACTCACAGAAGTGTGGAGACCATCTAAGAATACATTCTTCAGGGGTTTCTCACTCTCATGCTAGTCCCTAATTACCCTCCAGAAAATTGTTCAAAATTATTATTTAGATGTTCTTACCAGTTTATGGCTCCAGCATCTTCTACTCCAGCATCTTCTACTTCTAGCCAGATTATACAGACTGAATGTATTCATCCAAAATTCATATGTTGAAACTACATTCCCAATGTGATGTTATTTGATGGTGGGGTGTTGGGGGGGGTGATTAGGTCATGAGAGTGTAATTCTCATGAATGATATCTGTGTCCTAATGAAAGAGATCTCCCTTCTCCCTTATACTGTGTGAGGACACAGAGAGAAGACAGCCTTCTGTGAATCAGAAAGTGGGCCCTCACTGGACACCAAATCTTCCTTTGCCTGGATCTTAGACTTTCCAGTCTCCAGAACTGTGAGAAATAATTTTTGTTTCTTATAAGCCAACTACTTACAGTATTTTGTTACATTAGCTCAAATAGACCAAAACATCAGTTTCTCCAGCATTCAGTGGAATAATTTGTCCTGTCACCTCAGTTATCTAATGAGTTTAAAGGAAGCTGATTTTCACTTTGCTTAACTATCTTCTTGTTGTAAGGATGGAGATAACAATTGCTAAGCTCTTTATGTGTTAGAGCTGAAATCAGAGTTTCTATTTCCAGAATATTGAAATTTCTGGATACAATTAGGAAATATGTGAGCATTCAACCAGCTTCAAATACATGTCTGTCTCAAAGTTTTGGGGTTTTAGTCTTCTTAGTTTTCTTTGTTTCTTCTAAGATCATAGTTGTAATCATAATAGTACTCCAAATTTTCTATTTTTATTATTGCCAGGAAAAAATGTAGCTTCAATACTTAATATTTTAAATACATTTATAATAGCATTCACAATAATACTGGATATTTTATCATTGACAGAATTAACTTATAAAATCTCTATTCAATGAATTGGATGATAAAAAATCAAACCATTACTGGAATTAGTTTTGAAGACTCTGATGTCACTGGTGTCAACAAAGAATTCGTGAACTTCTTCTAACAGAGTCAATATATTAATTTTGTTTTCATTTCTTTTTACAAGCGCAAGACAATTTGGAATAAAAATGGAGCAAGAGTAATTTGGAAAACCAGGCACTTGATCTAAGTGGAAAGTCATGCTTTACAGTGTGATATGTAATGACAACATTTGCTGTTGCACATATCAAACCATAATGTTCAATACAATCTGTGAAAAAACACATCAAAGACATTCAAACTTCTCTCCCTATATTCAGTCCTTAATAGGGTTGCTCATCTTCTATTTCTCATACACACCTTGGGTAACTGTAACCTGCAATTTATTTCATTTTCAATTGATACTGCTGACTGCAACCTAATAACCGATCTCTCAGACCTCAACTTCACTGCTGGCAGGATCAGTGCACATTGAGTTATTTCTCTGATCACAGTCTGAGTCCAAATGACTTAGCTTTCCTTAGGTACCTGTATCTGAAAGCATTTAGTTTTGTTAGTGCAATATGCTATGTTTTTGGAAAGAAGATGTTTGTTATGTTCTATATAGAAAAGGTTGAGAAAATATCCAAGTGATTTCTGGTTACTGTTCAAATTAAAACACAGTGGGATTCTGTTTAATGCAGAGGTCTCATACACTACCAAAAGAGGCCATGATAGAAACCAGAAGTACAAAGTGAGAAAAATAAGTTCATCCGGATTTATTTTAATGCAATTAAGAATTGATTCAATGATAAATAAAAGAGGCATTGAGGCAACAGACCTGGATAAAGTAGGGGATTCGTTTTTACCTTATCTGTGTTTGTTCTTTCTCCAAGCTAAATACCCTTGGTGGCTTGGCAATTGTTATACAAAATAGCTCATTTCACCATTCTTTTCTTTCCTTCTGGTGAAATCCAGTTTGTGAGTAAATTTGTTAAAGGAGAGTCAAAATGAAGCACCACACTCTGAGTGTTGTGTCACCTGAAGTAAGAAGAATGGGAAACAGCTCCCCTCCCTGCCATCTTTGCTCTAAATGAGAACATAATTATATCAATGTGGCCTAAGTCCAAATCAAGTTTTAGATCATTCCAATTATCTTTTTCTGTGTAGAAACTACTCCAATGTTGAGTGCCTAAATAGAACAATTTAAAACAATGTATTGTGATGTGTCCTGGTTCTAGAGATTGACAGACTCAACTGAACAGTTATTGCTTGGGGTATCACATATATTGTAACCAGGCAGCAGCTGAGGCTGGAGTCAACTGGAGCCTTCTCCATTTACATGCCTCATGGCAGGCCTGTCCACTCATCTCTCTCTCAATGCGGCTAGTGTACACCCCTCACTGCATAGTGGTCCCAGGGCAGGCTGACTTGTATGGCAGCTTGCTTCTTCCGGAGTGAGCATTCCAAGAGACCAGTGAGAACCTGCAAGACTTTTTCTGACTAGCCCCAGTTGTCATCTCAGTGTTACACTGACTACATTTTATCAGTTGCAAATGAGTCATAGAGTCAGCCCAAATTCATGTGGAAGAGATTTATATAAGTACTAGGAGTTATGGTTCATTGGGTATCCATCTTTGGGTAAACTTATTTTAAAAATAGTTTTGCTTTCATTGGCATGTCTATAGTATAGTTTTAGTTTATGCTAATCTTTCCCCTAACTAAAATTTTTATTTTTCCAGCATTATGTTATTAAAATTTGTTTTTCTCTTGGCATTTAATATTCTCATTTCTTTCCTCCTCCTCCTTCTACTTTTATCTCTGCTGCTTTTGTCTGCCCATCGCTATCCATTTTTTTATTTCAAACTTTTACATTTGACCTGTCTTTCTAGCTTGCTAAGAGCCTTCTGAATGCTTAATTTGTTATCCATAATATTTATTATTATTTCCAACTCCATGTCTGCACAAGTTTAGTAAGGATCTTATCAAAGTTTGCATCCAATTCATAGAGATATGGCAAAGAAGAGAGTCAGGGAAAAATCACAGAACATGTCAAAATGAGTTGAACTTGAGCCCTGTTGATGGGTCTTTGGTTATATTCATTTGCCCAGTTTGCCATACCGTGTACATGTCTCCATTTTACACAACAGGATATCATGTGAGGGTTTGTCAAGCAGCTTTCTGAAAACCATTTTCATTTTCTCTGCAGCACATCCCTGAGCTTATAGTCTCATAACCATATCAAAAAAGACAATTGAACTAGCTTAGTGTGACTTATTTAATGGCTTATATTAGTTCCTCATCATCACCACTCTCCTTTATAGGTGTTCTAACACTGTTCTTTTATTAATAGACTCTGGGAAATTATTCAAACTGGCATCAAGATCTCTGGTTTGCAGAATATGCCTTCTTTTTGATCTCAAAACTTGCAAATACCTTTGACAGTCTAATTTCTCCTATGCTACTCAACTAATTGTTAGTGGTAACAATTCCACATTTTAATTGCCCTATCTTTTAGTGACTCAAAATTTAATTCATCCAGTGCAGAATATGAAAAACAATTTTGTCATTCTCATAATTTCTTTATTTTTGACTCAAATTCCTGTTACTTATAGCCACTGCTACATTTTCCATTATAATGTAAAATATTTTCTTTAACAACAAAAAAAGAGGGCACAACATGAGTGAAATAATATTTCTTTCCTCAGTGTCATTATTAATATTTTCTCAAGGAATGGGCTGACAGCTTTTTGGCTCCTCTTTCTCTTAGCTTTGCTAAAATCACCTTTTTAAATTCTTGATTAGTTTTCATCTTTTCCTATAAATGCCAGTTTATCATTTGGGATGTGACTGATTCTTGATTATATCTTTTTCAGGTTTTATACAAAAAAAATCAATCTGAGCTTAACCCAGAGGTGTTGTTGTTGTTGTTGTTGTTGTTGTTGTTGTTGTTGTTGTTTGTAAAATCAGATCAGTCTCTTTACACATTTATGACTTATGCCTTGCTTTTCCCCAGCAAACATTTAAGGTGATTATATTTCAATACATTCCAAAATTCTTCCTCACTGAGTCATTCATAATTATGCATTCAGAATTATTTTTTTTCAAAACCTGCCAGTACTGCTCTAAGTCCCATTTAGAGACTTAGCAGCAATTGATCCTCCTTTCTAAAATCTGGAAATACAATCCTGTGCGCATCTTTCTCCTATTTGCTGACAATTCTCTGATGACATATAAATATTCCTCTAAGGTCATTGATACGATTTGGCTCTGTGTCCTGACCCAAATGTCACATTGAATTGTGATCCTGATTGTTGGAGGTAGAGCCTGGTGGGAGGTGATTGGATCACGGGGGTGGCCAATTTCTCCCTCTTGGAATGGAAGAATTTACCCAGTGCCTGTACTCCCATTGTATCTCGGAGGTACCTAACTTTTTTTTTTTTTTTTAAATTTTACAGGCTCATAGGTGAAAGGGCCTTGCTTTGTCTCAGATGAGGCTTTGGACATGGACTTCTGAGTTAATTCTAGAATGAGTTAATACTCTGGGGTACTGTTGGAAAGGCATGATCATGTTTTGAAATGTCAGAGGGACCTGAGATTTGAGAGGGGCCAGGAGCAGAATGATATGGTTTGGTTTGTGTCACCACCCAAATCTCATGTTGAATTGTGATCCTGATCCTGAGTGTTGGAGGTGCAGCCTGGTAGGAAGTGATTGGATCATGAGATGGTTTCTAATGGTTTAGCACATCCTCCTAGTGCTGTCTCATGATGGGAGTTCTCATGAGATCTGGTTGTTTGAAACTGTGTAGCACTTCCCCTTTTGCTCTCTCTCTTTCCTGCTCTGCCATTTGAACATGTGGCAGCTTCCCCTTTCTGTCTGCCATAACTGTGATTTCCCTGAGGCCTCCACAGCCATGCCTCCTGTACAGCTTGTGGAACTGTCAGCCAATTAAACCTCTTTTCTTTATAAATTACTGAGTCTTAGCTTTAGTTGAGTTCAATCTATACACACTTTATATAACTAGTTTATATATGATCTTTCATGTCTTTCGTCCCTTTGTTTTCATTTTTTAGACTTATAATATTTGGTTTCACATATTAATTAATATTCCTACTTATTCCTATTTTATTCCTATTTAGTATCCAAATATTATCAATATGCTGATATTGTATTGATAGTATCTAAATAGTATCAATAAGCTAATATTGTTACCAAGCAATATTGTTACCAAGCAGTATTTGCACATAGAAGCAAATACCATGGCACTAGATTTTGAGAATAGAGAAGCTTTATTGCAAGTTGACTGGCACATAGACAAGAGGAAACTCTCAAATCTGTCTCCCCAAGCTGAAGGATGAATTGGGATTTATAAGCAAGGTTATGGGGTGTGAGCTGATTGGATCTTGCAATGAGGTGATGCCAGGATACATAATCTAACAGGATCATTCCCTAGAACAACACAAGAAAGGACTTGATCTGATTGAATATTAGATCCTGCCATGCAGTATCCACCTCTTCATTCAGTCCCCACTCCTTGGTTTGAGCACTTGAGTTTCACCTAAGTGGTTATGTACTTGGCTCATCTGGACATGCTCAGTTCATGTGACCTTCAACCTGGGGGTTCATCACAACTAAAAAATAACTCACAAGTTTATTACATAAAAGTTGAGACAGATTGTTCTAGTGAAATTACAATATTAAATTTCTCTTTTTAATAGCATCTTTCCCTAGTTAAAAACATATCATAATGTTTACTTTTTCAAATTATAGAATTTTCACAGATTACTCTTTCATCTTCATTTCAATCTCTGTTATAATCATAGAATTAACATGTGTATGCCTGTGAAAAGAATTTCTAACCACCAATCCTTTAAAATTATTTTCCCAATTATCCTTTGGTTAAAATAAAGTCTCTTCTGTAATAAATCATCTATAATAAATTTTACCTGAACAGCTCATGAGTATAATATCCACCAAATTATTGCATGTTGAAAATAGTTTTCAATATTCTTGATTCTTAAAATGTTTGTCTTGAATTTTTAAAACATTGTTACTCTAAAGTTATAAATTGTAAAGGATATTATTAAGACATTTTATATTAAACTTGTTTGGCTTTTTAATTTTTTGTTTCTTTTGACTTTTTCTTTGATGTTTTTCATGAACACCCAAAAGGACTTTTTTCCTTATGTCAAAGTTAAACGATAGAAAAATTATTTTTCAGAATTGATCTTTCTAGCTAAATTTTCTAGTTAAGTACTACCTCCATTAATTCCAGCCTGGCCAACATGGTGAAACCATGTCTCTACTGAAAATACAAAAATCAGCCAGGCGGGTGGTGCATACGTGTAATCCCAGCTGCTCAAGTGGCTGAGGCAGGAGAATCACTTGAACCCAGGAGGCAGAGGTTGTAGTAAGCCGAGGCCATGCCACTGTATCTAGCCTGGGCATCACAGTGAGACAGTAAAAAAAAAAAAAAAAAAAAAAAAAAGAAGAAGAACTAGCTCCATTCAAAATGAAGTTTCTTATTGTTTTTTTATTTCTGAAACATAGTTAGAAATTCATTTAATATTAAATGTTAGTGCTATTGATAGGTGGAGCAAGATGGAAGAACAGAACCCTCCAAACATCTCCTCTCCCCACCATAGGAACACAAAATTGAACAACTATCTACACAAGAAAGCACCTTGATAAGAACCAAAAATCAAGTGAGTAATCACAGTACCTGGTTTTAATATCATTACAAGGAAAGAGAAACTGAAGACAGAGGGGAAAGACTGTCTTGAATTCCCAGTGCCATCCTTCACCATCCCCCCACAGCAACTGTATAGTGCAGAGAGATAATCTGTGTTTCAGGAGACAGAGCTTGTGAGACTGCATTGGAACTTAGTATTGACCTTTCACAGCAGAAAGCAATACAGCGAAGAACTCAGCTTGTGCCCACAGAGAAAGTCTTTAGACCAGACACAGACAAAGAGGAATGACCCATCCCAGTGACTGAAACTCAGGGCACCAGGCAGTGTGTTGAGGCCCGCATTCCAGCCTCTAGCTTCTTGATGACATTTCTAGACACACCGTGGGCCAGAAGGAAACTCACTGCCTTGAACGGAAGGATCCAGTCCTGGCAGAATTCATCACCTGCTGACTAAAGAGCCCTAGGACCATGAATAATCTGCAATGGTAGCCAGGCAGCAATCAGTGCAGGCCTTGGGTGAGATGCAAGACTATGCTGGCTTCAGGTGTGACACAGCATGCTCACAGCAGTGTGCGCATACAGGGAAAGCCTCCTTGTTGAGGAAAGAAGAAGGAAGAGAAAAGAAAACTCTGTCGTCCAGCTTGGGCACCAGTTTTCCCACAGTAGGGTAGAGCATGAAGCAGGCTCCTGGGGCCCCTATTTCCAGGGCTTGGCTCCTGGGTGGCATTTCTAGATATGCCCTGGGCCAGAAGGGAGCCCACTTCCCTGAAGGGATAACCCATGCCTAAGAGCATTCACCAAAAGCTGACTGAGGAGCCCTTGGACATTGAAGAACACTAGTGGTAGCCAGGCAGTGCTCACTACAGGTCTGGGGCAGAGGTGGCCACAGGGAGAGATTCCTTCTGCATGAAGAAGGAAGAGGGAAGAGTGACAAAATCACTTGGTTGCCAGCTCAGCCACAATGGAATAGAGCACCAAGGAGATTCCTAAGATCCCCAACTGTGGGTTTGGGCTCCTGGACAGCATTTCTGGACCTGCCCCGGACCAGGGGGAGCTCGCCACCCCCAAGGGAAAGACACAAGCCTGGCTGGCTTAACCATCTGCTGACTGAAGAGTCCTTGGGCCTTGAGTGAACACTGACAGTAGCCAGGCAGTGGTCACCATGTTCCTTGGGTGAGACCCAGTGCTATACTTTCTTTGAGTCTGACCAACTGCAGTCCCAGTGATGGTGACCACAGGGGTGCCTGTGTCATCCCTTAACCCACCTCCAGGTATCTCAGCATAGAAAGAGTAATCTGTTTAAGGGAAAGGAAGAAAACAAGAGTCTCTGACTGGTAATTCAGGTAATTCTTCTGGATCTTAACCAAGACCAATAACGTGGTACCCGCATGAGGCTTCAAGAGCCACATCAATACTGGGCTTGGGGTGCTCCTTCATGCAGATATGGCTCCAATAACCAAAGATTTAGATCACAACACATAATACCCTTAAATACTTGGAAAGTCTTCCCAAGAAGGATAGGCACAAAGAAGCCCAGACTGCAAACACTGCAGTAAATACCAACTCTTCAATGCCCAGACATCTACAAATATCCACAAGCATCAAAAGCATCCATGAAAACATGACTTCACCAAACAAACTAAAGAAACCACTGACCAATCCCAGAGTGACAGAGATCTCTGATCTTTTAGACTGATAATTCAAAATAGCTGTTTTGAGGACGCTCAACAAAATTCAAGATAACACAGAGAAGGAATTTAGAATCCTATCAGATAAACTTAACAAAGAGATTGAAGTAATTTTTAAAAATTAAGCAGAAATTCTGGAGCTGAAAAATTCAATTGACATTAAAGAATGCATCAGAGTCTCTACAGCAGAATTGGTCAAGCAGAAGAAAGAATTAGTAAACTTGAAAACAGGCTATTTGAAAATACACAGTTATAGGAGACAAAGGAAGAAGAATAAAAAAGAATAAAGAATGCCTGCAAAATATAGAAAATAACCTTCAAAGGGTAAATGTAAGAGTTATTGGCCTTAAAGAGGAGGAAAAGAGATATTAGGGTAGAAAGTTTATTCAAAGGGATGAAAATAGACAATAGAGTGTACCAAACCTAGAAAAAGATATCAATACTCAACTATAAGAAGGTTATAGGACACTAAGCAGATTTAACTAAAATTAAACGTAGTCCCAGAGAAAATTACTTTCATTTAAAGGAAGACAGGGCCAGGTGTGGTGGTTCATGCCTGTAATCCCAGCACTTGGTGGGGAAAAGTGGGTGGATCACTTGAGGTCAGGAGTTCAAGACCAGCCTGGCCAACATGGTGAAACTCCAACTCCACTAAAAATGCAAAAATTAGCCATTCATGGTGACATGTGCCAGTAATCCCAGCTACTTGAGAGGCTGAGGCAGTAGAATTGCTTGAACCTGGGAGGCAGAGGTTGCAGTGAGCCGAGATCACACCACTGCACTCCAGCTTGGGCAACAGAGCAAGACTACATATTAAAAAAAAAAAAAATGGAAGACAGGAAGGAAAGAATGGAGAAAGAGAAAAACACAAAACAACAAAAACATAAATAACAAAATGGCAGGAGTAAGTCCTCACTTATTAATAATAATATTGAATGTAAATGGGCTAAATTCTCCAGTCAAAAGACATAGAGTGACTGAATGAATTAAACACAAGACCCAATAGTCTGTGGCCTACAAGAAACACACTTTAACTATAAAGACATACATACACTGAAAATAAAGGGATGGAAAAAGGTATTCCATGCAAATGGAAACCAAAAAACAGCAGGAGTAGCTATACTTATATCAGACAAAATAGATTTCAAGACAAAAACTATAAACAGAGAAAAGTAGGTCATTATATAATGACAAAGGAGTCAATTCAGCAAAAGAATATAATGTTTGTTATATAATATATAATAATTATATATAATATATAATTGTAAATATATACACATACAAAATAGAAACACACAGACATATAAGCAAACAGTTTTAGAGCTACGCTATTAGACTGGAGACTTCCACACCCCACTTTCAGCACTGGATATAATCCAAAGAGAAAATCAACAAAAACTTGATGCCTTCAGTGCTGAATTCCACCAAACATTTAGAGAAGATACCAACTCGACTAAAACCACTCCAAAAAAATAGAGGAGGAGGGAATACTTCCAGATTCATTCTACAAGTCCAGTATTACCCTGATACCAAAATCAGATAAAGACATATTAAAAAGAAGAAAACTACAGGCCAATATGTCTGATGTAATTGATGCAAAAATCATCAAGAAAATACTAGCAAACTGAATTCAACAACACATTAAAAAGATCATTTCTCATGACCAAGTGGGATTTATCTCAGAAATGAAAGGATGGTTTTACACAAATCCATCAACTTGATATATCGTATCAATGGAATGAAGGACAAAAATCATGTGATCATTTCAATTGATGCTAAAGAAGTATTTGATAAAAATTAAGTATCCCTTTATGATTAAAAAACTTCACAAAACTGGGTACAGAAGGAACATACCTCAACACAATAAAAGCCAGATGCAACATATGCACACCTAGTATCATACTGAATGGGGTAAAAAGAAAGCCTTTCCTCTAAGCACTGAAACAATACAAGGATGCCCACTTTCATTGCTTAACATAGTACTGGAAGTCTTAACTAGAACAATTTAACAAGAGAAAAAAATGAAGAACCACATTGGAAATGATAAAGTTAAATTATCCTTATTTGCAGATGATATGATCTTATATTTGGAAAACCCTAAAGACTCCACCAAAAGCACTATTAGCACTGATAAACAAATTCAGTAAATTTGCAGAATATAAAATCAACATACAAAAGTGTGTAGCATTTCTATATGCCAACAATGAGCAATCTGAAAAAGAAACTTAAAAAGTAATCAAATTTATAATGGCCACAAATAAATTAAAATACATGGGAATTAACATAACCAAAGAAGTGAAAGATCTCTATACTGACAACTGTAAAATACAAATGAAAGAAATTGAAGAGGACACCAAAAAAAAATTGAAATGACATTCTTACGGAAATAGAAAAAAAAATTCTATTACTTTCTTTTTTTTGACATGGAGTTTCGCTCTTGCTGCCCAGGCTAGAGTGCAATGGCACAATCTCAGCTCACCGCAACCTCTGCCTCCTGGGTTCAAGTGATTCTCCTGCCTCAGCCTCCTGAGTAACTGGGATTACAGGCATGTACCACTACTCCCGGCTAATTTTTCTGTATTTTTTGAAGAAATGGGATTTCTCCATGTTGGCCTGGCTGGTCTCGAACTTCCAACCTCAGGTGATCCTCCCACCTTAGCCTCCCAAAGTGCTGGGATTACAGGTGTGAGCCACCACGTCCGGCCAAAAAAAAAAAAAATCAAATATTTATATGGAACTACAAAAGATTCAGAATAGCCAAAGTCATCCTGAGAAAAAAAGAACAAAACTAGAGGAATCATATTACCTGACTTCTAATTATACTATATAGTTACAGGAAGCAAACAGCACAGCATAAAAACAGACACATAGACCAATGGAACAGAGTAGAGAACCCAAAAATAAATCTGCAAAGGTGCGAAGAACATACATCAGAAAAAGGACAATTTTTCCAGTAAATGGTTCTGGAAAACTGGATATCCATATGCAAAAGAATAAAACTAGACCCTTATCTCTCACCATATAGAAAAAATCAAATCAAAATGAATTAAAGGCTTAAATCTAAGATCTCAACCTATGACTACTGAAAGACAACATTGAGGAAACTCTCCAGGACATTGGTTTGGGCAAAAATTTATTGGGTAACACCCCACAAGCATGGGCAACCAAAGCAAACATGAACAAATGAGAACACATCAAGTTAAAAAGCTTCTGCATAACGAAGAATGTAACAAAGTGAAGAAACAACCTACAGAATGGAAGAAAATATTTGCCAACTATTAATCTAACAATGTATTAATAACCAGAACATGTAAACAGCTCAAACAACTCAATAGGAAAAAATTAATAATCTGATTTAAGAATGGGCAAAAGATCTGAACAGACATATCTTAGATGAAAACATACTAATGGAAAACAGGTATATAAAAAAGATGCTCAACATCATTGATCATCAGAGAAATGCAAATCAAAACTAAAATGAAATATCATCTTACCCCAGTAAAAATGGCTTTTATCCAAAAAGCAGGCAACAATGAATTCTGACAAAAATGTGGAGAAAAGGGAATCCTTTTACACTGTTGGTGGGAATGTAAATTAATAATGCCACTATCAAGAACAGTAGACAGATCCCTCAAAATCTGAAACTAGAGCTGCCATATGATTCAGCAATCCCACTGCTAGGTATCTACCCCAAAGAAGGTAAATCAGTATATCAAAGAAATTTCTGCATTCCCATGTTTATTGCAGCACTATTCACAGTAGTCAATATGTGGAAGCAACCTAAGTGCCCATCAACAGATAAATGAATAAAGAAAATATGGTGCATATACACAATGGAGTACTATAAAGCCATAAAAAGGAGATCCTGTCATTTTCAGTATCCGGGATGGAACCAGAGATCATTATGTTAAGTGAAATAAGCCAAGCATCGAAAGACAAATTTGCATGTTGTCACTCATTTGTGGGAGCTAAAAATTAAAATAATTGAATTCATGGAAATACAGAGTAGAATAATGGGTACCAGAGGCTGGGAAGAGTCGTGGGTGGAGGGGGTTAAAGAGTAGAAAAATATATTTAGATAAAATGAGTAAGATCTAGTATTTCATAGCACAACAGGGTGACTATAGCCAAAAATAATTTAGTGTACATTTAAAAATAACTAAAAGAATATAATTGGAATGTTTGTAACACAAAGGGATTATAAATGCTTGGGATGATGGACACTGCATTTACCCTGTTGCAAACATTACACATTGTATGTCTGTATCAAAATATCTCATGTACCCCATAAATATATACACCTACTGTGCATTCATAAAAATAAAAAGATGAAAATTAGTTCTTTTTACATTGTGATTATTCCTATTTTTCAGAATGTCCAGTCATATTTATGTTGAATCATTTCTGCCTTCAACATCTATCACTTTATTTCTATTTTTTAAATACTTCTTTTCCTGTGTCATTTTCTTGAATCTTTTTATGCAATTCTTTGTTTTTCTTATTGAATTCTCAGCATATGCATTCATACTTTGCAATTTGTTCTTATTTTCTGAAATGATTTTTTTTCTTTTTCTTAAGTATCTTTCCTAAAATTTACTTGGCTTGGTTTAAATTACCCTGTATCTACATTTGCTTTCGTATGTAAATTTGCTTGTTTTGTTATTATAATTTGCTTCATGGTTTTATATTGTATGTATGTGCATATGTACATGTTTGTGTATTTTCTGCTAATGATTTTTTATTCGTATTTTCATTTTTCTTATAACAACTGTGCTGTTAATGAATTTTCTGGTGGTGTTTATATTCATTTTTAAGGTTTTTAAACTAGCAGTAGCAGGGGAGCTTATGAAAGCTTTTGTAGTTTAAGAGCAGACACTTCTGTTGCTACAACAAAGCACCATTTCTTCAACGTATAGTGCTTTTCTTTTTTGCATCTCACCTTCTGCTTCTTTTATTCTGTCTTGTTTTATTACAGTCATTCAACATTGCTTTCTCTATTTTAGCACTAAGCCTGCAAGAAAACATTTCTCCTCTCCAAAATGTGTTTGTCGTCATGAAATGTCATCTTTCTAAGACTACCACCTGTGGTCTCGCAGACTCTCCAAATATCTAATTACCAGTACCTAACACTTTATTTCATTAGAATTCAGACCTGCTTGCAGTATTTCCATTCATGGAAAAGTCGTCTTCTTCTTCTGGGAGTAAAACAGCATTGATGAGATACTCATTTTCACCTCTAGGATCTTCTTAATATACTATGCTCTCTTCCCTGTTGCCTTTAGCATGCATGGGAGTATAACGTGGGCTCTGTACACATTTTTGTAAGTCTCAGATATGGTTTTCCCATTTATATGTAAATAAAAGTTACATAAATAAAATGAAAGCTCCTGTCTCCTACTAACATGAAATCATGGTCTACAGGTGATTTTATTTTCTCTTGATTCGATTTTTGAGTTTTAGGAAGATGTATTGATATATTATAATTTAGTTTGATGCTATTGTACTAGAAAATCTAGAACACTTGTTTAACTTTTAAAGTTGATAAACAATAAATTTTAAGTAAATGAAAAATATAAGTATAACCCACTCTACTAAAATCATAGTATAATTTATTCAAATTACCACAAAGGGAAGAAATTAAACACAGATAAAAGCAAGCAAACAACCACACAAAAATATCGATATCAGAAATAATTTAAAAACCAAGACAGTTATTGACTAAGTTTATAACTTAGTTTGAATCACAATATATTAGACAAATATGAATTCAGAAATTAACATTTAAAATGATAACAAAAGAGATAAAACCACAAAGGATACAAGCACTATAAATTTTTTTTACCAAATTAAAACAAAATACGAAAATATAAAGCAAAAATCAAGGAAGTTCAAGGGAAACTCAGTAAAGTCTACAGTAGGGAAACTTAACTACTTTGAGTTTAGAAAATAACAGAGATAAAGTTTTTGAATAATATAATGCATTGTTCTAGTAAACATATAGATCACTCTTTAAACCCTGATGACACCGAGTAAATAGTTTTAGATGACATAAAATATTCACAAAAATTGACTGAAAGTAAACCTCAATGAATCTCTGTGTAGAAATTATAGAACAACCAGTTTCTATCATTATGCTGATCTAGCAAAACCTGTTGGCATCTTCCCCAAACCAACCCTAGAGAAATTAGACTAAAACGTCAAGGGAGGAAAAACTCTTGGGGAAAATGTTTGTCTTTTGAACAGGTATGTCTTAGGGGTAGTTGCTTTAGCTTGTGGCAAGAGGCAGACAGGTATCATTCTAGTAAGATAACATAGATTCTGTGATATTCTTTTTTATATCTAAGCCTACCTTACCTTTAAATTGTCACTGTCTAATCGTACACCTATGACAAATCAGACCTCTGTGGTGGGTGTACCCAGAAATAAAATTTAAAGTTTTGTGGGTTAGTTGCCGGAAGAAAAAAATGTGTGGGAACTGACCAACTTCTGGAATTTGCTTTCCAAACACTAGTCTTAGTAACGTCTTGGGCTGGGGAAGAACAATTGAAGGAGTGGAGTACTTCCCTCGGGTCTGCTTCTCACTGCAAGTGAAGGGGAAAGCCTTGAAGGAATGAGTTGTCTCCTTGGTTTGAGAATAGATTAATTGTACTGCTATCATCTGTAGATTTCCATTGTAGGACTCATTGCTACTTACCTTTAGTTTATTGAAGCTGATTCAGATAGAGGTCTGACCTTGGGACTTTTTCTTATACACATTATTGAATACTGAGCATGGGTCTCAATATCCTCAATGGAAATGTAAACACACAGGCCTAAGTAATCTGAATTTGAGGAGCTCACTCTATCAAATGAAAAAGAACAAACGACGCATGCCATCTGACACAGACATATTAGAATAGATGGATCAAGGATTCAGTATAATTTATCTAACGTACTAAAAACTGAGATGATTTTAACAAAATGAAACAAAAAGAGAAATTTAAAAAAGATTTAGCTGAAAGGAATATAATAGTTGAAACAAAGAACATAACAGATAGTGTGGAAAGACAAGCCACTCTATCTCTGAGTGATGTTTGTAACTCAGTCGCAACCGTTCTTGGAAGATGTTGACTCAGCAGTCAGCTGAAACCAAGAAAAGAATGTTTTGCAGAACAGCAAGATGGCAACACAGATTGTAAATTTTAGACATTTCCAAATATCCTGCATGATCTCTCTCTACTCTTTCTACTAATGTGTCTTTCTGGAGTATAACAGTTCATAGAAAACAAACAAACAAAAAGCAGGTCCAAGGAGTCCTTTCAGTGTGATGGCAGGAGTTTAGAGCACTATATGCATTCTGTTGACCATTTTCCTCCAAACTCCTCAAATAAACTAGTTGTACTTGTGCACCTTATGTAGGCTGTAGTGCTTAGGGGTTAACAGCTGAAGTAAATAATAGCATGAATACATCTGAGAAATAAATTAGTTCATTATGAAAGAAGATTGAGAAAATCACTCCTAAAAGAAGAGGAGAATAAACATATAGTGAGTATAATAAAAAAGAGAAGAGAGTTGAAATACTAAACGTCAGGTAATATAAGTCCCAGAAAGAGTAAAAATACAAATGAAAATGATAAATATTTGAAAAATAGTAATAGAGATAAATTTTTCAGATGTACCAAATAAAACTAAGAGCGCCCATAAAAGAGGAGCCCAGTTTTAGCTTTAAAATAATAATAATAATAAAAGATAATGAAAAATAAGACAACACCACAGAATTAAAGTAGAAATAAAATATTTCTCTCATAACAGAGTTAGACACCAAAATGGTGTCAAGGAAAACATAAAGCTCAAGCACAGCTCTGACTTTTAACAAAATAAAAGTGATATTTTACATGTATATTTGTATCTTCTCAACAAGGACACACAAGATTCAGGTTGTTTTTTCCAAGTACATTCCACCAAACTTTCAAGACATCATCTTGATTTTTTACAAAGTATTCCAGAAAACAGAAAAAGATAAAATATGCCTCAATTCATTATATAAAACCAGCCTAACAATAATAATACTGCTAACAACACCACAATCACATGTTACATCTGCTGGAGAGGAGAGGTTGCCTATTATGAAATGGACCACTAAGAACGGCCATAGCATGAAGGGAAATGTCAGGAAATTAATTGAAATCTGTATCACCAATGACAGAAGGCTGAGAACTGGGCATTGCTATGCTCCTGAGTAGCTGTGTAACTATGAACAAAGGCGATCTGTGATAGAGCTGATTGTATGCTTGGCACAAAATGGAGCATAACCTCCCATCCACACTAGCTAAGAAAGGAATATTAATAGAAATAGCATGCAAATTGATGTTTGCCTCTTTTTCTCTGGTCCAAACCTTCCCCAGAAGAAAGCCTAAAAGATTATGGGCAGACACAAAGGAAAAAGCCAAAAGGTGACAAAACACAAGTTTATTCATCTTCTCAAGAGGAATTTTTGAGCCCGTCAGTACTGAAGTTAGGAGAAAAATCTATGTAGAATCAGATACAACATGCGTTTTCAATGAATATAATTAGGTTGTTAGCAATTGTTAGGCAAAATTAGGTTTCCTCTTAATGATAAAATTAACCAAAATATCATGGAAACTGCTTAAAATGTTGAGTGGCAAGGGAAAGAAACTCCAACATGGCATGTTTGAAAACAGTAATGGGAGAAAAATTTTCTTCAGTTAGTTATGACTTTTATGGTAGAGAGAAGCTATGAATCTCCAACAATAATTCAGGATAAGCTTTGTCCATTATTCATGTCAAAAAATTCCTTGTAAATATTTTCGTTTTATAAACCAAAACATAACATTAATATTCAAGTTGATATATCTGTATTTTTATATTAGTTTAATCCCAGTGGTTAGTGATCAAATTAAATTAGCAAATAAATTAATAAAAACTCACAGCATACTAATATAAGCAGGAGTTTACTTTATCTCTAGGAAATATTTTCTTTGGAATTAATTTACAGAAGGTTTTATTTAAGTGAATTTAATAGTGGAAACAAGTTTAATATCACCTAGACTGATCTAATCTTTTTTTTTTTACATAAATATGTTTTGGATGAATAAAAACATAGGAATAATAATTTGATGAGTGTTGTTAATTTGGTAAAAATGTTTCTAATCACTATTGCCAGTTTTATAGACTAAAGAAATGGACATCTGATTCATTAATTTATCTTAATGATGCTAATTGCCACATAAGCAATTCTGTTAATGGGATCAGTATCTATCTTGTAAAGACAGGTTACAAAACTGAATTGGCATTCCATGGTGTGGCACAGAATTCATCTAATTAACCCCAAATTATTAAGCATTTATTATGTACAAGGCCTAATTTAGAATATACAAAAAAGAGGATATTCCTCGAAAGCAGTTACAGAGAAATAAATTGTCAAAACAATTGTTGTAAGCAGTAATGCTTTCAGATTGCAGAGTGGATAGAAATTGCTGTGGAGTAAGGATTGGGAAAAGTTCAGAGGACAGTGGAAGGCATTTAGAATGGGGATACGACCAAGGGTACCAGATAATTAGGGCACACTTTTAGATGAAATTATAAAATTTTAATTGCGCTTTATGTTAATATCTTTAGACATTTTTAAGCTTCAAATTGATGACATTAATTTTACTCTTCATTTATCTATTTCAGGACAAATTCTAGGCATTATCTTGAGAGGAGAGAAACTTCTATAACCACTTCTTTTCTTTTTTTTTTATTATTGTACTTTAAGTTTTAGGGTACATGTGCACAACGTGCAGGTTTGTTACATATGTATCCATGTGCCATGTTGGTGTGCTGCACCCATTAACTCATCATTTACATTAGGTATATCTCCTAATGCTATCCCTCCCCCCTCCCCCCTACCCCCTCCCCCTACCCCCTTCCCCCACCCCACGACAGGCCCTGGTGTGTGATGTTCCCCTTCCTGTGTCCATGTGTTCTCATTGTTCAATTCCCACCTATGAGTGAGAACATGCACACCACTTATTTTCTAGCAGTCCTTCCCCTAAGGAAAATTTTCCCATGATCAGATTAAGGCTGGAATTAAAGGAGTTATAAGGTAGTAGAGATAAGAAAGTAGCATTTCAGGTAGAGGGACTGTGGGAAGCAAAAAGTTAGAGATTAATTTGGTGGAGAGCACAGCCTTAGGGAGCATGAGATAAAGTGAGGATGGAAATTCAGATTTACATGTTGGAAAACCTTTCATAATAAAAAGTTTTAAGTTTTTCCTATCAAAACATCTGTTTGGAATAAAGTAATGTAAAAAAAATCATATTTTAAGAAGATTAACCAGGAATCGGGGAGAATGGATTTGCCAGCAAGGACAGTAACATGTATTTAATTTTATTGTGTCAAGTTAAATGTTTAGTATGTGTTGCGTATGTTTACTCTTCCATTCATTAAGTATTCATGGCCCCATTTTGTGCCAGGCACTAGGCTAGGAGCTGGTAATGTAGTAAAAAGCAACACAGGCAAGTTACTCACTCTTGCGGAGTTTAGGGGCTCCACGGAGAAATAAAGGATTAATAAATAAACGGCAAAATAATTTCAGATTGTGCTAACTTCTCTGATAAGAAATTAAAATGGTAATGTGATAGGGTGATGGTAAGTTGGAGTTTGGACTCAATGTTTAAGGGCTAGAAGAGTCTCCCTGGAACTTTGAGTTAGACACTAGGGGAGGAGAGTGTGGTAGGAATCTTTGAGAAAAGTATTTGAGGACAAAAAGCTGTGTAGTTTTAGTGAGGGATGGAAGGGCAAGGGAGGAGGGAGCAGTGTAATAGTTGTTATCACGTAGATATTTTAAGGATAAAAAAACACAGTCAATTCAAATAACTGTCTGAGTTCACACACAAGTACATTTTGCTAAGTCCAAACCTAGTTATTTTGACAATTATAAATTATATTAATAAGTGCATGGAAAATAAGGGTGACATTTAGTTATGTATAATTTAGCATACAGTGATGTTAAGCAGACATAGGTAAATAACTGTGAACATAGTATGATGCAGGAGTTTGTTTGTTGTTTGTCGTTTTTTTCTAATCTGTAGTTCTTCCCAAATTAAAAGATGGAGAACTTAGCTATCATGGCTCTGTTCTGGAAGAATCTGCATTTACAATATTAGTTTGTACTATGAAATATATCATATATTAAACAGTGTGTGTGTGTGTGTGCGCGCGCATGTGTGTGTGATGTATATGGGTGGTTTAACAAATAATCGTAGAATCACCCATGCACTCACTGCTGAGTTTAAGAGAGGACAGGAGAGGACAGGTAGGGCGTGGTGGCTCACGCCTGTAATCCTAGCGCTTTGGGAGGCCAAGGCTCAGGAGTTCAAGACCAGTCTGGGCAACAGGGTGAAACCCTGTCTCTCCAAAAAATACACAAATTAGCCAGGTGTGGTGGCTCACACCTGTCGTCCCAGCTACTTGGAAGGCTGACAGGGCAGGAAGATCACTTGAGCCCAGGAGGTCAAGGCTGCAGTGAGCCAAGATTGTGTCACTGCCCTCCAGCATGGTCAAGAGAGTGAGACTCTGTCTCAAAAAAAAAAAAAAAAAAAAAAAAAAAAAAAAAAAAAAAGGACAGTAAAATCAAGTTTATAATTAGCTATAGTCTGTGAGCTCATAAAAGGCAGAGAAAGTTCATTGTTCATCATTATGATCCTGGCTTTTAAAGCAGGTGCAACTATGAGGTACACATTGATATAGCTGTATATAAGATATTGTTATAAAATTTCAGGTTTTTATCCTCATCTATTCTCTTTTGTTCAACTGTCTATGTAAAAATAACTTTCTGCTTCAATACAGCAATACGGTATTTGTGAAATTTTTATGAAGTTCCCTTTGCTTTAGAAGCAAAGTTAAAACCTATTTATATACTGTAAGTTTTAGGATTTCATAACTATTATAGCTGCTGTTCCTCTCTTTGTCATTTTATGCCTAAAATAATGTCTTCCGGTTCTTTGTATAAAGATCACAATAAAACATCCTGAGGTTTTTATGTATGGTTTAAGAAGTCAATGTATGCACATGATCACACTGTAACATGAGCTAATGATATACTTGTGGAAAGTAACCTGATTTAAGAACTAAGGTAAGTATTATATTTTTGGTTCAGCTCCCAAGATCTAATCTTCTGTTTCTAAAGTTACTAAAATATTAGTCTTTTTAAATTATTTTTCCTTTAATTGAACTTTATTCCTTCATCATTTTATTTTCATCTATTGTAATTATATTACTTTGCAATATGTATAATTTGTGAGTATGTTCTCTTATGCATATGGGCCTAATTTCTTTAGCAGATACTTTCCAAATATCACAGAAGCAGCTGGAGAACTTCTGTGTAACTAAGGTAAGATTATGGGTCCATTTTAATGTTTGTATTCACTGATACAAAAAGAAAATCAACCATACAACAGGGGAGATAAGATGGCTGAGAGCACTAAGCTGCTTTCACGAAGGAATGCTGATGGCTGCATTTTTGGCAACCTGGGGCAAGTTTCATGATTAAAAAGGAGAAAGAGGCAGTCTTAGATTTCCACTGGCAATTTTTGAAATATACTTTGGAATAAATTTAATGGTATATCATCAAAACATTTCACAATACATCTTAAGCACTACCAGCCTTTCTTTGTGTTCAAAATTCATCCGAGAGTTAATTCCTCATGCTTAATAGCTTACAGCTATTAGTAACTAAAAGGCTAGTAATGCAGAAAGAGTCCTTGTGTTATAAGGATAAATCCATCAATTCATAAAATTATCTCAAAATCCATGGATATATGTATATGGACTTTGGCAGCAAAGCAATGCATAAATATTCAACACATTCTGTTAGATATTTATGTTTATAAATATACTTTTAAAACCTAATAAAATGAGTAGAAATATCAAGGGCTCTATTAACATCTTCATTCCATCTAGTGAAAAGCAAAATACAAACGTGCTAGAGTAATTAGGTGACTTACATTATCCTATTTTTTAGACTAAAACTAGAAAATGAGGCATATATTTAGATACAAATGCAGCATATTAAGAAAGCTGAACATTTGCTATATGAAACAAGGTTCCAGAGAGACAGCATAGAATTTTAAAAAATAGTCTATTGGCTAAAGCATAATAATCTTGTCAAGGAAACTACTAGAAGGAAGGTGTCAGCTATTTTCTGGCACAAAAACCTTGTTGCTGGTTTCACCTCATTGGCATAAAGCATCAGTGGGGCTGGCAATTCTCTCTCCCTTCCCACTCACTCTTTCTTCATTTTCTCTGACACCTCGACTAGAAGCACATATGTTCAGCCCTACAAGGAAGAGGCAACAAGGCTGACATAGATGAAAACTTGCCCTCCCAGGCTTCTACCTCATGCTGTTTGCATTGCTGCTAGTGATGGTGGGGTTCCCAGCTTGTGTTCATTGGGTTCTAGCTGGCTCATGGCATTCCCTTCCTGACTAATGGACTGAGGGCTTTGTGCTCCAGCCTTACAGGTGGAGACAGCCCTGCAGAGATTGCTTCACTAGCCCTACCGATTGCTTTATCCAACTTCCTGTAATAAATCTGTCATCTAGCATCTATCAGTCTACTATTATTGCTGCTTCTCTGGTTGAACCCTGACTGGCACACGTAAGTCTAGTAAGTCTAGAAAGCCCAGTAAGTCTAGTAAGTCTAGAAAAAAAAAGTTCTATGAATATCTAATTATTTACCATTTTAGCTGAGAACCCATCAAAGTCATCAAATATAAAAGTTCCCTAATGTTAGTAGTTTCCTAATATTACCATCTTACAGAACCATGATACCATTGTTAACAGTAAGAAATTAACACTATATTAGCAGTAACTAAATCGCAGACTTTATTTGGATATTACCAGTTTTCAGTTTTTCCAATAATGTCCTTGTTGCGTTCCAGAGGCCAGTCCAGGAAACCATATTAAATTTAATCATTACGGTTTTTTTAGTCTCTTCCAAACTGCAACCATTTCTATGTATTTGTACTTTTTGTTTTCTTTTTTTCCCCCATGACATTAAGGGTCATCGAGTGGGGTGGTCAAGAGGACAATATTAAAGAGTCCTCATCACATATTTCTTCAGTGCAATTCTCAATTTGGGTTCCACTGATTTTGTGTGTGTGTGTGATTAGAATGGGAGTATGTGTTTTCAGGAAGAAAAACACAAACATGAAAGCCCTCATCATTGTACTCTATCAGGGCACATGATATTAACATGATATCAACATCACTCACCATGGGGTAAAGGAATTATCTGCCAAAGGTCTTCACCTGAAAGCTACTAGTTTTTTTCTCCACTCTATTTTTTAAAAAGTTGCTTTTAAAATTTAAGAACTTTATTTTTTCCATCATGATTGAACAGTTACATGTTTTGTAAGTTTTTCAAAATTAGATGCAATTCTGCAATAAAATATCAAAAATGTAAGTTAAAATAAATTAAACTAAAAATCTGAACATAAAAATTTCCATAATACAACCTTATGTCTGGCTTATTAAATGAGAGAGTGAGAAAGGAAACAAAGGTGTGTAGAGGGAAAGAACAAGGAAGAGAAAAGAATGTAAAGGAAAGAAAGACTGAATGAAAAAAAGAAAGGAAGGAAAAAAGAAGGAAAAAATAAGAAAAAAGGCCCATAGCAATTTACAATAATGTGCCCAGTGAAAAACGTGCATTGCTATTTATTCAGAATATCAGAAAATGTTTTGCATATATACATATAATTTGACTTCAAGTTCCGGGATACATGTGCTAAACGTGCAGGTTTGTTACATAGGTATAAAGTGCCATGTGGTTTGCTGCACCTATCAACCCGTCATCTAGGTTTTAAGCCCCACATGCATTAGGTATTTGTCCTAATGCTCTCCCTCCCCTTGCCCCCAATGCCCCAACAGGCCAAGGTTGTGATGTTCCTCTCCCTGTGTCCATGTGTTCTGATTGTTCAACTCCCACTTATGAGTGAGAACATGTGGTGTTTGGTTTTCTGTTACTGTGTTAGTTTGCTGAAAATGATGGTTTCCAGCTTCATCCATGTCCCTGCAAAGTTCATGAACTCATTCTTTTTATGGCTGCATAGTATTCCATGGTGTATATGTGTCACAATTTGTTTATCCAGTCTATAATTGATGGGCGTTTGGGTAGATTCCAAGTCTTTGCTATCATAAATAGTGCTGCAATAAACATATGCATGCATGTGCAGAATGATTTATCCAGTAATGGGATTGCTGGGTAAAATGGTATTTCTGGTTTTAGATCCTTGAGGAATCACCACACTGTCTTCCACAATGGTTGAACTAATTTACACTCCCAGCAACAGTGTAAAAGCATTCCTATTTCTCGACATTCACGCCAGCATCTATTGTTTCCTGACTTTTTAATGATCATAAGATGGTATCTCATTGTGGTTTTGATTTGCATTTCTCTAAAGACCAGTGATGATGAGCTTTTTTTGATGTTTCTTGGCCGCATAAATGCCTTCTTTTGAGAAGTGTCTCTTCATATCTTTTGCACGTTTTTTGATGGGGTGGTTTGTTTGTTTTTTTCTTGTAAATTTGTTTAAGTTCCTTGTAGCTTCTGGATACACCTTTGTCAGATGGATGGATTGCAAAAACTTTCTCCCATTCTGTAGGTTGCTTCGTCATGCTAATGATAGTTTCTTTGCTGTGCAGAAGCTCTTCAGTTTAATTAGATCCCATTTGTCAATTTTGGCTTTTGTTGCAATTGCTTTTGGTGTTTTAGTCATGAAGTCCTTGCCCATGCCTATGTCCTGAATGGTATTGCCTAGGTTTTCTTCTAGGGTTTCTATGGTTTTAGGTCTAACATTTAAGTCTTTAATCCATCTTTAGTTAATTTTTGTATAAGGTGTAAGGAAGGGGTCCAGTTTCTGTTTTCTGCATATAGAGTTATTGACTATCCTTTAATAAATCTCTAGGTAGTTAAAAAAACCCACAAATATTATATGGTAAATTATGTCTCCTCAAGAAAGTTATATCATGAAAAATTATCTATGAATGCCATCAAAACCATCCTGGCAATTGGTCAACAGCAGAAATGACCCTCAATTTTTCCCTCTCCAGTGTACACAAACACAAATACACACAGATGTTGCATCATATACACAGTGCACATATTCACATATGATGGATGATGTGGTAATAGTAGATGTACCTGAAGAAGTGAGTTCAGGATTCGTGTTGCTCACACTATGGTCATTCACCCAAAGCCCACTTTTGGGTACTAAGCACTCATTACCCCAGCTGCAGGCTAGAAATGTTGCTTGTTGACATCTCACACCTGTGTCCCTCCCTGGATATTGCTATTTCCCCAGGTTGTCACCCTCCTTGAGTGCAGTCTATAGCTAGTGACTGTATGTGGCCAAAACAATCACTAGCTATGTTCCTTGAGGGGAGTCAGAGGAATCCTTTGTTTCCAATGTGATAAAGAATGAGCTGATAAAGGGGGACAGAAGCGCTGTTGAGAAGCTCAGTGGTGGCTTTTCTTTGTTGGCCAGGGTTTTGTATGGATGATATATACTCTTACAGGTGGTGTTTTCTGACAGTGCTTCCCTAATAACTACCTGCTTGTAAGTGTCCATCTCTGCATCTATCTTAAGAAGACTGACCTATGACTTCTGATTTTTCATCTGTGTCTTGGGATAAGAAATTGTCAGGGAATGGGTTATGCTTGGAATGGTCATGACTGTTCAACTTCTTACACAACATATGCACATATACCCTACAATTAACTTCACATTTTAAGCACGTTCTGACTGAGATCAGCTACCCTGATTCGATCTGTCTTCTTGTTTAATTAATATGTTGTGTGACATAAATTTAAAAGGAAGAGGCAAAAAATTAATTCAGGTTTCCTCATTGAGTTTTGGATAAGAACAAAACCATGGAACAAAGAAATTATAGAATGATTATTCATAGAAAAAATATTTTACTTCTGTTTTCTTCTATATTTTTGTTTTCAAAAATTTCTCCATTAATGGTAGCTTCAAGATGGCAAAAGGATGGACAAAAAGGTTTAGCTCACAGTTTAAACAAAAATCAACTCATTGTATCAGAAGATTAAAAAAGACTTTTTAAACACTTGTTTATAATTTAATTACTTAAAACTTTTCGTGACCTACTACATAAAGATTTCAAAATTAATTCCCTTTGGAGAATGCACTTTACAGAGGAACAAAACATTATTTGACCTCTTTTAACTCATGTTGCAACCTAAGAGTGAGTTATTGTTTTAAAACATCATTTCTTTTTTTTTTTTTTTTTTTTTTTGAGACAAGAGTCTTGCTCTGTCGCCCAAGCTGGAGTGCAGTGGCGCGATCTCTCGGCTCACTGCAAGCTCCGCCTCCCGGGTTCACACCATTCTCCTGCCTCAGCCTGCTGAGTAGCTGGGACTACAGGTGCCCACCACCATGCCGGGCTAATTTTTTTTTTTTTTTCTATTTTTAGCCAAGATGGTTTCAATCTCCTGACCTCGTGATCCGCCCCCCTCGGCCTCCCAAAGTGCTGGGATTACAGGCGTGAGCCACTGCGCCCGGCCGCTTAAAACATCATTTCTATAGTTCTGCTTGAGTCCGACTACACTACACTTTTCTATTTGGATGGTCATCTGTCTACAGCCTTTTTAGTAGCATTTTATTTGTACTAACTTTCTATGTTTTTTCAGTAATGTTTTTCTTATATTTCATTCCATGTGCCCTTTCTCATTCTTTTGATGTTAGAAAAATAAATACTGTGCAGGAGGATCACTGAAGTTTTATAATGCAGACTCCAGCAGAACAGAAACTGAAACTGGGAAAGGTAGGCACACATATACACAGAGTCACTTGAGGCTGATAAATTATGACCACAACTGCAGCCAGTATCATTTAAGTACTCTTTAGTTTCTGATGATAAAGCTCTAGCTTATCACCATGCTGACAACTGCAAACCCCTGTAGCCCTTAGCTTCTGTCTTTGCTATTTGTTACCTAGTCAGCCACATGGAATTTAACAGCTTAGTAAAGTATCTTTCTAAGTAGACTTCCAGAAAAGACAGAACAAAGCTAGTAGGGGCTTATGTCTTGGTTAAAGACATCATTTCTTCCATTTAAGTTCCACTTCCCCATTGCAGAGACAAAAAACAGGTATGAAATTACTGTTTTGTCTGTAAATATCTCTACCCTGTTATCTATTGTTTTGAAGGAGAAAGAAAAAATTATTTGGGCTTGAATATTGAAAAGTAAAAGATTCCATGTTTAGTTCATAATTTCAGAATGATTATATATTTTTGATTTGTGCTTGCTACTTCTACTTGGGAGAAAAGAATCTTTATGTCTACATGCTAAACAAAACATTACTCTGCTAGAATTTTTTTTAAATAGGACTTAAAATTAAATATGTGTATATTATTTTTCAATTATGGGCTCTTGATATTCAAACTAAGAATTATAGGAGAACTAGGATAGCAATAGAGTAAAACAAAAGTTTCGATGGCAAATTAGCCTGCTTCATTTTGCCAGTTTTAGGATCATTATCTGCTACTTCTACAGGTCAATAAAGCAGGTAAACCGAGAATACATTTATCCTTCTGATCAGGTAGATGTGAATGCAAATGTTCAAACAGTTTAGAATATTCTAAACTGAAGCAGTTCAGTTTAGAATGTTTTTGTACTTGAAGACAAGTATAAAAGAGGCAGAGTATTTTTTAAATACCCAGGCAATATTTTTCTTTGTATGGTTATGTAAGTGTCCATCCTATGCCAGCAATCAACATGATGATATATTACATGTTATATAACAATTTTAAGTAAATATTATATCTATTTCTATAAAATGAGCATTTGAATATCACAGCAACTTTAAATTATGTAATTTATAAAAATAAATATTGTATAATGAAAGTTTTACTTCATTAGTTATTTTTCATCATTCTCTTTTATACTTCTGTTCTATCATTGTCTAAAAAATATACATAACTAGATAAGAAATCCTATTTTTGGCTGGGCACAGTAGCTCACGCCTGTAATCCCAGCACTTTGGGAGGCTGAGGTGCGTGGATTACAAGGTCAGGAGATTGAGACCAACCTGGCTAACACGGTGAAACTCCGTCTCTACTAAAAAATACAAAAAATTAGCCGGACGTGGTGGCAGGTGCCTGTAGTCCCAGCTACTTGGGAGGCTAAGGCAGGAGAATGGCGTGAACCCAGAAGGTGGAGCTTGCAGTGAGCCGAGATTGTGCCACTGCACTCTAGCTTGGGCAACAGAGCCAGACTCTGTCTCAAAAAAAAAAAAAAAAAGAAATCCTATTTTTTACTGGCTTTATGTCGGTGTTTTTATTTTACAGTTTTGCCACAGGCATCAGGCAAAGAAAATTGAGACTAAAAGTGATTTTGATGTGTTATCATCAAGCTAGATTCTAGTAACTTTAATAATTTGAGTGTTTACTAAGGTGATAGAATACTAATCAAAGAAACTTTTTAAAATAAATCAAAATGTTTTCTAGTGCTTGAAAGAGAAAATAATAAAGGGTGAAAAAATGTAGTCAAATAATATTGTGCTGACTTCAGAAGATTTCTTAGACAAAACCAAGTAATATTACTAATACTTTCCTCATTTTTCCTTCTCTTTACTTGATTATTTTCTCAGATCATGTAATTTATTCTAACTTGAGCATTAACTCATTCTTTTTTTTCTTTCCTATGGAAAAGGCTCTAAAATCAGCATATATGCTAGTTATACATAATAGCAAGTAAAGTGCATTTTTTAGAGATATCTGCAGAAAATAACCAATTTTTATTATCTTCATTACATATTCAAGTCTGGTTGGAAAATTTCATTCTAAAACTAGGTAATCAACCTACCTAAAGACTGTTCTTAAAGCTTTTTCATTAATGAACCTTTAGTGCAACCAGCGAAAGTTAAACTTTTCTCCAAGGGCCCATGTACTTAAAAGCAAACACAGATGAAATAATTTGCTCATAATTCCAGTAGGTTAATAGAACTTATGGACCCATCCATAGATTCAAATTAATCAAGCCCAAGCAAATCCTAGTTAAGTAATTTAAAACAACTTTAGAATCTTAATACATATTGATTTAACTTTAGCTTCTTCTTTCTTGAGAGAACATCCAATCTAATCGCACCATCCAGAACATTATATTTGTTCTCTAGTTTTCTTAAATAATGTCCAGCTTTTAATCAAAACCACTCAGAGTACAGAAAGATGAGACTTAACTTATAACATTCAGTCAAAACAAACAATAAAATCTGACCTAGGGGAAGAAGCAGTTATTGGAGTTATCAGCCAAAGACTTTTAAAAAAATGATTTATAGTCACGAAATCAAGAGAAAAGATGAGAAAAGTTGGCAGAGGTCAATAAAACAAATACATAAATAATTTTATTCTGGGCTGGATGCAGTGGCTTACACCTGTAATTCTAGCACTTTGGGAGACCAAGGCAGGCAGATTGCTTGAGCTCAGGAGTTTGAGACCAGCCTGGGCAATATGGTGAAACCTCATCTATACAAAAAATACAAAAATAAGCCAGGCATGGTGGCACACGCCTGTAGTGCCAGCTAGGGAGGTGTGGTGGGAGGACTGCTTGAGCCTAGAAGGTTGAGGCTACAATGAGCCATAATCGAGCCACTTCACTCAAGCCTGGGCAACAGAGTGAAACTCTGCCTCAATAATAATAATAATAATAATAATTTTATTCTTAGGTATATAAAATATAAAATATTTTAAAATGCATCAAGATACAAATTCAAGAACAGTTATAAACTTCAGGAAGGGTAAATTTCTTCAAGCTTTTTTTAAATAAATAAAACTCTCATGTTGGCCCATCATTAAAGATTGCTGAAAACCAAACACAAAAAGAAAACTAAAAGAACCCAAATAGTGCGGGGTGGGATTATTACCATCCAAAGTAAATGATTTTACTGAGAACTAACTTCACAAGAAAAGAAACAAACAAAAGAAAACAAAATATGAAAGACAAAGGAATGACATCGTCAAAACAATTTTTGAAAAATAATGGCCAATCTAGAGTGTAAGACATCTTTTAAGTGATTCAAAGTAATTATGAAAAATGTTGAATGCTATATCCGTTGTGAACACCTTTGGACAATAAATAAAAAAATAAGAATATTTCAGGCAACCAAAGAAAGTGACAGCATGTTACCAACAACAGAAAGAAATTAATACAATTTAATTATGTGGAAATATAAAATAAAAAAGGAGTTTAAAAAAAGAAAGAAATGAAAGAAATGAAAATTCAAATATTTGACCAAACATAACAAGCCAGTACCATTAATAACAATGTATTGTGAGGTTACAAATTGAACAACAGAACTCAAGGCAGAAGAGGTTAAATGGAGCAAAATACATAATAAAATACTAATTTATAATATTCTTTCATAGTCAGGGATGGATCTTGTAACCTCAAAGAAAATAATACTAATAATATAATTGTCCCTTCATATTCATGCTTTTTACATCTATGGATTCAACCAACGGAGATCAAATATATTTCCACAAACAAAAATGTAAGTACAACTATACTGACCATTTACAGACTTGTAATTATTCCCTAATAATGCAGTATAATAACAATTTACATAACATTTACGTTAAAATAAGTATTGCAAGAAATCTAGAAATGATTTAAAGTATATGGGAGGATGTGTGTAAGTTACATGCAAATACTATATCCCAAATTTTGGTATCCAAGGGGGATCCCGGAACCAATCCCTTACAGATACCGAGGGATGACTGTACTAAAAGAATACAGAAACAACAAACTAAGAGCAAAATAAATAAATTCTAAAACTATAATTTATAAATGTGAAGAAAGGAAAGAAAAAAGGGACATTAAATACATCTGATGAATACATAAGAATGTGATTGTATACATAAATAAAAATATCTTCATTACACTAAATGCTAATGGTTAAAATATTATAATTGAAATATAAATAAGTGCCATTTGCCACTTAAAAGAGATACAACTTTTTAAAAAGAATATAAAAATGTTAAATATAAAAGGACAGATGCAATATACTGAATACATTTTAGCCCAAAGAAAGCTACAGTAATATTATACAAATTGTTAGACTTTAAGACAAGAAGCACTATTAGAGTATAAGAGGAATATGTCTAATAATAAAAGTGACAACGCCCAAACGGGTTAAATTCTAATTTAGGTAATATTAATCGAAGCAAATTTGATGGAAATAAAAGTGGAACTGGACAAATTCATAAGCAGAACAAAAAGGCTTTAAAACATACTTTTCACATTATAGAACAAGAATACCAAACTCAGTAAATAGTTATAAAAAATTAACAGCATCAATAGCAAGCTCGAACTAATTAGTCTATGTATAATACCACATTCCGAGATAGAATACTTTGATTTTTAAATCAGAATGGAAAAATTAGCAAAATTAAGCATATGTTGGGTCAGAAGACAAGTCTTAGGAGTTACAAAAGATTTAAATAATAAAATATGATTTCCAAAATGACAAAAAATTAGTCTTCTGTACATGTATGTTATGAAGGAAGAACACTAAATTGAACCAAGCAATTGAAAAAATAATCAATATAGGTGTAAAAATAATAAAATATAAAATAAATATACTATGAAGGAGATCAACAAATGAAAAATTATTATTTTATAAATGAGTTAAATAGTAAAAATTATTTGACAAAATTAAAAAGACAAAAGATAGGCATAAATAACTAATATCAAGAATGATAAAGGAAATATTATCAAAATGCCTATAAAAATAAGATTATTTGAAAAATGATATATCAATTAACTTCAATATTTAGATTAAGTTCCCAGAAAAGGGCACATTATTAAAACTGACAGAAATCTAAATAGAAATTTTGAAAAATAATAACTTTCAGCTATATTTTCATTTAGAAACTATCAAAATAACACCACCCAATGGGTTTTGCTTGTACATTCTATGAAACTCTTAGAGAAGAAAATACATCCATCTTACAAACACTTTACCAGAGCACAAAAAAATAGAAACACTTATATGAAAAAGTTTTTATGAGATCAGCTTAACCATGATAACTAACCTGATAAGACACTATAAGAAAGAAAAGTTAGAGAATTATGTTACCAAGATGATGGAATGGAAGTCCCAATCCTCAGCCCCACACAGAAACAATGATCAATTTAACAAAGATAGACAGAGCAAAATATATTTATAAGAAGTCCAGAATCCAATTAAAAAGTTGCTGTACACCAGAGAAACATAAAGCCAAAAACAGCCACATTAAAAAGAGTTAAAAAAGCAATTTCATTTTGTCCACATCAGCTCCTACCCCAAGGAGGAAGGGCTCAAAGCTGAGGGAAATCACCTCAGCCCCTCATTAGGGAGAGAGATTGGAGTGTACTTCCAACATCCCTGGCATTTTGCGCCACAACCAGAGGAGATCTTTATTTATTCTACTTCATCGGCAGCACTGAGGAAACTGGCATGATTTAAACCCTTGGAGACAGCTAAGAAAAAAGAAAAAAAGTGAGTGGCTCGCTACAGCTGGTACAGCTCTGCAAGATAGGGAGAAGATACATAACTTAAGACTTCTCCTTTAAACGACAGGGAGAGAAGTAGAGCATGAATATTCATAGTAAAATTTTGAGAGGTTCCCAGAACCTCTAGCTGGGCTGTCTGGTGAAAGTCTTTCCCTGTCACAGACATATGTAAAAACTGGAAGAGGTGGCTGTTTCTTCAAATGTGTATATACCACTGCAAAGCTACAAGGAACATGAAGAATAAGGGAACATGGCCAAAGGAACAAATAAATCTCCAGTAATTGACCCTAAAGAAATGGAGTTTTATAAATTTTTCTGACAAGGTATTCAAAATATTTGTCTTAAGGAAGTTTAATGAGTTACAAGAGAATATAAATAGGCAACTATACAAAATCAGGAAAACAATACATGAAGAAAATTGGTATTTCAACAAAGATAAACCATAACAAAGAACGAAAAAAACTATGAAGCTGAATAATACAATAACTGAAATGAAAAATTTAATGGAGAGCTTCAATAGTACACTTGATCAAGCAGAAGAAAGAAATCAGTAAATTTAAAGATACGCCAGCCAGGGAAACAAAAAGAAAAAGGAATGAGAAAGAATGAAGAATACCTAAAGGACTTGTAGGACCCACATACACATCAAGGTTTCAAGAAGAACGGCGAGAGACAGGTAGAAACCTTATTTAAAGGGGGAAAATATGGCTTAACGCTCGCCAAGCTAAGGAAGGATATGCAGATCCATATTTTTGAGGCCAAAATATCAAAGAGAATGAAACCAAAGAAATTAACACCAAGACACATTAAAATAAGATTGTCAAAAGTAAAAGACAAAAGGAGAATTTTGAAAGTACAAGAGAAGAGCAACTTGTCACATGGGACGGTTTCATAAGACTATTAGTTAATTTATCAGCAGAAACTTTGTGGCCAGGAGAAAGCAGGACAATATATGGAAAGGGCTGAAATAAAAAGTCTGCCAAAGAAGAATACTATAACCAAAAATATTATCCTTCAAAACGGAAGAAGAAATATTTTGCCAGACAAACAAAAGCTGAGGACTTGATTTACAAGAGATGATATAGGGTGTTTTTCACATTGAAATAAAAAGATGATAAACAGCAACACAAAATCATATGAAAGCACGAACTCACTGGTAAATGCAAATATATGTAGAAAAACACAGAATATGGTAATAGTATAATATTTACTATTAATTTATTACAGAAGTTAAAAGACAATAATATTAAGAATATTAAAGCTACCAAAAATTTTAATAGATATACAATATTCAAATGTAAATGATGGCATCAATAACAAAGTATGAGAGGGTGGGGAAGTAAATGTGTTGGATATTTATATGTGATCAAAATTTGATTGTTCATTTTAAAATAGACTGTAATAACTATATTTTAGGTAAGCTTCATGGTAATCACAAAGATAACACCTATAGAAGATGTCCGAAGAAAAAGAGAAGAAGTCAAAACATCACTACAAAAAATATCAATGAAACACAAAGGAAAACGCAAGAGAGAAAAAGAAAAAGAAAAACAACTATAAGACAGAATGCAATTAACAAAATAGCAATAGTAATTCTTCTCTACCGCAAATTATTTTAAGTGGATTAAACTCTCCAATCAAGATATATATAGTGATTTAATTGTTCTTAAAAATAAAACAAAACCCAACTGTATGCTTTTTGCAAGACACTCACTTTATATTTAGGGATACACTTAAGCTGTAAGGTGAAGGCATGGAAAAGATAGTTTGTGCAAATGGAAAGCAAAAGAAAGAAGAGGTGGCTATAATTGTATTAGACAAAATAGACTTTGAGTTGAAAACTGTAGCAAAAGATAAAGAAGAACATTTTATATTAATAAATGTCCAATTAATCAGGAAGATATGACACTTATAAATATGTATGCACCCAACATAAGTGCATTTAAATCTACAAAGCAAATACTGGTATCTCTGAAGGGAGGTGTAGGCAGCAACAATAGTAGGAGATTTCAACATCTCATTTTCAATAATGGATGGAACATGCAGACAGAAAATAAGTAAATGGTAAATGTAAACAAAACTTTAGAAAAAGTCAAACTAACAGATACGTACAGAACATTCTACTCAATAACAACGGAGTATAGAATTCTTCCCAAATGCACATAGAACATCCTCCAAAATAGATCATGTCTTAGATCACAAAATAAGTTGGAACACATTTAAGAAGACTGAAATTACACTGAGTATCTTTTTTGACCACAATGGTATGAAACTAGAAGTCAACAGCAGAAGAAAAATTGGAAAATTTACAAATGCATGTAAATTAAACAACATACTCCTAAATAACCAATGGATTAAATGAGAATTCAAAAGAGAATAATAAAAAATATTTAATCAAATGAAGATTAAAATAAAATATACCAAAACATATGGCATGCAGCAAAATCAGTACTAAAAAGGAAGTTTTTACTCACAAATGTCTTCATTTAAGAAGATAAAATATCATGCAGTATTTGCCCTTCTGTGACTGGCTTATTTTAATAAGTTGTCACAAATGACAGGATTCCCATCTTTTTTAAGGTGGAATAATATTTCATTGTACATATATGCCAATTTTTTAAATCTATTTACACATTGATAGACATTTAGGTTGTTCCCTTCTCTTGTTTATTATGAGTAATATTGCAATGGACAAATTTTGCATGATTTTACTTATATGAATTATCTCAAATAGTTAAAGTCACAGAAGTGGAGAGTAGAATGGTGGTTATCAGGGCCTGGAGAGAAGAACAAATGAGACATTTTGGTTCAAGAGACATAAGATTTCAGTTATGCAAGATGAATGAGTTTTAAAGATCTGCTACACAGCATAGTGCCTATAGTTAAAAATTATGTATTGTACACTTAAAAATTTGTTAAGAGGGTAGATTTTATGTTGTGTTCTTACCACAGAAAAACAAAACAACAAGAACCTCAAAGCAGCAGGAGGAAGCTTTTGGAGGTGATGAATATGTTTATTACGTTGATTAGGGTGTTGGTTTCACAGGTGTATGCATATGTCCAAATTCATCATATTGTATACATGAAATATGTGCAGTTTTTGATATCTCCATTATACCTCAGAAAAGATGTAAAAGAAAGAAAATTTAAACTGGTCATTCTCGTAAAAGACAAAAATCTGAAACAAAATATGTTAGCAAAGAAATTAATATGTTAGGAACAAATGTCTTTTATACGGAGATTTGGTAGGATGCTCACACCCTAATGCTCCAGAACCTGTGCATATGTTATTCCATGACAAAAGGGACTTTGCAGATATGATTATGGTAGGGGTTTTTGAGATGAGGAGATTATCCTGGATTATCTGTGTGCTTCCTAGTCTAATCACATGGATCTTTAAAAACAGAGAACCTTCCCTGGATGGGTCAGAGACATGTGATTTGAGCGGGACATGACTTATCATCAGTGATTTTGCAAATGAAGGAAAGGGCCAGGATCCAAGGAATGTCTATGGCCTTTAGAAGCTGGAAACAGGCATCAATTTATAGCCTCCAAAAAAGGAGGAATCTCAGTCCTATTACAGCAAATAATTGAGTTTTGCCAACAACCTGAATGAGAAGGAAACAGACCCTCCTTCAGAGGGTCTTTAGAGATTTCAGAATGAAATGCAACCCTGCCAGCACCTTAATTTTAACCCCTGAGACCTATATACTAAACTTCTGACCTATAGGTCAGAGTTTCTAAGATAGTAAGTTTGTGTTTTTTAAGCTGCTAAATTTGTAGCAGCAATAGAAAACTAATGCAAAAGATGAAAGTGATTTAGCCTTCAAAAATTTTAAGTGTGATTTTTAACAAAAAAGAATAAAACATATGATCCATAACTTTGAGGTAGAAAAAATCATTTATTTGATAAAATTCAATAATTGTTCATGAAAAAACCCTTAGCAAATGAGAAATAATATAGAAACCTGCTAAATATGATAAAGATTGTTTCACATAAGCTACATCAGAAATTTTCCAGTACAGTGTTATGTTAAAAGCTTTTTCTTAGAGAATTAAAATAAGGCCAGGATGCCCACTATTACCACTTTCGAATAAAGATAACTTTGGCAAAATAAGAAAAAACGGGAGTTAACATGATAGATTGATTGCAAAACTTACCCCAATTCTCTATTTCTCATTAAATCTACGTTTTTGCAAGAGGTAGAGTTTATCTTATACTGCTCCCTTGAATCTGGGTAGGTTTTGTGAATTGTTTTGGCCAACAGAATGTGGTGGAAGTGACAGTGTGACCTCGAAAAGTCTTCTACCCTCTGTCTCTTTTAGATCCTTGCTTTCACCATGTCAAAAAGCCTGAACTAGTTTCCTAGATAATAGAGGCTGTGACTAACAAAGCTGAGGAAACACATGGCCAGCTGACATCCACCCCAAGCCAGTGAGAGAGCCAAACCCAGGTTAGCATAGCCCCTTATCTGACTCCCAGCTGACTGCCAACATGTGAGTGAGCTCAAATGAGACCAGAACAAAAGTCCTAGTTATCCATCATCTCATGAGCAACCATTTTAATAAATTGTCTTAGGCCACTTCATTTGTAGCACTTTGATATTCAACTTTATTGTCATACTGGATAACTAATAGGATTAAGTGATTATTATAGAGAAAATATGACACATATCTATTTACTAGCAGGTAGTGACTTATATTCATCAATTACATTACATACCTGTAAGTAATTTACAGGTGCATGTCTAATTCAACAGCTTAGCTAATATAGTTATAAATCTATTAATATTTACTGATATGTTCTCAAACTTATCTTAAATTTGGATAGAAGTTACTGACTACTGAATTTGTGCCCAAGTAACAATTGACTCTTTCCAATAAAGTCCACCAATAATTTTTATTAACTGGTTATGGCAGAAGAGATACTCAACCAAATAGTAAAGTAAATAATAGTAGAGAAATTATGATGTTCAAAAAATAGATAAAATGTTTACAAGAAAAAAGCAACAATATAGTTAGCATCGACTGCATTGTCAGATGTAGAAATAAAGGAGTTTCAGAAGTTTTCCCTTATGTTCTATTGGCTAAGATCTGTCAAATTCAACTTCCTTCAACTGCTCAATGCCCATTGTTCTTTGCCTCTCTACTACTACATTTATCTTGAAGAAAGTAGAACCAAGGAAAATAGTACTCCGCGCCTATCCATCTTGATAACTTAATGCTTCTCTATGCCTGCAGCATTGCACATTAACGTTTTGAGTAAAATCTATAGGTCGATAAATCTCCTGCTTGAAGCACAGTGCCAATCTCTCATGCACTGTAAAGTACCGTCTCTCTTCTAACCAAATTTTTAGACCCTAAATTGATTTTTTCCAGATGATCCTGTCACAATGTTGGATGACAGAAAACAAGACATATGTTAGCTATGCTTACGCACATCCTGATAAGCATTTGCATGAACTACTACTTGATAGATGACCACATTAATGTAAATATATCTTCGTTTTAAATCTATGGGCCATAGGATTGCTGAAAAAATAATTCTAACATTACATTATCCACAAAAGGAAAATAGATTACGAGGCAAAAATTTTCAGATTCTATAACACAGATAATAATATTTCTTGCCATTATTTTATGTAAACATTACATAAAGTGCCTATCTAATTAGAGATTTGTACAGTATGACTACTTAAAATTACAAATATTTGCAGGAATGTGTGTTCACATAAACAGTTGCATTAGCAATACAACCTAGGGGCAACTAATTAAACTCTCTGAGTTTCGATATGTTCTTTTACAGAATATACTAATGACACTTCCTAAGACCAAAAGAAGGTAATAGGTAAGTATTTGCTGTTTTCTTGCATTAGATATTATGTTCAGCCCTTGAGAAATACTGTCTCAATTAATTTAAACATAATATTAACTAAATGAAGTAACAAAATGTATGGGCAGTTCTTAGAATATTGATTCAAAAAAGTACATGATAAATGCCACTCTCCATTGTACCCCATCTTATTGGAAATATGACAAAAGTGTTGTATTTACACACTTGTATTGGTGTCCACTTCAACACTTTATGCTCAAAGGGCCCTAAACCATCCCAGTCACTGCTAGATAAAATGTGTTGGATTAGATTACCCTATAATTGGCACCCATTTGTAATTACTGAGGAAATAAATCATATCACACAAATCAAAAGTCTGTGCCACATGGCCTAATAGAGAAGAATTTAATATAAAAATTCCTAGTAATTTATCTTTGTTTCCCTATAATGGTTTGCTCCAATAAGAATGAAATATCACCACCAAAGTTGGTATGATTTTTGGGTGCCTTACATCTTTTAGAGGAATACTTAGATCTCATGGTCCAATATATTGAATCTATCAAAAAACAGTAAGTGAAGTTGACCAAATTGACATACTCCTTTAGTTCATGCTATGCAGTGTAACAGTGAACTGTATTACTTCCTTTTTTTACAGTACTGTAAACTCCTTGTTCCTCATCCTGTATTTAATATGTTTCTTTATTTCCCTTTTTAAATAAAAAAATAGTGGCCATATAAAAGCAATTTGTGGCAGTTTTCTATCTTAAGAGACATCAAGATATATAAGCAAATTCCAGAATTAGTAATATTTACAAAATCTCCCTGGGACAAATTGTCCAAAAATGTGTTGACTTGCTGTGAAAGTTGCTATTAAAATACACAGCAGGACCTGTCCACTTTAACAGCCACAAATGCAGTCTTGGAGCTCTGAGTGTACCTCACCATGGCCTGTAATATCTGCCATAAGAGAAATAAAAGGAGTCAGAATGAATATCACTTTGTGGTAAATATCCTCTACATATATTGTGAAAAAAAGCAGGGTTGAGATATGCTTACCCATATAAAACTTCAAGACAAAACATCACAAGCAGACAAATAAAACAATGTGGTTAATATATAAATATTATCAAATAATCCTAAAGTAGTCTCTAGACAGATTACAAATGTTCTGAAAGTTTTCCCTTAATTGCTAGCCATAAAAATGAGTGGTAGCCTACCAAAAGGTATAAATTCTAATTCTATCAGATCCTTAATAATATCTAGCTTCTGAAGATGTCTATGCCGAGCTGCGGATTCCTTAAAGAGACATTCCCGTGCTTATAAAGCATTATAACAGTTCTTAGTAGGTAAGGTGTCTCCACCTTATTAGTACTAGAGTCAGCCAATAAAAAATTAAAACGATCCAATCATATTTTTCCTTGAGAGAAGGAATAGCTTATACACAAACACAAGGTGTGTACTATGCCATGTACATATCATGCTTGCCGTGTATATCTTTAGCTTATTAGATATTTTCACATTCATGGGAAAATCAATATTTCTGTATATCCCTCTTCTATGAAAAAAAGACCAACATTTTCCATTTTTCTTCTATGTGCCATTTAAATAGAAAGAAAAGGAAAGCTTTGGTTTAAATATCATTGGGGAATAAGTAAATATGATATTATCTACCTCCAAAGAACCATTGTAATGATTCAAAAGAGGCATGGGAATAAAAGGGATATTTTAATCTTTATTTCCACACTGCAGGTATCAACATGGACTTTTTTGTCTGTCCACACTGACACTAAGCTCTCAAGATTGCATCGTTAAGCATTATGATCTATGGGTCTTATAAATGCCCAGCACTGTGGGTAAGTGCAAGCACTTTGAATTTCAACCTCATGTGTTTTCTTTATAGGTCTGTGGATATTGCCTCTGAGATCCAGTTATATTTCCCAGTATGTCAGCATTCGGTGTAAATTCACTCAGTAGTCAGCGGGTTGCAATTGTTGGGAGGGGGGTTCTAAGAACTCACATAGAGAAAAATGAAGCTTCCTGTTCAGAGGTCCATGTGAGCAATAAGAAAGTCTTCTGGCTCCAGCTCAGGGTTCAGAGTTATTGTCTGTGACCATCAGGCAGTGGGCTGTAGCAACTTCAGGCATACAACAGTAACAAAGCAACAAAACAGCTCAAAGCAGATTTGCCTTGAGAGGGGTAGAATATGACCAGACAATGCGAAAACAGCATAGATTCTCTTCCAGAAACACTGACAATGCTTCTTTTCAACTAGAACAGAAGTAAAATGAGCACGTGTTCTCTCTTGCAATGTAGCTTGATTTAAAAAAAATCCAATTAGACAATAACTGTAGCTACTTGTTACTTTTATTGATATTTTTATTTTATTTATAACTCAAAAAAGCTAACATCAATGATAATATCATCCTTATCCCTTCCCCCAACTCAAATTTCATTGTATATTGACCTCCATATATAAACAAATAAATTTTTACATAGCTGCAATAATAATAACTAAAAGAAAAAGCCAATAGTTGCTTTTATCTGTCAGGCAATATGAACAATAAGTATCTATGTATGCTCCAGGTTTTATATATTGCCAATATAATTTCAAACTATCAGTCTGCTAATTTTTATAACTGTTAGGAATTCCAAAGCATAAAATGTATCTTTAATGTCTAATATGAATATATGTCACATTATGACCACCATGAAAATATACAAGTTTTAACCCTGAAGAGGAAGTAATTGGATTTAAAGGCTGGCCCAAATACTCTCCAAAGGAATTTAACTGGGAAAGTGATTTAGCCTCTCAAAGCCTCAATTTCTTTACTTTCAAAATGGGGATAAAATTGGTTTTATTTACAACATTATTTATTTACTCCATAATTAATATTTACTTCATGGAAAATGCTGAGGAAATATTATCTGTACAGTACTTAAGAAATAAATACAATTTAAAAGAGCCGATGTGCTATTACCACTACAAAATGGTGCTCTTATGGGGCGCTGTGGGAAAATAAGCTGTTTCTTTTTCGTGAATATAGCACTATTGAAATTTATAAGGACTAAGAGAGGTAGGCTCAGCTATGTAAAATTACTTTCATTAACGTGCACTATTTTAAAGCATAATTTCTATAAGAACGTGTTTTCAGTTTTTTGAATAAGCAACTTCAGAATAATTCATTCATTTTGAAAATAAATGTGAAAGAAAAATATGCCTTTTCAATTAATTTCAATTTTTCTACATTTCTCCCTATAGACTTCTTTCCAATTACTATGTCAAATCAATATATCCATTGATTTGACTGTTTCCTAACATAATGTGCTTCTCCTTGATAGCACCTTCTCTCTTTCTCTCTTACTCCTGAATTGTTTGAGCTGCCAAAAGATGAATTCTTGGCATCACCCTTCACGACACTTAGAATTTCATGAACTTTGCCTGGGCAGGGTGGTTCATGCCTGCAATCCCAGCACTTTTGGAGGCTGAGGTGGGTGATCATCTAAGGTCAGGAGTTCGAGAACAGCCTGGTTGGCATGGCGAAATGCCATCTCTACTAAAAATACAAAAAATTAGCTGGGCGTATTGGCAGACGCCTGTAAACCCAGCTACTTGGGAGGCTGAGGGAGGAGATTTGCTTAAACCAAGAGGTGGAGGTTGCAGTAAGCCGAGATCGTGCCATTGCAATCCAGCCTGGGCAACTAGGCAACAGAGCGAGAATCGGTCTCAAAAAAAAAAAAAAAAAAAAAAAAATAGAATTTTCTAGGCCTTACCTGTAATTGCAAACTGCAATTCAGAGTGCTATTGGAAAGTGTAATATAAAACAAAATATTGTTGAATATATAATAAGTAAATACATCAAAACAAATAATGTCTATATTAGATTTAAGACAAAATTAGGACATACCTCCTTTATTTATATTGAACAAAATTTGAAAAATTAAAATCCTTTGGAAACCTCTTTTTCTGTTTTTAAGTTCATCTCGTGAATTTATTGCAATGCTATCTGGGGGACGTGTTATGACTTCTACATTGTTTCACTAAATAAAATATCTTTCCAAAGAACTCTACACATTAATCACAAATAGAGCATTTAAATTTTTAAACTTTTAAACGCTCTATTTGTGACTTTCAAGTCCAAGAATTCTATTTTATTTTATGCAAACAAAAATGAAAAAGCATGTGGAGGACAAGCATACACTATAACAGTTAGTGATACATTTTACCCCATTTTTTATAATATCAATTTTATTTATTTTATTTGGCAGCATTAAGGAGAGATCGTGGAGTGTTAATATCAAGTAGCAGAATACATTGTTTTTCAATTTTCTTGCTTCTTTGGAGCAGTCTACATAAATATAAATAGCATGATCTTAAGTAATAGAATAAAGAATGATTCAAATATTTTATATGCCTACAGACTTTTAAGCTGTAAGCAAGAGTATAATCTTCAAAAGCTCTCTTACAGAAAGGAACACTGTTTTAACAATCAAATAATAAATTTGAATCTAATGTATATATTTAATTTGGCTTAAAATAAGTAATTACTAGGTAAAAAATTAAGATAGCTATTATGGGAATATAAACCTATGCCTATTCAAAGTCACTGTCTTATCTAAAGCCAATAATGAACATGAATATGAGAATTATGTGTTTATACACTTGATTCTATTTTTTATTATAATAGAAATATAGTGTTAGTGCTGTGCTACAAACTTTTCCTACAAAGGAAACATCCTTTGTAGAAAACATACTTCATTACCTCTATGAATTCTGACAAAATAGAGTCTCTTTAAAGAAACACATTGTGAATAAATGGGATTATAGTTGCACTAAAAATTATATACTTTTATATCCCCACAAACTAGAGCAAAAAAATTAACTGGCTAATGGTATGAGTGTATTACTTAGGATTATAGACTTTAGGGCAAAGCTAGGACTGAACACTATGTCATTTCACAAAAATATTTGGTAACCTATTGAAAATTCAACATTTTTTTGTTAATAAAACAAAAATATGTTGTCATTGAAAAAATATGAAAAAATTCTTTTAGGAGGATTCAAAGATAATCACAATGAAGTTCTTGATGTCATACTGTCCTACATATTGTGATATATCTTCCTTCCCTTTCTTCCTTCTTTTCTTTCTTCCTGCCTGATTTTTCTCTGGCTTTCTTTTTCTCTCCTTCCATCTCTCCTCCCACCTTATAGTCTCCTGCTGTCTGTCGGCCTATCTCTCCTGGTTATTTACTTGTCCTGTATTTCACACTTGCCTGTCTATGCTATTTCTAGAATTGGGAATCTGCGCAGTGTATTTCATTGCCAGATGATTGATGGCTTGTGTATTACTCCATTTTCACACTGATATAAAGAACTGCCCAAGACCGGTTAATTTATAAAGGAAAGAGGTTTGATTGATTCACATAGTTCAGCATTGCTGGGGAGGCCTCAGGAAACTTACAATCATGGTGGAAAGCGAAGGGGAAGCAAGACACCTTCTTACAATGCGACAGGAAGGAGAACAAAAGCAGGAGAACTATCAAACACAAAAAACCATTAGATCTCATGAGAACTCACTATCACAAGAACAGCATGGGGGGAAACTGCCTCAATGATTCAGTTACCTCCACCTGGTCTCCCCTTTGACACATGGGGATTATGAGGATTATGGGAATAACAATTGTATTAGTCTATTTTCATACTGTAAAGACATACCCAAGACTGGGAAGAAAAAGAGGTTTAATTGGACTTTTAGTTCCACATGGCTGGGAAGGCTTCAGAAACACGGTGGGAGGTGAAGGGCACTTTTTTCATGGCGGCAGCAAGAGAAAATGAGGAAGAAGCAAAAGCGGAAACCCTGATAAATCTATCAGATCTCGTAAGACTTATTCACTATCATGAGAATAGCATGGGAAAGCCTGGCCCCTATGATTTAATTACCTACCCCTAAGTCTCTCCCACAATACATGGGAATTCTGGAAGATACAATTCAAGTGGAGATTTGGGTGGGGACACAGCAAACCATATCATTCCACCCCTGGCCCCTTCAAATCTTTTATCTTCATATTTCAAAATCAATCATCCCTTCCCAACAGTCCCCAAAAGTCTTAACTCATTTCAGCATTAACCTAGAAGTTCACAGTCCAAAGTCTCATCCAAGACAAGGAAAGTCCCTTCTGCCTATGAGCTGGTAAAATCAAAAGCAAGTGAGTTACTTCCTAGATACAATGGGAGTACAGGTATTGGGTAAATACAGCCATTCCAAATCAGAGAAACTGATCAAAACTAAGGGGTTACAGAGCCCATGAAAGTGTGAAATCCAGCAGGGCAGTCAAATTTTAAAGCTCCAAAATGATCTCCTTTGATTCCAGCTCTCACATCCATGTCACACTGATGCAAGAGGTAGGTTCCTATGGTCTTGGGCAGCTCCACCCCTGTGGTTTTGCAGGGTACAGCCTCCGTCCCAGCTGCTTTCATGGATTGGCATTTAGTGTCTGTGGTTTTTCCAGGTGACAGTGCCAGTTGTTGGTGGATCTACCATTCTGGGGTCTGGAGGACAGTGGCCCTCTTCTCATGCTCCACTAGGCAGTGCCCCAGTAGGGACTATGTGTGGGGGCTCCAACCCCACATTTCCCTTCCACACTGCCCTCGCAGTTCTCCATGGGGGCCCTGCCCCTGCAGCAAACTTTTGCCTGGACATCCAGGCATTTCCATACATCTTCTGATATCTAGATGGAGATTCCCAAACCTCAATTCGTTACTTCTGTGTACCCACAGGCTTAACATCATGTGGAAGCTGCCAGGGCTTGGGATTTCCACCCTCTGAAGTCACAGCTTGAGCTGTACTTTGGCCTCTGTCAGCCAAGGCTGGAGCAGCTGGGACACAAGGCACCAAGTTCCTAGGTTGCACACAGCATGGGGACCCTGGGTCCAGCCCATGAAACCACTTTTTCCTCCCGGGCCTCTGGGCATGTGATGAGAGTGGCTGCTGTGAAGGCCTCTGAAATGGCCAGGAGACATTTTCCCCATGGTCTTGGAGATTAACAATAGGCTGCTTGCTACTTGTGCAAATTTCTGCAGCAGGCTTGAATTTCTCCCTGGAAAATGTTTTTTTTTTTTCTATTGCATAGTCAGGATGCAAATTTTCCAAACTTTATCCTCTGTTTCTCTTATAAAACTGAATGCCTTTAACAGCACCCAAGTCACATCTTGAACAATTTGCTGCTTAGAAATTTCTTCCTCCAGATACCTAAATCATCTCTCTCAAGTTCAAAGTTCCAAAAATCTCTAGGGCAGGGGCAAAATGCCACCAGTCTGTTTGCTAAAACATAACAAGAGTCACCTTTGCTCCAGGTCCCAACAAGTTTCTCATCTCCATCTGAAACCACCTGAATTTCAACCTGAATTTCATTGTCCATATTACTATCAGAATTTAGTTCAAAGCCATTGTACAAGTCTCTAGGAAGTTCTAAACATTCCTACATTTTTCTGTCTTCTCCTGAGCCCCTCAAACTGTTCCAGCCTCTACCTGTTACCCAGTTCCAATATCACTTCCACATTTTCAGGTATGTTTTCAGCAGTACCCAACTCTACTGGTAACAATTTACTGTGTTGGTTCATTTTTATGCTGCTGATAAAGACATACCTGAGACTGGAAAGAAAAAGAGGTTTAATTGGACTTACACTTCCACATGGCTGGGGAAGCCTCAGAATCATGGCAGGAGGTGAAAGGCACTCCTTACATGGCAATTGCAAGAGAAAATGAGGAAGAAGCAAAAGCAGAAACCTCTGATAAGCGTATTAGATTTTGTGAGACTTATTCACTATCACAAAATTAGCATGGGAAGACTGGCCCCAATGATTCAATTATCTCCTCCTGGGTCCCTCCCACAACACATGGGGATTCTGGGAGATACAATTCAAGTTGAGATTTGGGTGGGGACACAGCCAAACCATATCAATAATTCAAGATGAAATTTTGCATGGGAACACAGCCAAACCATAGTAGCTTCCTACTAACTCCTGACAACAAGAAGCACTGGCAAGAGATCAAATGGCAAAAGGAAGAGAAGAGATACCATCTTCTGGTTCTGACATGTGACCTTTGCCACCAATACCAGGAATCTGCTAACATTATAACTTGAGGGGCTGGGGATGGGGTGGGGAGAGAAGAGAGGAGACATCTGGCCTTTGGATGGTTCAAGTTTTGGCTGAAGCTGCACCACTTCAGGGGATCCAAAACCAATCACAATAACATCTCCAACATTACAGCCATAGATGTAGCTTTGTAGCCCTTATCACAGGAGAATCTGCAGTTTCTCACCACTGGCCTCACCATTTTCTCCTATCTGATATTCCAGGCCCCCCACCTGGTCTACCCCATCCCTCTCCCTTCATCTTTTCTATCCTTATACCACTTTGTAAACAGTTACCTGTAATAAACTAGTTTTCTTTGAAATGTCTAGACTTGTTTCTGTTTCGCTCATGTTGCCTATTTGTCTATCTGTGTCTATCTTTCTGTCCCCCTATTTATTCATCCATCTATCCATCTATTCACCTCTTCATCATCGCTCAGTCCATCACATCTGTCTTCCTTTTATCTGTACATTATTTCCTGTGTCATAGAAATACATAAATATGGTGGGTACAATGTTTTATAAATGTTTATGTTCATATGACAACATACTGTGGATATCTTTACATGTCAACCTCTATAAAATACATTTATGATATGCATTTTCAGTAATTCATTTGATGAATCTTTTAGCTGTTTCCAAGGTTTCTTTTATTATAGACAATATCATAGTTGTATAGGTAATTTTTGCACACATAGTTATTTATTGCTAATATCCTAAAGCAGAAATTATTGTGTCAACATTGACATATTTTTCTACAAAGGATTACATCATAGTTACACTTCTCCCTGTAGTAAATTATAATGACTGTTTCTCTCAAACTCTTGTCTCAAATATTTTTTGTATTGTATTCTGAGAGTTGTATTGGTAAAAATTTTATTGTTTTGATCTCCAATGAGGCAGACTATATCCATCATTTATATTTCTTCTTTTTTTAATTGCCTAGGATGATTATCACTCACTATTTTACTAGAATGTTTATTTTTCTTATTTAAAATTTTAAATTTCTCTCTTTAAATAAGGCTACTGCAAACTAGCCTTATTTTCCTTAAATGTTAATCTTTTTAGATGTTTTACTTGTTTGTAGATTTCACCTTATTATAAGAAACAATCACTATTAAAATACAAAAGTTATTTTAGGTATAAATTTTAAACTATTATGTATTTACATTCATCTTTCTTTTTCTAATGATTTTGCCTCTTCTTATCAGACTCAAAAGATCTTTTCTAATACACATCTGCAAAGACCTACAAATATATTTTCTTATTATTAATACAACTGTTAATCTATTCTACCAAAGTCAGAAACAATGATTCCATATTTGAAAAATTCCCTCTCCTTATGTATCAAGTTGCATTGATTCTACTTCCAAAATGTTCCCCAAACCCACTTGTATAACAAGTCAATGGCCATCACCCTCCCCCACACTATATTCTAGCCCTAGAAATTATTCAGTTGCCTTCAAGCTTGTCTTTCCAGTTTCACTCTTACTTTCAAAATCCATTTTCCACAATCTGAGAAATTATTTTACAAATATAAATGGAATGAATGTCTCCTGCCTGAAACCCTGTAAGCATTCACCTTTTCTTAGAATTAAGCCTAAACCCTTCCTATGTTTGGCCTGGGCTCCCAACATCTCCAAGCTCATTGGATAACACAAGCATCAGTCATTTACTTCGTATCACACTGGCTGTATTAGTTTGGTCTCATGCTGCTATGAAGAAATACCTGAGACTGAGTAATTTATTAAAAAAAGAGAGATTCAATTGACTCACAGTTCCACATGACTGGGGATGCCTCAGAAAACTTATAATCATGGGGGAAAGCACAGGGTGGCAGGAAAGAAGTGCAGAGTGAAGCAGGGAAAAGCCTCCTATAAAACCATCTGATATCGTGAGAACTCATTCACTATCATGAGAACAGCATGGGGGATCTGCCCCTCACATATGTCCTCACATTTCAAAACACAATCATATCCTTCCAACAGTCCCCCAAAGTCTTACCTCATTCCAGGATTAACCCAAAAGTCGAAGTTCAAAGTTTCACTTGAGACACGGCAAGTCCCTCCTGCCTATGAGCCTGTAAGATCAAAAGCAAGTTAGTTCCTTCTTAGATATAATGGGAATATAGGCATTGGTTATACATCCATTCTAAATGGGAGAATTTGGCCAAAACAAAGGGGCTAAAGGCCCCATGCACGTCCAAAATCCAATAGGGCATTTATTAAAACTTAAAGTCACAAAACATCTCCTTTGACTCCATGTCTCACATCCAGGTCATGCTGATGTAAGAGGTGGGCTCCCATGGCCTTGGGTAGCTCTGTCCCTATGGCTATGCAGGGTACAGTCCCCCTCCCAGCTGCTTCCATGGCTGGCGTTGAGTGTCTGTGACTTTTCCAGACACATGTTGCAAGTTTTCTGTGGATCTACCATTGTGGGGTCTGTCTAGAGGATAGTGGACCTATTCTCACATCTCCACTAGGCAGTGCCCCAGTGGGGACTCTGTGTGGTGGCTCAGACCCCACATTTCCTCTTCTGTAATGCTTTAGCAAAGGTTCTCCATGAGGGCTCTGCCCCTGTAGCAGACGTCTGCATGGACATCCAGGCATTTTTCTAGATCCTCTGAAATCTAGATGGAGGTTCCCAAACCTCAATTCTTGTCTTCTGTGCACCCACAGGCTCAAAACAAGATGGAAGCCACCATGGCCTGGGGCTTGCACACTCTGAAGCAGTAGGCTGAACTATATCTTGGACCCTTTTAGCCATGGCTGGAGTGGCTGGGATGCAGGGAACTAAGTCCTGAGGCTGGACACAGCAGAGGGGACCTGGACCAGCCCAGGAAACCATTATTTCTTCTAGGCCTCTGGGCCTGTGATGGGAGGGGCTGCTGCAAAGGTCTTTGATGTGCCTTGGGGACATTTTCCCCCTTGTCTTGGGGAATAACATTCAGCTCCTTGTTATTTATGCAAATTTCTGCAGAAGGCTTGAATTTCTCCCTAGAAAATGCGTTTTTCTTTTCTATTGCATCATCAGGCTGCAAATTTTCCAAACATTTATATTCTACTTCCTCTTGAATATTTTGCTGCTTATAAATTTCTTCTACCAGATACCCTAAATCACCCCTCTCAAGTTCAAGTTTCCACAAATCTCTAGGTCAGGGGCAAAATACTGCCAGTCGCTTCGCTAAAGCATAGCAAGAGTCACCTTTGCTCCAGTTCCCAACAAGTTCCTCATCTCCATCGGAGACCATCTCAGCCTGGACTTCATTGTCTACATCACTATCAGTACTTTGGTAAAGTTATTCAACAAGTCTCTAGGAAGTTCCAAACATTCCCGTATCTTCTTCTCTTCCGAGCCCTTCAAGTCTCTAGGAAGTTTCTAATTTTCCCACATTTTCCTTTCTTCTTAGTCCTCCACACTGTTCCAACCTCTGCCTATGACCCAATTCCAAACTTGCTTCTACATTTTTGGGTATCCTTATAGCAGTGTCCCACTCTCTCAATACCAATTTACAGTATTAGTCCATTATCAGACTGCTATGAAGAAATGCCTGACACTGGGTAATTTATAAATAAAATAAGTTTAATTGAATCACAGTTCTGCATGACTTGGGAGCCCTCAGGAAACGTACAATCACGGCAGAAGGCATCTCTTCACAGGGCAGTAGGAGAGAGAAGTGCATAGCAAAGTGGGGGAAAGCCCCTTATAAAACCATCAGATCTCTTAAGAAGTCACAATTTTGAGAACATCATGGGGGAACTGCCCCCATGACCTAATCACCTCCCAGGAGGTCCCTCCCTCAACACCTGGAGTTACAATTTAGATTACAATTCAACATGAGATCTGGGTAGGGGCACAGAGCCAGACCGTATCACTGGCTTACTTCTGTTACTTCCCCAAAACACTAGTCTCTTTGCCACATTCAGACTCCTCTTTAGTTGTTCCTTTTCCTGCTAATATTCTTCTCCAGCTTCTCACAATCTAAACTTCTCCTTTTCAGCTTAACCTATAAGACCTGCCAGCTTTTCTCTATTACATAAGCCCTTTAATTTCCTTAATAAAAACTTGATTTGTTTACTCTTTCTTTTATGTGTGTATTATTTATCTTCCTCACAAGACTGTAAGTAGATTGTATGATCTTTGAGAGTAGAAATTCAAACTATGTTGTTCACTATGGTATTGTAATCTTATCATAGTGCCTGTCATAAAGCAGATGATAAGTAAATTAGTATTTGCCTAAAGGAGAAAAAAATGAATGAATCTAAATTTTTCAAATGAAGAAATTGAAGCTTAGAGAATTAAAATTTTTTCTTCGTAATGTTAAGCCATTGTTTTCTCATTAACTTAATACATATGTGTGTTTTAAACAGGTCTGTTATTATTGCAAAGAAAGTATATGTTCCCCATAGCTTCATAAGGCAATTTTTTTTAAATCTAGATATCATATAAGGGCCCTGTCAATTGTATTCAGATACAGTAAGTTAGAATCCCTTCTCATATATGGTCTTACAAGTCACATTGATGACTTTAATATTCATACTAAGGACGACAAGTCACCAAGTTGTTTTGTTGGAAAACAATGTGATTGGATATGCTCAAATGAAAATATACTTTTATCTTGTGGAACATTGGACTAGATGACCTCTGAGATTTATGCCAAAACTATGGTCCATGATTATGTGACTTTAAATTTTAAATGTCAGTTAATATTATTTTAATATTCAACTTGGGGAAATTAACAAGTGATTTGTGTGTCTGTTTTCTGATAAAATACTATGTTTGCAGGCAAATAGCATAAGTCCCAAATGGGGTCTTTGAAACTGTCATGTTTTTAAAACTTCTATTAGTATATCTAAAATACAGCAAGGTTCTCAGAGATACTTTGACAGACTCATTTGAAATTCTAATCCATGAAACATATTGCACCATGCTATAGGGAAGTGTACCATATATTTTTGCCCATTTTTTAGAACATGTATGTAAAAATATATCATGTATAAAATTTAATATGTCTATTGAATATTAGATTGTATACAAAGAAAAGCAATAAAATAAGCAAAAGTATACAGAAGATTTTACTTAAATAATGAACTCAACTCTTTCCTCTTCTAGATCTTGGTGTAGATGGCTTTTGTGTGTGTATCACCAATGGCTTCTCATCTCAGAGGTCTTTGGCACTCTCTCATCCAAGAATGATCCTACTCTCCATAGGTCACCCTCTATCATATTATTCATTTTTATTATGTTTATGGAACTATTTTCTACTTCAAGATATTTGTTTATCTTTCTCCCCTTGTTAGCATGTAAATTCAATGAGAGCACTGACCTCATCTGTTTTGTTTCCATTATATAATCCTAATACTTAGAGTTGTTCTTCCTGATTCACAAGAATATATTGGTGAACAAATGAAAGACCAAATCAACAGTTATGTTAAGTTATAAAATCTCATTTCGAATCTTAGTTTTGCCACTTATTAGTTACAAGGCTTTGATCAAATCACTTAACCAACCTAGGCCTAGGGATTCCCACTTAACTTAAAGCAAAATTCCTTCACAGTATTGTTTTAGTGCTAAAATAAAATAATACATATAAAAATACATGTCAAATAGTAACAAATAAATTAAAATTTAAATCATGACTGATATCTTACTGAAGAAAAATCATTTACTATTAAGAAAATTTCTGACATAATTTGAAACAAATTAAGTAAATGATTATTCAAATCACACATAAACAAAGTGTATAGGAAAAATTAATTCAAATGTATTCTACCAATCACATTTCACTGTTTCACAATGGGGCTGAGCATCTCCACTGACAAAATAAACATAAACTAGGATATTCAAGTCTAAAATTGAAATTAGTACCTGGAGACAATGATATCATTGATATATGTCATTTTTCCATTCTTTATTTAATTATTATTATTTTTTAAATTATACTTTAAGTTCTAGGGTACATGTGCACAACGTGCAGGTTTGTTACATGGGTATACATGTGCCATGTTGGTGTGCTGCACCCATCAACACACCATTTACATAGGTATTTCTCCTAATGCTATCCCTCTCTCAGTCCCCCACCCCCCAAAAGGCCCCAGTGTGTGATGTTCCCCGCCCGGTGTCCAAGTGTTCTCATTGTTCAATTCCCACCTATGAGTGAGAACATGTGGTGTTTGGTTTTCTTGCCTTGTGATAGTTTGCTGAGAATGATGGTTTCCAGCTTTATCGATGTCCCTGCAAAGGACATTAATTCATCGTTTTTTATGGCTGCATAGTAATCCATGGTGTATATGTGCCACATTTTTTTAATACAGTCTATCATTGATGGACATTTGGCTTGGTTCCCAGTCTTTGCTATTGTGTATAGTGCTGCAATAAACATAAGTGTGCATGTGTCTATATAGTAGCATGATTTACAATCCTTTGGGTATATACCAATAATGGTATTGCTGGGTAAAATGGTATTTCTGGTTCTAGATCCTTGAAGAATCACCACACTGTCTTCCACAATGGTTGAAATAATTTACACTCCCACCAACAGTCTAAAAGTGTTCCTATTTCTCCAATTCCTCTCCAGCATCTGTTGTTTCTTGACTTTTTAATGATCGCCATCCTAACTGGTATGAGATGGTATCTCATTGTGGTTTTGATTTGCATTTCTCTGATGACCAGTGATGATGAGCATTTTTTCATGTGTCTGTTGGCTGCATGCATGTCTTCTTTTGAGAAGTGTCTGTACATATCCTTTGCCCACTTTTTGGTGGAGTTTTTTTTTTCTTATAAATTTGTTTAAGTTTTTTGTAGATTCTGGATATTAGCCTTTGTCAGAGGGGTAGATTGCAAAAATTTTCTCCCATTCTGTAGGCTGCCTGTTCACTCTGATGGTAGTTTCTTTTGCTGTGCAGAAGCTCTTTAGTGTAATTAGATACCATTTGTCTATTTTGGCTTTTGTTGCCATTGCTTTTGGTGTTTTAGTCATGAAGTTTTTGCCCATGTCTATGTCCTGAATGGTATTGCCTAGGTTTTCTTCTAGGGTTTTTATGGTTTTAGGTATAATATTTAAGTCTTTAATCCATCTTGAATTAATTTTTGTATAAGGTGTAAGGAAGGGATCCAGTTTCAGCTTTCTACTTACCGCTAGCCAGTTTTCCCAGCACCATTTATTAAATAGGGATCCTTTCCCCATTTCCTGTTTTTGTCAGGTATGTTAAAGATCAGCTGGTTGTAGATGTGTGGCATTATTTCAGAGGCCTCTGTTCTGTTCCATTGGTCTATATCTCTGTTTTGGTACCAGTACCATGCTGTTTTGGTTACTGTAGCCTTGTAGTATAGTTTAAAGTCAGGTAGCATGATGCCTCCAGCTTTGTTCTTTTTGCTTAGGATTGTCTTGGCTATACAGGGTCTTTTTTGGTTCCATATGAACTTTAAAGTAGTTTTTCCAATTCTGTGAAGAAAGTCATTGGTAGCTTGATGGGGATGGCATTGAATCTATAAATTACCTTGACCAGTATAGCCATTTTCACAATATTGATTCTTCCTATCCATGAGCATGGAATGTTCTTCCATTTGTTTGTGTCCTCTTTTCTTTTGTTGAGCAGTGGTTTGTAGTTCTCCTTGAAGAGGTCCTTCACATCCCTCATAAGTTGGATTCCTAGGTACTTTATTCACTTTTAGCAATTGTGAATGGGAGTTCACTCATGATTTGATTCTCTGTTTGTCTGTTATTGATGTATAGGAATGGTTGTGATTTTTGCACATTGATTTTGTATCCTGAGATTTTGCTGAAGTTGCTTATCAGCTTAAGGAGAGTTTGGGCTGAGACAATAGGGTTTTCTAAATATACAATCATGTCGTCTGCAAACAGGGACAATTTGACTTCCTCTTTTCCTAATTAAATACCCTTTATTTATTTCTCTTGTCTCATTGCCCTTGCCAGAACTTCCAACATTATGTTGAATAGTGTTAGAGAGGGCATACTTGTCTTGTGCCAGTTTTCAAAGGGAATGCTTCCAGTATTTGCAGGTTCAGTATGATATTGGCTGTGGGTTTGTCATAAATAATGCTTATTATTTTGAGATACGTTCCATCAATACCTAGTTTATTGAGAGTTTTTAGCATGAAGAGCTGATGAATTTTGTCGAAGGCCTTTTCTGCATCTATTGAGATAATCATGTGGTTATTGTCGTTGGTTCTGTTTATATAATGGATTATGTTTATTGATTTGTGTATGTTAAACGAGCCTTGCATCCTAGGGATGAAGCCGACTTGATCATGGTGGATAACCTTTCTGATGTGCTGCTGGATTCACTTTGCCAGTATTTTATTGAGGATTTTTGCATTGATGTTCATCAGGGATGTTTGTCTAAAATTCTCTTTTTTTTGTTGTGTCTCTGCCAGGCTTTGGTATCCAGATGATGCTGGCTTCACTAAATGAGTTAGGGAGGATTCCCTCTTTTTCTATTGATTGGAATAGTTTCAGAAGGAATGGTACCAGCTCCTCATTGTACCTCTGGTAGAATTAGGCTGTGAATCCATCTGGTCCTGGACTTTGGTTGGTAGGCTATTAATTATTGCCTCAATTTCAGAGACTGTTTTTGGTCTACTCAGAGATTCGACTTCTTCCTGGTTTAGTCTTGGGAGGGTGTATACGTCCAAGAATTTATCCATTTCTTCTAGATTTTCTAGTTTGTTTGTGTAGAGGTGTTTATAGTATTCTCTGATGGTCGTTTGTATTTCTGTGGGATCGGTGGTGATACCCCTTTATCATTTTCTATTGCATCTATTTGATTCTTCTCTCTTTTCTTCCTTATTAGTCTTACTAGAAATCTATCAATTTTGTTCATCTTTTCAAAAAACCAGCTTCTGGATTCATTGATTTTTTTGAAGGGTTTTATGTGTCTCTATCTCTGTAAGTTCTGCTCTGATCTTAGTTATTTCTTGCCTTCTGCTAGCTTTTGAATTTGTTTGCTTTTGCTTCTCTAGTTCTTTTAATTGTGCTGTTAGGGTGCCAATTTTAGATCTTTCCTGTTTTCTCTTGTGGCCATTTAGTGTCATAATTTTTCCTCTACACACTGCTTTAAATGTGTTCCAGAGATTCTGGTACGTTGTGTCTTTGTTCTCATTGGTTTCAAAGAAAATCTTTATTTCCACCTTCATTTCGTTATCTACCCTGTAGTCATTCAGGATCAGGTTGTTCAAGTTCTAGGTAGTTGAGCAGTTTTGAGTGAATTTCTTAATCCTGAGTCCTAATTTGATTGCACTGTGGTTTGAGAGACAGTTTCTTGTGATTTCTGTTCTATTACATTTACTGAGGAGTGCTTTACTTCCAATTATGTGGTCAATTTTGGAATAAGTGCAATGTGGTGCTGAGAAGAATGTATATTCTGTTGATTTGGGGTAGAGAGTTCTGCAGATGTCTATTAGGTCTGCTTGGTGCAGTGCTGACTTCCAGTCCTGGATATCCTTATTAACCTTCTGTTTCATTGATCTCTCTTATATTGAGAGTGGGGTGTTAAAGTCTCTCATTATTATTATGTGGGAATCTAAGTCTCTTTGTAGGTCTCTAAGGACTTGCTTTATGAATCAGGGTGCCCCTGTATTGGGTGCATATATATTTAGGATAGTTAGCTCTTCTTGTTGAATTGATCCCTTTACCATTATGTAATGGCCTTCTTTGTCTCTTTTTATCTTGTTGGTTTAAAGTCTGTTTTATTAGAGAGTAGGATTGCAACCCCTGCTTTTTTTTGTTTGTTTGTTTTCCATTTGCTTGGTAGATCTTTCTCCATCCCTTTATTTTAAGCCTATATGTCTCTGTGCATGTGACATGGGTCCCCTGAATACAGTACACTGATGGGTCTTGACTCTTTAGCCAAATGGCCAGTCTGTGTCTTTTAATTGGGGCATTTAGGCCATTTACATTTAAGGTTAATATTGTTATGTGTGAATTTGATCCTGTCATTATGATATTAGCTGGTTATTTTGCCCGTTAATTGATGCAGCTTCTTATAGCATTGATGGTCTTTACAATTTGGCATGTTTTTGCAGTGGCTGGTACTGGTTGTTCCTTTCTACGTTTAGTGCTTCCTTCAGGAGCTCTTTTAGAGCAGGCCTGGTGGTGACAAAATCTCTCTGCATTTGCTTGTCTGTAAAGGGTTTTATTTCTCCTTCACTTATAAAGCTTCGTTTTGCTAGATATAAAATTCTGGGCTGAAAATTCTTTTCTTTAAGAATGTTGAATATTGGTTCCCACTCTCTTCTGCCACTTCTCTTTCTGCCAAGAGATCTGCTGTTAGTCTGATGGGCTTCCCTTTGTTGGTAACCCAACCTTTCTCTCTGGCTGCCCTTAACATTTTTTCCTTCTTTTCAACCTTGGTGAATCTGACAATTATGTGTCTTGGGGTTGCTGTTCTCGAGGAGTATCTTTGTGGTGTTCTCTGTATTTCCTGAATTTGAATGCTGGCCTGCCTTGCTAGGTTGGGGAAGTTCTTCTGGATAATATCCTGAAGAATGTTTTTCAACTTGGTTCCATTCTCCCCATCACTTTCAGGTACACCAATCAAACATATATTTGGTCTTTTCACATAGTCCCATATTTCTTGGAGGCTTTGTTCATTACTTTTTCTCTTTTTTCTCTAATCTTGTCTTCTCATTTTATTTCATTAATTTAATCTTCAATCACTGATATCCTTTCTTCCATTTGATTGAAGCTTTTGCATGTCATGAAGTTCTCATGCCATGGTTTTCAGCTCCATCAGGTCATTTAAGGTTTTCTCTACACTGTTTATTCCAGTTAGCCATTCATCTAACCTTTTTTCAAGGTTTTTAGCTTCCTTGTGATGGGTTAGAACATGCTCCTTTAGCTCGGAGAAGTTTGTTATTACTGACCTTCTGAAGCCTACTTTTGTCAACTCGTCAAAGTCATTTTCCATCCAGCTTTGTTCTGTTGCTGGCAAGGAGCTATGATCCTTCGGACGAGAAGAGGTGCTCTGGTTTTTAGAATTTTCAGATTTTTTGCTCTGGTTTCTCCTCATCTTTGTGGTTTTATCTACCTTTGGTCTTTGATGTTAGTAACCTACAGATGAGGTTTTGATGTGGATGTCCTTTGTGTTGATATTGATGCTATTCCTTTCTGTTTGTTAGTTTTCCTTCTAACAGATCCCTCAGCTGCAGGTCTGTTGGAGTTTGCTGGAGGTACACTCCAGAACCTGTTTGCCTGGCTATCACCAGCAGAGGCTTCAGAACAGCAAATACTGCAGAACAGCAAATATTTCTGCCTGATCTTTCCTCTGGAAGCTTCATCCCAGAGGGGCACCCACCTGTATGAGGTGTCTGTCAGCCCCTACTCGGAGGCGTCTCCCAGTTAGGCTACATGGGGGTCAGGGAGCCACTTGAGGAGGCAGTCTGTCTGTTCTCAGAGCTCAAATGCTATGCTGGAAAAACCACTGCTCATCTGAGCTGTCAGACAGGGACACTTAAGTCTGTAGAAGTTGTCTGCTGTCTTTTTTTCAGCTATGCCCTGTCCACAGAGGTGGAGTCTATAGAGGCAGTAGTCCTTGCTGAGGTGTGGTGGGCTCCGCCCAGTTCAAGCTTCCTGGCTACTTTGTTTACCTACCCAAGCCTCATCAATGCAGATGCCCCTCCCCCAGCTAGACTGCAGTGTTGCGGGTCGATCTCAGACTTCTGCGCTAGCAGTGGGCAAGGTTCTGTGGGCATCAGACCCGCCGAGCCTGGCATGGGAGAGAATCTCCTAGTCTGCCAGTTGCTAAGACCATGGGAAAAGTGCAGTATTTGGGCAGAAGTGTACTGATTTTCCAGGTACAGTCTGTCACAGCTTTCCTTAGCTGGGAAAGGGAAATCCCCCAACCCCTTGCACTTCCCAGGTGAGGTAACACCCCACTCTGTTTTGGTTCACCTTCCATGGGCTGCACCCACTGTCCAACCATTCCCAATGAGATGAACCAGGTACCTCAGTTGGAAATGCAGAAATCACCCATCTGCTGTGTTGATCATGCTGGGAGCTTCAGACCAGAGCTGTTCCTATTTGTCCAGCTTGGAAAGGAATCCCATTTTTTTTCCATTCTGTAAAAGCAAGATGTTGAGTAAATCCATCTTGCTAAATATGAAGTTAATCTATACAGATCTCTAATAATTCAGTCAGCAAGTATGTTGCTTTCCCATGCGTCTCTTATTTGCAACTCAAAGCATTTTTACTGAGGAACAATTTTTCTTGAAAATATGACCTTTTATATTTGAAAACTTGCAATACATATACTCAAGTTGAAGAGCCTATATGTGACAAAACCTACACAATATAATTTTTGTAAATTATCGATCACATTTTAGGCATAATAAATGTTGAAGATACAAAAAGTGGGATTTGTGTCTAAATCTCAGACATACACTCTAAAAACCCAATTTCATTAAATAAAAGCATAAGGATATGAATTCCAAGACAAAATGCTACTTTCATATATTTAAATGCATATTACATATGCATCAAAGTCAGGGATATACACATGAATAAGCACAATCCACCTTCTGAACTGTCAATAATTGTTAATTCTTGCAAAAAACAATCTTATGTACTCAAATTAATACATTGAGTCTTTAATTTTTTATATTTGTGCTTAAAGCATTAGTCTATTTGGATTTAACGAGCAGAATTCAATATTTTTATCTTCATTCAGTTAACAAATCTAAGAAAAGTATTGCCTAACAACCACAAATCAAGAGACTGTGCCAACTGCCCCTTGTTCCGTGGTCAGCTTGATTTTGTTTCCTCTAATATCTAGCATCAGAGGCTGTGAGGTAGAAGAGAAAGCGTTCTGACTGCATAGGCTGAGAGCCTTATCCTGTGTCATGGCCCTTCTCTTAAAACAGCTACAGGCCTCTGAGCCACCCGGCATTAATTATTTCAGTATTAATTGACAACCTAGTGGGTACAGGATGAGATATTAGGTGTTGAAGAAGATTCAAATTGAAATGAAATTTTCTCCCTGGATTTAAGTCACTGATAATAAAACAGGTGTGAGACATATACTCTGCCAAACAAAATCTACAAAAGTATGTTAACAGGTTAGAAACAATGTACTAGGAGTAAGAAAACGAATTCAAAATAGGGCAAGAGGTCTAATATACAGGACCTATACTAATATACTAATATACAGAACCTCTTGATAACAGGATAATATACAATACCCTCCTTGTCCTCTACTCTTCCTCTTCTTTTTTCCCTCATAGTACCAATTCTTTTCCTAGTAACAATAGCAAAGCTAGGTTTTTACATGCTTCATCTTGGTTAGTCTTTACACTGCTCTGGAAAAGTAAATAGCAGTAATGTCATTTACCACTAGTTAAGAGCTCAGTCAGCATTGTTACAGTACTTGTTTAAGGTCACAATATTGGCGTCAGGGTCAGAATTCAAACCCAGAACTGTGTTCTGAAAACAGTTTCTAGACAAACTGGAAAAAGCATGATATTTTACCCACGTTGCTATAATAGTGTCCACACTTCACGTTAATGAAAGGATGTAAACTGATTTGCCGAATTCGAAGATGCACATTGGACCCTGAGGAGCATATGATCTCATTAAAGAGCATATTTTTATAAGGTTGTTGTGTAGAGCTCCTGAGAACAGTAGTAGCAAATTAATCTGAAAAGAAGACTTGGGACCAGGTCATAGATCATCTCTCTAAGGAATTTAGGCTATATTTAAAAAGCTGTGGAGTCATTATTTTTGTTTAACAAGTAGAAATATTATGAGATAAGCAGTGTAGTAAGAATATATTAATTAGGACATTTAAGAGGTATTAAATAAATGTTTGATAAACCAAACAAAGAGGGTGGACAAAAGGATCTATTAGATGATCTCCAGGAAGATAAGAATGAAGTAATAAACTATGACAGTAGAAAAAAACAATAGATTTATCAGATTGGGAGAAAGTGAAACTTGGTTTAAACCTTATTTAGTCACTAACGCAGAGACATGTTTTCCCCCATACAGAAGCCACAGTGTAAACAATGGGGACATTAATGATCAAACCTCTTAGCTTAAAAATTATGTGACTTTGATCTAATCAATTGTTTTATTTTTTTTAATAAAACAATTTTGAACGTGAGCATACCAGATCTTTGTTGTAGATGAATTGTGTTTGCTGCAAGGGGCAAATGATTTCTACAAGATAGGTTGGAATAATACCATTAATGCAGCACTGAATATGGGTGAAGGATATTTCTGTGAAAATAATGAGCTCAAGTTGGAGCAGGAGCTCAGTGACTGGTAAATTAAGGCAGACTCTTTGGAAATGCCCTATGAAAAGCCACACTGCAAATCACAAACACTGGGATATAATCCAAATTGGGAAGATAGTCCAAGGAAACATACATAAAGCCTCTAATTAAAGCCTCATGAGGACATTGATAAAATCTGGAAAAAACACTTAGAGTGAGAGGAAGGAATCAGTGACACAGACAAGTGCCCTAGAAAAAAATATGCCAGTGGAAGAGATTGTGCAATAAGAAAACCATAGAAAAGCTGAGAAGGAATGGTCAGTGCAATAATAGCAGATTCAAGAATGTGCACCTGGCCAGGCATCTGTGACTCAAGCCTGTAATCCTAGCAGTTTGGAAGGCTGAGGTGGGAGGATTGTTTGAGTCTAGGAGTTCAAGATCAGCTGACATAACAAGCAAGACCCCATCTCTAAAATAAATGAAAAAATTAGCTGGGTAAAGTGATGTGCGCCTGTAGACCCAGAGAAAGGAGAAGCTGAGATGGGAGGATCACTTGAGCCCAGGGAAGTCTAGGTTGCAGTGAACTATGATCATGCCACTGCACTCCAGCCTGGGCACAGAGTGAGACCCTGTGTCAAAAAGAAAAAAAAAAAAAAAAAAAGTAAGAATGTGTACCCTTTCAGAAAAAAAAAAAAAAAGAACAATTGACCCTTGAACAACGTGGGGGATAGAGGGTTAGGCGGTTAGGAGTACCACTCCCTACACAGTAAAAAAAATCCACATATAACAGTTGACTCCCTAAAAACTTATCTAGTAACACTTCACTGTTCACCAGAAGCCTTACCAATAACATAAATAGTTGACTAACACACATTTTCTATGCTATGTGTATTATATACTGTATTCTTGCAATAGAGCAAAGTAGAGAGAGAAAATGTTTTTATGAAAATGATAAGGAAAGAAAAATATATTTACCATGAATTAAGTGGAAGCAGATCATCATAAAGGTCTTCAGCCTCATCGTCTTCCTGTTGAATAGGATCGGGAGGTGGAAGAGGAGGGATTGTCTTGTTGTCTCAGGGGTGGCAGTGGCAGAAGAAAATCTGTGTATAAGTGAATCCACACAGTTCAAACCCAGGTTGTTCACGGGTCAACTGTAGTGCTAAATATAACTTTTGTCCTATAGTGTCACATGCAGTAGAGAGATAATTTTAAACAATATTATTCAAAGAGAGAGCTTAAAATGCTGTACAAGGAAGGTCATTATTGACCTCCAGTATAGTTTCACTTCGTGATAGGGCCTAAAGCCAAAGAATAATAAGTGTTTTAGGAGAAATACAAAATATACTGTTAGTATTTCAAGATATTCAGAGATATAGAAAGGAAGTAAGTCCTGTTTAATGTGTAAGCCAGATCCACAAAAGACTTTTTAATACTCTGAGTTACTTGTATATCCTGTGGTACCTAGGAAATTTATTTTCTTGCACTGAGTGTTAAAAAAATACACATTGACTTGAACTAAATAATATCAATTTGGGCAAAATGTAAGCAGAGACAATTACTTTTAAAAATGTAAAAGTATAAAAGAAGCCAAGAATACTTAACGGAGAAAGGCAACAGAAGTTGGGGATGAAGAGGGTATCACAAACAATATTAGAGAAAATAAACTGGAGTTATAATAATAGTGAAAAAGGAGAAACAACATAAATATAGCAAGAAATTTTAGGTATGCAAGGATGGTGTGGCTGCGAGGATAGGGTTTGGCAAGAAAGCAAATGTGTAGAAATTCCTGAGAAAGTGCTGTCAGTTTGCACACATCATGGAAAGCTGAGCCAAGGTTGGATAACATGAAATTCTAATGCATTGTAACAAAAGGAGTCTTTACCTATTTTGCTTCTCTTCGATTAGGCTTGGAAACCTAGGAAGAGAAGAATACAAAAGAAGTTACATGTAGTCAAGATCAATATCAAGCTTTTTTTCCCTTGCTTCTGCAAGGATCATATGCATTCAGAGCACAGGGTGCTGAAATAAATCACAGATAAAAACTATGGTTGGGAAAGAGTCATCTGCATGATAGTGAAGTTACCTAGACTGAAGATAGAGGTGGGATTTTTGACTTTATTGTAAGTGGAGTTTTTGAAAATATTATTAAAAAATCTGAACTTTAAGCATTGTGTCCATTGAAAGATTAAAGGGGAGTCTCCAGGCCATTCCAGGGAATGAGGCCGCTAGGTCCTGTCAGTGTTTTGGAGACAGCATTTACTCCTTGGCAATAACGGAGGGATTCAGCAGAACATCCTGGGGTGTTATGGGAAGTGCCCCTGGGAGAGCACACCAGAGAACAGGGTAGCTTGCAAGGACAAAGATTATAAAATCTCAGCTTGACCAAGCCATAAAACTGCCTGACTTCAAGGACCACATGAGCTTAGATCCTGAATCTTTCAACAGTGATTAGGAGGGGCTGAAACAGGTGTACTGCCTGCAGTTTTCAGGTACCATAAAAGTAAATATCACATACACTTCTCTTTACCTGAAAAAAGTCAAACTCATTACTTTGAAGTTATACCTTGTATTAAAATTTCCTAAAAAGAGTAGTTTTCATGTCTGCCCTGGAGGTTATGTATAAGTTAAATCTAATATATTGTAATATGTGATAATATAATTGAGGAACAGAAAGTAATTGAAATTCGTCAATGAATTAATCCTTGGAAGACTACTATAAGATACAGAAGGAATAGATATTATTTTATCTCAGGAAAAACTGAGGCATTGAATAGCTACCTATCTAAAACCATTTTAAAAAAAAAAAGCTGAAAGCTATAAATTGTAGATGATTTTATATTGTACCTGACCTAGCTCAGAAAAAAAAAAAAAAAAAATCAAAAGAGGCAGATTCATTCTTTCCAGGCATGCCCTGGGAATGATGGAGGATTCTCTTTTTATGTTAATCCATTCTCTTTGAGTCAAAAGCTGACAGTGCACAGACAACAAAGGGACTGCTAAGTCTGCTGTCCAAAAATACTCACCACAATTTGTCAGGCTTCACATTATACATGGCTTTTTACACATCGCTGGCCTCTAAACATAAAAGATCCTGTTGGTTTCCCTAATTAAATAGAGTGAGATCAAAGGTTCACCAATGTCTATCTGACTGTCTCACGGTATTCCAGAACTGAAAGTAAATGAGAAGTGCAGGAAAAATGTGTCAGAAGTTCCAGAGATTGAGCTCTCTTTTTGGTTTCTTTACCTCTAGAAAAATAAAAAAAAAGCCAAGGCAGCCTCTGAATGCTGCTCTTATTTCTTTTGTTGGTGTTTTTCCTTAACTAGGTAATTGTTTTGTCCTCACAGTTGTGGAAGACTGAAGTTCAGAATATAGAGATACCAGATATTTCATCTGTGTAGAAAAGATGACATTGCATTAAGGTCCAAAAATGCTATAATGAATATTTTCTAGGTACAAAAAAGACCCTGACACATGCTTTTTCATAAGCCAATAATATATAATAGAAGAAGATGCATTAAAATAAAATATGGCTGGTCTTCAGTGACTAAACTCCTACTTTAGAATTGTGAATCCATCCATAGATTGTTCACAATGGAGTTACTGTTTACAGGAAATTCCAATGTCAAAGAGATGATCTAATCCTGATTCCTTTGGAATGAGTCAATATTGATTATTCTCATTAGGGGAACAATAAGTAATGGATTTGGAAAAGGCCTTCTCTTTTAGGACTATTATGCTTTGGCTGAAAAAAGCTTTGAAAAAATTCTTAAATATCTAAGGAAAATATGCTAGGATGTAGTCACTACATCTTTCTCCCTCCAAACATATTTAATTATTCCAAGATTCATAAAGATAAAAATAAAATAAGTTTATATTAAATAAACAACTTTTATCTAATAGATGTTTTGTATCTGATATGGTCTCTTATATGACTCTAAACATACATCAAAGACTTTCACATGGGTTTTCTATGTAACATAAAATAGGCTAACCAAAAGTTTAAATGACAAATAATTATCAATGAAAGGTTACCAGGAAAAAAAAACGTAAATGCTTGCATACTTTACTAAGCAACAAAAATTACTTTCTTCAATATGCTCTTTATTAAAATGTAATAAAAATCTCTCCTGAGAACCAGATGGTAGATGACATGATAAATTAAAGCCCTACATAAGTGCAAATAGAAAAAAAAAAAACTTGCCGCTGACATAAATGACATTTACAATATCACATATGTTTTTTCTAATGAATATGGGATGATCTTGATATTGCAAAAGACTTTTATTCCAGAAATGAAACAGCTAGAGGAGGAAAAAGTGAGGCAGCAACTTGCAGTTCTATAGAAACAGAAAATGCTATCTATGACCTATATTACGATTTGAAAAAGAATATTTGAATAGTAATGAAAAATTGACACAGCTAGAAAGAATACTGATTATTTTTCAATTAGGATGTTCTCTTATTCTCTTATTTCTATTTGTCTGACATGGAATAAAAATAAATTATGTGTCTAATATATTTAATATCTACCTAAGTACCTTGATTCTGGTCAAATGTGCTCCAAATTATTATGTTAATATTTATATGATTATGCCACAACTTAACTTACCAGCATATGGAAAGGTCTCAGTAAGTGCTTATGAGAACCTATGATATTCTGGGTTATCACAGGCTTAATTTGAAATATTTCTCCACCATTTACCAGCTGTATGATTTTGGGCATGTTACTGAACTACTGAACTACTCTAATCTTTTGATTTCTTTTCCTAAAATTGAGGATTTCATTAGTATATATGCTAAAATATTAGATTTAAACAGGGTGATGTAAAGAACACTTAATAAACATCTGACATAGGTTAGACTTCAATAAAGCATCAGTCATTATTATTATAGTTCACAGGTTATAATAAATACTGACAAAAAAGTAAATTAAATACTTCAACATTAATTGAAGGCCATTTGCTGTCTCAGTTATAAGTCTCATTTCTTAAGCTACAACATAACCTGTTTTGGCAGACCCTTTCCAACAGTTGTTATTCGTGCCTGGCTATGAAAACATTAATGGCTGTGCATACCAAACAGATCTCAGCTAATGCCATAAACCAAATATATAAACATTTTAGGAATTGTTTCTTGTTAGAAATGGCCAATAAACTGCTTATTGCTTTGCAAATACTGGACCTGGGAAAATAATGCTACATCTGCTAAAATCTTACGGGGAGTAGCTGATGGCCCATTAATTACATAAATGTGGAAGAAACAAACAAGAATTGTATGACCTTAAGAAATCTGGTCATTAAGTATGCTCATACCAAGCTGAGAAAGAAGTAACATTTTGAAAAAGGAAAATAAATAAATAAATAATATTCTTAGATAAATTTTAGATTGATCATAGCAAAACGTAATAGATAGCCATGAAAATGAAAATATTTAAACTGAAAGCCCATATCAGTTAGCCTTATCTCAGTAGTAGCACCTTTTCTCACCTAAGTATATGGCAGTAACTAACTTTACTGGTAGTCTGTCTCAGTGTTAAAAATAAAGTTGAATGCCAGCCCACTTCAACAAAGTCATATATATTGATATAAATTAATAATAGGAGAGATTTTCACCTTACCTAAGAATTTGAACTCAACATTTTTGCAAACATTACATTTTCTTGGCGTTTGTAGAGTCAAGATGTGAGGGTTTAGTCTGGGAACTAATCTCACACACTATATTTAGTAAACACTTCATTTGTTTCCCAGTTGATCATCATTCATATCACATATTGTATATTAAAGATACATAAAAGAAACTGATTTATAAATTCACATGGATGATATATGAGTTAAAGTCCCAGCATGAAACAATGGTCTTCAAAGTGTTTAACTGAAACAAATTTCATAGAGGGTGTCTATACATGGAGGTGAGGATGAAGTTAAGGACACCAAGAAAAGCTAGAGAAACAGCAAGGAAATAACAACAGCAGAAAGCCAATAGCTCCCTGAGCTGAAAGGGCTAAAAGAGAGTGCAGTGTTTATGATTGTCCAGCCACAGAGAGATCTATGGAAGTGGACAGCCAACAGGAGCTGAAGGCACGGAGGAAGAGAACCACTCACAGAACAAGAGAGCAGTAAGTATTAACACCCAGACCAGTCTTTCCTCCTAGCTGTCATCTCCATCACATACCTCCCATTGGCTGAACACGACGGAAAATCAGAGGACAAGGAGCTGACAGAATCTCTAAGGTTCAAACTCCCAGGACACAGAACAGCATAGAGAAGAGCTGGGATTGAATAAGGAGTTCTGGGGCGAGAGAGAGGATAAACAAAATGAAAAGCACAGACGAATAAAATGTGACTGGATTGCAAACTTAACTTTTAAAGTGCATGATAGTGATACTATAAAAAGCAATGATAAAACTTTATGGTAACTGTTTCACGATATGCACAAAATTGTTTCATCCACCACATTTCAGCTTTAAGTATTTTTTAATTCATACAAATGCGTGCAATTACATCTCAATTAAAGTTCCAGTGCAATTAAAGCACATTGAAAATAAATGATACAAAACAAATCTTTGGTGTTGTTTTTGTTTGCTTTTACTGGGATTTTGGTTCTTTAAAGTACCAATCCGTTATAGAGATATAGTGGAAATACATGGACTTTCTATGTAGTTTAACAAATAAACAAGTTATAGTAAGTCATTTATCAAAATATCCCATTTAAATTGAATATAAAAATTTTGGATTTGAAATGGCAAAGAGAAGATTAAAATAAGCATTTGTGCATTCAAATTGAAGGATATATGCATTAAAGGTTTGGTGGCATTTTAATAGAAGACATCGGGAGAGCTGACAAGCTCTCAAAATGTTCAAAGGTGATATAAGCATCAAAATCAGTAAATGAATTTAAAAATACTAATGCTGAATAAAACATCAGCTTTCATTTGCAACCCAAACAATGAATGCTACGTGTACACTTATCTTCTAGGTTCTAACAGAGTAGAATGTTATGGGAGGTTAGAATCAGGGCTAAAGAATAAACAAATATTCCCTTGACTCATATTATATTAAGAAATTCAAAATATCAGACTAAGTGATGCTGGTAACACAAGGAAGTCTACAATATTGCTTCTCATTTCTAATGTTTACAACTGAAATGAAGAGGTGAGACTTCAACGCATCAATATTCTGTTTGCACACACACACACACACAATAGTACTATAGAAGAGTTTGACAAAATCCTTACATCAAGTGATACGTAAATAGGAAATAATTAAAAAGAAAGTGGCATTTGGATTGAACTTGACAGATGTGTAATAACGAGCTCGGAAGAAAAGGACACTCAAAGAATGGAAAATGGGGCAAAAATAAAATTAATTGAGAAAACAATATATACACATGCACATACATATCATTTAAACGGCATTATCTAAATGGAATTCTTGAGGGAAATACTTTGCAGTATGTATAATTTTGCAAAAGCAGGCAAAATCTAATTATGAGTGACCTTATGATGGAGATTATCCCAAAGGCATAATCTGATGTTCATCCTATAGACAATAGGAAACCACCAAAGCTATTTCTGATGAGGAATGGTCTGATGAAAGAGATTTAGAACGAACTGCAACAGTTAGAGAAGAAGAAATAAGACATTTCCAGAAGGATATGAGACTGAAATTGTAAGAATAAGTGGTAAAGATTTTTCTTTTTTTTGAGACAGAGTTTCACTCTTGTTGCGCAGGCTGGAGTGCAATGGCGCGATCTCGGCTCACTGCAACCTCCACCTCCCAGGTTCAAGCGATTCTCCTGCCTCAGTCTCCCAAGTAGCTGGGATTACAGGTATGTGCCACTAAGCCTGGCTAATTTTTTGTATTTTTAGTAGAGATGGGGTTTCACCATTTTGGCCAGGCTGGTCTCGATCTCCTGATCTCAGGTAATCCATCCACCTCGGCCTCCCAAAGTGCTGGGATTACAGGCATGACCCACAGTGCTCTGCCTGGTAAAAATTTTTTAAAAGTATGTGTGTGGGGAGGGAAAGATACGGAAATATTTAGGAAATAAATAAGGTAAACTTGCTTTTTGTTTAGAACAGGACACCTGTGGAGAATAGAGAATTAACGATGAGTTAAAGATGACTCCAAGATCTCAGTCATGGTAATCAGAACAATGCCAGCAGTGGAAACCATGGTAGACAGCTGGCCGTAGAGAGAGCTCAGGCCCTCTGGCATAAAGCAGCCTCAGAAGGCAGTTCTCAGAGCAGCTTTGGAGAGGAAACTTCAGTGCCTGTACTCAAAAAACTTCAGACTGTGTGATAACTCCCAGGAAATTTTGTTATTGCTGGTCTTTTAAATTGTATTTATTTTTATTTTTAGGTTTTATTTTATTCTTAATTGACAAATAATAATTGCGTGTATTTATAGGGCAGAATGTGATGTTTCAGTACATGTATACATTATGGAATGATCCAATTAGGCTAATTAGAATATCCATCACTTCAAATACAATATTTGTCATTACTTTATGATGAGAACATTTAAAATCTCCTCAGCTCCTTTGTAATATCAATACATGATTATTAACTATAGTCACCATACTGGGAAATAGAACACCAGAGCTTATTTCTTTTATCTAACTGAATCTTTGTACCTGTCTCTCTCTTCTCATCCACCACATCCCTTTTACATCCTCTGGTAATAATCATTCTACTCTCTACTTCTATGAGTTGAAGTTTTTGAGATTTCACATATTAGTCAGATTACATGGTATTTGTCTCTCTGTGCCTGACTTATTCCACTTAACATATGTCCTCTAGCTTCATGTATGATGTTGCAAATGACAGAATTTTCTGTATATAGAAAACTATAAAACGCTGAGGAAAGATGACATAAATAAATTGAAAGATATCTCATATTAATATATTAGAAGAATTAATAATGTTAAAATGTCGATAGCACTCAAAGCAATCTACAGATTTAATAAAATTCTTATCAAAATTTTAATGTCATTCTTCATAGAAATAGAAAATTCAAAAATGTCTATGGAACCATGAAAGACCCCAAATAGCCCAGGAAATCTTGACCAAAAAGAACAAAGCTGGAGGCACCACAGTACTGAATTTTAAAATATATTACAAAGCTATAGTAATCTAAACAGCAACATACTGGCATAAAGATAGCAACATCGACCAATGGAATAGGACAGGGAACACAGAAATAAACCTACACATCTAGGATCAGTTGATTTTTGACAATGGTGCCAAGAACACTCAATGGGGAAAAATGGTCTCTCTAATAAATGGTATTGGGAATACGGGACATCTATATACAGAGAATAAAAATAGATCCTTATCTCACACTCTCTGTAAGAATCAAATAACAATGGATTAAAGATTTAAATGTAAGAATCAAGAAATTTTACGCTTTCTAGATTTCATAGTTCCAACCAAATGCTTTAGGGCAATCTTGAAGACGTTTTACCCCCAGATTATGAAAGTGTTACTTATAGTCATGTTTAAGTTTATATGCTATTATAAATATGTTGAGTGTCTCGTGATTCCTAGGGTTCTGTGAGGCAGAATAGAAATGGTGGTGATGACAATTGCTTCAAAGAGAATAAAATACCTAGGAATCCAACTTACAAGGGATGTGAAGGACCTCTTCAAGGAGAACTACAAACCACTGCTCAATGAAATAAAAGAGGATACAAACAAATGGAAAAACATTCCATCCTCATGGGTTGGAAGAATCAATATCATGAAAATGGCCATACTGCCCAAGGTAATTTATAGATTCAATGCCATCCCCATCAAGCTACCAATGACTTTCTTCACAGAATTGGAAAAACTACTTTAAAGTTCATATGGAACCAAAAAAGACCCTGTAGAGCCAAGACAATCCTAAGCAAAAAGAACAAAGCTGGAGGCATCATGCTACCTGACTTCAAACTATACTACAAGGCTACAGTAACCAAAACAGCATGGTACTGGTACCAAAACAGAGATGTAGACCAATGGAACAGAACAGAGGCCTCTGAAATAATGCCACACATCTACAACCATCTGATCTTTAACATACCTGACAAAAACAAGAAATGGGGAAAGGATTCCCTATTTAATAAATGGTGCTGGGAAAACTGGCTGGCCACATGTAGAAAGCTGGAACTGGATCCTTTCCTTACACCTTATACAAAAATTAATTTAAGATGGATTAAAGACTTACATGTTAGACCTAAAACCATAAAAACCCTAGTAGAAAACCTAGGCAATACCATTCAGGACATAGGCGTGGGCAAGGACTTCATGTCTAAAACACCAAAAGCAATGGCGACAAAAGCCAAAATTGACAAATGGTATCTAATTAAACTAAAGAGCTTCTGCACAGCAAAAGAAACTACCATCAGAGTGAACAGGCAACCTACAGAATGGGAGAAAAATTTTTGCAACCTACTCATCTGACAAAGGGCTAATATCCAGAATCTACAACGAACTCAAACAAATTTACAAGAAAAAAACAAACAGCCCCAACAAAAAGTGGGCAAAGGACATGAACAGACACTTCTCAAAAGAAAACATTTATGCAGCCAAAAAACACATGAAAAAATGCTCATCATCACTGGCCATCAGAGAAATGCAAATCAAAACCACAGTGAGATACCATCTCAACACCAGTTAGAATGGCCATCATTAAAAAGTCAGGAAACAGGTGCTGGAGAGGATGTGGAGAAATAGGAACACTTTTACACTGTTGGTGGGACTGTAAACTAGTTCAACCATTGTGGAAGTCAGTGTGGCGATTCCTCAGGGATCTCGAACTAGAAATACCATTTGACCCAGCCATCCCATTACTGGGTATATACCCAAAGGACTATAAATCATGCTGCTATAAAGACACATGCACACGTATGTTTATTGCGGCACTATTCACAATAGCAAAGAGTTGGAACCAACCCAAATGTCCAACAACGATAGACGGGATTAAGAAAATGTGACACATATACACCATGGAATACTATGCAGCCATAAAAATGATGAGTTCATGTCCTTTGTAGGGATATGGATGAAACTGGAAAACATCATTCTCAGTAAACTATCGCAAGGACAAAAAACCAAACACCGCATGTTCTCACTCATAGGTGGGAATTGAACAATGAGAACTCATGGACACAGGAAGGGGAACATCACACTCTGGGGACTGTTGTGGGGTGGGGGGAGAGGGGAGGGACAGCATTAGGAGATATGCTTAATGCTAAATGACGAGTTAATGGGTGCAACAAACCAACATGGCACATGGATACATATGCAAAAAACCTGCACATTGTGCACATGTACCCTAAAACCTAAAGTATAAAAAAAAAAAAGAAAAGAAATGGTGGTGATGAGAGTGGTGTGAGTAATAGTGGAAGATGGCCATCACTCCTTGTTCCCAGGAACTTATAATCTAAATCTGAGTTGAAGATTCAAATTTTCCCTTTATATTTTACCCGAAAGTTTTTCAAACTTCCAAATTCTGGTAAGAAATATTTTGATCACACTAAGCTGATTTGTAGCCAAATAGTCTATTAAAAATCTTTCAACATTGGCATCAATTATGTGAACCACAAAAGATAAAATATATTAAACTTCACTTTTCTCTCCGACTTCAGAGGAAAAGTGTCTGTTAGAAATTGCAAGGCAATATATACAGCATAGTGAGGAGTCAAGGACATTAATCCACAAAGAAAAGGCACTAGAGTGTAGTTTCAGATGCTGAATCAGAAACTTTTTTGTCTTATAGTTGTTCTTATGGTGTTAATATTTTTTGTTATAAACTTTTGAAAGGCATCACATATCTCTGTATTCCTACCTCTCCTCTCAGATTGCTTTTAAGGATAAAATATGGAGAAAGTATGAAGGCATGTGAACTGCTTTGAAGAATGTAGGATTCTATACATTCATAATCTCTCTACACAGAGAATATTGATAGCCGTTCCAGTCACTGAATACTGATAATACTTTTAATAAAATTCAATGAGTGCTTCAGGAAAACAGAGCTCAGGCTTAACAGTTCAGAAGAGATCACTTATTATGGGGAACTACTTGCTGAAGTCTTGGATGATCTGAAAGGCCAAAATAGAGACTGTGGGGCAAACCAAAGTTTACCAGGCAGTCCCCATGATACATCCAACTATACAGGAATCAAAGTTTATGGACAGGAGTTGGTGTTAAAGCCTAAGACCTGCGAGGACAAGGTGGCTGCTATGCAAAAAAAAAAAAAAAAAAAAAAAAGGATGAACTAAGGGGAAAAAGAGTTTTGACTGGCAGTTGGAACACCTGAGAAGATGTAGCCACTGCTGGGGATGTGCCTGAAGCAGAGAAGTTGGAAAGAAAAACTCTGACTTTTTAATTATTTCTACCAGTGCCTTCCTATTGGGGGAGATTAGATAGAACCTGTTGACAAGAAAAATTCGGAAAAAAAAACTGCAGGGATTAGATCACTTAAAAATAGCAAACAGGGAAAGGTGAAGAGTGGATCTGAGGATAAATTATCAGCATAGACAGAAAATAAAATAAATGACTTGAATGAAAACAAAAATTACCATCTAATCTAGTTAAGAAACAAAAGCATAAAAATCAGTGAAATTATACTAACCTGTCTTATTTATGTAGATGAAGGGCTTCGAACCTGACCGAGACCTGTCAATACAACTTTTACATGTAAGTTGAACTCTTCTTCTTAATTCAGGCAATTGTCTCCTAACTGGAAAAGTTTAATAATCTAAAATCCTTCCAATACATCACTCATACTACCCTTAAGTGAAAATTTAAAGATAAATCATGCCAAATATCTAATTAAAAGCTTTAAATTTACTGGTCATTATGTTGTCAACAGGATTATGACCAAAGTACTTCAAAGCATTCCGAATTATCTAAAATCTAAGCCTTGCCTGCCACTATGCCCTGTCTTACACTGATCTCTACTCACATTTAAAGTGCCAGCCACACATACTATTTACAGTTTTCAGAAAGTACTGCTGTATTTGTCAACCTCTCAGCCTATTCCCATAAGACCCACTTTCAAATATCCTTGACTCCCATGTCTAACCCTACCTAACCCATAATAATACTTCAATATTTCTTTTATGTATCAGCTTCTCTATGAAATCTTTTCTAAAACCATCTTGTTAAGTAAAATTGATTACACTCTTCTGTTCTACTACTCGTCCCTGTATATCCGCAATAGCAATTACAATACTCGTAGGCTGCCCCACCAGAGATTAAAATTAGATTTTTAATTTTCCCTAATATAGAAAGATGGATGCTAAATAATCTTTAAAGGGAACTGCTCTAGAAGACTGACAAAATCACCTTAGAGTTTCTAGAAGCAGTTTTCATCAAAAAAATAATGCAGAACAGTAGACTTAAGGTTAATTGTCCTTGGAAGATGGAGGAGTAGTTTAGATTCGAAGGAAATAAAAATGTCAGGAAGAAAATAAAGACATGGCTGCTGAGATAAACAAATGTTGGAACATTACTAAATTTGAAAGCAGCATTCTTGGGAAAAGGAAGCATTCTAACTGATACCTTTGAATGGAAGTTCATAGATCTGGATTACAGTCTTAGAAGACGAACCATGGCTGTGACAGAAGGTTACAATGAATGAACAACAATTTCACTAAAGAAGCACTGCAGCATTGGCTAGAATGATGACCAGAAGTCACCATGACACTGACACAGTATCTTTGGCCTCTGTGTAGAGGACTTCAACAGCTGTGGCTGTGGGAGTCAGTGGCAGAAGTGGGCAATTGATCTTCTTGGTTACAGTGGCTGACTGCTTCCCTGCTTAAACTCTATAAGCCAATTTCAGGAGGAATTAGAGTAAATGCAAGTGGGGCTACCAAGATAAAGTATCAGGCCATTATAGGTTTGAGTAAGTAAATGGAAAATTAAATACATATGCTCAGGGTCTTGCTCTGTCACCCAGGCTGGAGTGCAGTGGCACAATCATGGCTCACCGCATGCATCCTTGGTCTCCTGGACTCAAGTGACCCTCTCATCTCAGCCTCCCAAGTAGCTGGGACTACAGGCTTGCACTACCACAACTGGCTACTTTTTTGATTTTTTGGGGAGAGACGAGGTCTGACTATGTTGCCCAGACTAGTCTCTAACTCCTGGCCTCAAGTGATCTTCCCATCTCAGCCTCCTAAAGTGTTGGGATTACAGGTGCTTGCCACTGTGCCCAACTTGTTCATAGTTTTTATACTAAAGTTTATACTGTCAAGATTTATATTACTTTATCCTACTTAAATATTACTTAATTATAATTCACTGTTTACATGTTTACCCCTTCTCTACTCTAATTGTTTGGAGGATAGGAAATAGATTTTATTAGTGTCTCAAGTGTCGTCCACAGTTTTTGGAATCTATAAAATAATCAGTGAGATTTCATTATAAAAAGTCATTAATATATAAACAAATCATTTTACTAATCTCACTTGTTTTAAATAAAGGCAAATTCAAGGAGGAAAATAACACTAAAATCATCTTTCCATACATTGCCAAAAAAGAAAAAAAATCAAAATATAACAATTATCTGATCAAAGTCTATAATATCTTCCAAGTAGGTTTAGTGAAGAATATTAACATTAGGGAGTGGATTATATAATCAAAAGCAGGAATCTATAGTTTTAGCTATTTTTATCCATACTATACAGATAAGTAGTTGATAACAGATAATTAACGTTCTCTGGGCTATAGAGTCAAGGTACATGCCCCATTATCTGAGTCATTCATTTTCTAATACCATTGAAAGACAAAATTATTAAATTTATGTGTGAGAAACGTTATAAGCTTATTGTGACCTGTACATATTTACGGATTTGCAACATCACCTCAGTTTTCCATGTCTAAAGTCAAAGACACACTTTTATAATAAATAACAGATGTTATAAAAGGAGACAAGGGATGTTAAAAAGTTCCTTTAAAATATCCTTGATGTTATTGGTATCTATAGGCAAGGCTTTTCTGCACATTTTCCAGAGAACAAATTGCAAATAGAGAAATTGTAATAAAAACCAGGAAGACAGAAGTGGACATGTGCTGATAAAGAGGGAAGCTTGAAGAAAATAGTCTCCTTAAGAGTGTGATATGTTCTGAAGCCAGAGGACGGTACTTGTTTTCAGTAAAGCAAGGGGTTAATTAATGAAATGAGGTAGGAAAAGTAATGCAACTGAAGAATTACCTAGGTGAGAAGCTTAAGTCCTCTAGTCTGCAAGGATAGCTCATCTTTAGGCTTTAAATAAATCACTTATGTGAATGTCAAAAAAAAAAACTCGTTATTTTCCTATGCTTTTCTCCAGGGATTCTAAGAGAACTGAAGTTTTTCATCCTCACTTCTGACTCTAATTTTCTGCTTCTACTTACTTCTTAATTTCTGCAAGTTTTATTCTTTTCCAAATAGCCCTTTTTTGGGAAACATGCCAATCACTTAAATAAGAATGGAAATGTGGGAGGTTTTTATTGAAGTGTTGAAGTAACGGGAAGAATAAACTGCAGTAAGGCATTAAGAAAGGACTTACAATTAGAATTAGTAATCCTTGCTAATTATAGGTTAAGTTGCAGAAACAAAATGAATCCAGAATTCAGTGGCTCAAGCAAAATAGAACTTTATTTCAATTTCGTGTAAAAGTACAGAGTTGAGGAGAATCAGGGTAGTATGCTAGTTTTTATGCCCAAAGGGTGGCTTCTTGTGCCCACCATTTCCAAACCCATGGAAATGGTGATGGAGGAAGCCCAGGGAAACTCGGGTCTTCTTTACACATATGACTCACAGCTATATGTATCTCTTCTGGGCAAAACCCACTGGGCCCCATTAGTGTCCTGGAGAGATCTAGCTGCAAGAGAGGCTGGGGATTAGAGTTATGACTCTGACAAACAGATGCAATAGGAAGAATGCATTAGTCTCTTCTATACCCTGGTATGTGTATATACACACACATATATATATCTCCAAGATCTTATTGTTCCTACTTGCCTTAATAAGCTAAAAAATCTTCTTACTATGTTGTGCAAAGAAATTTACTTAATTTTATCTCACTTTTGCCTTTTAGACAATGCCTTGATGATTTACTATCTTCTAGCAAATAAAGCCCACCTTGGTATTTTTCTTAACTAAGAGCATATGCCCAAGTGAATAATTTTGTTTCTTCTCAAGAAACAGAAATTCAGATGGTAAGTTTTACAGAGTAATCTCTTTTTCACCACTGTCACAGGCAAAGACCCGAGTGTGGAAGACTGAATGCAATCATAACATATTGCACACTAAGAAGTAGGTTATATGAGTCTTTGAAGATTTTCATAAATTGGAAGACCTTTCTTCTTTAGAAGGCACACGAGGCTGATCTTGTATGCAGGTTGAATTCTAATAGGAGGGGTAAAAGCTGGACCCATTCAGAAAGGAAGGTTTGTTCATAATGCTATGCAACATCAAATATAGCTTTAACAAGGTTTTTAGATTATGTCCCCACAAATATCTTCTTAATCAAGTTGGCCTTTGTTCTAGTTGTAGCCTTCTGTGCCCCTATTAATAAGTGCCATATAAACAGAACTCCACAAAATCAAATTGAATGAAGAAATTTGAAGATAGAAAGACATAATCTCTGACCCCTTGAAGGTTACAACCTAGAGAGAACAAAGACAGGAAGAAAGACAATTGTGACACAATACAGTAGATACCTTATTAGAGGTTGGCAGTGGATGCCTAGGCTGAAAAAGCATCCTAGGAAAAATAGGGAGATTTTCTCAGAGGAATTGACATCAAATAATTGATGGAGGAAACATAAATATTAACAAGAGGACAGAGAAAACGGTGTAGAAAAAATATCCTATCAAAATGATGAATGCCTAGGCTAGAAAGATCTCAGACATAGGAGACAGCAAGGAAAGTGTGTTGATTTAAATATGGTGTCAAAAAGACAATAAGAAGATAAGAGACTGATGGCTTTTATGTTTCACTAAAATTCATGAGTTTTCACATGATTGCATTACAGCACCATTAAAGGATATTAAAATCTTCCTTTATAAAGATCAACTTGGTGGACTTGAATTGCACCAAAAGTATAGTGACAATTTAAACACTGTTGGTATTAGGCATGTGGTCGCCTCCCCAGTATCCAAATGTAGCCACAGAGATTGGCTACACTGGTCCCATCACTAGAGGCAACCATGTGAAAATTCTGATATAGGATAGAGTATAACTTTACATAATTCAGTGTATTATTTAAATGCAGAAATTTTAAAATATGTAATTTGAATATATATGTATAAAACTTTTGAAAAATTAATCAGTAATAGAACTCAACCCTGAAAATCAAACAGCAGCCAAGGGAAACATTTCAGAATGACACCAGGCCATTTAAATCTCTTCACAAAATCTCCCCATGGCTTTCCATCACACATAGAATAGAAACTGGTTTACCATCTCCAACAAAGCCCTCATGATTTGACCAGACTTTTTGATCTCATTTCTTGCCACTTTCTACTCACTTCTTGGATCATCCACTCTGGCGATCATGAAAGTGCAGACTTTTTGCAAGTAAATCCTAACTACCTAGAATAGCACCTAGTACCTATCAAGCACTCAACACATTTTGGCAAATACATTTTGAATGCATAAGGGCAATACAAAACAGCTGTCTAATTATAGTGTTTTTCTAATGTCACATTTTCTGTGGGAAGTTGGCCAAATTGCCCCACAATACAGCACAAACCGTAGATTTTCTCCCACACTCTAAGCTATTAACATTCTTTGAACATCTCAGAGGGTGATATTGGTATCATCCATCTTAACATTGTTTTAAAGTGGCAAGATGAGAAACCAAGAAAAATTGGGAACAAATGTTGATGAAACTGGAATGGTCTAAGTGTTCACTGTTTAAAAAGAGACACCTTACCAGTTAATGGTAATTATTGCAAGGAATTCAGTTCAGTGAAACCGTGAAAACTGATATTCACAGTATTTCTGGCCTTAAACTCACTTAAAACATTATATTTTATTGCTAGCCCCTGTAAGGTAAGAAGGAAAAATGTTACCCAAGCTATACCCCTAGGGAGGTACAATCAAGTTGGTCAGATTAAGCTTAGTATTCAATGTATCCAAGTATTCAATTCAGATGTTACAGGTTAATGATGTAGCACAGACAGTAAATAGTGTGGCTGTCTAAGGGGGCAGAATGAACAAGGCACTGTGACATTAAATGTTATTGATGTAAACTTCTTAAACAGGTTGGGTTAAATGGAAAATGAAAGAGAGAAGAGGGAGGAAGGTAATGTTCAAGGCATAAAGGCCAGCATGCATAAAACAAGTTCTCAAAAAAAAGGAGTTGGCCTGCTAGGCTTAAAATTTGAAAATGCTTGATTAGTAAAGAAGTATGCTTGAAATGTAAGAGAATCAGATTATGAAGGAACTTAAACATTAGGATAAGTGGGTAAATATTTCTGATTAATTTATTTATGCAAATTGAGAACTGCAGGGATTTCTGTCATTGTCTCATCTGTTTTAGCCTTTGCACTAACCTACAACTCAAATTATATTTGATGACCCCTAAGACTCTGTAGTAATGTGTAAATAGTACATAAAAGTCAGAATTATGGGTAGAATGAGAAGCTGTATATATTATCTCAGAAAAAAAGAATAACAAAGGCCACTAATTAAAAAATCCATCATTTAACATGAAGTGGTTCACAATGTTTATACTTTATAAATAAAATTTAATTTCTACAAGAATGTGGTAAATTTATTTCAAAAAATATACTTTCCGGGTTAAATGTTTCTGCTGCTGTAGAGAAATGTATTCATTGTTTATTAACTAGAAGAATTAAAAGTTTATGATCAAAGTGGAGTGTTAAAGCTCTCTGAATTTTAAAAATTACTGGTTCTGGTGATGGCTTTATAGTATAATCCATACAGCAATATTGCTAACTAATACCACTACTTCATACTTAGAAGCTAGCAAGGGTGGAGCCAAGATGGCCGAATAGGAACAGCTCCGGTCTACAGCTCCCAGCCTGAGCAACACAGAAAACGGGTGATTTCTGCATTTCCGTTTGAGGTACCGGGTTCATCTCACTAGGGAGTGCCAAACGGTGCAGGACAGTGGGCGCAGCGCACTGTGCATGAGCCGAAGCAGGGCGAGGCATTGCCTCACTCAGGAAGCGCAAGGGGTCAGGAGTTCCCTTTCCTAGTCAAAGAAAGGGGTAACAGGCAGCACCTGGAAAATCGGGTCAGTCCCACCCTAATACTGTGCTTTTCCAATGGGCCTGGAAAACGGCACACCAGGAGATTGTGTCCCGCACCTGGCTCGGAGGGTCCTATGCCCATGGAGTCTCGCTGATTGCTAGCACAGCAGTCTGAGATCAAACTGCAAGGCAGCAGCTAGGCTGGGGAAGGGGCGCCTGCCATTGCCCAGGCTTGCTTAGGTAAACAAAGCAGCCAGGAAGCTCGAACTGGGTGGAGCCCACCACAGCTCAAGGAAGCCTGCCTGCCTCTGTAGGCTCCACCTCTGGGGGCAGGGCACAGACAAACAAAAATTCAGCAGGAACCTCTGCAGACTTAAATGTCCCTGTCTGACTGACAGCTTTGAAGAGAGTAGTGGTTCTCCCAGCACGCAGCTGGAGATCTGAGAACAGACAGACTGCCTCCTAAAGTGGGTCCCTGACCCCTGAGCAGCCTAACTGGGAGGCACCCCCCAGTAGGGACAGACTGACACCTCACTCGGCCAGGTACTCCTCTGAGACAAAACTTCCAGAGGAACTATCAGACAGCTGAATTTGTAGTCTCACAAAAATCCGCTGTTCTGCAGCCACGGCTGCTGACACCCAGCCAAACAGGGTCTGGAGTGGACCTCTAGCAAACTCCAACAGACCTGCAGCTGAGGGTCCTGTCTGGTAGAAGGAAAACTAACAAACAGAAAGGACATCCACACCAAAAACCCTGCTGTACATCACCATCATCAAAGACCAAAAGTAGATAAAACCACAAAGATGGGGAAAAAACAGAGCAGAAAAACTGGAAACTCTAAAAAGCAGAGCACCTCTCCTCCTCCAAAGGAACGCAGTTCCTCACCAGCAATGGAACAAAGCTGGACGGAGAATGACTTTGACGAGTTGAGAGAAGAAGGCTTCAGACGATCAAAATACTCCGAGCTACGGGAGGAAATTCAAACCAAAGGCAAAGAAGTTAAAAACTTAAAAAAAAAAATTAGACGAATGGATAACTAGAATAACCAATGGAGAGAAGGGCTTAAAGGAGCTGATGGAGCTGAAAGCCAAGTATCGAGAACTACACGAAGATTGCAGAAGCCTCAGTAGCCCATGCGATCAACTGGAAGAAAAGGTATCAGTGATGGAAGATGAAATGAATGAAATGAAGCGAGAAGGAAAGTTTAGAGAAAAAAGAATAAAAAGAAACGAACAAAGCCTCCAAGAAATTTGGGACTATGTGAAAAGACCAAACCTACATCTGATTGGTGTAACTGAAAGTGATGGGGAGAATGGAACCAAGTTGGAAAACACTCTGCAAGATATTATCCAGGAGAACTTCCCCAATCTAGCAAGGCAGGCCAACATTCAGATTCAGGAAATACAGAGAACGCCACAAAGATACTCCTCGAGAAGAGCAACTCCAAGACACATAATAGTCAGATTCACCAAAGTTGAAATGAAGGAAAAAATGTTAAGGGCAGCCAGAGAGAAAGGTCGGGTTACCCACAAAGGGAAGCCCATCAGACTAACAGCTGATCTCTCGGCAGAAACTCTACAAGCCAGAAGAGAGTGGGGGCCGATATTCAACATTCTTAAAGAAAAGAATTTTCAACCCAGAATTTCCTATCCAGCCAAACTAAGCTTCATAAGTGAAGGAGAAATAAATTACTTTACAGACAAGCAAATGCTGAGTGATTTTGTCACCACCAAGCCTGCCCTAAAAGAGCTCCTGAAGGAAGCACTAAACATGGAAAGGAACAGCCGGTACCAGCCACTGCAAAAACATGCCAAATTGTAAAGACCACTGAGGCTATGAAGAAACTGCATCAACTAATGAGCAAAATAACCAACTAACATCATAATGACAGGATCAAATTCCTCCTTAGAAGCTAGCTTAGTGAAGTCATAGCTTAGGTACATGTCAGTTTCTCAAATGGCATTTCTAAATGAAAAAACAATTATAAAATTTCCATATTGTGAAATTACCCTTGAAAAAATAGCCACAAACTAACCATAAATTACAGTATAGGTTATTGGTGTAACAACTTGATATGTTAATTTTCACATGCACTATAGTTTGTGAACCACAGAATTTAAATAAATCAGAAGTCTACGTGTATATGCTCGGAAATTGAAGACATTTTGGCTCATGGTAACTGTTGTACTCTAAGGATTAAAAGATACAGAGAGGAGGTCTAAAATTTTCTGTCAAGTGCCTTAAATTTACTTCATTTTGCTAGCATTGTTTTTATAACATTAAAACATATATTCATATATATTTCTTTTTAGAGATGGGGTCTCAATCTGTTGGCCAAGGCTGGAGTATATTGGTGCAATCACAGCTCACTGAAGCCTGGAACCCGTGGACTCACATGATCCTCCTGCCTCAGCCTCATCTGGGGCTACAAGCACATACCACCATTTGGCTATAACATTAAAACATATTAATAGATCTGTTATTCTTCTCTTTCCTTCTTTGTTTCTTTTTTTCTTTTTTTTTAGAACTAAATAAAAAATGCAGAGCTTCCCAACCAGTGTGCCATGGTGTTCCACAGTGCATTACAAATTTGTTGGGAGATTTAGATAGTTTTTACATCCATTGAAGAATTTACATTTAGAATTATATTTGAATACTGTATGTATCGCATTCTGTGCAAACTCTTGTATTTAAAAATTATTATCTTGCTCTTTAAGACTTTATTTTTAGCATCCACCATCAAAGAAATCTCTACAGCATTTAAAACGAACCTCTCCCCTGAGTAACACATTTAATATCCCAGGTAGTCTTATTACTTCAATTTTCATCTGTAATCATCAGTGAAGTTCTTTTTATGTGAACATTTAAAATATTTAGCTTTGCTTTTGATTTCATGTACTCTTATTTTTTACATTTTTATTATGCTTGTAAGACTTTTTTAGATGACACCCACCAACATAAACAGCTCTGTGGCTGCTTTGCCATGTTGCACATTTCTCTGACCTTACCATTGGTTTATTTCAGTTAGTGAGATTACTACTTAAGTAATAATGTATTTATCATGAGTAAAATTCTGTATTTGCTATGGACATTTTTATTGTACTATATTAATCTACTGAGGTTAGTACACAGCTGATAGCACTAGTTAAAGTCCTTGAAGAAAAATGATAGAAAAAGATTATTTCATGCACAAAGATACATAAAAATAAAGCAATTGAAAATAAAATCCTAAAATATTCAGCATGATAAATGAATATTATGAAACACATAAGATATTACAGACACTAACACTTAGAGTAGTCCAAGAATAACAATTTGATATTCAAGTAATAACTTGTTTTGTTCACTGAAATGCTATCTATGTGTAAAATTTGACCACAACTTTAAGGTTATTAAGCAATACGAAAATTATACTATGCATACACTGCAGTGCAGTCTGCTTAAATTCTGACAATACCAGTGCCAGCAAAGATGTAGAGCAACAGGAATTCAAAAATGGGGCTAGAAGGAGTGAAAATTTGTATAACCTTTGGAAAACTGTCAGTATTTTCTAATGCTAAAAATATACATATCCTAAGACCAAGAATTTCACATAGGAATGCAGAAATTCATATGTATGTGAATCAAAAGACAGGTACCAACATGTTTATAGAAGCATTATTAATAAGTGACAAAAATAGAAATACCCCAAGTGTGTGCTACCAGCAAAATGGATAAATCAATATATTCATATAATGGAATACTCGGTAACAAAAATGATAAAAGTACTGACACATAAAACAACATGGGTGCATTTTCCAAATGTCTTATTGGGTGAAAGAAATGTTAAAAACTCACACATACAATAGATACACATTGAGATTGTTACCATTATTTTAATACCTTCTAATTTTATTAGTTCACAAATGTCTTATTGAACGTTCTTAGTAGAAATTCACTGATCATGTGAATTAAGCTTGAATCCAATTATATTTTGCATGCCAAATTATTTTAAGTGATGACAACAATTTCTCTCAAATATACACAAATGTTGCTCCCCTAGGCTTATCAATTATTCACTAGCATATGAATCAGAAAATTGTCTAAATTTTATTAATGAATAAGTACTTAATAAACTTTTTAGCAAAGTAAAATGGCATTTATTGAAAATCATCTTCTCATAAACAAATTAAGAGTCTACAACTTGAGGAATTATCACAAACTAAACCCATCTAAGAAATTGTCACCTACCACAAACAAGGTAAAGCACTCCAGACATTCCCTTTATGCTCTGCTCAATCACTACCCAACTCTCCAATACAAAGGGAACAATCACCCTGACTTTTAACATTAAGTTTCACGTTGGCTCTTCTGGTTTGCAACCAATCCTGCTGCTAGTTAAATGAACGCATTTTCTTCTTCCTAAGTACATCTAGGAGGGCATTAACAGGTTTCCATGAACCTCTTTTGTATTTTATTCCCTTGCTTTCTCTCTTATGCTTTAGACATTGACATTATTATTTTGTACCTGATACCTTTTAAGTGGTTTTTAACACTTCCTTTCATAGGCCCTTACGGGTCGAGAGTTACTTGAATCCTCTAGACTAAAGCATTTGTGTGAGGGTTCAAAATTGTTACACATCCTTACCTTTACAGATATGAAGCAGAGCAAATGCCTGAATGCAACACAGTACTCTAAACAGAATGAAAGTAGATTCTTTGCTTTTCTTTCTCTAGTTGTTTCAGCAGACAAAATATCTGATAGCACCAAGATTTATATACCCTTTTCAGGAAGCTGATAGAATTAGTCATTGCTTTTCAGAAGTAATTATCCAAGGACAGTTAAAATCCAGTCTCTGGAAGCATCTTCGATCATGCCCAAAGCCTAAATCTCATGAAAGCTCTTTAAGTTAGAATGGGAAGCTTATGAGAATTGTCCTAATCAAAAGAAAAAAAATGTCTTAGCCTAGGGATGATAAACAAAATGATTTTTTGCAGACAGTCTGAAAAATATGCTTTATGCAATTATGATATGTAAAGATATAACAAAAATTCAATTTACAGGCTTCTAACTTAACTTTAAGAAGTTCTCATAATTCATTATCAATTTAAACTAAATTAATTTAAACTAGCAGCCTTAGAAAGAATTATTTTCTTGTCCTTTACACACATCCAGCCCATTCTGCCCTCAATGACCTCAGACCAAAAGATACAGTCTCTTTCTATTGAATGAAATTTAATAAAAAGGAGCCATTTTATAACAATGAATAATGGTAAACTTCATCCTGTCATTTTCACTATTGAAACTTATGGCTACAGAAGACTGCTCAGGGATGTCCTGTTTTTAGAAAGTTTAATCAAAGTTGGCAGCCTATGCGGGGGTAGACATCATAGAATAGTGTAAAGAATTTTCTTCCTGATGGGTGGTTGCACATGAAAGATCTTTGGAAAAGTAAGTTTTGTTTTCTTCCTAAGTGAGAATAGCACATGAGAATGTCTCTGAGTTTCTTAGAAGAAACCATGAATTTTGTACAAACATGGAACAGATATGGGTTGTTCTTTTAGGTCACAAATGCTTTTACCATCTGTAGTCTATTTATAAGTAAAAAAAAAATCACCTTTGTAAAAGAATGAATTTTTTAAAAAGTCAATTGGTAGAAGACTATTAACTATTTTTGGAAAAACCAGAAACTCACTGGTATAAGTATATAATATTGATTCTCAAAGGGTTATTAATATATTTAATTACTGTAAAACATATTAAATAACATTGTCTTTTAGTTTTTATGTTTGTTTTTGTCTCTTCATAACTCTGTTAATGTTCTAAGTTTTAAATGATGTACTTAGGATCATACTACACCAAATAGAATCATAGCATAATTCCAGGTCATTTTACTGTCAATTTTCTTCTATAAAAAGATGATTTTTACATTAGAGGAGGGGTTTTGATAATGATATTTCACACAAAATCCATGTTTTTAAAATGAGATTTTATGTGTCAAGATGGATAATATAACCCGTTTTTCATTCATTACTCAGGCGATGCACAAAGAATCACAGAAAAGTAAGAATCCATTCTCGTTAAAAGGACCTTGGAAAGAGACTCACTGTAACTTTCTCACTGTCAAAAAAGACTTTACTACTTGCTGATTCAAATTTGTCATGCTTAATATTAAGCCTAGTTTCCTATGTCCTGTCTTTCATATAAGAAAGCTATTTATTACTATAGTTGTGCAAAGCCCTTCACGTATGTGAGGCTTTATTAAATCTTCGAATTCTGTCTTCAATAGTTAGATTCCTAGTTCTTTATTTTTCTAATTTTATTCAACTCATCTCTTTCCTTTAAATGCTTTCCTACTTTACATTTCTTACTTTGGAATATCACTCTTAACTGACAAAAATTCAAAGTACTATGACAATGAGAAGATTTTTGGTTTAGAACTAATATTAACTATTCTAGTAATTAGCAAAGAGTATATAAAATATATTTGTTTTTATTTTAATTAAGAAGATAACACCTCCTTAAGCCCTTTTTTTGGCAGCTGTTTCTTTTTCTACCTTGCCATATTTTCTAATTACAATTTAAATTCACAACTGTTATAGTATACTCCTACTTAAAAGTGGCTAACCTTACACATACTAAACAGCAATGAAGTACTGTTTTTTGTTGTTGTTGTTTTTGTTTTGAGATGGAGATTTGCTCTTGTTGTCCAGGCTGGAGTGCAATGTCGCAATCTCGGCTCACTGCAATCTCTGCCTCTCGGGTTCACGCGAGTCTCCTGCCTCAGCCTCCAGAGTAGCTGGGATTACAGGAACCCACCACCACGCCCAGCTAATGTTTTGTATTTTTAGTAGAGATGGGGTTTCACCATGTTGGCCAGTCTGGTCTCGAACTCCTGACCTCAGGTGATCCACCCACCTCAGCCTCCCAAAATGCTGGGATTAAAGCCATGAGCCACTGCACCTGGCCTGAAGTATTGTTAAATAAATGAATATATGTTATCAAAACTATTTTTGATTCTTTTTTCTGTCTTTTCTAATACCTTTTTGTTTTCTGCTTTTCATCTATGTCACATTTATATTTTATCATCAAGTAATTTTTAAACAAGGATGTTTAGCTCCTTAGCTCACCATAGTCAGAATCATTCTTAATACTTAATTATTTTCAGCATTTTGTACATTTGATTTAAAAACTTATCACACATGTGGCCACTGTCATTCTTTTTTGGATAAGTCTTCTGCAATTAGACTTGCCTACGTGGTGGGGCTTAAAAAGAAAAGCTTTCTCCCTAAATATAGAGGTTTCAAATATTTGTGTTTAAATAAATGAAATAGAATATCATATTTTACACTATTTCTCATCAGTGTCATAAAATTATAATGAACATAACATTTAAGTTATTCAATTATCACATAATTTGAAGCAATATCTTAAATCAATTCAGATATTGATCTAACTGCTAAAACTAGAAAACATTATATGTAAATATAACAAATATACATTATAAATATATATAAAATAGTATATTAGATGAACATATTTCAGAGAATGCTGGTTCCCTGTTTTCAATGTCCCTTTCTTCCTCAGTAACAAAATCCAATGTTATTTTAATGTTCCAATATATTCAACTTAAAGATGACATTTTTGGTCTTCCTTGGTGCTGGATGAGCTATGTGATTATGTAAAGAGCCAGCTGGAAGACACCATTTGGCCCTTTCTTTCTGCTTCCTGGAATGGAATGAAATGAAGTTTCAACATTTATCTTAGGCATGAAGTAACCTGGAACTCAGAAACCGGTTCTAGGGAAGAAACAGCTGGAAGACAGAAGGTCCCTATGTTCCTGATTACTGTAGAGTCACTATATCGTATCCAGGACCTATTAATACTCTCTTTGTTTATGTGAAAGAAAATAAAATCATTGTATGCAGAAGCCATTTGTCAAGAGCCAAGAGATGCAATCAGAGATGGAGGAATGAAAATGGGATTTTATTCCTTAGTTAAAATGATAGAGTCATGTGTAGTGGACACTGTGGGCCACTGCTCTGCTTCTGCCTCAGCACTGAAGAATGTAAACCTTTCACTGCTGGGACTGTAAGCAGCTGGTAGCCTTTGGCTCCTGCCAACTCCAACAGTTGCCCTTGACTCAAAGAATCACTCTATGCAAAATCACACTCCTTTTCTGGGAGCAACCACCATCCAATGACTTGTTCATGTGAGGGTATAAATCCCAGGCCTTGATACACCATTTAGGGACAACTCTGAAAGGCCATTCCAGCTTCAGAAGTCTACATGGTGCCTGTGGAGGTGTTAGTCAAGTTTTCATGGCACCCTAACTTTGCCTCTGCTTATTCCTTCTTCTTTCCCTTTGATTGTCAGAGCACTTCCTAATAAACTTCCCACACACTAATCTCCATCTCAGAGGCTGCTTCCGGGAAAACCAATCCGCAATGTATTCATAGAAGGATTAAACATTAACATTTAATTTAAAGAACTTGCTTGGGATGGTGAGATCAGCCTTAGTGTTAAGTAAATAAATTCCTCATCTCTTACATATGTGCATGTTATTTTAAGTTTGGTAAAGTTTGGACCACAAAAATCAAAAGACTTAAAAGCTTTTTGGGATGAAAAAAGTAGTGTTTCACTTCCCATGTATTACCTTAGAACTTCTTGGAATATCTTTCATTATGTGCATATAAAACTTTTATTTAAAAATTAATGGAAGTGAATTGAATTCAATGTATTTTTGATCAAATTGATGCATATTGCCATATACTGAGGAAAGAAAATTATGTTTAAAAAAGTTTTGGCCAGGCGTGGGGTGGCTCACACCTGTAATCCCAGCACTTTGGGAGGCTGAGGCAGCCAGATCACCTGAGGTCAGGAGTTCAAGACCTGCCTGGCCGACATGGTGAAACCCTGTCTCTACTAAAAATACAAAAATTATCTGGGAGTGGTGGTGCAGGCCTGTAATCCCAGCTACTCAGGAGGCTAAGGCAGGAGAATCACTTGAACCTGGGAGGTGGAGGTTGCAGTGAGCCGTGATCGTGCCACTGCACTCCAGCCCAGGTGATAGAGTGAGATTCCATCTCAAAAAATAAAAGTAAAAATAAAATTAAAAAGTTTTAACCCTGGAGAAACTCATAATTGCAAAAGAGAAACTGGTAAGCAAATAATATTTAAAATAACTATTTTAAGATCTCCATCACCAATGAAGCCTCAAACTAGCCCTGAACTCACTGCAGTTTTTAGTACTTGAACTGAGTTCAAACAGACACAAAAGAAAAGGAACACAACACATTCTTAAGTATTAAGTATTTTCTTCACAAGCACATAAAAATTGTCTCAAATATGACAAGGTACATTTAATTTTTTTTAACTTAGTACCAAAAGCCCATTTCACTTTATTTCAGAGTTATATTAAATGTAACACCCATATATCTAGTCACATTATAAGCTCTGTCTATACTGAACAAGGTACCCCAAAATTATGCAGCTTGCTACTCTGGTCAACTAGAATAGCAACACTCCCATACTTGCCTCAAACTACCTCTTCTTCAGTAACATTCTGAACACAAATATTACAATAAGTGCAATTTGCCACAGGACACCCTACAACAATACTCACTAAAGAAAATTTATTGTCAAAGAACATAACAATTAGAAGATATATGTTGCATTCATTGGAATGATGCCAATGAATTAAGGCAAATATACGTAAGTGAATAAAAATCAAAAGCTTTACTTTTGAAAATTGGCCATATATTCATTAATTTACTCAACGGATAGGTCTTCAGTGTCTATGATGTGAAAGGCACTCATTTGGGTCGCCTATGTTTCATTAAACTGCTCAACTTCTTGACCATAAATACAGTGTTGAGATAACTAAAAATGGGGGAGAGTGGATTTGACAAGGGGGGTTCACACTTCTTAAGGACGCAAATAGTATTTTTTCCCTCAAAAGGAAAACTGTTTGCAAATAAAAACAGGTTTTCTGACTATGATTAGAAAATGATTTTTACTCATGCAGACAATAGCAATTCAAGAATTGACAGAGTTTAATGTTGTGGTCCTTGTGGTGCATTTCCACTCAAATACACGTGCAAATTGCACTGCAATATTAAAGGGCTTATCTGTCCTGGATGTCAAAGGACATTTCTCTGGTTGGCACCATAGTTATGATTTGATATACATCTATGTCTGGTGCCACTTAATCAAGTAAAGTTTTCCCTTGCAATAAAAGGCTTTGTGAATTTTACAGGAAAGCCATAATCATGTGTTTTTTAATGCAAAATGGCATTTCCATTCTTCTTGAGCAGGTAGTGACATTTCCCCTTGAGCTCTCCTAAGGCTCTTTTCCCCATAAATATCCTACCCTTCCTTAAGGAGTTAGAAGTCATTTATTTTTTATTAAAAAATTACTGCCATGAAGTCAAGGTTTTTCTATCTGAGGATGAAAATTATGCTAACCAAAATGTGTACATTTCATTTTAAAAAAGTGTTTTCTGACAAGAGGCCTAAGGTATTATCTAATTTTTCAGTATCCTTTCACAATGTTAATATCTACTCTGAGAAAGCCCTGTGTTGTTGGAATAACTAACTCCCATGTTTTCAGTTATAGTTTTTTAATCACACTAGAAATCAGACAAAGTTGAAATGTCAGATCATCCAGTCATCTTATAATCACTTAAAGTGTAAGTCAATCCCATTTACATGACACGATTCTTAAGTGAAATACTCTGTTGTCAACAATTATTACACTAAATTAAATTTGCTTTATTCAAACTATTTTGTTTGTGTTCATGGAGCACTTTTCAATTCATTGAAATTTTAGACAAAAATAAAATCCAAACTGAAATATAGAACATAATCTTTTTAAAGAAAGCATATCATACAAAACAAACACATGCACGAGAGAGACAGAGGGAGAGAGAAGGAGAGAGAGTCTTATTTTAAGGAATTAGCTCAAATGGTTGTGGAGGCTGTCAAATTCAACATCTGCAGGGTAGGCTGTCAGGCTGGAGGCCCAAAAAGAATTGATGTTGCAGATTGAGTCTGATGACAGTTTTGAAAAGCTATTTCTTTTCCCTGACACCTCTGTTTATTTTATCTCAAAGTCTTCGACTGACTAGATGAGACCCACCTGCATTATGGAGGGTGATTTTCTTTATTCAAAATCTACTGATTTGATTGCTAATCTTATCTTAAAAATAGTTTCACAGCAACATCCAGAGTGCTTTTTGACCAAATCCTGGGACATTTTGTCCTAGCCAAACTGACAGATAAAATTAACCATCACAGACACTAAATAGATCTAGTTGCTTGTACAAGATTACTGATATGTTTTGGATGTTTTGTCCTCTTCAAATCTCATGTTGAAAGGTGACCTCCAATGTTGGAGGTGGGTCTAGTGGGAGATGTTTGGACCATGGGGAAGAATTCCTCACTAATGGCTTAGTGCTGTCCTCACAGTAATGAGTGAGTTCTCACTCTGAATTTATGCAAGATTTGGTGTTAAAAAGAGGCTCACATGTCCTCCCTCTCTGTTGCTCCCTGTCTTGATGTATGACACATTGGCTCCCCTTCATCTTCCGTCATGATTGTAAGCTTCCTAAGGCCTGACCTGAAGCAGATGCTGGCACCATGTTGCTTGTATAGTCAGCAGAACTGTGAGCCAAATAAACCTCTTTTCTTTAAAAATTTTACAATTTCATGTATTTCTTTATAGCAATGCAAATGGCTTAATACAATCATTATCCAGTTCATTTTGTGTGTATATGTAGAAATGTACATGCTGTTAATCTCTTACCATTGCTATAATGAATAGAATACACAGATCTTAAAACAATATGGGAAATTTGGTTATATTGTTAAGAGAATTGGTTGGATCATTCTGGAATTTGAATGATTAGCAATCTTTTCCCACGGCACTAATGACCATGAGTATTGAGAGCAGTAGCTTTTCCAGCTCAGCACCTTCAAACTGATGGGCTATAAGCATAGAATTAAAAACAAAATCATTTGTTAATTTAACACCTCACAGTTTCATATAACAACTATTATACTTGAATGTCAAAGATCATGGCAAATTCAAAAAAATAAATATTTTTATTTTGTATTTTGTTGTAATGTTTTAATAATAAATATACTCCAGAGACAATATTTATGTTTCAAAGAAAAATTGGAATAAATAGAAAAGAAATTGTTCAGTCAAGAAATCTGAAAACAAATATAAGAGGTATTCAGTTTTACTAACCATCTCTAATACAGGCATCAAGTACAGACATAATGGTCTTTTTTTCTCAACACACATATGCGTAGCTCCTCTTCTTTTATATGCCTTTAATGACACTATGTGTTTGTTATTTTACTGTATGTTTAATCACCATACTTTACTAAATTTTATTTTGGAGTAGGCAATGCATTCATATGGTTCAAAAATTAGTAAAAGTATCCACGTAAATTCCTCCCCATACTTGTCCCTCATTTCCCTAGTTTTCCCCTCATCTATTCATCCCCCCCAGTGTTATTACTTTCCTATACATCCCTCCATGTACCTGTTTAATGCATTTTGATGGAGATAATGAGTGTACTCTCAGTAGCTACCCTATATTTCTTTCTTAGTAAAATGTGTTTTAGTTAGAACTAGGACTACCTTGCTAAAATCTAAAAGCTACATTCACAGCTGCATTATGTCTAAGTTAAAGTAACTGATGTGAATAGAAGAGATATGAACAATTAAAAAGAAGAATGTTCTCTTGCTTACACACCTTTATCTAATCCCACCGCCCTGCATTCAGATACACTGTTGGAAGAGAATCAATTATCCTTGATTATGAAAACATCACATGTCGAAGACTTTATAAGAACAAAATAGGAGTCTGAAACTTCAACCACATGGAGTACTTTCTTTAGAAAACTTCCAAAAGGCCTTAAAATTATCTTCAAATGATTATTTTTTGTCATTTTAATTTTATTTGGGGGACCCCGTATATTGGCCGTCTCTTATCTTCTATGTCTAGCTTTAGCTCTGTCTCTAAAGACAGATAGTTTATCTTTATTCTTTCAATTGTGTCTTTTTTATGTTAGTGGATCTCCTTATTTCCATTTTTCATTACCTTACTATCATTTCCATGTGTATATATTCCTTCTTATGCTTTTATTTTTGGTGGGATGGGGCAGATTTTATTTTACTTTCTTCCTTAGTTGCCTTAGCTTACCTTTCATCTCTTGCTTTTGTTTCATGATCTCCTACCTATTACTGAAATTTTCTTTCAAAGATCTTTTTCAAAGATGTAATTTCTCTTCCTATTCCTCCTCCTTCTCTCTCTTACTGTTATTTACAGAAGAACATTTGGCCCTAATTTTCATTTTTTATAAAATATTCTTCTGGTCAGTATAAATTGATTTTGATAAATGTTGTGAAATGTCTTCTACATTTTCCCTTATGGTACCAGTTCTTTATTTTTTCCTAGTTTAAAACATGAATTAGTAAATGAGTTGGATTATCTTAGACCATATATTTGCAGAAAGTTTCTGTGGAAATGAAATAGTGAAATGATCCATAACCAAAACTTTCCTCCTTCTCTGCTAATTCAGAGACAGGCAGCATCTTTCCAGTATGGCTCATTTGTGTGAATCACTGTAAAACCTGTTCTTTTCTGCTTCTCATACCACCCTTAATTTCTTCATTTCCTAAAACCTTTGTTAAAAATTAAGCACACGGATTTAACATTTTAAAGTGGATCGCTCACCTAAGAATTTGTCATATCTGCCATCACTTTCTCACTCTCACATTTTTGGATTCTCTTTACCTTTATTGATCAAAGTTCACATTCTCATGAAATAAATAGTAATGGGATATGGAAAAATGGATGATCTATTTAGACAAACTTCTTGAAAGGACAGGGCAAGGATTTGTGACTAATTATTCAAGGTAGAGATGTTGGAGTACTCAAGGGAATAGTCTTGATTTATCAATAACACATCATACTGAGATAGTAAGTTCAATATTTAAGGGGGTATAGTACAATTATTATCATTTTCTACTGACGAGGTCATAGTCAATGTAAATAACTGAGGTGTTCATGCATTCAAATAGCCTTATTGTTCCTACCCAGAGGTCACAGCTGCAGAATTGAAAGCTCCAGTAATAGTGGACAAGTATATTTTGCTTAATAATTTGATTGAACTGTCTTGGGCTGTTGTCACAGTTTGGAGAGCTTGGGAGCTTCTTGTTCTCCCTAGCCCTGGTTAAAATCAAGCCAACAAACATTGCTCAAAATTCTCTTTCAAATATATTTGAAAAAGTGTTGAGTATATTTCTTCCTTTGAACCATGAGAATAAATATGCAATGATAACCAGAAGATATGTGAAGAGATGCAGGTAAAATAAAATGTCTTCCAAATGTTTAAATGAATTTGGGAAATACCTCTTTTACTTACATATTTGCAAATAATCAGATAACTTTATTTGGAAGCATTCTTCATTTTCAGATTCCTACAGTTTTGCTAACTGCATCAAAACTTAGAGGAACATGGTATTTTCAATCCTTTATTAAAATCTAATCTTGAGACAGTCTTGGCCTACTTTTAAAATTAAAAGTTTTCATAGTTTAGTGAAATTCAGCTAAATTTTCAAAGATTGCTATCTTTACAGAAATCTTCCCTTATTTACTATTGAGCCATTATATCCTAGTTCATGTAGGTTAAAGAATTTTAATAATACAACTATTAAATCCTGCTGCTTTTATTTCAAGAAAATGAAAGTGGACTAGAGCAGCATAGATAATATAAAGTAACTCACAGGTACACTAACAAAAGAATCCATTCTCATCAAAATACACTCAGCATTAATGAACCTATTCCTATCTTAGAAAACAGTACCTTCTTTTTCCTCTCTTATGTTCCTCCCCACCACCACTACCACACAAAAGCATTCAATGGCTGGATTTCAGCTGGTGATGATCTGAACAATACATATTTGGAATTAGGAACAATCACAGCACAGAACTGTAGAAAGAATTGTTAAATGAATTTGTATAAGCCTATCACTAACTAGTTGGTCCTGATAATAACTAGTTGATTGACTTTAGAAACAGAATTTTATAAAATCCTTAAGACCTCTCCATTTCATTTATAATAAAATTGATTTTCTTAAAATGGAAACATCAGGGTAGTCTAATTATTATATAGTAAAGCCTGTTTAACAATGTTAAAATATTACCATTAAATTACCGATTACTTGCATCTATTATAATGATATAATTAAGCATTTTAAATCTCCTTGAAACCAGTATTCTCCATACATTTGATGAGTGAGATAAAAATACTAATAAGATAGAGCTAAATATTTGCATTTCAAACTATCCATAAAGAGCAAACTCTATGATATCTAAGATTAGGTGTGGATGTAGAGGCAATTCTTGTCATTTACAACAATGTGGATGAACCTGGAGGACATATGGTAAGTGAAATACACCAGACACAGAAATACAAAAAGCATGCTCTCACTCATATGTAGAAACCAAAAAAGTTGACCTCATATAAGTAGTGGATAGAACTGTGGTCATCAGAGAATGAGGGCGATGGAGGGAGTGGGGAGTGATTCATCAACAGGTACAAAGTTACCATGAGTAAGGAAGAAAAATTCTAGTATCCTTTTTCACAGTAGAGTGACTATAGTCAACCAAAAGATACTGTATACCTCAAAATAGCAAGGAGAGGATTTTGAGTATTCCTACCACAAATAAATGATAAATTTTTGTCATAGTTACATTAATTACCCTCATTTATTACACAGTTTATGTATGAAGTGAAATATTACATTGTACAGCATAAATATGTACAATTGTTATTTGCCAATAAAAAATAACAATTTTAAAAGATTAATATAGTAGAAACTATGACTTCCAGGTGCGGGTCCCCTCATATCCCTGAGATTTTTCTGTGATGCCCACCTTTATCATGTGTCTGATTGCATAAGCAAGCCCCCATCTCAGACTGTCTTTGCGATATAGCACTCCAGGTACTAGAGCAGATTTGCTTAAGTAACCAGCGAAAGCAGAGGAAATCTTTACTCAATAAATGATGAATGCAGGTGTAAGCTCACCCGCCATAGCCAGAGCAAAAAAAAAAAAAAAATTCTGTTGTAATTTATGGCTGAGTCTGGGCCATCTTTGGCTTATTCCCCTTCTGTCTTCTCCTTCCACTATTTATTCACTGATTTTTTCTGAAAATGGTCCCTAAATTAATTACTGACAAGTGAATTCTCACCTAAAACTGTGCTGTCAGAAAACCAAATTTAAGACAGATACTTTTTGAAAATAGAGAAACGAGACATAGAAAAGTTTGAATGAAAACCACCACTTAAGTACTATCTAATTTTTTTTATGAAACCATTTGGATTTTTCAGTTTTATCTTTATTAAAACTACCCAAAATCTAAAAACAGGTTAATATTCTAGAAATATGGAACTCAAAGCCCTTCAGAGTATGGTCTTAAATTGCCTTTCAATTCTTATACATTGCAAAAATTCTAAGCATAATTTATATTTAAACCATTGTAAGCATCATTCCTCCAATACCCCAAATTATACTATAATAGTATGCCTCAGTTCTTTTTTTTACTTTTTCCTTCACCAGTTGAAATATGACAGATATTTTTGAGCCTCAGACAAAAGTGATATTGATATATAACTGTTCATTTCTAATAGAGATTACTTGGAAGGAAAATAATACTTCAAATTAAATTGTGGAGAAAAATGAAAGATTTGTTGAAGGAAAGAAAGATTACTAGATAATTTCAACATTAATCAGAGTGAGGAAATAGTAAATAAGAATAAGATAAGACAAAGCATTTATAAAGTTTTGTATTTAAATTTAGTCATTAGAAAAAAGACAACCTTATAAAAAATGAATAATACATTTAAAATTATGAATTAAAAAAACAAAAAATAAAGTCATGTAGATGTCAGGTCATAAAAAGGAGATAAATAATAGGTTAGAAATATCAGAAATTAAAAGAAAACTGCTCTACAGATCTTTTAGTCATTAAAAAGATAAATTCTTTTCTGAGAGTCATGGACTGTCTTTTGGATAGCTCACCAGAATAAAACATCTATCACACATGGCTAAAATTAAAAAGCAACTACCTAAAAGTGCTGAGTAGTGGACAGAAGCAGACAAACTCTTGTAAAATGTATATTCTTGAAAGGCAGTTAGAAGGACGTACATTAAAGAAGATACATTTTTGAGGCATGTAACCTGTAGCGACATGCAGTCCCAATGTGGCATACACAAGTTAGCAGGGGTGTGAGGGGAAAAAATGTGATTTTTCTTAATGAGACTGTTAGTGTAACAAAGCTGGAGAAATCATGGCTACCATAAATGACTAAAGAATGCTATAAGGAAAGCGTCAAAAACGGGGTATCTAAGTCCTGTCTACCTATAAGTCTGACTGACCTCCAAATCACTCATGCAATACGTCCACTAAAAAAAAGAAAAATGTTAAGAAGATCTCAACTGAAGCCAGAAATGCTACTAAGACACAGAGTTTGTAGTTCAACTCCAACTAAGGAAATGTCAAGAGAAGAAAAAGAATAATAATAAAAACACCAGAATCCACAATCTCACATATTAACATGAATAATGAGCAGTATATAATTCACAAAGCCCCAAAAGAACAAGAGCAACAATTGAATGCATACTCTAGAGAAAAATAAATCCACCAAATCTGACACTGAGATGGACCAGAAATATTCCTTTGTTTTGTTATGTTTTGTGTAATGTCTACCATATCTATTCTAAATTTAGTGAAGCAAATTAGTCTGACAATGAACGAAATGATAGAGAAAAGTAGGAGACAATTCAAGTAGAAAAATTGATATAGACAAAAACAAAAAAAAAAATTCAAATAAAGACTACCTAAAATTAAAAGAAACAAAAAGTTACTAGATGGAAGAAAGAGCAGAACGAAATGATAGAGGTCAGATCTGGTGAACTTGAAGCAGAAAATTTATCTTCAATGTGAGGAATCAGAAAGAGAAAAAAAATGGAAAAAAAATAAGGAGAGCCTCAGAGTCTGTGAGATAGTATCAAACTATTTAATATGTGTGGCATTTGAGTCCAGGAGGAAGAGAACAACAGTGGACTTTGAAGAGGTCACTTAATTGTTTTCTGGCTTGCATAGTTTTTGTTGAGAAGTCTACATAATTCATATGTTTCTTCTTTTGTATGTAATGCATCTTTTTTTGTTGTTTTACTTCTATCTTCAAGATTTTCTCCTTATCTTTAATCATCAGAAGTTTGAATGTTATGTGTTTAGGTGTGCTTTATTGCTGTTTTGTTTTTTTTCTGATTGAGATTATCTGAAGTTTATCTATCTGTGCTTTTGTGTTGTTTATATTTGTAGGTAATACTCAACCATTACATCTTCAAATATTTATTCTTCCTGGTGCTTTCTCTGTATTCCTTTTGGGAATCCAGTCACACATAAATGGATATTTACTTATTTTATATTTTTATGTTTTTATTTTTTTAAGATAGAGTCTTGCTCTGTCGCCCAGGCTGGAATGCAGTGGTACGATCTCAGCTCAATGTAGCCTCTGCCTCCCGGGTTCCAGCGATTCTCCTGCCTCAACCTCCTGGGTAGCTGGGATTACAGGTGCACACCACCACGCCCAGCTAATTTTTGTATTTTTAGTAGAGACGGGGTTTCATTATGTTAGCCAGGCTGGTCTCGAACACCTGACCTCAGGTGATCCGCCTGCCTCAGCCCCCCAAATTGCTGGGATTACAGGCATGAGCCATGGTGCCCAGCAGTTTTATTTTTAAAACTTATTTTTTTTTCCGTTTTCAAGTTTTGCTTTGGGTAATGTCTAGTGATCTGTCTTCATGGTCAGTGAACCTTGCCTCCACTATGTTAAATCTATTAAGGAGCCCATCAAAGGAATTTTTCACCTCTGATGCATGTTTATTTGTTTGTTTTATTCTTATCCATTCCAATTGACTCATTATTATATATTCCCTCTTTCTGTTAATAATTCTGTCTACTTAATGATGTTGTCCACCTATTTCACTATATTCTTTAACCTATGATTTATATTATTTTAAATTCCCTCTTCATACCTACAGCAGGCACTATATTGATGGAAGGCTTCTCTCATTATTCCTATCCCACATTCAGATTTCAGCTATCCCTGCTTACCTGTACCACACAGGGAGACTACCTCTTGATTCTTCTCTCTCCCAGTGCTGGGCTTCTGTTTCTTGTTACATAATGCCTGCCAGGTTTGTGGTGAGAAGTGCCTTGTCCCTTATACTTTTTGTCCAACCTCAGTCTCAGGAAGAACCTGTGAACTTGAGTGTCAGAAATAGTACCTTCACAGCATTCCTCTTCCTCCTGCTCGTGGCATCCAAACTTGTATCTATGTGAGGTCTTGTGTGGTAGAGTTTCCTTTACCAGAAAAAGGAGACTTTTACTGGTAGTGGCATAAGGTAATAGGCCTAAGACAACTTTTGTCCTCTCCTACAGAATTATAAGCATATTTTCTTCCAGCAGTAATTGGGCAGAGTTTGTGTCCTATGTTTGGGTGGAATTACTATGACTACCCCAGTGGTCTAAGGTTTCTGCCTCAAATGAGGGAAGTTTCCAGAAAAAGGTGCATAGTTTCATGGCTCTCAAGCAGCACTTCCACACCCATCCCCCTAAAGCCAGCTCTCTCTGGTCTCCACTCCTCTCTCAATCTTTTTTGTGAATATCTGGTGTAGGTTTCTGGAAAAAAGACTGAGCGAGTGCAAACTACTTTTGTGTTTAAAGCTACCAAGGGTTATATAAGTTAAGCTAAACTGTAAGCAATTTGTTACAATTGTATCTAACCTGTTTTTCCCCACATGTGTGGTAATCACTGACTCTTCCTCCTGAGTGCTGCAGCAAGTAAGCCAATCCTCATTGTCTCTCACTGGAGTGTCCCTATGCCAGGGTCAAGCTGTCTATCAACTCCCTTTAGCTGTCTGTTGGGCTCAAAAAATTGTTATTTTGTAGTTCATTCATATTCGTCTTATTGTTAAGACAGTCACAATATAATAGACAAAAATTGAATTAATCTAACAATATAAGAAGGACACAACAAAATGGCTACTAAATCACATTAACAAATCACAGCTTATCACATTAACAGATTGTAAGGAGAAAAAACATACAACAATCTCAATAGATGCAGTAAAAACACTTGCTTAAATTCAAGACCCATTCAAAATCACACATAATGAAAGTAACGGAAGGCATCTTTCCCAATCTGCTTAAGAGTGTGTACAAATAAGCAAGTGTACAGCAAGCATTACATTTAATTGTGAATGATTGAAGTCTTCTGAGATTGGGAAATACACAAGGATGCCTACTGTCACTATTTCTATGCAGCATTGTACCCAAGGTCTCAATCAAAGCAATAATCATAAAGAAAGAGGACTAAAATATTTACTCGTTGGGAAAAAATAAAACTGTTCTTATACTGAGATAAAATGATTGCATACGAGAAAAATTAAAAACTCTAAAGATAATTATTGGAAATAATACTTGATATTAAGCAATGCTGTTTAGATACAAAGTCAATGTTTGAAAATAGGGTATATTTTATTTTAAAACATCACATTTGTAAAAGCAACAAAACTAACCAAATACATAGCAAATACATCTAATTCCTAATTTCTCAATGAAAAATTTGAAATATTATTAAGAGAATATTTTTAAAACTTAAAGGAATATGGTTTCCAGTATTTAAAGAATTAATAATTATACTATACCAATTCCCTTCAAATGTGTGTATAGATTAAATCTATTATCAAAGTATCACCAGTCCTCTTCTGAAATTGAAAAGTTGATTGCAATTCATACATAAATAACAATATACACAAATTGCCAAGAGGATCGTTCTAAAAAAAGCTGGATCAGATGGAGGGGAGCGAGATAGCTGAATAGAAGCCTCCAACAATCATCCCCACTGCAGGAACACCAAACTAAACAACTATTCAAACAAAAGAGCACCTTCATAAGAATCAAAAATCAGTTCACCACAGTACCTAGTTTTAAAATCATATTAAGCAAAAAATACACTGAACGAGGTAGGAAAGACTGTCCTGAATCACCTATACCACCCTTTCCTCATCCCCCAGCAGCAGCTGTATGGCACAGAGAGATTCTCTGCACTTGGGAGAAGAGTACAGTGATTGCAGGACTTTGCAATGGAACTCAGTACTGCCTGGCACAGTGGAAAGCCAACATGGGGCAGAAATCAGCCAGCACTCATGGAGGGAGCATCCAGACCAGCTCTAGGAAGAGGCAAATTGTCCATCCCAACAGTAGAAACCTGGGCTCCAGCAAGCCCTGCCACCACAGGCTAAAGCTCTCTTGGGTTCTAAATAAACTTGAAAGGCAGCCTAGGCCACAAGGACTGGAATTCCTGGGTGAGCCCTAGTGCTGTGCTGGGCCCAGAGCCAGAGGAATTGGGCTGCACATGAACTAGTGAGATACTAGCTGGGACAGCTGAGTGCTTGCATCACCCCACCACTCCCCCAATCCAAGGCAGCCGGCTCACAGCTCTGGGAGACACTCCTTCAATCTACATGAGGAGAAGAGAGGGAAGAGTACAGAAGATTTTGCTTTGAAACTTGGATACCAGCTCAGCCACAGTAGACTAGGGCATCAGGCAGACTGCTAAGGCCACCATTCCAGGTTCTAGCTCCCAGATGACATTTCTAGATACACCCTGGAGCAGGAGAGAAGCCACTGCCCTGAAGAGAAGGACCCAGTCCTGGAAGAATTTATGATCTGTTGACTAGGGCGATGAATAAACAGCAATGGTAGCCAGGTAGTACTCACCGTGGGCCTTAGGGGAGGTTCAGAATTGTGCTGACTTCAGGTGTGACCCAAAACATTCCCAGCCATGGTGGCTAGAGGGAAAAGTCTCCTCTGCTTGAGTAAAAGAAAGTAATAAGGGGAACTTTGTCTTACACCTTGGTTACCAGCCAGGACACAGTAGGGTAGAGCACCAACAAGTTCCTGGCATTATGTATTTAAGGCTTTGCCTCTTGGACAGCATTTCTAGACCTGCCCTTGGCCAAAAGGCAGCTTTCTGCCCTGACGGAGAGATTCAGGACTGGCAGCATTCACCACAAACTGACTGAAGAGCCCTTGGGCCTGGAGAAAACGCTGGGGTAGCCAGGCATTACTTGCCATGGCCCTGGGGCACAGGTAGCCCCTTTCACTTGAGGAAAGGGGAGGAAAGAGTGGGAACAACTTTGTCTTGTGACATAAGTACCAGCTCAGTTGCAGTAGAACAGAGCACCAGGTAGGTTCCTAGCATTCCTGACCCCAGGACCTGGATCCGAGATGGAATTCCTAGACGTGCCCGGGGCCAGCCAGCAGGGTGGGGAGCTCACCATCCTAAAGGGAAGGACACAAGCCTAACTGGATTTGCCACCTGCTGACTGTAGAGTCCTTGGGCCTGAGTGAACACAGGTAGTAGCCGGGGAATTGTCACGGAAGCCCATCTACAAAACCCAGTGCTATACTAGCTTCAAACCTGGCACAGCACAGTCCCAGTGGTGGTGGCCACAGGGTGCCTGTGTCATCCTTCCCAGAGCCCCAGGCAGCTCAGCATCAAGAGAAAGATACCATTTGTTTGGGGAAAAGTAAGAGAAGACAAGAATAGTCTCTGCCTTCTAATCCAGAAAATTCTTCTGAATCTTATCGAAGACCACCAAGGCAGTACTTTTACATGTCTGCAAGAGCCACAGCATTACTGCACTCAGGGTGCCCCCTAAAGCAGATACAGCTGCAGTGACCAAAGACATAGGTCACAACACGCAAGTCAAGTCCCTTCAAATACCTGGAAGGCCTTCCCAACATGAATGGGTACAAACAAGCGCAGGCTGTGAAGACCACAATAAATACCTAATTCTTTAATGCCCAGAGCCCAGACACTGACAAACATTCACGAGCACCAAGACCATTCAGAAAAACAAACTCATGAAACAAACTAAATAAGTCAGTGGTCAACCCAAGAAAGACAGAAGTAGAGTTATGTGACATTTCAGACAAAGAATTCAAAATAGTAATTTTGAGGAATCTTGATGAAATCTAACACAGAGAAGAAATTAAGAATTCTATCAAATACATTTAACAAAGTGATTGAAATAATTAAAAAGAACTATGTAGACATTCTGGAGTTTAAAAATGCAATTGACATACTGAAAAATGCATCAGAGTGTTTGAATAGACAGAAACATGCATCCATAAAAAAATAAAACCTTCAACAAATTTTCAAGAAATAAAATACTTATTAACAGAAACTACAAAAAGTTAAAAAGTGGAGGATGAAGTTAAAGTGTAGAGTTTTTATTAGTTTTCTCTTTGCTTGTTTGCTAGTTTGTTTTGCAATCAGTGTTAAATTGTCATCAGTTTAAAATAATGATGTTATTTGCAAGCCTCATGGTAACTTCAAATAAAAAAGGGGTATAACAGATATACAAAAAATAAAAAGCAAGAAATTAAAACACACCACCAGAAAAAAATTACCTTAATTAAAAGGAAGACAGAAATAAAAGAAGGGAGGAAAAGAAGACCACAAAATAAAACAAAAAATCAAATAATAAAATAGCAGGAGTAGGTCCTAACTCATTAATAATAATAATGAATGTAATTGAACTAATCAAAGACATAGAGTGGCTGAATAAATTAAATACAAGACCAAACTATCTGTTGCCCATGAGAAACACATTTCACCTATAAAGACACAAATAGAGTGAAAATAAAGAGGTGGAAAAAGATATTTTATGCAATGGAAACCAAAAAATAGCAGGAGTAGCTATACTTATATGAGACAAAATAGGTTTCAGGGCAACTATAAAACACAGAAAAAAAATGATTATTTCATAATGATAAAGGGGTCAATTCAGCAAGAGGATATAACAATTGTAAATATATATGCACACAACACTGAAAACCACAGATATATAAAGCAAATATTGTTAGAGCTAAAGAGAGAGAAAAAACACAACACACTAATAGCAAGCGACTTCCGCACCCCCACTTTTAGCATTGGATATATCTTTCACACAGAAAATCAAAAACGACAACAACAACCAAAAAAAAAGGACATAATCTGTTCTATACACCCAATAACCCTAACAAATATTTACAGAACATTTCATCCAACAGCTGAAGAACATACATTCTTCTCAGCACATAAATCATTCTCAAGGATAGACCATATGCTATGTCATAAAATAAATCATTAAAAAGTAAAAAAAAAAAAATGAAATTGTATCAAGTTTCTTCTCTGATCACAATGGAATAAAACTAGAAATCAATAACAAGAGGAGTTTTGGAAACTACACAAATACATGGAAATTAAACAATATGCTCCTGAATTAGCAGCAGGTCAATGGAGACATTAAGAAGGAAATTTTAAAAGTTCTTGAAATAAATAAAAATGAAACAGAACATACCAAAACCTATGGGATACAGTGAAAGAAGCAACAAGAACAAAGTTTATAGCAATAAGCACCTACATCAAAAAAGGAGAAAAACTTCAAATAAACAACCTAATAATGATGCATCTTAAAGAACTAGAAAAGCAAGAGCCAACCAAACCCCAAGTTAGTAAAAAAAAGAAATAAAAAATATCAGAGGAGAAATGAATGAATTTGACAAGAAAACCATATAAAAACCAATGAAACAAAAAGTTATGAGTTATGTGTTTCTTTAAAGATAAACAAAATTGACAAATATTTAGCCAGACTAAATAAGAAAAAAAGAGGGAAGTCCAAAATAAACAAAATCAGAGATGAAAAAGAAGACATTACAGCTGATAATGCAGAAAAGCAAATGATCAATAGAGGCTACTATGGCAAACTAGATGCCAATAAATAGGAAAACCTAGAAGAAATGGAGAAACCTAAACATATACAACTTACTAATAATTGGACCATGAAGAAGTGGACCATGGACCATGAAGAAGTCCAAAACCTCAACCACCAAATAAGAAGTCTTTAGATCAAAGCCATAATAAAAAGTCTCCAAGCAAGGAAATGCCCAGGATCCAATGGCTTCACTGGTTAATTTTACCAAACATTTAAAGAACAAATAGTACCAATCCTACTCAAACTATTCCAAAAAATAGAGGACAAAGGAATACTTCCAAACTCATTCTATGAGGCCAGAATTACCATGATACTGAAACCAGACAAAGACACATAAAAAAAGAAAACTATAGGCCAATATCCCTGATGAACATTGATGCACAATTTTTGAACTAAATACTAGCAAACTGAATTCAACAACACATTAAGAAGGCCATTCATTACATCCAAATGTGATTTATCCCAACAATGCAAGGACGTTTCAACATAGGCAAATCATTCAATGTGATACATCATATCAACCAAATGAAGGACAAAAAACATAATCATTACAATTTATGTTGAAACAGCATTTGCTAAAACTCAGTATTCCTTCATGATAAAAATATTTTAAAACCTGGGTACAGAAGGAACATACATCAACACACAAAAGCCACATAGGGCAGACCCATAACTAGTATCATACTGAAGGAGGAAAAACTGAAAGCCTTTCATCTAAGAACTGGAAGAAGACAAGAATGCCTTCTTGTCTATAGTACTGGAAGTACTGGAAGTCCTAGCTACATAGTACTGGAAGTCCTAGCTACAGTTATAAGACAAGTACTGGAAGTCCTAGCTACAGTTATACGAGTAAGAAAGAAAAGGCATTCAAATTGGAAAGGAAAAAAAAATCAAATTATCCTTGTTTGCAGATGATATAATCTTAAATTTGGAAAAACCTAAAGATTCCACCAAAAAAAATTAGAATTGATAAGTTACAGGAAACAAAATCAACATACAAACATAGGTAGCATTTTAATATGTCAACAGTGAATAATTTGAAAAAGAAATCAAGAAAGTTATCCCATTTACAATAGCTATAAATGAAATAAAATACTTAGGAATAAACTTAACCAAAGAAGTGAAAGAGCTCCACAGTGAAAACCATAAAACACTGATGCAAGAAATTGAAGAGGATACAAAAAATGAAAAGATATTCCATGTTTGTGTATTGGGAGTATAAATATTGTATAAATGTCAGTACTATTTAAAGCAGTCTACAGATCCAATGCAATCCCTATAAAAATACCAACGATATTTATCCCAGAAATTAAAAAAAAATTCTAAAAATGTATATGAAACCACAAAAGACCTGGAACAGCTAAAGCTAACTAGAAAGAACAAAACTGGAGGAATCACATTACCTGGCTTCGTATTACTGCACACAGCAATAGTAACAAAAACAGACACATAGACCAATGTACCATAATAGAGAACCCAGAAATAAATCCACACATCTATAGTGAATTCATTTTCAACAAAAGTGCCAAGAACATGCACCGGGGAAAGACAGTCTCTTCAATAAATACTGCTGGAAAAACTGGACATCCATACACAGAGAATGAAACTAGACCCTCATATCTCACCATTTACAAAAATCAAATCAAAATGAATTAAAAAGTTAAACATAAGATCTCAAACCATGAACCTACTAAAAGAAAACATTGGGGAACCTCTGCAGGACATTGAATTGTGCAAAGATTTCATGAGTAATATCGTACAAGCACAGGCAACCAAAGCAAAAACAGACAAATGGGATCACATCAAGTTAAAAAGCTTTTGCTCAGCAAAAGAAACATTCAACAAAGAGACAACCCACATTATCGGAGAAAACATTTGCAAACTATCTAATTGACAAAGAATTAATAACTAAAATATATAAGCCGTTCAAACAACTTGATAGGAAAAGAAATTTAATAATCCAACTAGAAAATTGTCATAAAATGTTAACAGCTATTTCTCAAAAGAAGACATTCAAATGGCATGGAGTATATAAAAAGGTGATCAATATTACTGATCATCCAAGAAATACAAATCAAAACTCCAATGAGATACCATCTTATTCTGGTTAAAATGGTTTTTATCCAAAATACGTGCAATAACAAATGCTGGCCAGGATGTGGAGAAAAGGCAACCTTTCATAAACTGTTGGCAGGAATGTAAGTTAGTATAACCACTATGAAAAACAGTTTGAAAATTTCTCAAAAAACTAAAAATAGGATTACCAGATGAACCAGCAATCCCAATGCTGGGTATATAACCAAAAGAAAGGAAATCAGTATATTGAAGAGTTGTCTGCACTCTCATGTTTATTGCAACATTATCCACAATAGCCAAGATTTGGAAGCAACCCAAGTGTCCATTAACAGACAAAAGGATAAAGAAAATATGGTAGGTATTATGGAGCACTATTTAGACATAAAAAAGAATACAATTCTGTCATTCGCAATAACATGGGTGAAACTGGAGGTGTTTTGAGATCCTGTCATTTGCAGTAATATGGATGAAACTGGAGGTTAAGTGAAATAAGCCAGATGCAGAAAGACAAACTTTGCACGTTCTCACTAATTTGTAGGAGCTGAAAAACATTAAAACACTTGAACTAATGAAGATAAAGAGTAGAATGTTGATTACCAGAGGCTGGGAAGTGTAGTGGGTAGAGGTAAGTGGAAATGGTTAATGGGTACAAAAATATAGTTAGAATGAATAAGTTCTAGTATTTAATAGCACAACCAGGTGACTACAGTCAACAATAATTTATCATACATTTTATAATAACAAAAAGAGTGTAACTGGATTTTTTTAACACAAAGAAAGTATAAATGCATGATGTGATGGAAACCCCATTTACTCTGCTGTGATTATTAGGCATTGCATGCCAGTATCAAATATCTCATGTGCCCTATAAATATATACACCTACTATGTACCCACAAATGTTAAAAATAAAAATTTTAAAAGCTGGAGCACTAGCATAATTGGATATTAACAATAAAACTACAGCAGAAGTATTAGACAATAAGCCAGTCAGGCATGTTACAAAGAGACACAGACATGAGGAATTTCTTCATGATGAATTTCTCCATGACAAATTTGTTACCCCCATTTGAACAGTGGGTAACAAATGGAATTTTCACCAAGAGATGCTGGGTCAAATGGACTTCTATATGCGGGAAAAAAATAGAATTTGAAAACTGCCTCACAATATGTAGAAGGCTAAACGCAACACTTTTACTAGAAAACAAAACAATATTATCACTGCCTTGGGTAAGAAACATTTGTTAAATTAAACACAGAAACCATTAGCTTAAAGAGCAAAATGATAATTGGATGACATTAAAATTAAGAACTTCTGTTAATCAAAATTACCATTATGTGAATGTAAAAGTAAATCACATATTAAAAGAAGGCATTTACAATACGTATATTTGAAAAGAGAACTACATTTAGAAAAATGAAAGACTCCAAAATCAATAAGAAAAAGACAGACAGCTCAATTAAAACTAGCAAAAGACTTCAAGCAGCTACTTCATGCAAAAAAAGACAAATGTCCAAATATCCAACAAACATTTGAAATTTTGCTGAATTACATTAGTCATCAGAGAAATGTTAATTAAAACCACAGCAAGATACCAATACACACTCACCAACAAAGCTAAAATATAGCACACTAAAATACAAAGGTTTTTGTCTTTTTTCCCTATGCTCTCTGTCTCAACCAAGATTGAATGAAGTGTTGTGTAACTAAAATTTTTGTACATTGGTAGTAAATTGGTATAGCATTTTATGAAGATGTATTTACTAAACTTAAGCAAACAAATGCTGTTATCCAACAATCCTGCCCCTAAATATATATCCCAAAAAAACTTACTAGAATGTTTGCAGTAGCTCTACTGAAAAAAGCCAGTAATTGAGGGCAGCCCAGATGCCCTTCTACAGTAGAGTGGATAAACATCTTCTGTAATGGTTTCACAGGTTGAGTTCTCTGGAGGAAGATTCTGAGATGCAGTTTGGAGTGCAAGATGATCATTAGGGACCAATACCTGTGAAAAGAAGGAAAAAGAAGTACTCATTGAACAGAAAGGCAAGTCAAACTGATGCAGGAACATCAAAACCTTAGTCTGAAACAGGCCAGGTTCTCAGGCATGCAAACTGCCCATAAGAGTTGTCTTGTTTGGGTTAAATTCATGGGGATTTTGTAACACTCATCATACTCAGTAACCAGATGTGGAGTGTCCCAGGAAGTACATAGGTGAGGGAGTTCTCTGCAGCTAAAACAGAACATGAAGGAGATGACAGCTGGAGGATGTTTGCTGACATTGGTCCCTTCAGCTGGACAGCTCTGAGCACCCATCGCCAGGTCAGCAACTACTATTATGGAATATCATATATCCAATGACAATGGATAAATTATTGTTAAATGAAATAGGAATAAATCTTACAAATATCATGTTAGGTAAACAAATAGATGGCATAATTTCATTTATATAAAGTTAAAAAACAGGAAAAATTGAACCTGATGTTCAAAACCAGAATATTTTTACTTAGGGAGAGGGGTCAGTGACTGGGAGGACGCCAGGGGCTTCTTGGGTGATGGCAATGTTCTATTTATTGGCTAACTGCATAATACATGGGTGTGCTTGCTTTGTTAAAATTAATTCAACACTACTCTTAGGTTCACATTTCCTTAGACATGTTATATGTTAGGAGAAGGCAAATGAAAAGTGGTTGATAGTTATGCTCCTTAAAACACAGGCAACAACTCTCCTAGAGCAGAAAGAAAACACACATAAGGAATGGTAGAAAGAATCTCACTGATCACAGGAAATTTTAAGACATCTCTTACAATTAAGTAGATAAAATATAAATGAATATAGAAAATCTAAAAAACATAATCAAAAGTATGTGTGTTTATTACATATACATATATACACAAACCATGATAAAAATAAACTTTTTTTCTTTTTTTTTCTAATCTATTTTTCTTTTTTTTATTTTTATTTTATTATTATACTTTAGGTTTTAGGGTACATGTGCACAATATGCAGGTTTGTTACATATGTATCCATGTGCCATGTTGGTTTGCTGCACCCATTAACTCGTCATTTAGCATTAGGTATATCTCCTAATGCTGTCCCTCCCCCCTCCCCCCCACCCCACAACAGTCCCCGGAGTGTGATGTTCCCCTTCCTGTGTAGGGACATGGATGAAACTGGAAAACATCATTCTCAGTAAACTATCGCAAGGACAAAAAACCAAACACCGCATGTTCTCACTCATAGGTGGGAATACACTTTTTAAAATACGGAATATTCATCAAGAGCTTCTCATATATTAGACAACAAAAGACAAAAGCAATAAAAACAACCTCCCCCAATAGTTTCCAAAGATTCAAATAACACAGACGGCATTTTCTGACTACAATGAAATAAAACCTACATTGAAAACATATCAAAAATAAAAAAGGTCCTTCCACTAGTGAATAAAATTTACATTTAAATCACAGAAGAAATACAAAGCAAATTTAGTGAATTTCTGGAAAATAAAATGAAAATAAAATTTATCAAAATTATGGGCTATAAAATGCAGGTAAAATGTTTCCAGCTCCCTTATACACACAGCATGGTTCAAGGGAACTTGATAAATTGAGGCTTGCCAATATTTTTTCCCTAGAATATTATTTTTTCTATTTTTTTCTATTTCAATCTCACCCTTTTTTCAGATCCATCATTGAACACCTCTTCATTTTCTCCAAAACCAAATATCAGCTTGCCTTGTTTAATATTCATAGAAGTATAAATAAGTTGATTTAAATTCTGATTCAGAGATGTGAGTAGACAACAGGGTGTCTTTGTACATTTTTATTGATACTTTTATTTCCTATCATGCTTTGCTATTATTTGTCAACTTTTCTTAATCCCCAATTTAAAACAGAAGCTAGGCCAAATTTCGTGCATCTTTAGAAATAGTATGCACTCAAAAAAGTGCATTGCTAATAGACGGTAAATAATAAATATTTCTAACTAAATAAAAACTGTCTAAATGGTCATTGTGCATTTTATTCCTCTTGTCTTCATCTTCTTCATCAGGTATGTTTCTTAAATTAATAAAAAAAATTATAATTATGATTTTGTCATTTGTATTTTACAGAAATCTCTGTAAACCCAAGAATTCAATGGCATACAACTATATACATTTTAAACCAAGTGAAAATTTTATTTCTGAATCAGCAATTCTTAATTAGTCATTTTGGAAATGCTTAATATTTTGGATGGAAATAACTGACATATGTTTTTCTCAGTGTCTCTATATGAACAGTAATCACTGGTAGCAATTAAGACTGCTTAATTTTTGACGAGCATATTTTAGTTCACTTATGAGTTTCCCTCTTACTTCTTTTGTGTTTAATGATAGACTGATGACTTTTAATGTTATATTGATTTTTTTTTACAGTATAATCTCAGGTCCGATCAGGTTAAATTTTCCCAAGTGCCTTAATAATTAAAGGAATGTTTCTGGTGTGTACGTGAAAACTACTGGCATAACATTTAATATTTAATATAAGTCAGCATGCCAAAAATAAATGATGGCAGCATTCCAGAAAGGATTAAATTCATTGAATAGTTATTAATAAGGTTTTTACTCAGGAGTAATTCTTCTCTCTCATTTCCTCTCTCTGTGTTAGCAACTCCAAAAACAGCCCTTCCTAATGAATTATTGAATCAACCAAGATAAAATAATATAAATGAACACACAAAATTTTCCATTAAATGATACAATCCTAAAGACTTTTACAAACTCATTTATTATGTAAAATAAGCTTAGATTGCAAAAGAACATAGAAACAATGAGATTAATAAACACTTCCCTACGACAAAAGACTTATGGAGATATATTAGTTATATATAAATGTGTCCTTAGTGAAGGTGCAGTTTGAATATGCAGTTTAGACTCTAAGTTTAGAAGAAGGCAGAAAAAAAAGTATAATTTTTTTATGTTGCCAAGTATAAGAAGTCATTATGTACAATGAAGGAAACTGTTTTTTTTTCATTTCATGCAAATTAGTCACATGATTCACAAGTTAGACGTTTATAAGGAACAAATTCATATTGAGATACTAGTTTTGATAGTTAGGTCCTTCCCACAGGCAGATGAGGGCATTATATTACTGTGCTTTCTTCTTCAAAAATTCATACATCCCCTCTTTGTGCTCCCATTGCTAAAATACACGAGAGGCAAAATATACTAAATTTTCAGGTAAGAAAAATGTCAGTTGGAGAAAAATATGATGTTAAGGTCATTAAGTTAGAGAAAATAATTTTAGAGACTACCTTTGTCTTGTCTATTACCAATATGAATAAAAAATATCTCCTTCATAAAATCCTGCGTTATTCAAATGTCAGCTACAGGGTTTTTTTTAACCACTTACTAAAAAATATGCTAATGTGTTGCTACTAATGTGTTGCTTATACATTTAATAAATCCTTTTATTTTAACCTCAAAGTGAGCACCAGTGTCTCATACTACTAAGGAGTATAGGCTTTACGGTTAGATGCACCTGTGTTTTAATTACTTTTCTAACCTGCTGTGTAATCCTGGAAAATTTAGTTCACTGCTTTGAGCTTCAGTTTTCTAATATACAAAATGGTCAAAATAACAGTTGTCTCACAGTGTTATTCTGAAAATTAAACAAGATAACACATATAAAGGGCCTTGCAGATTGTCTGGTTCATATAACTGTAAAATAAACAGAAATGGTTATCGTTAACATAAATATCATTAACACTATCGTTATTATGAAATATTGCATCTGTCCCAATATCCTCTTTAGTCTTTTCTGAAATTATCTTTCATTATACCCTATAGTTCTCTCTAAACTTCTGTAAACCCCAGTGAGCTGAGGTTATAACCTCAAACAACAATAATCTAAAAGAGATACAGCTTCCACTTCACACACAGAAAGGATACCCTTACCTTCTTCTTTGCAGTGGTAAAATATGTGATCTTTGAAGTTTCTGAAATTGGTACTGATTTCAAAGTTTACTTGGTAGAAGGAAATAAACCCTGAATTTTAAAATCTTCAAATTATATATCAGAGTGATAATACAGCAAAGTGCAAATGGTATATTTAGCAAATATTTGATAGATGAATGAGTCAATGAAGTGAAAACCTGAGAAATACTTCTTCAATATGCCTTCCTTCATGCTGCACTGGACCATAAAGTCTTCCACATTTTAGTGGTGAGTTTGGGACTAATATAACTAATATACTAGTTTTTCTTAGAGAATTCTTCCCTTTGAAGTTCTAAGAGACAGGATCTACTTTATACCTACTTGATATTTTCTGTTTTCCTTTTTTCTTAAAGAGATTCTGCACCTTTGGTGACACAAACAATTAATGAGATTATTATAGTACATGTTCATTCATCAAAACGTGCATTACTTTTGATTGTATTAAAACACAAAGGTGCTCATGTGAGAAAAGTATTATTCTAAGCACAAGATTAAGACACAGAATCATTTGCTCAGCGTTAAAACTCTATATAAATCACTGGATCTTGCAATTCATTTTCTTATACTTTTCTATATTCTTCTCCACAATGACTCTGACCACCTTTTGTAGGGCCTGTTACCCTGAAACTAAATCCCAAGATAATGACTCCAGTGCAATGGCTTTATTTGGAAGACAGAGACCATAATCACAGGGGAATGAAGAAGTGAGATGAAAAAGGAGCAGGAAGCTAAAAACCAGTGATCATCCGTAATTTAACCACATGGAGAATTGTGAGAACTATGTAAACACATATCTTAGGATTTTTCCATCTTAGGAAAATTCCTAGGCAAGGGGAGAAGATACTGGAGCATTTGTATACCAACTCCTGTTCTTCATGGGATTAAGGTTGTGCTTCAGGAGTATAATTCCTTAGCATTTGGTGTGACCTTAGAGGGAAAGAGGGTTTCAAACAAAGTCCTCAGACCCCAACATGCACAGCTTTGCAATTGGAAGTCTACCACAGGCTGCTTTACACTAACTCTGCAACTATTACATGAGTGGCTATAAGAGGCAGAGAGAAACAGAAACAGCCAGCCAGAGAGAGAAAAAGGAATGGGGAGAGAGAGACAGAGGAGAGAGGAGATAAATTATTCAGTTACCTTTTTTTCTCTGCTAAATATCATCTTGCCATTTTATAAGGATGACAAAATACAATTTAAAGAAATTAGTATCTTTCCATTTCCTCATTCGTTGTAAGTGGATATACAAGTAGATACTCACTTCCATATTGCAGAGCTCAGCAAAATTGTTAAAAAAAAGTTGAGCGCTGGTTTACAGAGAAGGAAAGTGGGATTCTTGCTAATTTCAAAGTGATTTCAACACAGTTTTCTTTTTGTTTTCATTGAAAGTAGGCAAAAGTGAGAAAAATTTCATGAATAGCAATTTAAACAGGACAAATTTTATTTCTGTATAACATCATAGTTGCAGAGAAAGGTTGGCATTTCTCTCTGTGAAAACATTGATAATACACTTCACGAAACTATTTTGTTTTCTGTTTATATAGTCACATGATACTTAATGATAGCAGATTATTTCTAAAAATGATTTTATGTCTTTCTATTCTTTGTCTCCTTGGAATTTGTAATAAGTACATCTGTTTTATGACCCACAAAATTAGAAAGCAAATACAAGGACAAATGTGTCTAAAGTTTCCAACAATCTCAGGAGCCATAACAATGACAAGTTAATGAGGTATCCAAGTTCGTGAATGTCTGATGTGTGGCATTTGATGCCCAACAATTAATTTTTTTTTTTTTTGAGACAAAGTCTCACTCTGTCGCCCAGACTGGAGTGCAGTTGCATGATCTCAGCTCACTGCGACCTCCACCTCCACGGTTCAAGTGTTTCTCCTGCCTCAGCCTCCCAAGTAGCTGGGATTACAGGCACCCACCAACATGGCCGGCTAATTTTTGTAGTTTTAGTAGAGACAGTGTTTCCCTATACTGGCCAGGCTGGTCTTGAATTCCTGTCCTCAGGTGATCCGCCTGCCTTTGCCTCCCAAAGTGTTGGGATTACAGGCATGAGCAACTTAATTCTTAGATTCATCAAATTTGCTAAGAGATTAAACTATGGCTAACATAAAAGTATGTGTAGATTCCAAAATGTGTTATGATATTGGGGAAAGAAAGCAGATTTCAGATGATCAACCTAAAAATTACACAACTATTTTCTATACTTATATTTAATTTGAAATACACAAGCAAGGTTCAATACAAACCCTAATGTTGTATCTTTAAAGAAATGACCTCATCATTTTATGCTGTTCATAAGCATTCCAATTTCTAGTCATTTATATTCTGATACCCATACCTACCATGAAGTGGATTGCCCTGTTCACTGATGTTTAGATGGTGATGATCCCCAAGCAGAACTGTACCTTTATTTTATAAATAAACTTTTGATTATAGAATAGTTTGGGATTTACAGAAAAGTTGCAAAGGCATAATGAGTTCCTGTTTACCCCAAACCCAGCTTGCCCTACTATTAACTTCTTACATTATTATGGTATCTTTGTCACAAATAATGAACCAACATTGATACATTCTTATTAACTGAACACCATATTTATTTGCAGTCCATTTGTTTTTCTATAATGTCTCTTTCCTGTTCCATGATTCAATTCAGGTTACTACACTGCATTCAGTCTTCATGTGTCCTTAGCCTCCTCTGGATGAGTGAGTTGCTTAGACTTACCTTGCTTTCAGTGACTTTCAGTGAGTTTTAAGGAGTGCTGCTCAGCTAATTTGTAGAATGCTTTCAATGTTTGTTTGTCTCACGGTTGGAAAAAAATAGTATGATTTTGGGGGAAAACGTCACAGAGGTGAAGTGCCATTCTCATGATATCAGATCAAGGGTACACACTTCAGTTTGATTTAACACAGATGATGTTAACCAGGTCACCTTGCTAAAATAATGTTTGCAGTTTTCTCCACTGTAAAGTATTTGTTTTTATTTTTGCTTTCAATGCTCTATTCTTCTGAAACAAAGCACTAAGCTCAGCTCACTTTTAAAGTTTCACCTCTGATATGATTTGGCTCTATGTCCCCAACCAATCTCAGCTGAAATTGTAATCCTCATAATCCCCACATGTGGAGGGCAGGACCTGGTGGGAGGTGACTGGATCATGGGGGCTGTTTCCTTCATGCTGTTCTCGTGATAATGAGTTTTTTCAGATCTGATGGTTTTATAAGAGGCTCTTCCCTCTTCACTGGTTCACTCTCTCTTGCCTGCTGCCATGTAAGACGTGCCTTTGCTTCTCTCTCACCTTTTGCCATGATTCTGTTTCCTAAGGCTTCCCTAAACATGCAGAATTGTGAGTCAAATAACCTCTTTCCTTTATAGATTACCCAGTCTTGGGTCTGTCTTTATAGCAGCGTTGAGAATGGACTAAGACAACCTCTTTGAGGAACGGGTATGTATATAAGTTATTTGATATTCTGTTATTGAGATTATCTCATCTCCCTCATGCATTTAATTATTCAATCATTATTTATACCAATAGACACTCATGGATATTTATTTGATATTTTGGCTCATAATCCAATAGCATATTATATAGTATGTTGTGGCCATAGCTATTGGGAGCTTTTCCAGGTTGGATCTTGTATCCCTTTGACATATCTTTGTTACTTTGTACTTCTGAGTACTTTCTCAACTATTTAAAAATATTCAATAATTCTAACAATGTAGGGAAAAATGGACTAATCAACATAAATAATGACACCAGAAAAGCTTAATTAGGAAGAAAATGCAATTCTCTGGGCAATACACTAAACTTAAATTTATGCTTCATTTCTCTTTGTGTAAAATACATGCAGATTTTGATATCTGAATATACCAAGACATTTGTGTTGAGCTATGTTTACTCTGCCTTTTGGTATTTACATAATTACAAAAATAATTTAGTTTTATCCACACCAACCATGCATTCTAGTTGATTTGTAAATGCATATTATGCAAATTTATGATATTTACTATGTATTTTTTTCAATGTTAAGTAATAATAAATTTTTTGAAATCCATGGTCCAACAATAAGATATATACGATAACTAATTAGGAGTATTTTCCAGGTAAATAAAGTTTATATTTTCAAGATAAAATTTAGTAAACTGTATTTCATAGATCTAAATCCATTACTTTATGTCCATTAAATATTTGATTAATTGAATAGATGAATTTGGTTAAACAAAAAAGTTAATCAGCATATGTAATTTCCCTTGAATACCATGCCCAAATCCATACCCACTCTTGGAAAAATAATCATCAGGATAAATTTGATATCCTTTTTACAGGTTGTTCACTAAAATTGCATACTTTTCTAAGAATCTAAGACAAAAGATAATACGTATATATTTTTCATTTTAAATAATTTCTCCATGAAATGGGTATAACAATAGTTTTGCCTCATAGGTTTTTGGGAGGATTTTGTTAATATGACTGGAGCTTAGATCAATGTCTGGTATATAGAAGCACTCTGTGAGTATCATCTATTGTTTTCATTTCCGGAATATACTGAGAATAGTTTTATAAATATACATACATAAATTCTAATATTTTTAACCATTTCATTGTATTTCTTCCATAGAATGTGTGTGTATGTAGTTTATTCAAATAATTGTTTATCAATGAGTTTTTATATTTGTTTCAATATTTTTAATTATTTCAAACTTTGCTGTCACTGTCATTTTTGTGAAGGTTGCCTTGAATATATATGTAACAGAAGACACGTAAATATGTGAAACTTTAATAAGCATCGTTAAATAGCCCTCTGGCATGCCTATAACTATTTATGCTCCAATCTTTACATCAAATGAGACCTATTTTCGGTATGTCTAAACTTCCTTTTTTTATTGTTAGATTTATTGGTAAACAATGGCATTTTGCAGTTATTTTCTTGATTGTCAACAAAATTAAACATGTTTTCATATATTACTAACAACTAGAATGTCCTTTCAGTAAATTGTCTGGTTTTTTTACTTCATTTTTATTCACATATATTTTTTACATCTTCTAAATATTTGAAATATTTCACTGTCAGTGCTGTGTTTCTTTTTAACTTTTTAGATGCTGTTCCTTTTGGGATCAGAAGTTTATAACGGATCAATGTGATCTAGCTTTTTCTTTTGCTTTGCATTGCATATTCTGTTTAAGATGATATTTGAAATTGATATGCCATAAACTTCTTTTTCTATATTTTCTGCTAATATTTAAATTTTTTTTCAATTTTTTCTTGAATATGTCAGGAATTTAATTTATTTTGGCAAATAGTACGTTACAGGTTTACATCTGTTATTTTATAAGTAGCCAATCATCCCAAATCGATTCTTTGATTTGCTTATTCTTTCTCTAATATCTCAAAAAGCCACTATTATAGTAAATTCTCAGATTTGACTTTTCCTAAGCCCACTGTCTTGTTCCATAATTTTTACAAAGTTATTTTTGCAATTTTCTATTTGTTATATGAGTTTTAGAATCAGTTCATCAGGTTGCATGAAAACACTGTACGAATTTCTTAATAACATCGTACTGCATTTATATATATATTAAGGAAGAAATGACAAAATTCAATACCAGAAATTTATGGAAACATGGTATGTTTCTCTATTCATACGGAAATCCTGCTCATTAGTGCAGTTTTATATTTCTATTTATATTGGTCTTATACATTCTGATCAGTTCTATTCCAATTTATTTTATAATTTTACTGCTGTGTTAGATGAAAACATATTTCATTTTAAATTGTTTATTTCTGAAGCATAATAAATAATAATTTTATGTTAATAACATAACTGGTCACATTGTTAAACTATTTTAGTTTAATGTTTCTCAGTTAATTCTGAGATTATCACATTCTTAAGTTGATTATCATATTTCCTACAAATGCAAAAGGGTTTTCTCTTCTTTTCTAGTAAGTAATAAAAGCATAAATCTTTTATTTTTTCCATAATTTTTAATAAAAACAAGTGGCCTTTTATTATTCAATAGTATTAGTGAGAACAACCATCTCACTTTATTTTTACTTACTTAGAACTGCTTTTAATATTACTTCCCAAATATATTTGGATATATTTGGAAATAAAATTGTCACAAATATATTCAGAGCATGGATTGAGATGAATAAATTTTCTCTTTAATATATTGATAAGTATTTTCACTTCAATATTATTTGTAATATTTAATCATTTTGTTATTGCAAGGCAAATAACAAATGGAACTCACCTGACTATATTATTACTTTAATAACCAATAAACTTATTTTTATAATGTTTTATTTAAAATTTGCACATCCCAATGGATATATAAGATTAATTTTTGAGTGATGGATTTACTTTATTGATTTTTTTTTGCATGATTTAAGGTTAGCTTTCTTCCCCCCACCATTTTTTTGTATTTTCTACCCTGATCTTATCTCTTTTTATATTAGAAATATTAGTCTCATAAAGTAAATTGAATATCTTTTTGTCCTGTTCTGTGATCTGGAATACTTTATGTAATTGAAATGATCTGCTCTCAGTGTTTAGAAACTAAGCACTTGTCAGATCATCTGGGTCTGGTGTCCAGTTTAGACACAAATCTATGACTTTCTTTCTTCTTATATTATTATGGATTCAATTTTAGAAGGCAAATATTTAGAATTTCTATACACATCAAACATTATTCCCTGTGTCTAAAATAAAATTATATTATAATTAAGATTTGAACACTAATAGCTTGCTTTTTTTATCTAAAAAACTCTCATTATTAATCTCACTATGTGGTATTTCAAACATGAATCCAGCTAAAGCTGGGTGTAGAAAAGAAGTAGCGAGGACAGATGAAAGAAAAAAACTTTAATTTGGTGAAACTAGAATTTTTATCGCTACTAAACCATGACTATTTGTTTATTTTTGTCATGTGTGCACACTTTTATCTCACCTGCGGGTAGGAAGGAAAGAGTAACCCAGTAAGGCAAATTTGAAGTAACTGTAGATGAGAATAAATAAGTAACGTTGCTTTCTCCTCACTCCTGACAGACTCCAGCTTGTCCCATAAACCACTTCCACTAGCTGGCAGTATTACTTAAATTTGCAGGATATAGCTCTTACCTCATTGAAGAAAATTTTTATAAATTAGCATAAATGGTGAGTCATGGTGGCTTACACCTGTGATCCCACCACTTTGGGAGGCCAAGGTGGGAGGATGGCTTGAGCCCAGGATTTCAAGACCAACTTGGGCAACATAATGAAACCTCATCTGATATATGGGAGCTAAGCTAGGAGGAAGCAAAGGAGTAAGAATGACACATTGAACCTTGTGAACTCAGGATAAAGGGTGGGGAGCGGCAAGGGATAAAAGACTACACATTGGGTACAGAGGTATAAAAAGAAAAATTACTCCCTTTGAATTGCTTCAGTGATAGCAAAAAAATCATGACATCTAGACAGTTTTCTGAAGCATAAAGCAGCTTTTGAAAATTTGCTAAAATATAGCTAGCACTAATATAACATTTAACATAAAGACATTCTAATATTTTGAATCTTGTTGACCTGAGCCTCTCTCATTTCATCTCTCTCCCTCTCTCTCTTTCTGTCTCTCTCATATATATATATATATATATATATATATATATATATGAGATATATTTATGAGATATATGTAAGGATTGTATAGCTATATATACACATTACATTATATATATATATACACACACACATATATGTACACACACACACACAATCCTTAATGCACTGAATGAGTAGAGTATAAACAAAGTTCTCCCAATACAGTAAGAGATGGGCTTAAAATTTGTTTGTGTTTCTTTATTAGTTCGTTAGTTGTTTTTTTTTATTTTCCTAGACTTCTAAAAGGCAATGTATTTTAAGAGATATGCAATCTTTCCCAATGTAATCATAATTCAACTTCTAAAAGCTCTTCATCAGACCTCTAGATTCAGGGAATGTGGATTTATGAATAGAGTCTAAGTTCAGTGAATGCTAATCCCAGCCCCACTGGTGATTTGTGGTGTGAAACTGGGCAAACTGCCTAACATCTCAGGAACATTTACTTTTCTCATCTACTAAAAGGAAACAATAAAAACACTTCTCTTGAAGAAATTGGGTGTGGTTCAACTAATCAAATGTGTTAAAGCATTAGAAAAACTCATTTCCATAAATCACGTTCGTGTGGCACATTCTGGTTCAGATACAGTTGTATTTAAATAAATTGTTTAAAGCTTGCCCTTGATAAATCAACATTTTTGCTCATTCAGGATGGATTTATCAAAGATGTGTGCTTAGTGAGGCCCTAAAATATCAGCCACACACCTGTCCCCTGGAGATAGATCCATACACATATGCTTATTTGTTGAATGCCAAACAGAAAATAGTTATTGACCCAGGAGGATCAAACTTTAGTGCAGAATGCCAAGTAATTAGAGAAGTGACATTGGACCATCATGTAGAGCCCCATGTAATCGTGAATACAATGTCAACTGAAACAAGAGCAAATGAATGAAAGCCAGGAGCTCACAGAAGCCCCTGAAAAGCATAGCACCTGCAAAAGTTAGCACACAAACACCAGCCCAACACAGGATTCCAGCAGAATTTTGGAGCAATTATTGCCTGCTTTTCCTAGCAGAAGTCATTACTACTAATACAATTCTTGAGCTAAGTCAATAAAATCAAGTAAAAGTTATTTTCCCATATGTCCTCTTTCTCGGTGGAAAATTACAGTAATAGTCATCCTTATCAGAGTAGGGTAAACATATTGTATTACAGAGAATATACTATCATTTAGCAGGGGCTTAAAATGTTCACCTTTTACTCAAGTAACAAGTATAATTTTCTAATTCATTGTTGAGGACCCATTTTTTTTACCTACTTTTATTTTCAATAAATGGTATAAATAGCTAAATCTTTGAAAACCTAATTTTTAAAAAAAAGAAATTCTGAAACACACTGAAATTTGGAAAATTAGTTTGGTTTCCTTAACTTGTGTTCACCTCATATTTCAAAGAGAAATGTCTATATACTCAAAACACACCAAATTTAGTTTTCTAAAACTTTTCAAAGACAACATTTCAATGGATTTTCTACTTTAAAATAGTTTTATAACAGTAATATTTTTTCGAGCACAATTTAGGTAACAGATCAATGCTTTGAAGGACATGAAGAATAACTTTGAATAAGTGTTCTCATTTAGTATGGTTAATTTTTTAGTAAAAATTGAGATTCAGATAAACTGAAAATTTATCATATGTATGAAATAATGTATACAATTTGTTTTTTTAGAAAATGTAATACAATGTAAATTATAAAATGATTTGTGACAATACACTATATTATGTAAAATAATGTTGATCAAGCATGTGCTTTTTAATACATGTATATAAATATACATTTTATACACACACAGAGCCATTTAATCCTCACAACAGTACGTGAGGTATAAAATTTGTGCTATTATAATTATTTCATATAACACAGCTCGTCCTTGCTGCCTAAAAAAACACTCCAAAATAGTGGCTTGAACAAAAATATTTATTATTGCCCATGAGACTCCAGGTGTGCTCCACCTGTGTAGGGCAAGGCAGATCTCACCTAGGTTTGCTCACCCATCTGCAATTAGCTGGCAAGTCAAATGGAGGCTGGCTGATAGAGCTTGGCCTCATAATGGTGATTCAATGGCTCTGGTCCTGTGGTCTCTCCTCTGGTCGGCTGAGCCAGATTAGTTCTCACATAAAGGCAGGTGTCCAAGAGAATGAGCAAAGCATATGCCTCTAGGCCTAATCTCAGACCTGGCACCCCATCATTTTGCCCACATTCTGTTGGCCAAACTAAATCACAGGCTAGTTGAAATTCAGAGCAGGAAAATAAACTCTACTTCTTGACGGAAGAAGCTATAAAGTCACACTGCAAGACTACATATAGGGGAAGGGGAAGAGTTGGGTCCACTTTTACAATCAATTGATCACAGTGTCTAAATTTCAAATAAGAAAATAGAGAGAAATTTAGACATTTGAAAAATGCCATTTGAAAATATATTGAAATAATGTAAATGTTATAATTTAAAATCTAGAAATATTTCTGTCTCCATATCTGTAAAGTTGCCAAATATGTCCTTGAAAAGTTTTAACAATACTCAGTATTAATAGAGTATTAATACTACAGTAAAATAAAATCATACATAAAATTATTCTTAGCACTGCAATGTGAAAGGAGATATAAAAACAAAAGTCTCCATTAGAACACTTACCATTCAGGTTGCTAGGATAGAGTGGAAAGTTTATACAACACAAATATTTCAGTACAAACAATCCCAGCATCTAAAGTGTCCTATTGTTAGAATACAATTATAATAATTTTTACTTCATTAATCTGCAAACCCAATTACTTTCATAAAATATCCCAACAGTTTCAACTTACTTCTTACAAATATCTTAAATAGGCTGTTTTTTCCTTGAAAATTCATGACTTTCATAAAACATACATTAATTTAAAAATTTGTGAAATAAATTAAATAAAGGTGAATTATCTCTAATCAAGTAAAACACATTATATCTTAGAGAGTAAATCTAGCTAGTTATGAGTCAAAAATCTGTAAGACGTGATGGTCTCTACTATAGATTGAAAATTCAACATCTAGTGGAAAACGCAGGTGTATTCCAACTGGAAATGCCTGTGAGCAAATCTGGAGAGAAGAGTAAGCTGTAAGACACAAAACTTCATTTCGCAGAGATTTGACATTAGCACACACTTTCAAGAAGCAATCAAGTTAAGCATTGTCACGAAATATATCAGTTACCTATTGCTATGTAACAAAGCATCCCAATATTTAGTGGCTTCAAGTAACTATTGATTTGGCTTGCTATTCTGTGGTTTAAGAACTTAGGCTAGACTCAGCAGGGATGCTTTTCTGCTCATGAGAAGAATTCCTCATGCAATTGTGGTTAGCTGTGGGTTTCCTGTAAGTTATCTTTTGTTAATCATGGCCCAGGTGTCTCACATGTATGGAGTCTCAGCCAGGACATCTCACTAATTCAACTATGATCCATGTTGTCTTTATTGCTCCAGCCCCCTAGCTTATGCTTATTGCGATAAGAGGGACAAAAATACAAAAAAGCAAGTGGAAGTGTACACAGCTTCTGAGACCTAGGCTTAGAACTGGGACCCATAATTACCAGCTCATTGTATTGGCCAAAAAAAGTCACAAAGCTAGTTTACGTTAAAAAGGAAGGAAAACCTTCAGAAAAGCTTTAAAGTCCACTTGAGAAAAGCTTTAAAGTCACATTCTAAACACATTGTACAGGCAGAGGAATGTCTGTGGCCAGTTTTCCAAGTCATCTTCTACAGGAAAATAGCTCATTCTCTTTCGGTTGTCACAATAGGTGATGAGGGTTACTTAATGGGATACAATAGATAGAGGTGGGGATGCTGCTAAATATCCTACAATGCACAGGAAGGACTCTGACACAAAAATTATCTGGCTGAAAATATCAATAGTACAGAAATTGAGAAATCCTGATGATAAAGGGGGCAGGAGTATACATTATTCTGTTCCAGATAGATGATGAATTCTAGAATACAGCCTAGAAGCTCATTACTTTAACTCACTTTTGGTACAGAAGGAAATGAAAATATTTCCCTCTAAAATACCAGGAATTGTTGGGCTAAGAGAAAGGATAAAAGGCAGAGGCAAACTCTGCCCTCCCCTCTGCCTTTCCCACATAAAGATGGGCCCATTTGCAGCACTTACTTATCATCTTGGAAACAGAACTCAGAGACAGTGGTGCCAGAAGATCTAGGAACAGGCTCTATTCTTCCCATAAATTTACCTTCCCACATATTTCCACCTTTTGGAAGCCAGAAGATACTCTCTCATTTGTCTTGTCACCATACAGGATTTATGACTGTTTGGTAAAATACTATCTAAGCAAGTCTCCTAAGCCACTACCTTGAGAGAGATGCTTTTGAACTAAGGTCTTTTCCATTTGATGGGTACAGCACATGTTAATAAACTTCTATTTATTTTTCTTTTGTTACTGTTTTGTTTTCAGAAGATTATCTCAGCTAAGAACCTAAAAAGGAAAAAAAATATACGTTCCCTTCTGTATTAGTCAGTTCTCACACTACTAATAAAGACATACCCAAGACTGGGTAATTTATAAAGGAAAGAAGTTTAATTGACTCACAGTTCCACATGGCTGGGAAGGCCCTCACAGTCATGGCAGAAGACAAAGGAAGAACAAAGGGATGTCTTACATGGCGGCAGGCAAGAGAGCTTGCACAGCAGAACTCTCATTTATAAAACCATTAGATCTCATGAGACTTATTCACTACCACAAGAACATTATGGGGGAAACTGCCCCCATGATCCAATTATCTCCACCTGGTCCTGCCCTTGACACATGGGGATTATTACAAATCAAAGTGAGTTTCAGGTGAGGACCCAGCCAAACCATATCACCTTCCCTACAGGACTCATGGACACGAATAGCACATATTTACTGTATTAGTTCTGTTTCCATCCATTTAATCACACCAGTGCTATATTACAGACCTATTTTTGCTTCTTAAATATTCTTTTCTAAATTTTCTCATAGGCAGGCATATTTCGATAAACTGACAGTCAGTTTACTTTGCATCTGTCTTTCTTTCTTAGAACTATATCAAGAAAGTGTTTCTAAGTTGCTATGTAATCTTCAAATTAAAATAGGCCCTAATAACATTCATAACATTTCATCAATTGGCATGGGAGGCTTTAGCCCAAACTGTGGAATTAGGAGAATGTTTTTGGAGAAAACTGGGTTCAAGTTGAGGCTTGAAAGAATAGTTTAGTTTAACCAGATGTGGAATACAGACAGGAGTATTCTAGAAAGATAAAATAACATATATGACAGTCCCAAAGAGATGAGAGTATGAGAGCCTTGAGGACCTTAGAAAAACCCAAGTGGTTTAAATAAAGTGATGGAAGTGACGAGTGTGGCAAGATGAGCTCGAGATTATGTTGGAAATTTTGAAAGTATGTTGGGATTTCAGATTATAAAACAAGAGTCATGAAATAGTTTTAAGGAGGGAAGAGACATAATGTGTTCATATACAAATAATGGCCCTGACAGCCACATTCTGCAAAGGGAAGGCTCTATGGGTGGAAAATACAAAGGAACCAATTCCCAGTTGTCTTCTAAACCCCATTTCTGCTGTAACTCTTGACATGATCAATATACTAGAGCCAAAATTGTCATATGCATCATTCACTGGTTAAGTAAATTGTTTTGAATAGTCTGTTTTAAGTCATTGTTTCTTTATCAATGAAATTTGTTCTGATTTCTAAAATCCTCAGGCCTTGTTTTTCTGTATAATAATGAATAACCTTGTAAGAAGTGATGTCAGCATTGACCTCTATTCATAGTGTTAGAATTTTTTATTCAGTACAAAAAGGACATCTGATGACATTTATTGTAAATTTCTTTTTTTTTTCTTTTCTTTTTTTTTTTTTTTTTTTGAGATGGAGTCTTGCTCTGTCTCCCAGGCTGGAGTGCAGTGGCGCTATCTCCTGACCTCATGATCCGCCTGCCTCGGGCTCCCAAAGTGCTGGGATTACAGGTGTGAGCCACCGCACCTGCCAAATTTCTCTTTCTTAAATAATTTTTATGCACACATCAAAATGGATTTTGGTTTTGAATCTACGAAAATTTATTTGTACATAATTGGTGGCTGATTATGCTTTTGCCAATGTACATTTGAGAGCAAGTAAATAAACACTCAACATTAGTAATTGCCCCTGGGATTTCTCTCTCTGCTACTATGAATTTAATTAAATAGCAACCTTTTACACATATATAATAAATATATACACACATACATATATACATATATGTGCATGTGTATATACATGTAGTAAATTTCACATGCATCATGTGAAAAATATATATTATTTCTATATTATATTTCTACATAAAAGTAACTTCACTAAAGCATCTCAGACAGTTATACATTACATAGTCCTTTTGAGCAAACATTTCTAATTTTCTTTTGATTCAGAATATATAACTCCCTTTCCCTCAACTCTCCTACTCCGGTCCCAGATCAAATCCTGTTGTTTTTCTCTCACATATCTTCAATCTGCTTTCTGTTCTCTATAACATCTACCATGACTGAATGTCCAAACTCTTGAACTTGTCTTCAGTCTCTTCTTGACTTCCTCCTCTTCACATTCCCCCTGCAGCCAGAGTTCATCATGCCAGCTTAATGACGTCCCATTCAAAGGTATTCATGAGCCCCTCGGCCAGGCACATAAGTACTTACATGATCTGAACTCTGCCTCCCTCTTCAGCCTCACCTTTCATCACATAATGTTTAAAATGTATGCGCTCACAAGTCTTCACAAAGATAAGGCATTCACCACATGATTTCACAGCACTACACCTATCGTTCTGAATCCAGAATGTCCTAGATTGTTTCTCTGATTGATCTTCAGTATGCTATTTGTGTACAAGTATCTCTCAAAAAATTTATTTGATCACCATCTCATAAATTAATCCTTTATTACTTGGAGTTATTTCTTCAAACATAATTACATTTTTGTATTACTTTGCTTACATGTCTAAAATCTAATATCTTTTTGAGGGAAAGAGCATTATCTTACTCAGAGCAGAACATTCCGATACAGTCATATTTAATGTGGACATAATGTTGATGGAGCCATTTGGAACAGTCATGAATTGAAATATCTCTGTCAAAGTGCAACTTGACTTTCATTACTAAGGATCTCGTCCCCCTTGTTATATGGGATTTAAATTTCCATTTAATAAAATATTACTTTCTCATAATATTTTATAAAGAAAATAATACCTGTACAGCAATAAATGTAAAAAGATATCATTTTAAGTCTCTTAGAATTGGAAACTGTTCCTCCCCTCACATACTACTTACTTCCTGCAGGGGACTTTGTTCAAATAACACCACCTCTGTGAGGGATTCTCTGCCAATCCTGTTACACATTTTGATAACAACCACAAAGGTTCTCTCTATCCTCTTTCTCCATCTTCCTTTAAGTTTTGTTTGTTTGTTCATTTGTTTGTTTGTTTTGAAACAGAGTCTTGCTCTTTCACACAGGCTGGAGTGCAATCGGGAAATCATGGTTCACTGAAGCCTTGACCTCCCTGGCTCAATCCTCCCACCTCAGCCTCCAGAGTAGCTGGGACTGCAGGGGTGCACCCCCATGGCCGGCTAAGTTTCTAAATTTTTTGTAGAGATGAGGTCTCACTATGTTGTCTGGGCTGGTCTTTTCCCATCTTAATGCCATCTTCAGTGCTTCCCAATCATATAATATAATCGTGTGTGTGTGTGTGTGTGTGTGTGGGTGTGTGTGTGTGGGGGGTATGTTTGTGTGTGTAGACTTATTTGTGTTGCCCTCTGTCTGCTAGAATATAAGCTCCATAAATAAGAGAATTTTTTCTGTTTTACTCATATACTAAGTTATCCACAAATATTTATTGAATAAAATTTATCTTAATTTTGTTTACCCCCAACACATAATTAGAAACAGATTAAACACAAGTAGTTTATCTAAGAGATCAATCCAGGAAACACAGGTAGTGGGGTGAGTAAGGAAAGTAGAAAAAGACAAAAGTCAACGGTAATCAAAAGGTATGTAATCCAGCAAGTTGCCACCATGGGTAACGTCAGGTTCATCTTGATAAAAAGTATAGGACATGTGCTTCAGCATTATGCCACTTAATGGGTGAGAGAACTGAGGTGTTAATAGACCTACTCAGTCTTTGATTGGTGGTCATTGGTTGGTGGCTACTCCTAGAGGGCATGATTTTTCCTGTATTTCTAACTTACCACATGGAAGGAAAGAAGGTTTTAGCTACTAAAGAAAATCCTTAGGAAAAAAAATGCAGGTAGAAATTAAGTTGATGCATTGAGAAAGTAAAAGCTACAGGGTCTGGGCAAGGTGCCATTAGCATCTGCTACAGAATTATAAAGAAGTCTTATGATATATGATATATAATGAATATTGCGTTGTCTATATATGTGCATATATACTATAGTATATATAATATAGTGTATACACCAAAGCTTCCCATGTCTTTACAAAGAAAATGAAACAGATTTACTCTATAGATAAAAGATTAAATAACAATGAACTCAGAATTTCGCCCAACCTATTTGCTTTAATGAATTTTCTATGCATGTTCTATTTGGTCCTATCCCATATTTAGCTCTAATAACACAAAAATAGGTATCTTAAGTTAATTAGAATTACTAATCTGACCCAGAAGATGCTAAAGAAACTTAGGTTATGCAAATATTCTCAACACTGGTAGAGTTTGGGCCAGATGCTTTAATGAGCTCTCACTTCATGAACTGCCTCAAAAGCTCCAGGCCAAGAAGACAATTTCCACAGAAATTGTGGGAAGAAGTTAATGAGGCAAAACAGGTAACTGCTGTAATGAAGACAGGAAACAGGGCTTCTAAATGTCTTGATATGACTGAACACACAATTGCATGTGATGTTATTTAATTAATATTTGCTTTGGATGGAGACAAAATTGATGAATAGACTTCATAAAATAAGTTTATAACATTTAAATTCTCCTTAAGCCCTAACACATTATAATGTAATTAAGGAATTCAGTAATAGTAATTCTTAACCATTTAAAAAATATAGTGACTAAACCATTATTAAATCAATAATGAATACTAGAAATATATTTACTGAATTTGGAAAATGAATTACATCTAAGTACTTTGAAAGTATTTTCTAGAAAGCCAACAAAATAATCTTTTTAAACTTATTTTAGTTACACTCAAAACTGCTTAAGTTTTTGTATCAACATTTAATATAATAACTTATTCTTGGGTGTTTTTATAGCAGCAACAATGCAGGATGTCAATTTTCTTGTAGCACTGTGCGTATCTAATTTTATTAACCTGGATTTTTATACAAATATTTTCTAAGTTAGGCATTACATTTACCATTACTCATAAGTTTACAAATCAATTACAAACACAATAATATATAGAATTCACAAACAATATGTTCTCACTCAACTTTTTTTAGATAGGTATTAAGTTATGAAGATCAGTTCACATTCTTTGTTAGATATAAGATGTAACAAGATACATTTATTTTCATTGATTTTTTTAAAGTAGGTATTACAATTTTTAGGAGATTGAACATCCTCCTTTTTCTTTATCTTTTTTTAAAGACTGCATTATCATCATCGTAATGACCTTTACAACATTTTTAATTTCACAAAGCTTACTTCAAACATGACAGTTAACATTTGTATGTGTAAGATTTATATTATACATTCATATACAATTTCATATACAATTTCAGAATGCCTGGCATAGAATTAAATTTAGGCTGACTGATAAACATATTACAAATAAAGTAGAGCAATAATCAAACTATATTTTATAAACCCAGTCCATGTTACAGTGATTCAGAGGTATTACAAAGCACACAGGAAAAAATCAAAAACTGATAAATATTTAGCAAGCCTTATAAGAAAAACATTCCTTTCACAAATTGAAAGTAAAATGAGTAATATGAATTAGTTTAAGCCAACAATTTTGAAAAATTGCTATTAAAATAACTTATCACAATTGTCATAGGAAGCAATTGAAATTCTGTATTTTCAAACTTCCAGTCTTTTCTCTTGTAGTTTTGAACTCATAAAGTAGACATTATTTACTGCATATGGTAAGGTTAGTATTCTTTACAAGTCTGGTTTTATTGTTCATGAGTGGGCCACATATTGAGAAGGTTAGAAGACACTTTCAGAAAATAGTTTAATTAGTGTTGACTTTATACGGTCCATATCTAACAGAAAAAACATTTTTCTTTTGATAGAAGAAATCTCAGGAAAGTAAAATAACACTCTTGAAAAGATTACTATCACTTTCTTTTCATGCCCCAATCTGAAAGAACATCTTCAAAGAAAAATTAATTAAATATTCAATGCATCATAGGTAGTAAAATGTATTGCTAAAAGCCTTCTATTGATTATTCTCTAAATATCAGACACTATTTGAATAATTCTGAATAAAGGCTGCCTGTCAGTTTGCAAGGCCTTATCTCACTCTCCAGAACAAAGGAAACAGTTGTAGATACATTGAATAAATGATGACATGCAAAATATATAGTGTAACTTTTTAAAGTGTCTTCATGGGCCTGTAGGGGGCGTTGCAGATGTAGTGGCCTCCCATGAGCCCTGAGGGTGAAATAGTGGAGACAGTCAGGTGGATAGTGAAATAGTGGAGACAGTCAAGCTGAAGCATGAGCTGGCCGAATGCCAAGAAGTTGGTGGCGAGGAAGCTGTGTGGACGTAGCCACATTCCTGTTGGCCAAGGAAAGTGTGATGAAGTGAGTGCCCAGCAGAGAAGAGCCTACTTATACCTCACTTCTTAAGTAGGCAGCAGTGAGGGCGTATCTGAGCAGGGGTGATGGAGTACCCAATAGCCAAAGTGGTGGGAGAGGGACTGAGCAAATACATAAATACATTGAGGGTTATGACCAGGTTCGTCAATGTTAGAGAAGAATCTACAAATACAGTTTGCATGTAGGCAAACTGGAAAATAACTGAGATGCTGCATTAAAATTGGAGGTATTATTGTAAAAGAGTTTTTATTTTAAATATAAAGAAATAGATATAGATGTATGTGTATGCATATATGTATATTTCATAGCTCTTTCTGCTGAGAGGATCTAGAAGCAACTACAGCTCACTAACAATAAGCACAAGTACTTTTAATTTTTATTTTTTTAACAGCCTTGGTCTAACTGTATCCCCTTAGCTAAAGTACAATAGTGTAGTCCTATCTCACCACAAACTCAAACTCCTGGGTTCAAGAAATCTTCCCACCTCAGCTTCCTGAGTAGCTGGGACTACAAGCATGTGCTACCACACCTGGTTGTTATTTTATTTTTGTTTTTGTAGAGATGCAGTCTTCCTATCTTGCCCAAGGCTTGTCTCAAACTCTTGGCCTCAAGCGATTCTCCTGTATCAGCCTCTACAGTGCTGGCATTACAGGCATAAGCCATCATCTCCAGCCTTAGACTTTGGCTTCTATATGTCATTTTTCACTAAAAGAAACTAAAGTTTGTTAGAGAAATAGCTGACTCCAGGACAGACTAGGAAAAGTACAAGGTGAGCCTGAAATATCTTGTGCAAGAAAAAGTGAGTGCCAAAAAAATGATGGAAATATGTCAAAAGACACAGGTCTTACAAACCAAATCTAGGACAATTTGAGTGCCAAAATAAATAATGATAGTAACAGAACAAAAACTCATTGATTAAAACAGGAATCCATGGCCGGGAGCAGTGGCTCACACCTATAATCCCAGTACTTTGGAAGGCCAAGGTGGGTGGATCACTTAAGGTCAGGAGTTCAAGACCAGCTTGGCCAACATAGCAAAACCCTGTCTCTACTAAAAATACAGAAAAATTAGCCGGGTGTAGTGGCATGTGCCTGTAATCTGAGCTACTCTGGAGGCTGAGGCAGGAGAATTGCTTGAGCACAGGAGGCAGAGGTTGCAATGAGTCAAAATCATGCCACTGCACTCCAGCATAGTTGACAGAATGAGACTCCATCTCAAAACAGAAGAAAAAAAAAACCCAAAGACAAAACAACAACAAAAAAGAATCCATAAGTCCATACTGATATAAATAAAAAGCCTACCTCTGCAAGAGAAGAAAAAGTATATCCTTATAGTAAAAAGACAACTAAAAGCTACAGGGAAAATAATGAAAATAATAATACACCATTTGACAAGTATGGTACTTGATTCACATATAAATCTATGGATGCTTAGGCGGTGATTAAAGGTTTGAGGAGAAGCAGAATATTGGCCTAGATTTGGAGTATCCTCCTGATATAGTTTAGCTCTGTGTCCCCACCCAAATCTCATCTCAGGCCATGGCATCAGAGGATGCAAGTCCCAAGCCTTGGAAGCTTACACATGATATTGAGCCTGTGGGTGCCCAGAAGGCAAGAACTGAGGTTTGAAAACCTCCACCTAGATTTCAGAGGATGTGTGGAAATGCCCGGATGTCCAGGCAATGGTCTGCTGCAGATGCGGAGCCCTCATGGAGCATCTTTACTAGGGCACTGCAGAGGAGAAATGGAGAAATGTGGGGTTGGAGCCCCCACACCGAGTCCCCACTGGGGCACTGCCTAGTGCAGTTGTGAGAAGACAGCCACAATCCTCCAGACCCCAGAATGGTAGATCCACCAATGAGCTTGCACAGTCCACCTGGAAAAGCCACAGGCACTCAACACCAGCCCATGAAAGCAGCTTCAGGGGCTGTATCCTACAGAGTCATAGAACTGGAGCTACCCAAGGCCGTGGGAACTCACCTTTAGTATCGGGGTGCCCTGATGTGAGACATAAGAGTCAAAGGAGATTATTTTGTAGCTTTAAAATATAATGGCTGCCTTGCTGGGTTTCAGACTCATATGGGGCCAGCAGCCCCTTTGTTTTGGCCAATTTCTCCCATTTGGAATGCCTGTACCCCCATGGTATCTAGGAAGTAACTAACTTGCTTTTGATTTTACAGGCTCGTAGATGGAAGAGACTTGCCTTGTGCCAGCTGATACTTTAGACTTGGATGTTTCAGTTAAATGCTGGAGTGAGTTAAGACTTTGCAGGACTATTAGGAATGTATGATTGTGTTTTGAAATGTGAGATGGACATGAGATTTGTGAGGAACCAGGGGTGAAATAATATGGTTTGGCTCTGTGTCCTTTCTGAAATCTCCTGTGGAATTGTAATCCCCATGTGTCAAGGGAGGAACCTGGTGGGAGGTGATTGGATCATGATAGCAGTTTCCCCCCATGCTGTTCTCATGATAGTAAGTGAGTTCTCATGAGGTGCATGGCAGTTCTCCCCTCCCTCTTGCCACCATGTAAGACATGCCTTGTTTCCCCTTCCACCATCATTGTAAGTTTTCTGAGGCCTCCCAAGACATGCAGAACTGTGAGTCAATTAAACCTCTTTTGTATATAAATTACTCAGTCTCAGGTAGTCCTTTATAGCAGTGTGAATATGGTCTAATACACTTTCCATCAATTACAAATCAGAAAATGCTGTCTTTCTGGTGGAGAAATCTGGTCAACACAAAATTTACCACGTGATTGAGGTTGCCAGCACCATTGGCAGAATGTCTTCTCCTGATGTAATTTCCTGAGACCAGTATTGCCTCACTTCCATGGAATTCCTACACACAATGCATGGCTCCAGTTTGATTTTGAGGAAAATGCCACAAAAGCACAATTTATATTTTTAAAAATTCTGTCAACATTTTGAAAGAATGGGGCAACTGAGAAACTGTTCCACATGAAAAAAGACTGAAATCACATGGCAAATAAATTAAAAAAAATGGCAAAAGAAACATTGTCCATTTGAATATGAGTGAAAATAAGTGGAGAAATGTGAATGAGGTCTGGGAATTGAATGGTGGGGTGTATTGATATTGTTCTCCTAATTTAGAAGTAGGGTGACCGCCTGTCCTGGTATGTCCAGGACTATCCAGATTTTACCAGTGAAGATCCAGTGTCCTGAGAAACCTCTTTCAGACCCAAAATGTTCTTGGTTTTGATTATAGGTACAGAAGCTCAGGGGAAGGCTGGGCACGGTGGCTCGTGCCTATAGCACTTTGGGAGGCCAAGGTGGGCGGATCACTTGAGGTCAGGAGTTCAAGACCAGCCTGGCCAACGTGGTGAAACCCCATTTCTACTAAAAATACAAATAATTAGCTGGGCATGGTGGCATGCACCTGTAATCCCAGCTACTTGGGAGGATGAGGCAGGGGAATTGTTTGAACCCAGGAGGCGGAGGTTGCAGTGAGCTGAGATGGAGATCATGCCACTGCACTCCAGCCCGGGCGACAAAAATTAAAACTAAAAACAAATAAATAAATAAAAAGTATTAGGGGAAGATTACAAAACCCCTAACATAAGTCCCCCAACATGGAAACAAAAGTAACACTGTTTTTAGTGTCAAATGAATATAGCACTGATTATTTGTCTTTCATAGTCACTGCTGCTGCTTTACCCCAGGCCACTAATATTGATAACAGGATTTATGAATCTCAATTATGGACCACTCATGGTTGCATCATGCTCAACAATATGACCTAAGTGTGCAACATATGTGGGTTACAATCATGAGGTTAACAACTCATTCTTTGATGCCACTTGCGTATTAACTGTTGTGCTTTGTATCCAACTAGTACTGGTTCAATGTTTAACTTTGCAAATATTAGAAGCATATTTTGTAAGTGTTTATATAAGAAAAATGGAAATAAATACAATAGCAATGCCATCATGAAACATACCACAGAATACGAAGATTTAACCCTACTTTTTTTTAAGACAGAGGAACACATACAAATGGATCAGGTAGGTAGTATGCAAAAGAGCATACCGTACGATATGTAGAAAAAAATTGGGACTGGGAACACTAGAAAAGCGTGGTGGAAGCACATATGGAGACTGAATGTAACAATACTGGGAAGAGACAGGCAAGTTCTTCTAAATCAATAAAAATGTTTCATCTGGCAAAAGGATACAAATGCTCAGTTAGAAATAGCAGCAATGAATTAACTTGGGCATACTACATTGGGCATCATTGTATCATTCCCTTATTGATCTATGAAACGGAATCAGAGGTTGCAGCTAAATTATCTGAGGATAAACAAAAGGAGAGATTTTGATAATGCATGCATTAGGCCTTTACAGTGAAGAACTGATTCTATCAGATCTTACCAAGTATCATGCTTTCTATAGTATACCAAGTGATACGTCAGATCACAGCAATAACAAAAATGTTTCCCTTAGCTTTTAGATACTCTGATTTGAAAAATGGATTTCAAATTATATTCTTGAATTATATGAAAATTATAATATAACTTCAGAAAACATAACAAAAAATTGCTAATACCTAGCCCAAATAAAAATTAGATTTTCTGCACCTATTGTATATTCTGTAGATGGTGCAAATGTAAATGTTTGCAATTTCTATTCAATGTATAACCTTCTTACCAAATGAAATTATATTTTCTTCTAATTGTCTTACATACCTTGCACACAGCACTGCTAAAACAGGGTTTGGTTTGTCTACCTGTGATGTTGAGGCTTTCATCATCTTTTTGGTAATTTTTAGTTTTCTCAGTATGTGTGGAAACACTTAATGAGATATTTGACTTTACAGAAATTGAAGGTGATAGCCTCCTTAGGCATGTCCCGACAAGATGACTATCATCATTGCCATCAATAACAAAAAATAAGTAATTTATTGTTCTGTTATAGCACCATATTTTTCAAAATGTGGGACAAGAGCAATGTCTTCCAATCTGAAAATGCATTGAAAATAAGAATCGTTAAGAAGATGGGAGAAAAACAAAAATTTATGTTTTGTTTCTTCAAGATTGTTTGGTGATTTTTGAAGAGGCCATAAGGAACCTAGAAAAGGCAGAACTGACTGCATCTTCCTTTTTCAGTAGTATATGCAGCTTATAACAAAACCTGTGTAGAAAAAAATCATTTTTTGGAAACAAGACTGGTTCAATACTCAAAAAAGACACCAGAATATTGCAGCCAATTAAAAAAAAACAGAAAAGTGTAGTCAATTAAAAAAAATTCTCAATTTCTTTACAAAAATAAAATGTATTTGGAATCCACCATATATGTCATAGGTTACAATTACCACTGTGCTTTAAAACCAGTTTCCCTAAATAAGAGAGGTTTATCCTATGTAGTTCATAGTGTAGACAAGGAAAGCTTATATGATTATGATGAATTTGTAGACGAGAAACAAGTGATTGAAAAATAGGAGAAAACCTAGGCAATACCATTCAGGACATAGGCGTGGGCAAGGACTTCATGTCTAAAACACCAAAAGCAATGGCAACAAAAGCCAAAATTGACAAATGGGATCTAATTAAACTAAAGAGCTTCTGCACAGCAAAAGAAACTACCATCAGAGTGAACAGCCAACCTACAGAATGGGAGAAAATTTTTACAACCTACTCATCTGACAAAGGGCTAATATCCAGAATCTACAATGAACTCAAACAAATTTACAAGAAAAAAACAAACAACCCCATCAAAAAGTGGGCAAAGGACATGAACAGACACTTCTCAAAAGAAGACATTTATGCAGCCAAAAAACACATGAAAAAATGCTCATCATCACTGGCCATCAGAGAAATGCAAATCAAAACCACAATGAGATACCATCTCACACCAGTTAGAATGGCCATCATTAAAAAGTCAGGAAACAACAGGTGCTAGAGAGGATGTGGAGAAATAGGTGGAGAAATAGGAACACTTTTACACTGTTGGTGGGACTGTAAACTAGTTCAACCATTGTGGAAGTCAGTGTGGTGATTCCTCAGGGATCTAGAACTAGAAATACCATTTGACCCAGCCATCCCATTACTGGCTATATACCCAAAGGACTACAAATCATGCTGCTATAAAGACACATGCACACGTATGTTTATTGCGGCACTATTCACAATAGCAAAGAGTTGGAACCAACCCAAATGTCCAACAACGATAGACTGGATTAAGAAAATGTGGCACATATACACCATGGAATACTATGCAGCCATAAAAAATGATGAGTTCATGTCCTTTGTAGGGACATGGATGAAACTGGAAATCATCATTCTCAGTAAACTATCACAAGGACAAAAAACCAAACACCGCATGTTCTCACTCATAGGTGGGAATTGAACAATGAGAACTCATGGACACAGGAGGGGGAACATCACACTCCGGGGACTGTTGTGGGGTAGGGGGAGGGGGGAGGGACAGCATTAGGAGATATACCTAATGCTAAATGACAAGTTAATGGGTGCAGCAAACCAACATGTCACATGGATACACACGTAACAAACCTGCACATTGTGCGCATGTACCCTAAAACCTAAAGTATAATAATAAAATTAAAAAAATAAATAAATGAATAAATAAATATGTATTTCTATTTTACTGCAAAAAAAAAAAGAAAAATAGCTGGTCTACCAGAACAAGCTTGTAGATACAGAGGTTGAACATGTTTGAAGAGGTGAAAACCAGTAATTCCTACAAGTCTACCATCTGTCATAATTGTAAGTAAAATCCTAAATATTGTCTCTACCTCACCCTATATAGGAAAATTAATATGAAACATATCAAAGACCTAAGTGAAAGCTCAAGCTACAGAATTCTTAGAAGAAAACAGTGACATCTATTTATAATCTTGGATTTGGCAATAGAGTAGTAGATATGATATCAATCGAAAGCACAATAAAACAACTGTGACATCAATCAAAAGCACACTGAAAAAATAGATAAGTTTGACTTCATAAATTACACCAAAAGACATTATCAAGAGTGAAAAGACATCACACAGAATGGGAGATATTTGCAAATCATATATCTGATTAGGGTCTAGTATCCAAAATATATAAAGAACACTTATAACTCAAACACAAAAGAGCAAGCAATCTAATTAAAATGGGCAAATGATTTAAATAGATATTTTTCCAAACGAGATAACACAAGTGGCCAAAAAGTACATGACAAGCTGTTCAACATCATTAGTCATTAGGAAAATACAAATCAACACAAAAATGAGACACCACTTTACATCCACTAGAATGGCTATAATAATAAAAAAAATTTTTTAAAACAAACAAAAACTATCAAGTAGTTGCAAAGATGTGGAGATACTGGAACCCTTGCACATTGTTGGTGGAAATGTAATGTGGCTTAGTCACTATGGGAAAAAGTTTGGTGGTTGCTCAAAAAGGTAAACCTACAATTACCATATAATCCAGCATTTCCACTCCTGTGTATATATCCAAAAGAACTGAAAATATGTATTCAGAAAAACATACATATACATCTATATGGCAGTTCCATTCATGAACCAAAAAGTGGAAACAACTCACATGCCCAACAATAAATGAATAAACAAAATATGTGATATTCACATGGAATATTATTCAATGGAATATTATTCAACCATAAAAATAATAAAGTTTTGATATCTGCTACAACATAGATTAATCTCAAAAACATTATGCCGATGTTTCTTTAGTGAAAGGAGTCTAAGAAGATAAAATGTCATGTGTTGTACGATTCCATTTATATGATATATCCAGCATAGGTAAATCCACAGAGACGGAAAGCAGATTAATACTAGCCAGAGCCCTGGGGAAGGGAGAATGGTGAGTGCTATGGTCTGAAACTTTGTGTACCCCGCAAATTCGTATGTTGAATTCTTAACCCCCAGAGTGATAATATTAGGTTAAGTAGTGATATCTTTGGGAGGTTGATTAGATCATGAGGGCAGAGCCCCTATGAATGAGATTAGTGCCCCTATAAAAGAGACTACAGAGAGCTATCTAGCCCTCCCACCATGTAAGGACACAGTTGGAAGCTACCATCTATGAGGAACAGGCCCTCACCAGACATTGAATCTGCCAGTGTCTTGATATTGTACTTCCCTGCTTCTAGAATTGTCACCAAAAAAAAAAAAGTCTGTTGTTTATAAGCCACCCTATTCATAATATTTTTGTCACTGGAGTCCTGACAACCTGAGACAGTGATTGACTGATTAATAGGTACAGTGTTTTCTGTTTGGGCTATTGAAAATGTTTTGGAACTAGATAGAGATTATGATTGTGCAACATTGTAAATGGACTAAATGCTACTGAACTGTACACATTTATAAAGTAGCTAATTTTATATTATGTGAATTTTACCTCAATACAATTTTTTTAATTAATATTCTTTAAAAAATCATAAGTATCCCAAGCTCCAGTGCTTCTGTGGGGAGGATATTTAGTGTAACGTCATCACGTTGGACTGACACCAGGAATCAATGGAGTGTGTACTTGACAAAAGCAGACCCGCAAGTCAAAGTGAAGGTAATGTTTATGACTATTCAGTCTTACCACTATATAAAAGAAGCGAAACATGTCCTAAAGGCTGAAGATGGTTTAGAGGTCTAATGTTAGAAAAGAAAACAGAAAGTAAAAATAGCTTACTGTACCATATGAAGGAAAGAAACACGTCACTGTTACCTCTTAATAAGTAAAACTAATATCTATTTAATTGGTCTTACTGTATTTACATTATCCATTTTAAAAAACTTAAACTTATGTATCTTAATACATAATATAGCTACAGTTTCAACTTGTTAACCAGGATGGTCTCAATCTCCTGACCTCGTGATCTGCCCGCCTCGGCCTCCCAAAGTGCTGGGATTACATGTGTGAGCCACCACGCCTGGCCAATATAAACATTCAATAAAGATTTGTTTAAATTGTTCAAACAAACGATTCTATCAGAACACAGAAACCTTATAAAATATTGTTGTATTTATTGACATATTATTTAATTAACCATATTAATTTAAAATGTCACTGTTCACCACGGAGGCCAGAAGCAATGTGGGGGCTGGACGTGGTGGCTCATGCCTGTAGTCCCAGCACTCTGGGAGGCTGAGGCGGGTCGATCAGTTGAGGCTAGGAGTTCAAGACCAGCCTGGCCAACATGGCGAAACATATGAAAAATACAACAGACAAACCAACCAACCAACCCAGTGACAACAAAACAGGTCTACCCTGGAGTCATACTCTAATTTTTTCTATTTTCTTCCCTTTCTGATCCTTTGTCCCACTTTCTTTTTCTTCCTCTTCCTTCTCCTTCTTCTTTGTCAAATAGAGGACTGAGTTATTGTCATTGATCCATACAAGGTCCCTCTCTCATTTATTTTCTTTAATTCCCGCTCCCCATTTCTGTTCCCCGTCTTCCCATGTGCAACCTTCCTAAAATGTTTGATATGCATCTTTTTGTATGTATTTTTAGAAAATGTTTATTGTTTTGTGTGCAGAAAAAAATAATAAAAAAGAAAAAAAGAAAGAGTCACAAAAAAAATGTCACTGTTAAAATAACAGCATTTATGTAGAAAGGTTACAGAAAAGCAAATACAGAATAATATATAATTTCAAATAAACACCATCTTTTCTTATATTTATGTTAAAATAACTACATGTGTATACTTATCAATCATATATGATATATATTTTATTGGTCTGTTATGGCTATGCCCTGAGTTGGCCTTCTAAAAAGTTGGTTACCCTATTCAGAAGGTTGTACAGAGGTAATGAATAAAGTATACTTATTTAAGGAAAATTTATACTGGAGTATTTAGGGGTAAAGACATATTATGTTTATAGCTTGCTCAAATGGTTAAGAGACTGATGATAATGGATATTGGTATAGCTACAGATATAGATATAAATCCATGTAATACATTTTACTGTATATAAATTATACCTCAATGAAAATACATTTTTAAAAAATCATTGTTAAGTCCCTTTATTTGTTGCACTGCCAAAACTGAGTTCTGTGTCGTTTGTTCTCTGTCACAAGCAAACACATCTCTGAATGTCTTTGAAAAATAAAAAATTTTACAATGTTCTTCAAAACCAGTGGTTAAAAAAAAAAAAAAAAAGAAGTATGCTGCTAGATTCTCTAGTTACAAAGCAAGGTCACGTATTTGGATTTAGCATCCCCACAGAGCCTGGCAATGGGTTGTTGTAGCAGCGGGTGGACAGCAAGCAAGTCTTGAGCTAAAGGAGGTGAGGAGTTCACAAGCAAGACGCACATGATAGAGCAGAAGCTAATCTGCTTTCCCACTGCGTGCCATTAGGCAAGTCACTTAGCATTTCTGAGCCCCAATTTATTCTCTGCAAACAAAATCAAAACCTATTATTCCATCCAGCTTTGGATAGTTATTTCTTTATTTTCATGAACAGGTGACATGAATATAATTATTTGACTCAGTGAATGATATAGTGAAGTTAAGACACATTTAAAAGAGCAATATTTTCTTTATGATTCACATTGCCATATTCTGACACACCAACAAAAAGACCAAGAGTGTGAAGGCAGAAACTACAGATGTTTGGATGTTCACATTGGCTTATTACCAAGAAGCTGAGCCTGACTGCTTTGAAGTAAAAAGCAAACAGCAAATCTCTGGAGGCCGAAGCTGCCCCTGAGATTTCTCCAACGTGTTTGGTTCTGGCAGGGCCACTCAGCCTTCCAGAACATCCTTTTACAACCCAAACAATTACCCACGTTTTGAAGTGAAATTCTGAATCATTTTCTGTTCCGATCTTTCAAACAGTTCTATCTAAAGTACTTTTTAATAAAACTCATGTCATGTCCTTAATTTCACCTGAAAATTTTATAGCAAGAAAAACAGCTAAAGATATAGATATTAATAAACACAAAGTTTTATTAGGGTAAATTTATTCTTGTTTCAAAATATTTTTGTTAGCCTTATTTTTATATATTCATGAAGAACATATAACTTTAAAAAGATGCATTTGAACAATTAAGGCATATTTCAACATAGTTCTTATTTTCTTTAGAACATAATTCAAGCAGCAGTCAAATCTATTATTACCTAATCAACTTTGTAAAGTTGCTTTCGTTAATTCATACTGTAATTCTGTTTGAATTATTTCATAAGAATGGTGAAAGATAAATGTAAAATTACTTTGATATTCATGCTAGGAATTTTATTAATTGATACTGATTTTTATTTTGTTATTATCTAAATTATGGCTCCATGACTCAACTAGACCCTCCAAAAAATGCACAGTCTCTCCTGGTTTGGGGAGTATCAGGAGACAGAGGGCATATAGAAAGGATTTCTCTCAAGAGGTTATGGACTTTCTAGTCCATGTTTTTAAAATTATGCCCCACTAAATAACTAATTCCATAAGACATTACTAGATTAAAAAAATAAAATCATTCTGTGGTGAAATTTAGGTACTTAAGTATCCTAGATTCCCTTCTTGAAGATTCACAATACTCCTCTGTATTTTAAAGCTCTGGGAAGTTCCAAAGTGAAATAAACCAACTATCGAAATTATCTGTCAGTTTCTTCAGTTCATCTGACTTTGTCCTGGGCTCTCCCTCCCACCTCCCTTACTGTGGGGGATCCCTGTACTCTAAACTGCATTCTGGCACAATCTGTGTTGAACATCATAGATGACCGAGGGTTGCCAAGGTGTATCCAAGACTTTACCACAGACCCTCATTGTCAGTGATTCTAGCCTCTATGGTGCTTTCTTCAAACAAATATTAAAATTATTTAATCATCAGAACAAATAACCATTGATGCCCTCCAGCCTTTCAAATGACTACCTTGGTCTATTTCTTCCTCAATCTTCGTCTGTTGAAAAAGTAGCAGGGCAGTCTTAAAATATTCCTACATTTTATTTTGAATAATCACCAGATGAGGGAAGATGGATTCTTAAAAGTAAAGTTTAATGTGAAAACTCATTGGGAGGTCAGAAAGAGTCTGGCATTGAATCAGGTTCAGTCTGATTGATGCTTTTCTAGTAATTCTTTAAATTGAATTTAATTATTTTTCCTACTTTTTTATATATATATAAAACTGAAGTACATTCATGGAAATGTTTCCAGCTGGGAAGGCCATAGACTCAGGAGGAAGTCCAATTATATCTTATTTGCATTTCTTTACCTGCCTATTGAATTTTAATCACCCACTGCATCACTTTTGTGTGTTTTCATTTTTGTTTCTTGACACAGTGTTTGGGGTGGCAAGGAAAGAATGAAAAATTATAACTCCTAGTTTTTCAGTGAAAGAACGTGGCAGTAGTAATGGAAAAAGGAAAAGTATTCTCTACGCCCATCTCTCATGCACCTGATATGTGTTTTACCCTTTAACACTTGCAAGAATCCTATGAGGTGGGTATTATCATTTCCATGTTGTAGATGAGGATTTGTGCTCAGAGAGATTTTCTTAAAAAATAAAACAGATTGATGATTATATTCTCTAAATTTTTAAAACATTAGTGGACTACATATAATGGTTTGGTGAAAACATAATATTTGGATATTAAATACTTGATATAAATAAGGTTATTATTTATTTGGAGACATATCCTTTAGATCCTTCATTTTGCCCTTTATATATGTGTGTGTGTGTGTGTGTGTGTATACACACACACACACACACATATATGCACATATACACTTATATATATGTATATATATACACATATATAAAGATGTGCATTACATTCCAATTCTGAAATAGCATTTATATTATATTAATCATGATTTCCATAATCATTTACTTATTTCTTCCTCAAACTCATCAGTAATTTTGGTAGTGACTCCTCAGATTTTCTGAGAAGAAATTCTGATAATTTCCCTCTGACGCTTCTGTTCATTTAAGTACAGTATTGTCTGTCACTCAAAAAGGCAGCAATAATCCCAGACAGTCATGCCCTGTGCACAGTGATGAATGATCTAGCATCAAGCAGTGCTAGGTATGAGATGAATTATATACAGACGCTTATGCCCATCACCCAACTAGCTTGATCAATAGCATTCAGTATGATACAGTACAATTCCAAGTGGAAACAAACAAATAAGTGGTTGTTGAAATCGAAACCAGCTAAATTCTTGCCAACTACTTAATTGTATTTTGTGCTCAACACTTAAACACTCATACAGATTTACAGGTTTACATAAGCAAATCTAAACTCTCTAGTTATAAATTCATTGATTAAGCAAGGCACTGCTATATGTAAATCATACTAGTCTTGTTGATAAAGTCAAGTTCCAGACAACTTGTGGTATATGTCAAAATGTTTTCAAAATTAATAGTAATGATAGCAATTTAATGAATGTTTTGCAATGGTATTTAAGAGACTGTTTCAATGAATCCCTTACTTTTTTTAATGAATTAAAATTGGTACATTTCTTTGCTAAAATTTTAGTAATCTTCTCCTTCATTTATTAAAGGAAAGAATTTAAAACTAATTTGTCAACTTCATTTTGAGCAAAAGACGTAAACAAAAATTTTCTACTCTTGAAAGGTTTGTATTTGAAAAGACTAGTGAGTGGAATGCACTGATTCTCCATATAGACCACAGATACGCTATACCTCTTTTCTGAAAAGCGGAGAATGCAAATAAATGGAAGCTGGCTTTACAGAGAAAAAAAGGAAGTGATTAGGTCTTTTAATATCTCATAAACTTATTATTTCTTCAACATATATAAGCAGACTTCATGCCAGATCTAAAACCTATTTAGGTTTATGAAATATATCAATAAGAGCTTTCAATTATTTAGAGATAATTACGTGGCCGATCCTAGGCTAAATGCTTTAAGTACACTAAAAAGCTTCAAGCAGTTTCAAATGGTACCTAAGAGGGAGGACCCCACTTTACAGGTTATGGAAATTGAATTCTAAAAATTTAGTAAAATGCTAAAAATGCTTAAAAATGACTGGTCCAAGGAGGGTCAGATCATATCTAATCTGCATGGAGTCTCTGCACTATGCTGCCTCTATGATTCTCCTTATTGTGGCTTGTAAAGTATCCGCATAACTGGCAACAATACTTTGCTTGCTGCTGCATAGACTCAGTCTTCTTAAGAAACAGTGTGAGTACAACTGTACTTGAGGCAGGGTGCTTTAGAAATACCCAGCCACCTGGAAAACCGTAACAAATATGACTTGGTAATCAGCTTTTTTCCAAAGCTGTGATGTCTCACATGTCAAAAGTTGTAAGCAGTTCCTAGAGCTTCGACAAAATTACACCCAAATGAAATTTCTTCCTCACAGGGGAATCTCCAGAGCAATGAGTTACTCTGGTGCATTTATAAACCACACTCCTGAGTGCATAGTGATTTTTCCCCCTCTCCAAAGAACCATCAGTAAATAAATCCACAGACTTTCCTAAGGGGAGTAATACAAATGCAATCCTTGCAGCTAATACTATAGTCAAATAGTAATTATAGAAAAAAAATCAACCTGATAATTTCACCCAAGAAATCAGACATTAGACTAGCCTAAACGTTGGGATGGAACCCTTGCTAGAGGTGTACATGGAAATGACTGTCCTTCAGCTTCTTTTTGAGCCCCCTGCCACTCTCCTGAGTAGAGACTTCTCTAGGGAGTGGAGAAATCATGTCTAAGGCCCCTGTATGTTATTCTCTACATGGCTCTTGGGCACACACCAAAGTATTGCAGGTGCCAGCTGTGCCCAAGGCTGCAGGATGCCGACCAGCAATTCTTTACTCTCACTGAAGAAAAAACTTGAATTGAGCAGAAATTCAAGGAAGAAAAAAGAAAAATGACTGCCCTCCCTTTGGGGACTTTAGCTGTGGTCACAGACTTCAAAAGTAACAACATGGGAAAATCAAGCTGAATTATAGTAGAATCTATGTGGCTTTTCACCCTGTGTTTAATTTAGTCAGATGGCTCAGTAAATGATACAAACCTTTTAATGTAGCTATCTTAGTTTCAACTCCATGGTACAGGAACTCTGGCTAAATTAATTATAGTTGATCACGTAATTTCTTTTCTTAAAATGTTTTCCTATACATTGAAGTCTAATTTCGTTAGCATTTAATCTCAGATTCTTCATTACTCCAAATAGTTTATTCACAATAATGCCTTATTTTTTTTCTAGTTTCTCTAACTTCCTCAGCATTTAATTCTAGTTTCTTCATTACTCCAAATAGTCTATTCACACTAATGTTTTATTTTTTTCTAGTTTCTCTATATTGAATGTCCGTCTCCCACACAATCTTCTCTGCCTCTCAAACCACATAGATCCTTTATTATTTCTTCTTTAAAACTCTTCTTACACATTACTGCCTCCTCCACTACCTCTGCCTTTTAAAATGAATGACACTCTTAGGCCTTTTTGTGTTCCCATAACACTGTGTTCCTAACTTTAATGCACTACCTAATTTATTCTCCTAGCTGTGGTTCCATTTGTTCTAGGACAGTATCAGAGCCTTGTTCACCACTGTGTCTCAGTGTTTGTTGAAGGAATCAATTAGTAAATATACTGTTTATAGATGTATATCCATTACATAATACATGAAACATAGCAGGAATTCATTAAATATTGTGGAGTGAATGAATGAATGATTCTACTAACTTCACGAGTCCAAGTAACATCTTTATGCTGTACTTAAGATGTAAACCAAAAGTAAAGTTGTATTTTAGGTTTATAATCAGTCCTTTTCCTTAGGATCTATTGACCCCACCCAAGTGGGAAAACTTCTCCAAGTACTAAGAAGTGAGTAGGATGCCTTTAATTTAAATGGAATGTCCCTCTTAGGGTTCTACAGGCAAAGAATTGGTGATAAAATGTGAATTCTCTTCCTGATTCAAATACATTTCACAGAAATAAGAAATAAATATTCAAAGGTAAACACTGAAGAAGGGAGGATACTGGCTTTATTTAATTATAAAATGACTAATGTGAAAGAAGAAAACAATATAAATTTCAAGGACAAATAATCTTTTAAGAAAATTCTTCTCAAACTGTTGGTGAGATGTATATGTTAAAACATAAATAACTAATTCCATCTATAAAATATTACTTCACTAAATTTGGCTTAGTGATCTGGTCAAGATGGCTAGGATTTTTTTTCCACCTATGGGGAAAGTTAGAGGAAATAGATGAATCACAATTCATGAAATGTTGATAATTTTTGTAACTCTCAAGGGTCTATAGTAAAATTTTCTTGGCTTTTGTATAGTTCAAAAATTTCCATAATTGCAAATTGAAAACAAAGTGATCAAGATCCAGATCGATCGATCTATCTATCTATCTATCTATCTATGAAAATCTTACAGAGAAACATAAACTCAGATTATCCTTTGTTTATGGTTAAAGATCCTTATGTTCCCTAATAATTTTTCATTCCTATTTACTCTCCTTCTTTATGTTGGTTTCATTTTAAAGATATGTTGTATCAGTAGAAATTAAGTGCAATTATGTTATTTGAAATAATATTAGAGCAATACTTAGTTATTAGCATTTAATTCTAGATGTTTAATAATAAGCAATAAATATGCCTAACAATGTCTAGAACTTTGTAGGTTTTAAATAAATTATAGGTTTTTTTAAGAATTACTTATAATTATAAATTATTACTTTTTTGTCTTTATTATTAGTTTTATTTTTATTAATTATTAATAATAGGTTTTTAAGAATTTGTAATAATTATATATCATACAGATGAGTATGATAGATAATATGATGATACAATGAATAACAATTATATATAATTATAATTATTAACTCCAGAAATGGTTTCAAAGGATTTTTTAGAGAAGACATGAGTATGACATCACCATAATAAAAATTTATTTATTCATCATGTTTCTAAAAGTAATGTGTGTCATGGTATTAACTTACTCTTAATGCATCAAAGAGTGCATTCTGATTATCTTAGCTTGTAACAAAAATTATCTTTGAAAACCATCAAGTAATCATGATAGTATTCCTTAATATGCAAATGGATACAAATTCTGTGTCATTCACATGATGTTAGATTCACCTAAAGGCAAGATCTCTTTATCATGATTTCTCAATTATTTAGGGGATAAAGAGGTAACATTTTGCATGATGTTCACAAACCACAGAAATTTGAAAATATGAAAATTATAGAATAATTCACAGCATTTTTTAAAATGTATACACAACACTAAATTGGTTACATTCGAAAATAGATAATTTAACTCCTACATAAATTATTCAACTGAGTATGAAATCACAATGTTTCTGAGGTAAAGACAGAGCAGACATAATGCTGATCATGTTCATTGTTCTTTACAAAATATGGAGTTTTCTTATGCTAAGATAATTTAAAAATATTTCAGTTTATCTGTATATTTTCAGAATAAATTCTTTACATGAAAGAGATGTAGAAAATAGGAAATAGATAAAACTAATTAAACATTCACAAAAGAGGGGGTTAAAAACCCTCAAGATAATTGGTATCTAGTGAAAGAAGATTCTGGTGAGCTAGAATTGCACAACTTTCCTGAAAGTGAAATGGGTTTCTCATATAGACCTTGCTTCAGCATTCTGGGAAAATTTCTTTTCCATTACAATCATGTGTTGCTTAGAAAAGAGAATACATTCTGAGAAATGCATAGTTAGGCGATTTCCTTGTTGTGTAAACATCATAGAATATATTCACACAAACCTTAGGATATAGTCTGATAAACACCTAAGCTATTTGGCATAGCGTACTGCTCCTAGGCTACAAAACTGAACAGCATGTTACTGTAATGAATACTGTAGACAACTGTAACACAATGGTAACTATCTGTCTATCTAAACACAGATAACCATAGAAAAGGTTACAATATACAAAATTACAATATGCAAAATAAAAAATGATATACCTATATAGGTAGCTCCATTATAATAGAGCAAATCCATTATAATCTTATGGAACCACTATTGTATATGGAGGCCTGTCATTGGCCAGAATATTGTTATGCAGTACATGACTCTCCTTACTTTCGCATCTTGGAGGCTATTTCTTCTCCTAAATCCCTTGGGGATGTGTATGAATTACATGCTTGAAAGTAGATTCTCCCTGGGGACTTGAATTTTGTTATTCAATTTCTGCTTGCTCATGAGTAGAAACTTAAAGATTGCTTTTGGGACTGAGAAAACAGATTTTTCAGCCCAGAAATGTGGTTTCTTTGATAACATAATGATCTCAAAATGTAGTAGGCATTTGGTTTATTTGCTTGCAGTTGATTCTGTGTGCAGATAACCGTGCATAAACTTCTTTTCTGGACTTGACAATTATGGAAACACCATCATATTTACTGTCTTCGTTTCTTTTCCTTAAAGCTTGATTGCAGAAGGCAAGAAATAATTAAAATCAGAGCAGAACTGAAGGAAATAGAGACATAAAAAACCCTTCAAAAAATTAATGAATCCAGGAGCTGGTTTTTTGAAAAGATCAACAAAATTGATAGACCGCTAGCAAGACTAAAAAGAAGAAAAGAGAGAAGAATCAAATAGACGCAATAAAACATGATAAAGGGGATATCACCACCGATCCCACAGAAATACAATCTACCATCAGAGAATACTACAAACACCTCTACACAAATAAACTAGAAAATCTAGAAGAAATGGATAAATTCCTCGACAAATACACCCTCCCAAGGCTAAACCAGGAAGAAGTTGAATCTCCGAATAGACCAATAACAGGCTCTGAAATTGTGGCAATAATCAATAGCTTACCAACCAAAAAGAGTCCAGGACCTGATGGATTCACAGCCGAATTCTACCAGAGGTACAAGGAGGAACTGGTACCATTCCTTCTGAAACTATTCCAATCAACAGAAAAAGAGGGAATCCTCCCTAACACATTTTATGAGGCCAGCATCATCCTGATACCAAAGCCTGGCAGAGACACAACCAAAAAAGAGAATTTCAGACCAATATCCTTGATGAACATTGATGCAAAAATCCTCAGTAAAATACTGGCAAACCGAATCCAGCAGCACAACAAAAAGCTTATCCACCATGATCAAGTGGGCTTCATCCCTGGGATGCAAGGCTGGTTCAACATACGCAAATCAATAAATGTAATCCAGCATATAAACAGAACCAATGACAAAAACCACATGATTATCTCAACAGATGCAGAAAAGGCCTTTGACAAAATTCAACAACCTTCATGCTAAAAACTCTCAATAACTTAGGTATTGATGGGACATATCTCAAAATAATAAGAGCTATCGATGACAAACCCACAGCCAATATCATACTGAATGGGCAAAAACTGGAAGCATTCCCTTTGAAAACTGGCACAAGACAGGGATGCCCTCTCTCACCACTCCTATTCAACATAGTGCTGGAAGTTCTGGCCAGGGCAATCAGGCAGGAGAAGGAAATAAAGGGTAGTCAATTAGGAAAAGAGGAAGTCAAATTGTCCCTGTTTGCAGATAATATGATTGTATATCTAGAAAACCCCATTGTCTCAGCCCAAAATCTCCTTAAGCTGATAAGCAACTTCAGCAAAGTCTCAGTATACAAAATCAATGTACAAAAATCACAAGCATTCTTGTACACCAATCACAGACAGAGAGCCAAATCATGAGTGAACTCCCATTCACAATTGCTTCAAAGAGAATAAAATATCTAGGAATCCAACTTACAAGGGATGTGAAGGACCTCTTTAAGAAGAACTACAAACCACTGCTCAATGAAATAAAAGAGGAAACAAACAAATGGAAGAACACTCCATGCTCATGGGTTGGAAGAATCAATATCGTGAAAATGGCCATACCGCCCAAGGTAATTTATAGATTCAATAGACTCTATAGAAAATGGCCATATTGCCCAATCTAATTTATAGATTCAATGCCATTCCCATCAAGCTACCAATGACTTTCTTCACAGAATTGGAAAAAACTACTTTAAAGTTCATAAGGAACCAAAAAAGAGCCCGCATCGCCAAGTCAATCCTAAGCCAAAAGAACAAAGCTGGAGGCATCACGCTACCTGACTTCAAACTATACTACAAGGCTACAGTAACCAAAACAGCATGGTACTGGTACCACAACAGGGACATAGATCAATGGAACAGAACAGAGCCCTCAGAAATAATGCCACATATCTACAACTATCTGATCTTTGACAAACCTGACAAAAACAAGCAATGGGAAAAGGATTCCCTATTTAATAAACGGTGCTGGGAAAACTGGCTAGCCATATGTAGAAAGCTGAAACTGGATCCCTTCCTTACACCTTATACAAAAATTAATTCAAGATGGATTAAAGACTTACATGTTAGACCTAAAACCATAAAATCCCTAGAAGAAAACCTAGGCAATACCATTCAGGACACAGGCGTGGGCAAGGACTTCATGTCTAAAACACCAAAAGCAATGGCAACAAAAGCCAAAATTGACAAATGGGATCTCATTAAACTAAAGAGCTTCTGCACAGCAAAAGAAACTGCCATCAGAGTGAACAAGCAACCTACAAATTGGGAGAAAATTTTCGCAACCTACTCATCTGACAAAGGGCTCATATCCAGAATCTACAATGAACACAAACAAATTTACAAGAAAAAAACAAACAACCCCATCAAAAAGTGGGCAAAGGACATGAACAGACACTTCTCAAAAGAAGACATTTATGCAGCCAAAAAACACATGAAAAAATGCTCATTATCACTGGCCATCAGAGAAATGCAAATCAAAACCACAATGAGATACCATCTCACACCAGTTAGAATGGCCATCATTAAAAAGTCAGGAAACAACAGGTGCTAGAGAGGATGTGGAGAAATAGGAACACTTTTACACTGTTGGTGGGACTGTAAACTAGTTCAACCATTGTGGAAGTCAGTGTGGCGATTCCTCAGGGATCTAGAACTAGAAATACCATTTGACCCAGCCATCCCATTACTGGCTATATACCCAAAGGACTATAAATCATGCTGCTATAAAGACACATGCACACGTATGTTTATTGCGGCACTATTCACAATAGCAAAGACTTGGAACCAACTCAAATGTCCAACAACGATAGATTGGATTAAGAAAATGTGGTACATATACACCATGGAATACTATGCAGCCATAAGAAATGACCAGTTCATATCCTTTCTAGGGACATGGATGAAACTGGAAACCATCATTCTCAGTAAACTATCACAAGGACAAAAAACCAAACACCGCATGCTCTCACTCATAGGTGGGAATTGAACAATGAGAACACCTGGACACAGGAAGGGGAACATCACACTCCGGGGACTGTTGTGGGGTGAGAGGAGGGGGGAGGGACAGCATTAGGAGATATACCTAATGCTAAATGACGAGTTAATGGGTGCAGCACACCAACATCGCACATGGATACATATGTAACAAACCTCCACATTGTGCACATGTACCCTAAAACTTAAAGTATAATAATAAATAAATAAAAATTCCAAAAAAAAAAAATGCTTGATTCTTGGGATACAGAAGCAGCCAGACTTTTTAGTCCTGTGGAGCCTCAAATTTCTGGATTTTTCTATGTCTTTCTTTTTCTCTTTACACATGGGAAAGTTCTTACCCAGGTTCATCTGTTCTTTGTTAAAAACAACCAGGAACAGTTAAGATACATCAATATTATTGCTCTCATCTCAAAGCTACAAGCACTGTACCCATTTCCCTCAAAGGCACTTTAGAGCATTTCCCTTCCATGTAGCTGTAGATGACAATTTTAACAAATGTTTGGCTAAGGTCTCACAAGGTCTCAACCTGTAGCATCAGATTCTCTGTAGTTGTTATGTGACCGCTAGGCCAAAACCACATATTTTTAAGTCTGCTCTGTTGCACTCATTTCTGGTTTCAAATAATGTGTCAGGCAGAGTTCAGTGGAGGAAATAAGCTTTTTATTCTAGGTATTTTAAACATAAAGAGGAATATAGTGGAATAGGTTCTTACAAAATCCTGCAAAGGATAAAGAAGCATGTTCTGGCCCAAGTCTCTCAGAAAACCAAAATAGTAGAGAAATGGCTCATGATGGAGCTACTTCCTCTGAGACCACTGCTGGAGCAATTTGATCGAGGTCTACAGCCACTACCACTACCCTAGTGTCTTGGACCACAAGAAACTAAAGGTTAGGCAGTTGAAGCCATAATCCAAAGAATTACCGTGTCAGAACAAGAAACCAATGCAACCCTCACTGTTTCTTGACACTCGGGAAGCTGGAAATAAATGCTGGAACCTGCTTCTGGAAAACTACTACCTTACTAGCTGATGTGCACGGGGTTTCAGAGGGAGTCACCTTTCTCTAACTTGTGTCATTCAAATTCACATTAAGGAGTTTCTTTGTACAGTTTCATTTTTACCAAGAACACTAAATCCAAGAAGTAAAGAAAGCCAACTCAAAAAGATACCACAGTGGCAAAAGTCAAGGAATAAAGATGAGGCTCCCTGTAGTATGACTGCTGTGGGCTGCATCCTAAATATGTCCTCCAAGAGTTTTACCCCCTTGTTATTCAATCAAATGCCACTCTGGGTGCCAATTATAGAGGATTTTGTAGATGTAGTTAAGGTTGTGGTTCTTAAAATAGAGAGATTATCCTGGATTATCCAGGTAAATCCAATCTAATTCCATGAACCTTTTTTTAAAGCAGAGAAAATTCTACAGCTGGAGGCAGAAGAGATGCTGTAGAAGGGGAAGTCAGAGAGATTCAAAGCATAAAAAAGACACTACCTGCTGTATGGCTTTGCAGATGGTGGAACAAGGCCACTCACCAAGGTACAAGGAGCCTCTAGCAAGCTGAAAAGGACGTCAGCTGACAACCAACAAGAAAACAAGGACCTCACCCTTAAGACCACCACGTGGATCTGAATTCTGTGAACAACTTGCATGAATTTGGGAGCAAATTCATTTCCAGAACCTCCAGCAAAGGAATCCAGCCCTGGTGACACCTTGATATTGGCCTTGAGAGACTCTAAGCAGAGAACCAGCTGAGCCACTCTGCACCTAAACTTCTGACTCAGAACATTGTAAACTAATAAATTTGTGTTGTTTCAAGCCACTAAATATATGTGATTTATTCTGAGTAACAGAACATTAATATGCTAAGATGACATTAACACACTACACAGACACACGCACACACACACACACACACACACACTACAATAAAGGGTGAGGGGAGGAGAGGATTCAGAAAACAGAGTAGTCAATCTTGCCCAGAATTGTCAAAGAAAATTCCTTATAGGTAATGGGATATGGTCTACATAAGGCTTAAATAAGTGTAGAGAGGTAGAGAAGAAAGAAATATTTATCAGTGAGGAAAATGGCCTGAGTAAGATACAGGTAATTCAAGAGACTATGAATCTGATCAGGGATTTTTGCTTGTTTGTTTTTGTTATTTCCTGGAGAAAAAGATGATAGAACTGATGTTGAAGGATAAAGTTGGGAGGGAAAAAATAAGAACAGAATGTGGAGGGCTATAACAAGAGCCAGCTAATATATTTTAGAAAAAACAATCCTATCACAATATACAGAACATACAAGAAATAGGAGACCTATGAGTATGTGTCTAGAAAAGACAATACTACCAAAACTTTCATGAAGATATTTCTGCATACATAACTGGTGCATCAGTTTGCTCTGTCACTGAAATTTTCTTCCAACCTGTGGAAATCTCCACCATGGACAATAAGCTTCTTAACTTTTCTATACATAGAATTACTGCTGATGTCTGTCTGCATCAATGTTCAATATTTGCCTAGACTTATGGCCATGTCTACACCATAGTACATATGAGCCAAAAGTAGATCAAGTAATAAAATTCAATGTGACTGTGTAAGCCTGACAAAGATCAAGGGAGAAAAGCTATGTTTTCATTCATTTGCATGTTGACATTGTTAACACGTGGACATCATCTTTTCCCATAACAAATGCATGCATATAACACAGTAAGTCTCCATCTCTCAAAGTTATTTCATGTGATTCTCTATTAGGCAGCAGTTGGTTTTTATTCAAGCATATTTGATTAATCTTTAAAAATCACCGGATTCCCCCATTCTACTTTCATCCACAAACAATTTTTAATTTCCCAATAAAGTATATCAGTATGACTAGAACACTCACATATTATCTATGTGCATTCAGTTTTGCTTGCCAGTTGTAGAATGCTGGTGCTGGATAAGCATTTGTAAACTGAGAAATACAATTGCAAAAACAAACACATACAAAGCCTTTTAGCAAACTGGTGGATGCCTGTGGAGCTGCCATCCTCAGATGATGCATCCAGCTCATTCATGCCTCCAACTGGAACAGCATTAAACAAAAATGCACGGGATTCAGGTCCAAATATTGGTACATGCTAGCAAAAAATTCTGTGTACTTCCTTCTTCCCTCCCTCAAATGGCAGCATTTCAAGCTAAAATAGCTTTTTAAAAAAAGACATCAAATTTTTCATTACATTGTATCACCAACAACTGACTTGCTGTAAGGTCAAATATATTCAAATTGGCAGGATCAGTTACACATGGGTAAGGATGCATCCTTAAATTTTAAAGCAGACATTTAGTAATTTTAATTTATCATTTTAATTTGACCTGGATGACTCAAATACCTTAAATATGGATTATTAAAGCTTTCTTTTTGAAAATTAAAACTTTTTTTAGAAGGACATTTTCTACTATTACATTAAGTTTTAAGTACATCAAAGGGAAGGGGCACAGTGTCACCCTTCTCTTTGCATAGCAAGAGTGACCTTTACTCCAGTTCCCAACAAGTTCCTCATCTCCATCTGAGACCACCTCAGCCTGGACTTTATTGTCCATATCACTATCTGCATTTTGGTCAAAGCCATTCAACAAGTCTCTAGGAATTTTCATACTTTTCCACATTTTCCTGTTTTCTGAGCCCTCCAAACTGTTCCAATTTCTGCCTGTTACTCAGTTGCAAAGTCTCCTCCACATTTTTTAGTATCTTTACAGCAATGCCCCATTAGCCAGTACCAATTTACTATATTAGTCTGTTCTCACACTACTAATAAATACATACCTGTGACGGGGTGATTTGTAATGGGAAGAGGTTTAATGGATTCACAGTTCCACATGGCTGGGGAGGCCTCACAATCATGGCAGAAGGCCAAGAGGAAGAAAGACACATCTTACATGGTGGCAATCAAGAAAGCTTGTGTAGGGGAACTCTCATTTATAAAACCATCGGCTCTCATGAGGCTTATTCACTACCATGAGAACAGTATAGGGAAAACTGCCCCATGACTCAGTTACCTCCACCTGGTCCTGCCCTTGACACGTGGGGATTATTACAATTCAAGGTGAGATTTGGGTGGGGACACAGCCAAATCATATCAGGCCTCAAACAATTTAGGAAGTTTATTTTGCCAAGGCTAAGGACGCAAGCCCAGGAGACAGGTCTGTGCCTTTCTCCAAAGATGATTTGGAGGACTTCAATATTTAACCAGGAAAGGGCAGATATTTAGGAAAGAGGAAGAAATGTTTAAAATGTGTGGATAGATAAGAGATAAACAGGTGCATTCTTTTGAGTCTTTGAGCAGCATTTCAATGAATACACAATTTACATGTCGGAGAGGAGTAATCTTCACTTATGACCTCTTCTACCTTAGTGAATCTGCATTTTTACATCAGAGGAAGCAATCAGTTATGTATTTGTCTCAGGTGAGCAGAGGGATGACTTAGAGTTCTCTTCTTTGTCCCACACCTGTGAAGATAAGCTATCAGTTTACATTGTCAGGGTAAAATTCAACAGAACTCTTTCAGAGTAAAGATCTTGGGACCTACAAGGAATTTTCTAGAGGGAAATATGTGACAGAAATATATGTAGCTCTTTTATCTTTGTAGATATTTTATTTAGAAATAAAATGTGAGCCAGGTTTGCTCACGCAGTGTCCAGCTTGATTTGTCCCTTTGGGTTAGTGATTTGAGGGTCATGAGATTTATTTTCTTTTCACAAATAAAAAGAAAAATCTGTCAGATTGCCACTGCAATCTGAAGATGCTTAGAAGATTCTGGAAGAGCTAGTCTATCAGCTACTACAGACATTAACCTTTGGTTTTCTTTTGTTTCCATAGAAATGTCTCTTATGAAAGATCTGTTTGCCTGTATCATATATAGAGACTTAGGCCATTTATTTGCAGTGCCACCTCCTGGAATGGGACACTGTTGTTTAACTGAACTGATCTATTCTCAGGACCAAGAGACTGACTAGAAGATATGGCATGATATATTTAAATTTGCTCTTTTCTGCTTATCCCAATTTGTCTTTCAACTCCTTTGTCTATTTGTATCAGACAACCTCTAACCTATAGCTCTTCAAATCTATCAGTGTGGCTTTTAGTATGTAAAACTTTTTTAAGTTTCGAAGAGCGGACTGAAGGAAATCAAAATATTTTACCCCAAAATGTATTTTTTGACATATTTTGTGATGGCTGTCAGAGGGCCAGCAAATAGAAGGGGCCCTGTAAAACTGTCTTTTGCATCTATAGAGAATCTTCTATAATACAGCAAGGCCTTCCCTTGTCTGGATCTAGGAAAGATGAACTGAGAATCTTACAGATTTAAAGGTTTGGAAACAAAACAGACAAAAACACTTACCATATATTCTTTCTGGGGGCTGTGACCTATGTGGTTTTATCTACGTAACAAGATTACCTTTACTAGTCAAGTCTCCTCTTCTCTCTCTCCTATAACCCATCTTGCCATGTGATTTATCACCCTAACCTGTTTTGGGCCACGTTCCAAGTCCCCAGTCTTTCTCTAACCTGAAGATGGCATGTAAGTTTCTGCACCTTACTGGGGTATTGGGTTCTTCATTCTGAAGGCTACTGTGTCGTGAAAAACTATCATCAAATACATGTGTATGCTTTTTTTTCTATTACTCTGCCTTTTGTGAGTTGATTTTTCATTGGACCTTCTGAAGCAAAGGGGAAGCTTTTCCTTTGCCCCTATAGATAGAAGGGAAAAAAAAAAAAACCTAGAGGGTTTCATTACAAAATACCAACTTCCCTTGCCTCATTAAGCACCAAGATAAGAGAATTTCAGACTTGATTTTCTAATCATTCTCTTCTGCTTGCACTTGGAAAAATCCCCTGCTGTCGCCTAAAAAATTCCTAGCAATGTTCTAAACACAGAGGACCAAAAAAACCTTTGTCTGTTTGTATTTGTGTATAACTAAAGTAAAAACAAGTTTTCCTTTAGTTTGGCTTATATTGTCATCAAGAATTAGTTAGTATTCTAGTTATTACAGGGAAAGTTTAGCTTCCCAATCTAAGAAGAATGTGCTGCTATTCAAAGCTATTATGGCTCCCACACAGAAAACTTACATTACAATATAAACATATGGCTGGTCATTGTCTGGTAGTCCCTCCAGTTACCCTGTTTAACATTCTTTTATGAGCATTTCTAAATATTGGCTTTATGCTTAAAACGTGCTTAAAGACAAAACATTTTTTCCTTTCTAATATCTGTGAAGTCAGTCAACTAGGATTTACAAACCAAATTAATATATCCCTGGACGTCCTCACCAATAAGAAATAGAAACATTAAGAAACAAACTTACAAAGCAGAAACCTAAAGCAATTGTCATGTAACTAAAAACTGAGGGCTTTTTGGAAAATCGGGGGATTTCTTTTAGACTCAGCATCATCAAATCCTTCACAACTTTAGAAAGTATTAGCACAACTGAAATCATAGATGATCCTTGGATGAAATGTACTGAATTATAATCTATGAAATTAAAACTTGAAAATTAAGTCTATCTCTAGAGTCTCTTTGTTACAATGTATTCAAAATATCTTTTCATTCAAAAATATTTAAATTGTATCTTTTTCAAGAACTTATCTAAACCCTGATGGTTTACTCACAACAGATATTACTCAAAGCTTGAAGAGGGCCATATGTGCTCTAATTTAGAAACTTAACAATTTGGGGGAATTTCTGGAAACTTTTTGTGCTCTTGTTCACTTATAATAACTTTATGCAAAATAGGTTATCACAGTTAATTACCCTGACGTGACTTGTACTGTGAATTTTAAAGAGGATAAAATAGATAAGCTGTGGAGAACTTCAAACACTTTGGAGGTACAATTTAAAGGAAATGGGGTCGATAAGAATTAAGGAGGTAGAAATATTTAGTAACTGAAAACACTCAGGTGTATTGACTTACAGAAGAATCTAGGTATGAAATCTACTTAATCACACAAGTCCCAGACCGATAATTACTGTTATACATAATTATTACAAAGAAGAGATTCTCACTTGTTCTAATACTTCAAAAATTTGCCAATAATTGTATGTTTCTCCTCTAATGAGAAGCCTTAGCATGTATGTGCTATCCAATCTCAAAGGAAATGAAAACTAAAAATGGTTCCTATCTAAGGAAAGATTACAAATAGCATTTCTTGATGTGAATGTGGTTTTCTTAAATTTATAATCAGAACCCACTGGAAGTATTTCAGACACAGGTGAGAAATGTTCCTACAAAATGTGGGGAACATAAGACTCATCTGTTATCTCCGCCTTCACCATCCATAGAAATTTCTAGGATCAGACACACAGGTTAATAAATACGTTGCAGTGGAGATTTTTCAATGTGAGATTATTAGGTATGTATCCAACCCCTACTGCTTTCAGCCCCAGGTTTGAGAGGTGGGTCATATGCTCTTGCTTAAGTTTACCAGCTCAGTGGTATTTCAGCAGAATGGACCACCTGTCAGGCAGAAAATGTGACCCAGTGGGAGGTCTGCACTAGCATCAAAAGTTATCATGAAACTTGTTCATTTGTCTCCTTTCTATATTTAATCAGCGTTAGGAATGTTGGAACATGGTAGAAATGAAACACATAGCGTTTTTCTTCTTAAGCGAGCATATTTTAGAGTTTGGGAGCCCTAGATTCTTCTCACAGGAGTGACTGTGAGCTGTCAGGAAGTAGCTTTCAAGCACAGCAGGAACCTTAATGAACAGTGGGAATAATATCTCCATATGTGACTGTGAAGACTGAGAATAAAAGGAAGATAATAGCAAACGAATGATATTATTGAAAACATGATTTTAAGTGGGACTGTTGAAATGTGTTCCACTTTGGGGATGTGGCAACAATTTGTTACAGCACACAAACCAGCAAGCATTGTTTTTATTGTGTTCTTATGAATTTGTGATAAGATGGCAAGGTCTGAACATATGAAAAAGCTAAGATGATAAATAGAAAGATTAATGTCTTCAGGAAAATGAAGTAGTAGGTGTTTAAGAGCATATGAAAAATTTTAATAATTTTTTTGTATCTGAAGCTTGTGATCTTTTATTTGATAAATAAAAAGTAAGACATAAAATAATTTGATTCGACTTTGCAATATATTTACCTTATTAACAATAGCTCATTGAAATTCAATGGCTATTCAGAACTTGAGACAAAAACAAAAGGTAATGGGTCTCCAACTGTCAGAGGCCTTTGAACCAGAGCAACTCCATCTTGAATAGGAGCTGGGTAAAACTAAGACTGAGACCTACTGGACTGTTTTCCCAGCAGGTTAGGCATTCTTAGTGACAGGATGAGATAGGAGGTCTGCATATGATACAGGTCACAAAGGCCCTGCTAATAAAACAGGATGCAGTAAAGAAGCCGGCCCAAATCCACCAAAACCAAGATGGTGCTGAAAGTAACCTCTGGTCATCCTCAGTGCTCATTATACGCTAATTATAATGCATCAGCATGCTAAAAGGCACTCCCACCAATGCCATGACAGTTTACGAGTGCCATGGCAATGTTCAGAAGCTACCCTATATAGTCTAAAAAGGGGAGGATCTGCAGTTCTGGGAAATCTCTGCCCCTTTCCCCTGGAAAGCTCATGAATAATCCACCCCTTGTTCAGCATATCATCAAGAAATAACTGTAAGTATACTCAGTCAAGCATCCCATACCACTACTCTGCCTATGGAGTAGCCATTATTTTCTTACTTTCTTAATAAACTTGTTTTACTTTATGGACTTGCCCTTAATTATTTCTTGCATGATATTCAAAAACCCTCTCTTGGGGTCTGGATGGGGACCCCTTTCCAGGAACACAACTGGTCATCATGGAATGGTAGTACATAAAAATGTACATAAAAAGCAAATGTCAGAAAGAAAAGTGTAAGGGGTCTGAAATGTTTTTAATTTAAAAGGCAGTTTTCCTTTGGTCTTGCCAAATGACACTTCTTAGGTTCTTATCCTTCTTTAGGATAAGGTTCTTAACGTATCTCAGGGATCAAAACACTACTCAGTTTCTTGGAGGACGACACATTTGACTCTCCCCATAGCTTGGGTGTGGTTCCCAGGAAGTCAACCCTGAGGACCGGATGTGCTCGCAATTGATTTATTAAGGATGGGAGGTGTATTAGTTCGTTTTCACACTGCTGCTAAAGACATACTGGAGACAGGGCTATTTACAAAAGAAAGAGGTTTAATGGACTTACAGTTCCACGTGGCTGGGAAAGCCTCACAATCACGGTGGAAGGCAAGGAGGAGCAAGTCACGTCTTACATGGATGGCAGCAGGCAAAGAGAGTGTTTGTGCAGGGAAATTCCCCCTTATAAAACCATCAGATCTGGTGAGACTTATTCACTATCACAAGAATGGCACAGGAAAGACCTGCCCCTATGATTCAATTACCTCCCACCAGGTTCTTCGCACAACATGTAGAAATTCAAGATGAGATTTGGGTAGGGACAGAGCAAAACCATATCAGGAAGCCAGGAAAAACTGAGGAAAGAAATGGGGGAAGTAAATACAGTGAAAAGGAAAAAGATAAGCAGAAGCAACATTGCAGAAAGAGACCTAACTTCAATGCAACAGTAGAGCACAAGTTTGGAGTGTTAATTATGCCTCAGAATTTGTCCTTAAAGTCAAAGGAGATGGGCTGTGCTAGTCCCACTCCAATCCTTGAATATAGACTCAATCCAGCTGGAACTACACCAAGTTATTATTATTATTATTATTATTATTATTGAAGTTCTAGGGTACATGTGCACAATGTGCAGGTTTGTTACATACGTATACATGTGCCATGTTGGTGTGCTGCACCCATTAACTCGTCATTTACATTAGGTATTTCTCTTAATACCATCCCTCCTCCCTCCCCCCACCCCACGACAGGCTCCCCGCCCTGTATCCAAGTGTCCTCATTGTTCAATTCCCACCTGTGAGTGAGAACATGCAGTGTTTTGTTTTCTGTCCTTGCAATAGTTTGCTCAGAATGATGGTTTCCAGCTTCATCCATGTCCCTACAAGGGACATAAACTCATGCTTTTTTATGGTTGCATAGTATTCCATGGTATATATGTGCCACATTTTCTTAATCCAGTCTATCATTGATGGACATTTGGGTTGGTTCCAAGTCTTTGCTACTGTGAACACTGCCGCAGTAAAGATACGTGTGCATGTGTCTTTATAGGAGCATGATTTATAATCATTTGGGTATATACCCAGTAATGGGATGGCTAGGTCAAATGGCATTTCTAGTTCTAGATCCTTGAGGAATTGCCACACTATCTTCCACAATGGTTGAACTAGTTTACAGTCCCACCAACAGTGTAAAAGTGTTCCTATTTCTCCACATCCTCTCTAGCACCTGTTGTTTCCTGACTTTTTAATGATCACCATTCTAACTGGTGTGAGATAGTATCTTATTCTGGTTTTGACTTGCATTTCTCTGATGACCAGTGATGATGTGCATTTTTTCATATGTCTGTTGGCTGCATAAATGTCTTCTTTTGAGAAGTGTCTGTTCATATGCTTTGCCCACTTTTTGCTGGGGTTGTTTTTTTCTTGTAAATTTGTTTGAGTTCTTTGTAGATTCTGGTATTAGCCCTTTGTCATACGAGTAGATTGAAAAAATTTTCTCCCATTCGTAGGTTGCATGTTCACTCTGATGGTAGTTTCTTTCGTTGTGCAGAAGCTCTTTAGATTAATTAGATCCCATTTGTCTATTTTGGCTTTTGTTGCCATTGCTTTTTGTGTTTTAATAATGAAGTCTTTGCCCATGTCTATGTCCTGAATGGTACATATATATATTTTATTTTTAGTAGAGACAAGTCTGTACTGAAGGCCAGGCTGGTCTCAAACTCCTGGCCTCAAACTACTAGCCTCAAGGGATCTTCCTGCCTTGGTCTCCCAAAGGGCTGGGGTTACAGGCATGAGCCATCACTCCCACCCATAGCATTCTTAACATACTAGTGCCACTTACCAATCAGCTAACCACTTGCTTCTGTTCCATCTGTATAAAAGAAAATTGAAATAAAATATATAACTGCATCAGAACAATTATTTTTTACTCAGTATATATGAATCCTTGTTAAGTTGCTACATTAAAGTACTGAAAAAGAAAATATTAATAAGTAAAAATAAATTGTAAGATAGAAATGTGCTAGGAAATATGAACAGCAATAAAACTGGCTTGGGATCATGGTCTATATGAAGGTATGTTTTTGTGGCCTTACCCCTTTCCTTGACTTTTTCATGTGTATTTTCTTCAGGTAAAAAATACAAAATGAACATATTAATCCTCTCACCTGGAAATTAGCCTTTAAAGTATACAGAGCTAGTTCGAAAAATGTGTGGTTCACTTGAAATAGTTAGTTCTTCAGAATTCTATTCTACATAATATTACCTTTATTGAACAAGAATTCACTTTGTAAAATTTAAGCCAAATTTTATATTCCATTCTGAGATCTTTAAGAAAGAATGAAAGAAATAGAAAATGTGCTATGTAAGAAACTTTTCTCTAGGTCACTTCACCCTACACATGTACTGTCATCTAGACAAGTGCTATTTCACTGTAAGAAATAAAATCCCCACTCTGGCTGTGTGACTGTCCCCAGTGATCATTTGCTCCTGTGATGCCCTTCACATTCAAGCCTTAGCACGGACAATCTGGTCACTTCCTGGGAGTCCATAATGCCCCCAGGACAGAGTAAGAGGCCTGGCATTATTCCAGTTCATATAACTGTACTTTTACTACCTAACATTTCCTCATATTTCCAATTAAATATGGCACTTCATTTTATCAAATCCCTGTGTGCCAGTGAACAGTTGTTATGTTCTAATTTGTTCTTCACCTCATGACAGGTAATGTTTACAAAGTCTGTAAATTTACAACCTCAAATGACACTATGTAAATATAAACAAATCAATTTCATCCCAGATCTAACTTTGACCATTTATGAGGGAGCTACAGGCCTTCCAAGCTTCTTTCAGAACATCAGTAGCTTGCCTGGAATATTTGAGCATTGTCCAAAATTTTGATGTCAAATGACCTTTCCTGTTTAATGAAAAAAATAAAAAATTTTATACCTAGGGAATCGAATCTAGATAGATTGTTGGTTACAGGAAGTAAATGATGAAAGCACATCAGGCCATAAAACCCCATAAATGCCACTGCTTTCTAGGTAATTATACCGAACTAAAGACAGACTAGCTCACTGATGAGTTTACCGCTGTATATTTTCAACTCAAAAGAAATAACTGTGGCTCTCACATAAAAATCTCAGTGAGGATTTCTGGTCTCATAGACTAACAACATTTAATCATAGACTACATTTATAAAGCTATCTTACACTTCATTTCAAATATCTACACTTTAAACTGTCTAGAAACACTCTGTTCAGCTCAATTCTCCCAAGGACCTTTAGTGATGACATGCAGGTAAGGCACCAACTACAACAGGTAACAATGATTGTTATGCTCTTTGTGGTGTTTAAATAATATTTAGTCTGTAATCAAACAAGTTGAATGCAAACATACTATTTTATTTGATTCTTTTTGCCATGTTTGAAGATCTTCTCCTTGCAGTTAAAGTATAAGGCCCTTAGGCTATTTTTCTATATTTTTTTAGCTGCTAGTGGAATTTAGGGCATGAGGTACATGTAACATGGGTACATACAGATGAAAAAATATCTGGCCCTCGGAGTTAACTGATTTGAGTAATCACAGCCAGGTAATGGAAATACCAAATCAAATTGTAAGTTTTCTGATTCAGTATACAGTATGCTTCCAACTCCATTGCAGAATTCCTCCTGAGAGAGGGAGTTTGCCCTTGAGCATTCTCAGCTGCTTTTTGGCTCACTTTCTGGACAGAATATTTCATGAGGTAGAGCATGCTATTTCAACTCCAAACAGCTTTACTGATTGGAGAATGAACCTTTTGATAGAGGGGATGGACATTAGAGATAAATCTTATTGGTACATAGCATCACTAGGGGCTTTTCTGACTGGCTAGGAAATCCACTCCAATGTGCTTTCAAGCAGAATCTAATCAGTAAGACTGCAATCACCAGCTGCATCTCAGTGTTGGGCATTTGCAGCACATTAGTCCTTGGGGCAATTAAAATGTCCTTGTCTTTGTGTAGAACAAAGCCTGGCAAAGAGTACGTAATCAGTACATGTTCACTGATTTTGATTGCATTGCTCTCTGGAATCATAACATTTCTAATATGCTTATATACTCATTCAAGGAAATATAATATAGAAACATTAGAGGGAGGATGTGGGATGAATAGTTTCCACTTAGGAGGACCACAGAGATGCTGCAATTTTGGAGAATAATTGAGACTTAGTGACGGCTGGGAACACATAGAGCCTACTGGGGAAAAAAGATCAGGATGGGATAATTTTATTTACCAAGAGCCTATATTCCTGAAGATGTATAAGGATTAAAAACGGAGGTAGATTTTAGGTATCAGACCATATATCATACACCCCACATGCAGTACCTTCTGTGGTCATTGAGGCAAGCTCATGAAGTAAGTATTGATTTCTATCCTATACAGCTAGAAAATACATTGCAAGCTGGGTGCAGTGGCCTGTAATCCTAGCACTTTAGGAGGCTGAGGCAGGTGGATCACTTGAGGTCAGGAGTTCAAGACCAGCCTGGCCAACGTGGTGAAACCCCATCTCTACTGAAAATACAAAAATTAGCTAGGCATTGTGGCATGTGCCTGTAGTCTCAGCTACTCAGGAGGCCGAGGCAGGAGAATTGCTTGGACCTGGGAGGAGGAGGTTGCTGTGAGCCGAGATGGCACCATTGTACTCCAACCTGGGTGACAAAGTGAGATTCCATCTCAAATTTAAAAAAAAAAAAAAAAATTGCAAAAAAAAAGCCCACCCAGAATTCACAAACAAGTCTTTCTTACATTAAAACTCTTAATCTTACAGTTTATCCTGCCAATAATGAAACACAAGACAACATTCAGATAAGCTCATAAAAATGTATGTCAGTTATAATTAATAAAGTGATTTTCTAAAAGTATATAGGGATATGTTGTGAATGTAAGAGTTGAAGTGCAATTTTTAAGGGAAGAAGATTGAGATGGAAATCCAGCAGGGTTAAATACCTCTCAAGGTTCAAATGGCTCAGCCCAAGGCTGCCTATCAGCAAAGGCCAAAACTCTGAAATGGTCCTCTAGGGAGTCCTATGAATACTGTTGAGTTGTTTACGTTTTCTTCAATATACCCCTCCCTAGCTGGATGGAAATGGGGAACAACTAATTTGAGAAAGTCCAATCTGGGTAGTGGGCATGAGGAAGCTTTGGGTCCTACATGTACTGTGAGAAGTTTGAAAAGACCAAAAGTCTGAAGTTTCCTCATCAATTACAGAGAAAGGAAAGAAGAGCTCTGGCTACAACCTCAAATTCAGTAGATTTTTAACCCTGGCTGTGTTTTAACCCTTGAATTAGCTGCAGAGAATAAATATTGTTTTGGTGTTTCAGTCTCAAAGATTCCGATTTTAATTTGTCTATAGTGAAGGAAAAGCTCAGATTTTTGGTTTTCGTTGTTGTTTGTGTTTTTCCCCCCTTAAAGATTAGCTTTCAAAGCTAAGTTGGAGAACAATTCATAATTACTTCCCTCATTGTGAATGGGAAGGGAAGTTTATGAGCTATTTCAGAACCCCAAGAAAAGCATGAATACAATCATTGAAGTATAAAGCCTGGAATTGTGATAATTTTAAATAGCTCGAAACTACATTAAAAACCCCAAAAACTAGAACAGACAATTCTACATTGCAAAGAGCCACACAAGAAAAAGCTTTACAATTTAAAGAAGAAATCAATCTAAATGTCACTTTTGAGAAGAACATTCTGATTTGGGTCAAAGAGATAAGTAGTTTTATTAACCTGTATGTAAAGTTTAGAAAATTAGAAAAAGGTAACATCAAAGGTACATAACCAAAGGAGGAAACCCTATTCTTCTAAAATATTGATATTTTCCTTTGCCTTCTTGTGTTATTTGATTAGAAAACTTTTAATCTTTCTATTGAGTATTGTGATAATAGAAATGAAAAAAAGTAGTTAAGGGAATGCTTATAAGTTACAGACAGAGAAAAGAACTTAACAGCTGGTTTGGTAAAAGACAATTTTCAAAACATACATTTATTTTTACTGTACAGCAAACCATTTTAGGGACTAAAATCCCTTGTTGTTAATAAGATATAGAAGGCACATTCTAGCCATTCTACCTCTAAACATGTTGCAAAATTTGGATGTTTTTTAAAAACATTTTGCAATGCAAGGCAGAAATAATTAGATTCAGCCTTCTACTAAGATTATCAGTTTACCCATTTGGTTATTGAAGGCTCAATTTTGGCAAATCACCACACCACAAGAGAGACAGAGGCTTTAGTAGTAAGTACGTACATTTGCAGCTACTATATTAAATTTAGTAAATCCCTGAAAATTAATATGTTCTGCCTGCTGAGAGAAAGCTCAACCAAGATATTTACAGACACTTGGCACTGTTCACTTTGAGAAGCTCTACTAACCAAGCATTTGCCAGCTTTATTAATTCTTCCTGACTGTTGGGTTTCCCCGATTGTTTATTTGTTTGCTACCATTAGCAGACTTCTTTATAAATCCTCTCAATGCTGCCATATGTTGCCGCCTACCATCAGTCACAAGTGGACTGGAGCAGCCAGCAGAGGAAATTGAATTATAGCAGAATTGAGGAAGAATGTAGCTATTTCTTTCTTACTGAAATATAATTTGTTCTTTTCAGCTGGTGATATGGAATTAAGAATTGTGCAATGAAACAACTGTGGTACCCATCCAAATGGACTGTTGACTTTTTATAGAAGTTGAAGAAGAAAACATCTCATAGCTCATGTGCCAGCATTATAATAGTCATTTTCAATGTGCTTCTTTATATTTTAATCCCAAATTGTAAATAATCTACACGTTTTGAAAATATTATTTTTTTGAAAATGTTTCTAAGTAAATCTTTAGGCAACTAGATTGCATTGTTGTTACTGATTGTTTTAATAAGAAATCACCACAATTAAAAAGTTTTCTTACAATCAAGAGAAATCGATTGAAGGATCTTCAATAACATTTATGATTACATATAAGATAATATTTTTTAAATACTAAGGCCTGGCATGGTGGCTTATGCCTGTAATCCTAGCTCTTTTGGAGGCTGAGGCAGGAGGATTCCTTAAGCCCGGGAGTTTGAGACCAGCTTGGGAAACATAGGGAGATGCTGTCTCTATTAAAAAAATAAAAATAAAAAATTTAAATAATAAAATAATACAGATGGTGTTTGGAAATAACAGGTTACAAGGAAGAATTAGTTCAGAAAGTCAAATAACAAACCCCATTATCTGCTTGAAGATATAACATATTTTTACTGTAAAGATACATTCATTGCTTGGATTTTACATTCTAGATATCCAGAGAAATATCACTATGGAAAAACAGATTACATTTTAATTCTTTTTCTGCCCCAAATTTGGTTTATTTTACTAGTCAATTTACACACACCATCTATGTTGATTTATTCCATCAGTTAGTCAATATTTACTCTGTGCCTAGTAAGTCCAGCAGAGAGAACAGCAGGTGCTTTGAAGGGAAAGTACATTACACAAACATCAAGGATATGTGTGGACAGAGGAGCTAGCAAAGGGAAGCAAATAGGAGATAAGAATAAGAGATATCAGGGAAACAAAATTGGACTTTTACTCTAAATAAGGAGAGAAGCTATTGGGCTAATATAACAGAAGGAAAAATTCGTGTTTCAGGTGTATCTCTGGCTGCAATGTGGAAAATAGTGACAAAGGAGGGATGAAGAAAAAAATAGAAATGTGGAAGCAAGTTTGGCTTTAATTGAACAAGAGAAATAATGGTGGTGTGGTCCAGAGTAATACCAACAGGAGCAGTGGAAAGGAGACAGATTTAGGGTATACTTTGAAGGCAGGGCTATCAGAATTTGCTGATGGATTGGATTGTGAGGAAAAGACAGGAGTCAAGGATACTTCCCAGGCTTTTGGTCTCAGGAACTATAAGTGTTGAATTACCATTTTCAAGATGATGAAGACAAGAAAACGAAGTTCAGGAGCAAAATAAGGACTTTGTTTTCAACCATGTTGATTATAAGATGTTTATTATGGAGTCAAATGAATCTTTCAGATAGTCAGCTTCATGTAAGAGTAGACTTTAGAGAGCAATCTAGCTTTGAGATATAAATTTGGGAGTTACCAGCATGGAGACAAAATTCACAGATATGAAATGATACGATTTACAAAATGAGTATAGATATGAGAGAAGTTCATGAAGTAAGCCATAGAGCATTTCAAGGGTGAAAGATTGAGGAGAAAAGTGAAGTTCAACAAAGGGGAACCAGGTGAAACAGATGGTGAGGTAGGGAAGAGCCTATAGAATAATTATTTGAGACCAAGTGAAGGAAGTATTTCAAGAAAAAGAAACTAGTAAATGACTCCAAATTTTGACAACAGTTGAGTACCACTGGGGTGAGGGTTAGATTGAACTAGACTGGATCAGATTAGAGTAGACAATTTGGAGGTTATTGGTGATTTGGAGAAAGCTGTTTCACTGAACGGTGGAGACAAAAGTTGGGTGGGACTAAATCCAAATGAAAATGAAAGGAGAGGACGCAAATAAAAAAAGTATAAATCACCCTTTGAGGAGTCTGAACCCAAAAGTATCTGAGATAGGTCTCCATCAATTTAGAAAGTTCATTTTGCCAAGGTTAAGAATGTGCCCATGACATAGCCTCAGGAGGTTCTGACAACATGTGCCCAAGGTAGTCAAGGCACAGCTTGGTTTTGTACGTTATAGTGAAACCTAAGACATCAGTCAATATGTGTAAGATGTATATTGGTCCAGAAACACAGGACAACTCAAAGCAGGGTAAATTATAGGTAAATATGGGATTTATTTAAATTAACATAATGACGAAAGAAGTAGAAGATATAATAAGAAACCAGAGAATTATGAAAGAAAAAATGATAATCGATGATATGTTTTTAAGTATACAGATTATACACTACAGAAGGTAAGTAGGTATTATAGGTAAATAAGATACAACATTTTGCATTCTTTTGTGTCTTTGATCAGAATTCCACTGAATACACAATTTTCATGTTAGAGAGGGATAGACAAATAGTCACTTAATGCCTTAGACTGGCTCAGTGAATCTGCATCTTTACATAACAATAGGACAGAAAAAAGCAATCAGATATGTATTTGCCTGAGGTGAGCAGAGGGATGACTGAGAGTTGTATCCTCTGTCCTGCAGCTGTGTAGATAAGCTATCCATTTACGTTTCCAGGGTGAAATTCAACAGAATGATTTCAGGGTAAATGTCTTGAGGCCCACAGGGAATTTCCTTGTAGACAAATTGTGAGGGAGGTATGTAGCTTTTAAAAATATATATTTGTAGCTATCTTATTTAGCAATAAAATGGGAGGCAGGTTTTCCTGATGAAGTTCCCAGCTTGACTTTTCCCTTTGACTTAGTGACATTGGGTTTCCAAGATTTATTTTCTTTTCACAGGAGTTTATCTACATAGAAGAGAAGGGAAATGGGATCAACACATGGACGGAGGAATTGTGCGCAGATGAAAACATGAATGGGCTGGTTTTTTGTTTGTTTGTTTTTTAAGGATTCAGGATATTGTATGATTGGGGAAAAGGGGGATGGTATAGTGTTAAAACTGTTGAATAAAGAGAAATATAGAAGAATTATTAGAGCAAAGTCCTTGAGTAGGAGGAGTAGATGAGTCTTCGTGCACATATGTTGGCACAGATCACTGTGAATAGCATAAACCATTCACACAAGGTGATAGTAGGAAAGGCAGAGTGTATGTGCTCAGATGCCTGTAGGTAGATAGGTGTGATAAAAACTCCTGATTGTTCTCTTCTTATTGTTTCAAGTTTTCTCAAATATCTAGAAAACAAAGCCAACCAGCTGGTAATGAAGAGAACATAATTGACAGGAGATATGTAGAGAAATAAAAAATATAAAATATTCACCTAAAACATTAATACTTGAAGTACAGAATTTGTAGTAGCAGATTCTAGAAAGGTAGAGATACTCAGGGAAAAACTTTTACATATATGCATAGAGAGCATCTTGAAGGACTCACTAAATATTAATCTGTGCATATGTAAAGTGAAATTCCATGATATAGACTAAAGAACAACTTTCAGGGAAAGAACAATTGTAGGGGAACTGTAAGCTAAATAATCAACAGAACATACTAAAGGCCAATAAATGTTCAAATTCTTACTAGCCAGAGTGAAGAAACCTTGTTGAATATAAGAGAACTGCAGCTGAAAACACAGGAAGGCCATGCCTTTGTTGTGGGGCTAAATTAGCTCAACTGTATAGATTATGATAGACCGCCTTTTAATCACTTCTTTAAAATGTTGAAAGCTCAAACTCATCTGCCAAAAACTTAATTGAGTGCAACAGCAAAGTCCAAGACTCTTTAAAAGAAAACAACAAAAGTCAGCATTTAACAATGTAGTCGGCTGGGCGCGGTGGCTCACGCTTGTAATCCCAGCACTTTGGGAGGCCGAGGCGGGCGGATCACAAGGTCAGGAGATCGAGACCACAGTGAAACCCCATCTCTACTAAAAAATACAAAAAATTAGCCGGGCGTGGTGGCGGGCGCCTGTAGTCCCAGCTACTCGGAGAGGCTGAGGCAGGAGAATGGCGTGAACCCGGGAGACGGAGCTTGCAGTGAGCCGAGATTGCGCCACTGCACTCCAGCCTGGGCGACAGAGTGAGACTCCATCTCAAAAAAAAAAAAAAAAAAAAATGTAAAGTCCACAATGACCATAAACCAATAGAAAATACTACATATATGTAAACAGAAAACTGTGACCAATATTCATCAGAGGACAAAAAGGGAAAGACAAAAAAAAAAATGACAGTGATAATAGTTAACTGACAAGGGCATTAAAATAGCAATTATAAGTATATATGCTCAAGGATTTATTTAAATTAACATAATGAGGAAAGAAGTCGAAGATATAATAAGAAACCAAAGAGAATTATGAAAGAAAAAATGATAATCAATGATATGTTTTTAAGTACAGGTTATACACTATGGAAGAAAACAAAACAATCTAAAGTCATAGCAATAGAATATATCCTGAATGGAGCACAGAGAAGAAAGACTGAAAAAAGAAAAAAAATAACAGAGGTTTAATGATTCAATTGTGGGAAAATATTATGTGTCATACATAGTTGTAACTTGAATCTCAGATTGTGACTGTAGGTGTATAGTCCATTTTCACACTGCTATAAAGAATGACCTGAGACTGGGTTATTTATAAAGAAAAGAGGTTTAATTGATTCACAGTTCTGCATGGCTGGGGAGGACTCAGGAAACTTACAATCATGGAGGAAGGCAAAGGGGATCACAGCACATCTTGTACGGCAGCAGGAGAGAGAAAGAGAGGGAGAAAGTGCTATGCTTTTGAACCATCAGATCTCATGAGAACTCACTCACTATCAGGAGAACAGCATAGGGGAAACCACCCCCATGATCCAATCACCTCCCACCAGGTTCCTCCATAACACTGGGGATTACAATTTGAGATGAGATGTGGGTGCGGACACAGAGTCACACCATATTAGTAGGGATCAGAAAAAAAATGTTTGAGGAAATATTGACCAAAATTTTTCCAATTTTGGTAAAAACTATAAACCCACAGATACAATAATCTTAATGATTCCCAAGTTCAATAAACAAAGCAAACCATATAAATGCATAATACAATCAACTTTCTTAGGAGTGTTCTTTCTTATCCTGTTATATTTAAGAATGAAGCAATGGAAAGGTTTTTGGCATTTCTCAGTATCTTACTGGATGTTGCTGACTGGCAGGATTTGCATAGGAATTCATTGTTGGGCAGCTATTACATGAAGGTATCACAAGTAAAACAAAAAATGGCTTTATTTTGCAGCACAAATACATTAGCTGAAGCATCATCTCATAATCACTTTCATTTCTGTAAGAAATTGTTCATAAATATGTGTGTGTTTGCATTCTTCTGGCAAAAACGTAAACATCTTCCTCTGTTCTCTTCATGTAATTGTTTGGAGAGTCTACTATGTCGTGGAGGTTTCCTCCATCAGTGCTTTGTTTCCTACCTAACTTCTTCCTCAGCTTCCACCATCCAGCTGAATCAGGAGCCCTGTTGTTTTGCTATGTGCATGTCCTACATTCCAGCTGTTCTTCTTCTATTCTATTTCCACCACCACTCCTCTTACACATGATTTCCCTCATTCTACTGTTGTTCTACTTTAAACACTCCTTTTGTTCTACTGTTTCACTTTAAAAACTCCTTTATTCTCATTATAATGTATGCTCAGGAAGGAGAAACTATAAACGCTTGTTTTGCCTATGAACAAGTGATCCAGCTCCTAATTTTCCATCTGTAAAATGAAAGGGGTTCAGATATTTGGCTTAAGTTAGCATTCCTCTCACTATGTACCTCAGAATACTTGTTCCATTAAGTATTAATAGATATTTTATGATTAAATAATGGATGCTGCATAATCTATCCACTGCTAGAGACTTACATACAATTTACTATACGAACGTCTCTCAAAATCCAGCAAAGAAACTTGTTTAACATTTTGTAAACCGACATTACTCACCGTGAAAATCTATAATTAATGAAGAACCTATAATATCTCAAAGAACTAGTAGATTTGTAAAAATTTTATATATAATCACTCTATGAAGTTAGGGAAAAGTCTATGTCACAAACGTGCTACAATGGAAAATGGGACATCTTCACAGCACATTCAATCGTTTGTTTAGAAATTATTGTAAAAACACTGCAAAAAGAATCAATCAATGGAAATCCTAAAGAGGAAAGACCTCATGAATAGTCTACTCTTCATTGACATTCGTGAAACATTAAGATACGTACTTATTAATATAGTCAAAAGTGTAGACCCTGCCAAACTTTCTTGGTCATTGTGCAAATCTGTACTTATGAGAAGAAAATACGTTAAAAGAGATGACCTAATTGCTCTAATGCTTATAGGAATCTAAGAAAATCAAAACTCTGCAAAAACACATTTACGAATAGGTTAAATAATAATGCTGATTATCATGCATGCTGATTTTCTTGGTGTTTTCAACTTACAGTGTATTATTACTGCCAACTAACAGTATTGTATATTTGTTATCAAAACACCAGGGGTTTGATCTAAGTCCTGTTGCTCTCCTCTCAGAAAATCAATCAATGAGACAATGATTGCTGGGGAAGAAGGCTTTATTTGGGTGCTGCAGATCAGTCTCAAATTCATCTCCTTAATGGACTAAAATTAAGGGTTTATATAGCAGGGAAGAGGTGTAATTATGTGTGGGTATACAGGAATTAGGGAGGGATGAGGAAGAGAACTTGGTCAACTGACAGCAGGTGACCAGTTAGGCAATCAGGACAGGTGAGGGGTCTGGCATTTCATTGTCCAGATATGAAGATCTGGTACGTTTCAGTACCTTAACACTATCTAGGAGACGTGATGGTTGGTTTCCTCAGAAAGGAACTGAGATAAGACAAATGTAATTTTCTCAAGTTTTAAGACTGGGAAGGTCAATTTCTAGGTTTATTCAAGAGAAACCATAAAACTCATTTCTATGGATAGTAGGCCCAGTTTTATACTCAGCATTGAAGTTGAAAACAAGGCTATATAAAACCTTATCTAAATATCAGAATTCCTTGAATGAAGGGTAACTTTTTGTAGTTGGGAAACACAGCTAAAGTTAACTCTAAGTTTTTCTCCTTATTTCATATGGTCTCTACACAGATCCTGACTTCCAATCAAGGTCCATCTTGTCTCATATATATATATATATATATATGGAGAGAGAGAGAGAGAGACACAGCCTCACTTTGTTACTCAGACTGGACTGCAGTGGTGCGATGTCCATTGCAACCTCTGCCTCCCAGGTTCAAGCGATTCTCCTGCCTCAGGTGTTTTATATTATTTTATTATTTATGATTTGTTGGCTCTATATCCCTTAGTTTCCCAATCTAAACTGTGATTTCTTGAAAGCATATGAATTTTATTCAACACCTAGTATTAGTGAACCCATTATAATTATTAAGATGTTTGTTGATTGATTGGAATGCAAAAGGGAGAATCAAGATAGTTCTTTTTAAGCCAAAATATGAATCATGTGAAATAAAACTTCAATTACACATTACAGAATTTGAGAGAATGTGGAAATTCATCAGTAATTTTGAACTGTTTTTATTAATAAATAAACATATGATAAATGCCCAGACATTTTGACCCAATGAACTGCACAAACACATTTACATCCTAATTGAACATATATTTTGGCAGTATTCACAGAACCCTGAAACACAACTATGGAGTCTCCACTTTAAGACCCACAACTATTCTAATGAATAAAAACAAACAAGAAGACACATTCTCTACAATATTTTGCACATTAAATAAAACCAGTAACTGCCTAAAAGAGATATCTATGGATGTATATAGATACGTGTGTGTATATATATGTGTGTGTATGTGTATTAGATACCTTACATACACACACACATATACACACACACAAACATTTATACAAATAGAATACATGTTCATGTTTTGGGAATTTGCTTTCATTATGTAATTGTCAAGTATCATACAACCTCATATTGTTTTTTTCAGCCTATTGGCACATATAGTTGACGTTATTCTATATAGTATATTTTAGTATTTCATCCATAATTGTCTATGTAACTTAAAATATCTCTCTTGATTGAGTAACAGAACTAATAAAGCCTATTCAAATATAATAACAATGCTTCGAAGTTTTACCAAAAATATAAACAATTATTGAAGGATAGATAATGAACTGGATAATTTGTATAATTAATATTTAATAATATATATTATTATTGCATTCAAATATAACTAAAACTAAGAAAAAGTATAAATAAATGTATTAATTTTAATTTATTAATAAGTAACCTATAACACAAACAATAGAAGAAAAACAAGAAGGTTATGAGGAATAGCTTTTTAAGAAGGTAACAATTAATCTGGATATACCAGCCTCTGTTAATACTTGAAGGACCTGAAGTTTCCTTAGGACTTTTTTTCTTTTATTCAGTAAGTACATAATGCATGCCTACTATGAACCAAAGATATTTATGATGGTAGAAAATCTTCAATTTTTAAGACTAGATATGGTTCATCAAACTTTCTAAAATCACCAGACCCTACCTAGTGATGAATTTAGGTAATACTATGTTTGATCTAAAAGTACATGTGAATTTAAAGTAGTAGAGTTTTGATTATGGCTTGTAAAATACATTCAAGGACATATTTTAAAAGTGTCACAACATGGTTTTGATTGATTGCAACAATTTTTAGAAAAAAAGAGGACTATTTTAAAGGACAACTTGTATTGGAAAAATTGTTAGATTAAAGATAATTAATTGTATAAGGTATAGCCACACCAAAGATCCACAGGCTTAAAACAGCATTAACTAAGATCTAAGATAAACCAAGGACAAGATTTAAAATGTTGCAGATCATTTAGACATGACTTGTTTCTTCCTTGCTGATTAAGATAATTAACAATACTCCACAGCTCATACATTTAGTGTAAGACTTAAGTAGACCAAGCCTACTAAATGATTTGCTTTTTGGAGAAAAACTTGCTCAGCTAAGTAAGTATGAGATATATACTGTCACAAATTAATTCACTTGATTACTGTTTTCTTAAGTATTATTCTAGGAATCCTAGCCCAAAGAAATGTTTCTATAGTCAAAATAAATTTCAAGCCACAGACTCAGCTGTTCAAGGAATATAATATTCTATACTTTTTTTCATTAAACACAATTCTATTTTGAGCCTGTATTCCAACTGAGTATAGAAATACAGTTTTAATCACTCACGGATCATAGAAGAATAAGGAACTCTTGGTAGGATTTGTTGTTGTTTACCACAGATAATGTCTTCTGAGATGCCCTTTTCCCTTTCTCATGCTTGGTGACTAGCCATGCAGGCCACCCCTAACCCATCACTGGATGCTGTTCAGGGCTGCTGGCTCTCTGTGCTAGGTCCACACTGGTCTTATTCACATAAGAAACATTCTTCTGCTGCACTTTCATGGAGCCAGGACACAGGTTCCCAGTGCTTTAATTTATCAGCTCTTTGTATCCCCTATGATACGTCTCTCTTCCATCCATTTCTTACACACACACACACACACACACACACACACACACAAAGAAATACCTTAGGGAGTTTCCCAAGAGGAAACCTAATCATACAGGCTATTCTAAAAATTCCGAATCAGAAATCTTTTTCAATTTGACATTCTTAAAACTTATTACAGGGCACTTTAAAACAAACATCTATTAGCACTCACCAGAACGAATGTTCCCAAGAACACAACTTGAGAAACACCTGGATTCATCCTTACAATATTTTGGTAGCAGTAAATGTGCAATTAAAACTTATTGCTACTGTTTTTTTTTTTTTTTTTAGAAATAAGGGAGAAAACTGTATAAATAAAGTTACTGAAGTGTTTTGACATGCAATAACATCTAATTTTAAATTCTGTTCAGTTTTATTTTTAAATATTTTTGTTTTGGAAAGAAATATTTAAAATAGATGCTCAAAGAACAGAATAGGACATTTTATCATAAACCCAAATTATGTAATTTTGAAATAGTTTCCTTGTTTCAGAGGAATACCTACAGTCTTTCCCATGAATCTGACACAATTAGTAGATAATGAATGTCCTTTGTAACATGCACTAAAGAAAGAGCAGTTTGCTTGCCATGTAATGTCATGCTTGGGCATTTTATTAGGTTTATATAAAGCCTTACTAGTTAGATCTCAAAAATCTAAGACCTATTCAACAGTTTGCCCTTTTAGGTCCACTCCACAGTTAGACAATTATTTAAACTATTTTTAAGTATTTTTAATTCTCTAATGGGAAATTAGAAAGTAGATAAGCATATATTTAATATCATCATAAAAGCATTACTATACATTTTGGAATCAGCATCATGATGCATTTTATGTCCAAATTAATGTTCCTTGGGAAACAGTACATAAGTTTATGATTCGTGTTATCAGAATTATCTTATGAAATTAACTCCGAATCCACAAGCAGAGCTTTGTATATTAAAAACTAGTTTCATCTGTAGATTTGAAATGTTCCTGATTTACTTAAGGCTTCCCCCCTCCCCATATTTCTAAGTGTGATAAAAGTGAGTAATGGTAATGAGATTAGGACGTCTTTATTTTTCTTTAGATTGTCAATGACATCTGAATATGTCAGTATTTGATGCTTTGGATTTGAGAATCTCTGCAACAAAAAATAAATTAAGTAAACTAAAGATTAGTGCAAGTAAGTGAGAAACATGTAAATACAGGGATTAGGTAGATCATAAAAATTTGCTGGATGATATGGCAAGATAAATGTTTTTTGTGTCATGGAAATTGTAGAACTTTTAAAATCTTACCTTTACACAATTGACATACTGAAAATATTTTGATTTTTACTATAACTATGTATTTTAAACATAAGATTTTAACATAAATATTATTTTTAAAATTCATTAAATAAATGGGTTTAAAATAAAGGAAAAGCTGGAATTTATAACCCCTCTAATTTTATTTTTTTCCATATATAATGCTAATAAAAATGAAATTAAGAGACTGAAAAACAGTTGAAAAGCCACTCTTATGGGAGACTAAGGAGAAAAGAAGATCAGAAATCATGGCTCGATCTCTAACTGGCTGTTTGCCATTTGGCCAGAAATTTAATTAATGTGCCTAAAATTAATCAATTATAATAAATGTCTGCCATGTAAAGAAAATTTATGACTTAATTAATATAAAACTGTTATGACATGTTGCATTCAAAGTCCTCCTACACTGTCAACTGCTATATATTCATCTGAAGTTATGTTTTATCATTAAGCTACTGTCCCACCACGTACTAATGCCTGTCAGTGTTGGAGGTGGTAAATGACTGAGATTTATTTATGCTTGACAAACTTCTGCCCTATAATAACAGGGTACTTTGGATAATGGTACTGGGTAGTATTCGGTTTGTCATTAGTGCAAGGCATTGGATGTTTTTAGAACTAGTATAGGAAAGCAGAAACAAACAAATGCTATTATCCTAAAATGACAAAATCAATACCAATTTGAACGATCATGCTGAAATTTTCCTTGGGCAGCTTTCCATCTCTGCATTGATGATCAAGCAGTAACTCAGAAGTAATAGAAAGTATAATTCTCACACCACAAGAGCTTTCAGAATGCAAACGGAGTGCCTGAAGCTGAGTCAGTCATAAAACTGGGTAGGCAGATAGAATGAGGAATAGCAGTTCTCAATATGCCAATGAATTTTAAATCACCAACCAGTCAATTTTATAAGATGCCACCCAGTCAATTTTATAAGATGCCACCCAGTCAATTTTATAAGAAATCTCATTGGTGCAGTAGAGATTTGTCTCCACCAAATTTTATTTTGGTGGCAAAATTCTGTCAGCGTGATGACATGATCTGATTGTGCAAAAGTAAAATGTAAAATTAAAGATAATTTTTTTCACTACCAGAAAAAAATCTAGGGGCTTAAAAATGAAAATTTCTCCTTTTACATAAGATTTACTATTTATTCATTCTATTTATTTATAATTATTATTGTAAACTAAATTTTATTAAATGTACAAAATTATTTTTATATCTTTACTTTTTGGGATAGAGTACTGATTGCTATTTATATAAAAATTTGGACCCAATTTTAATTAGATACATATCAAGTGGGCTTTTTTGTGGACCAATTTGTTTTAAAAAATGAGAAACTTCCTCTATGTGTCAAGACCAGAACTCAGAATAATTGCACTTTTGATACTTAACCCAATGATCACATTGTACCAGGGATTATTTAAATAGATTTCAATTTATATCATAAATATACGTAGTTACAAAACTGCTAATCTCCACAATCTTGAGCAAATCATATCAATGATGTAATAAGAAAATACTGTGAGGGCAATGTGCTATTTTCAAATTATATCAATGCACACATATATCTATAAAATTATAAATTTTGAAACCATAGCCACATATGAATGCAAAACAAAATCGTGTTTTTTGCATGGACATGATGTATTGCATTATTTTAAAAACACTTGTGGTGTCCTTTTTATTACAACGTAATCTTGTTCCAACACGGTTCATTTGGAAAACATGAAAATGTAAAAAAAAAAAGAAAAAAAATTACTTCTAACCAGACCACTCAGTGATTACCTTGAACACCTGAGATTTTTCAAAATATCTTTTTCTATTCAAATGCATGCAATTATTTCTTTACAATAAATATATTCATTTTTTTCTGCTTCTTTACATTTGTCAAAATATTGTGAACATTTTTTTAATCATAAGATATTCTTTTATACCACCCTATTAAATAGGTTACATGTGTGCCATTACTTATTTAATTAAGTTCTTCTGTTTAAAAATATTTTATTGGCCAGGCGCAGTGGCTCACGCCTGTAATCCCAGCACTTTGGGAGGCCGAGGCGGGCGGATCACGAGGTCAGGAGATGGAGACCATCCTGGCTAACACAGTGAAATCCCGTCTCTACTAAAAAATACAAAAAATTAGCCAGGCGAGGTGGCAGTCGCCTATAGTCCCAGCTACGCGGGAGGCTGAGGCAGGAGAATGGCATGAACCCGGGGGGGCGGAGCCTGCAGTGAGCCGAGATTGTGCCACTGCACTCCAGCCTGGGTGAAACAGCGAGACTCTGTCTCAAAAAAAAAAAAAAAAAAAATTAATTTGGAAGTGTTTCCTTCTTTTAAATATATTTTGAAGATTTTGAGAATCGTTATTAATTTTTTAATTGTTGGTATAATTGATCCTGGGCTGTTTATTGAGAGGATTTTTATTATGGATTCCATCTTCATATTAGCTATAGGTCTGTTCAGGCTCTCTATTTTTTCTTGACTAAATCTTGCGAGGTGATATGCGTGTAAGACTTTATCCATTTCTTCTGGGTTATCCAGTTTGTTGGCATATAACTGTTCATAGTAGTCTTTACAATTCTTTCTATTTCTTTGGCATAAATTTGAAAGTCTTTTTTCTCCTTAAGCTGATTAGCAACTTCAGCAAAGTCTCAGGATACAAAATCAATGTACAAAAGTCACAAGCATTCTTGTACACCAATAACAGACAAACAGAGCCAAATCATGAGTGAACTCCCATTCACAATTGCTTCAAAGAGAATAAAATATCTAGGAATCCAACTTACAAGGGATGTGAAGGACCTCTTCAAGGAGAACTACAAACCACTGCTCAATGAAATAAAAGAGGATACAAACAAATGGAAAATCATTCCATGCTCATGGGTTGGAAGAATCAATATCATGAAAATGGCCATACTGCCCAAGGTAATTTATAGACTCAATGCCATCCCCATCAAGCTACCAATGACTTTCTTCACAGAATTGGAAAAAACTACTTTAAAGTTCACATGGAACCAAAAAAGAGCCCGCATCACCAAGTCAATCCTAAGCCAAAAGAACAAAGCTGGAGGCATCACGCTACCTGACTTCAAACTATACTACAAGGCTACAGTAACCACAACAGCATGGTACTGGTACCACAATAGAGACATAGATCAATGGAACAGAACAGAGCGCTCAGAAATAATGCTGCATATCTACAACCATCTGATCTTTGACAACCCTGACAAAAACAAGCAATGGGGAAAGGATTCCCTATTTAATAAACGGTGCTGGGAAAACTGGCTAGCCATATGTAGAAAGCTGAAACTGGATCCCTTCCTTACACCTTATACAAAAATTAATTCAAGATGGATTAAAGACTTACATGTTAGACCTAAAACCATAAAAACCCTAGAAGAAAGCCTAGGCAATACCATTCAGGACATAGGCATGGGCAAGGACTTCATGTCTAAAACACCAAAAGCAATGGCAACAAAAGCCAAAATTGATAAATGGGAGTTAATTAAACTAAACAGCTTCTGCACAGCAAAAGAAACTACCATCAGAGTGAAGAGGCAACCTACAGAATGGGAGAAAATTTTTGCAACCTACTCGTCTGACAAAGGGCTCATATCCAGAATCTACAATGAACACAAACAAATTTACAAGAAAAAAACAAACAACCCCATCAAAAAGTGGGCAAAGGACATGAACAGACACTTCTCAAAAGAAGACATTTATGCAGCCAAAAAACACATGAAAAAATGCTCATCATCACTGGCCATCAGAGAAATGCAAATCAAAACCACAATGAGATGCCATCTCACACCAGTTAGAATGGCCATCATTAAAAAGTCAGGAAACAACAGGTGCTAGAGAGGATGTGGAGAAATAGGTGGAGAAATAGGAACACTTTTACACTGTTGGTGGGACTGTAAACTAGTTCAACCATTGTGGAAGTCAGTGTGGCGATTCCTCAGGGATCTAGAACTAGAAATACCATTTGACCCAGCCATCCCATTACTGGCTATATACCCAAAGGACTATAAATCATGCTGCTATAAAGACACATGCACACGTATGTTTACTGCGGCACTATTCACAATAGCAAAGACTTGGAACCAACCCAAATGTCCAACAATGATAGACTGGATTAAGCAAATGTGGCACATATACACTATGGAATACTATTCAGCCATAAAAAATGATGAGTTCATGTCCTTTGTAGGGACATGGATGAAACTGGAAAACATCATTCTCAGTAAACTATCGCAAGGACAAAAAACCAAACACTGCATGTTCTCACTCATAGGTGGGAATTGAACAATGAGAACTCATGGACACAGGAAGGGGAACATCACACTCCGGGGACCATTGTGGGTTCGGGGGAGAGGGGAGGGACAGCATTAGGAGATATACCTAATGCTAAATGACGAGTTATTGGGTGCAGCAAACCAACACAGCACATGGATACATATGTAACAAACCTGCACATTGTGCACATGTACCCTAAAACCTAAAGTATAATAATAAAAAAAAGGAAAAAAAAATAAACACAAAAATATATGGAAAAAAAAAGAAATTAACAAAAAAATATATAAACAAAAAAAAAAAGAAAGTCTTTTTTATTTCTGATTTGAGTGTTCTCCCTTTTTTTATCCTTAGCGTAGCTAACCCGTTTGTCAATTTTGTTTACCTCTTCAAAAACTTAACTCAGTTACACTGATTTTCTTCTATTGCTTTTCTATTTTCTAATTCATGTACTTTGATTCTAATCTTTATTTCCCTTCTGTTGCTTGATTTGGGTTTAGTTTGTTCTTTTTCTAAGTCTTTGATGTGGTAAAGTTTTCTTATTTACTTGAGATCTTATTTAATGTAGGACTTTATCAAAATAACCTTTCTCTTAGCACTTCTTTTTCTGCATTCCATATGTTAGTATGTTGTGCTTTTATTTTTGTTTTTGTTTTTATTTGTCTCAAGGCATTTTCTAATACACCTTTTTAAATCATTTTTAATCAATGATTGTTCGAGTGTTTTTTAATTTACACATAGTTGTAACTTTTTCAGTTTTTTTTCTGCTATTGATTTCTAGTGTTATTGCACTGCAGTCAGAAAAAAGTAATTGGTATGATTTCAATCCTCATATATTTGTTAAGACTTGTTTTGTGACCTAACATGTGATCTATCCTGGAGAAAGTTTCATATACACTTTAGAAGAGTGTGTATTCCTCCCACGTTAGGTAAAATGTTGTACATATTTTTGTTAGGTGCACTTGCACTACAGAGTTGTTTGAGTCCTCTGTTTTCTTATTGATCTTCTGTCTGACGTTCTATCTGTTATTGAAGGTAGGCATTAAAGTCCCCTATTATTTTATAGCTGTCTATTTTACCCTTTGGTCTGTTAATGTTTGCTTTACATGTTTAGATATTCTGATGTTGGGGCATATATATTTATGATTATTACATTTTCCTAGTGGATTGACCCTTTTATCATTATAAAATGTCCTCATTTGTCTCTCATGAGAGATTTTGACTTAAAGTCTATTTTGTCTGATCTCACTATAGCCAATCCTGAACTCTTTTGTTTACCACTTGAATGGGCTATCTTTTTTCAGCCCTTCACTTTAATCCTATGTGAGCCCTTAAATATGAAGTTCAGGTAACTGGAAACTCTCAAACAAATCATTTTTGGTTTTGGAAACTTCATTACATTAGCCTAATTGATTAAATCATTGGCACTGGTAATCACCTAATGGCTTTATGTGTGTGTATATACATTAAAATAGATTAATATGTGATACACATATATATAGATATATAGATATAGATATAGATATATAGATATATTTCACAGCATCAGTTATCCCACCTCTCCATGATCCCTTACATCAAAATGATCATCTAAGTCAAAAGGTACTGATACATTACTAGAATTCCATTCAGTCATGAGTAATTAGTCCAGCCTATCATCATATCATATGGAAATGTCTCTCAGATGGAGGACACTCAGGTTTGCAGCCTCTCATTTGGTCTTGCCAGGTTCCAAACACAGGAGTAGTCTTGGCAAAGATACAGCTTCACCCTTTAGGCATGTGATATAATTGAGCTAAAGACAATATCATCTTTTGCTCTGAGCCTCTTCTGAGATGTTAATGTAATATTAGATTTCCCTCAATTCACAACCCAGTTATTTATGTCTTTACCTCAGCTATTATTTCCCCCTCTCTGCATTGATATCCAAACTTTTTACCTTTGGATGTGACATTAGAATTAGCAACTATGCTAGTCTAGACATTAGACAGTAATACCAGTTTAGCAAGTACCTCCTCCTCAGTATATATTTGTTGACATTTTTCTACATTTACCAGTGTTGTAACTATTAAATAATGGTGACCAACCAGAGTAAAAAGAACACAGTGTTGTTCATAAAATGAATTTTGCTAGTTGTATAATATGAAACTCATAAATAGTACCTGGACATTTGTACCTTTACTTTGGAGGAACGTGGATTATACAGCTAATAAAAATCATATCGTAATTGCTAATTTTCATTTATTTAAACTGTATATTTCCATGTAATATATAAAGGTGTCCTTATGTATTTTTTTGATAATCAAAAACTTAAAATTAGCATTTCTCTATAAACAATCAATCTATACAGTTTGCTGAACCAGACAATTATTTTCCTTTCTGTAGAAATGCATTTTTATCAAAATAGTTTAAATCTGATTCATCACATTAGTAAAAATTTCTAAAACTCTAACACCTTCTTGTGGTCCTTTATTAGTAATGTAGTTTAGAAATGCACCTTACTCAGCAATCTCTTCTGTAGTAGGTCTAATTTTTGGACTTTTTTTTTCAACTTCCAGAATTCTGATATTGATTTCTTAATAATGCATGCTGGGATAGAGCATATGGCTTCCAGAAGAACCTCATGGGAATAATGCCTTCAAAATTCTTTGCACACCGATGTATTAAAAGGTACTTCCTTTGCATTTTATACCATGCCTCGACAATGATAAAGGCAGATTAAGTTTGGGATTCTGGTTCTCACTCAGATTTCACAACTCAGTTCTTGGCATTTGATTCACTACAAGGTTTATTGCTTATCTTTATTATCCTCTAAGATGACACCCCAACTCCCGAACCGTGTTCTGCAAATTTCATTTTATACTTAATGATCTCATGTTGGCTTCTGTGTATATCTTAGAATTAAAATCAAGTGCATTTTGTAAGATTACTAAAGCACATATATTTTCATCACGTAAGTATTAACGTAGTAAGTTTAAAATTTCAAAATGTGGCTTCCTTTAACCTATCTCTTTCAAAATTTTAATATTCTATAATGACACAACCCAGTCAGCAGAACTCAAACCCCCCTTAACTTCTCCCTCTCCTTCATTCCCTACTGGCTAGCAGTGTCCAATTTCTATTTTGCTCTGATACCTCTTTTCACCCATTCTCCCTATAAGAAGTTCACACACTCCTGACTGCTTCAAGGCCCATTAAATACAGAAAATGTTTCTTAAATCTCCTAAAGTTGAACTCTTTTATGTTCTCTGCCAAAATACTCACAGAATCATAGAAAACATGGTGTTAAAGCAGTCTAAGAGATCTAATCTAACTCGTTCTCTGTGTTTTCCTGAAAGAGAGCTCGGTTTGTGTCTTCCTTCACATCTGGCTCAAAATTCACCATGGCTTCCTCTAACTGAAATTAAGTTCAAACACTTCAGCTTGTCATTTAAACTTGCAACCATCTGCAGCCAATTCGTCTCTCTGTCTTTATTGCTTTCCACTCCTGTCTGGGATTTGTATACTCCAGCTTGCCCATCTTACCCCTTTCTAGTCATGTACTAATATATTTTTCTTTTCCAATCCCCATCTATCAATATTTGATTCATACCAGTCCATATTTATCTAATGTTACTCTAGCTAAAGAGAACTTCAATCTTTGAGTTAGCTATTGCTATGTACATACAGCATGGCTTATCACCATCTTATGTACCATACTAGAATAAATACCACTTTGTTTTTCTTCCCTATCAAGATAGTAATCTTGAAACATTAGACTATCTATATTAGGCTCACATCTTTTTCTTCTATCGAGCACTTCCAATTGAGCTTTACATATAGGAGTTTTGAATAAATCTTTGATGAGTGAGTGAATTAAATCAAAAGATAGATTTTTATTGGCCTTCCAATTATCCTTTTGGAATCTTTCAGAATACAGGCACTGATCTCGTAACTTTCCCAGCCTCAAGAAAAAAATATATATATATTTTATATATACAATATATATTATTATATATATTTATATCTATATAATTATACATATCTATATATATTTATATCTATATAATTATATATCTATATATATTTATATCTATATAATTATATATATCCATATACATTTATATCTATATAATTATATATATCTATATATATTTTATCTACATATATCTATATATTTATATCTATATAATTATATGTCTATATATATTTATATCTATATAATTATATATATCTATATATATTTATATCTATATAATTATATATATCTATATATATTTATATCTATATAATTATATATATCTATATATATTTATATCTATATAATTATATATATCTATATATATTTATATCTATATAATTATATATATCTATATATATTTATATCTATATAATTATATATATCTATATATATTTATATCTATATAATTATATATATCTATATATATTTATATCTATATAATTATATATATCTATATATATTTATATCTATATAATTATATATATCTATATATATTTATATCTATATAATTATATATATCTATATATATTTATATCTATATAATTATATATATCTATATATATTTATATCTATATAATTATATATATCTATATATATTTATATCTATATAATTATATATATCTATATATATTTATATCTATATAATTATATATATCTATATATATTTATATCTATATAATTATATATATCTATATATATTTATATCTATATAATTATATATATCTATATATTTATATCTATATAATTATATATATCTATATATATTTATATCTATATAATTATATATATAACATATCTATATAATTATATATATAACATATCTATATATATATATAATATGTACACGGATATTTTTCATGGGTCTCTATGTTTTAATGACCATGTTCCAGAGATCTTTATTTTATTTGCTCTATGCTGTTTTGTGCAGTTCTAGCAATATTATTTTCCCTCTCTGAATGGCAGTTCTGTACCTGCAAATGATAAAATCATAGGTTCAGTGACTTCCTATAGTGAATAATAAGATGATTGCCGTTTCAGTGAATATAGTAACTGCATTGTGATAAAAGCATCTTTACAAAATACACACTCAAAAACAAACAAAAAAGTGATGATACGCTGCTTTGCTTTTTAATCTTCTTATCTTTTTTATATAAAAATCCCACCTCACATGTTTTTCTCTTTGGCATAAAAATCATGGGCTTCTGGGAGAAAAAAATCTCTCTAACTGATTTTTATCATGATGTTAGTGTCCTCAGTTTTCATATTATAAAGAAAAAAAGCATGTTATTTGCTACTTTACTTATTCATGAATTAATTTATGAAAGAGTATATAGTTTTATAAGTCATTCTAGAATTTTATGTGTTAACTTCTTAGTTTAGTTTTAACTTGAGGTAAGAACAATCCAATTTGTACTAAAATGTCCTATTTCCTTTTCACCCTTAGCTACAATACGATGTAAACATTTACCCACAAGACTAAGTTTCACATTCCAGGTTCATATGAACAAGAAAATTTTACTCCATCGTTTTCCTGCCACAAGAAATGGAAAAATGTATCAAAGAGTTTAAGAATGAAAATTAACACATCTGGAGAGTGTGTAGTAAACATGGATGATGGCTATGTGTGTCAATTTGGCTGGGCTAAGGGATGCCCAGATAGCTGACAAAACATTATTTCTGGAGGTGTCTGAGAGGTTGTAGCTGAAAGAGATTAGCATTTGACTCAGCAGACTGAGCACAGAAGATCCACCCTTACCAGTGTGGCCATCATCCAATGCATCCAAAGCACAGAGTGCCCAAATGGAACAATAAAGGAAAAGGAAGGGCAAGGAAGAAATCTTCTTCAGTTGATCTATCTTCTCCTGTCCTCAGACATCAGAGCTCCTGGTTCTTGGGCACCCCCATCCCATACCTGCACACTCCTCTCCCTGTTTTCAGGCCATTGGCCTCTGCCTGGACTGAGAGTTCACACAGTTCCCTTGAATCTCTTGATTCTCAGGACTTCAGACTCAGACTGGAACCACACCACTAGCTTTCCTGTTCTCTAACCTGCAGATGGAAGATCATGGGAGTTCTTTTTCTCCTTAATCGTGTGAGTGAATTCTCATAATAAATCTCCTTTTATATACCTATAATTATATATGTTCTATTGATTCTGTTTCCCTGGAAAACCACAACTAATGCAACATGGTTGTGCAATATGACTTAATGTATATGAGTTTAAGCTTAGACTTGTTTCTATCTTAATACCTACATTATAGGTATTTCAAGACTTCTACGACTACATGGTACAAGTCTACAAAAAAACCTCTCCCTTAAATATCTAAATTTTGTTTAATTATTTAGCATATCCATAATTTTAAAATGCATTCTTGTAATATGAAAAAAAATATAACTTATAAATATTTTTAATTAAATGCTGACTTTTGCCTTATATAAAATTACCTAACTTAGTAATGTAGCTCATATGCAAGTATTTTTTCTTTCTTCTTTAATCCAAAAAAGCACTTATTAAGTTCCAATTTTGTACGAGACTCTATCCTTGTCACTGAAGATGTAAAATTAAGTAAAGCACCCTTCAGCCAACAAAGAGCTTACAGCTTAGAGGAAGGAGACACAAGTTTACATAAGAGAAGACAATCCCATTTCACTAGTGTGGGAAAGAGCTTACAGCTTAGAGGAAGGAGACACAAGTTTACATAAGAGAAGACAATCTCATTTCACTAGTGTGGTATCTTATACAATTAGAAAATATATTAAACTGAGCTATATGAAAATGTGATTTTGTAAGTCAAGAGTGGTTGAATATCAAAAACTTGATGTGGCTCTACTTATAGAAAGGAATAAACAACTCTAAAGGAAGAAGAATGATGATTAGAAATAAAACAACTCTTGAATAACGAATCCACATTCTCTAGACCAGGTGAAATACAAATTGTGTCTGTCTTAGACTTGTTTTAGATCTATTTCATCCTGCCTCTTTTCTTTGTCACCAAGGAAAGACGCATTTAAGCTGCAGTTTGGTCAATTGAGGCATTATCAGGGACTTGGAAGATAGCACTTCTATATCTCTTGAGGTGTCTTTGTCAGTGTATGTATGTCTTCTCAGTGGCTAAAACTTCTACTGGGCAAATTCACCATTATTTCTGGTTTTTCTACATGACCAAAAACCCTTAGGCTCTGGTAATATTATCTCCTTCCTTTGTCCCTCTAGTTGAGGATTTGCAATGTCCTTCTGCTATTATGAATCCCTAGTTGTCCCACTGCCCTGCCTAGCTTTTCAGGTTTTTAAAATTACCTGCTTTAAATTATTTCAGATTTACATATGTGTGATATTTTGTCTTAATAGTAAACCTTGACTGATACAAAATAAGGAGCCAATGTGCTCACATCTCTTTCATTTTCTCAATTAATTGCTTAAGTCTTCATCTGCCTGGTTGGCAGGAAGTTCAAGACTTTCCTCCTCACTCTGACTATCCCTGAGGAATAATGTAATCCAGATATGTGTTGACCTTGAAAGGGTGCAGATCAAATTCTCATTGTTGAACAGCTGTCCTATAGGTAGACTTATAAAACAGAATATGGTGAGCCATTACTATAATGGCATCTTGCTTATCTACATCCTAGCATAAACCACCACCACATGCCCCTGAGGAAGAATCATCCCATTCCTTCAAAGCTGCTTTAGCCAAGATGCCCCGTTCTTGGGGCCTCTTGTTCCCTTTTCTAATGTTCAGGTCATTGGACTATGCTACGTCTCAAGGGTCTGTTAGCCACATGACAGCCAGCAAAGGAGTACCTGGGATGAAGCTCCACAACCTGCAAAACTTCCTCCCTTACTTTTTTCTGAGTCCACAAAAAGTTGAAGCCCTTTACCAATTAGACCTGCAAACATAAAGTGAACTATACAACTTCTTCCCCCTGAATCATTCTACTCACACATCTTCCTAAGGAAAGATGCTTTTCAGTGCCTTCGGGGGACTGGCCGACGATTCCAAAGTATCTGACTATAAGGAGAAGTTTCTTCCGATGATTTGCAGGCTATTTTCTGTTCTACAGAGCTGGCAAATTCCCTTTGCTAAACAAAAAGGAAAACAAGCTAAAGGTAAAATGTAAGACCTCTTTGACAAGGTTTCCTTTACTCCAGGATTTCTGTTACAGGGGAATGATCATTCCAAGAAGAGACATGGCATTGTGAAAGAACAGGGGGGTTTTGGGAATTCTAGTTATAGATGGCTAAACTAGGAGCAGGCTAAAAGGCATAGAGAAAAATGATATGAAAGTAGGGGCAGAAAAATCAAACTATATTTTCCTTAAGTAAAATCTGTTTCATATCAATATAATGCTTTAAAATCTCCTGTGAAAAATAAGATAGTTGCTTTTTTTCTCTAACACAGAGTAACTGTTATTTTGTTTATATTCTTAAAGTGATTCATCCCAGCACAACTCAGTTGTTAGCCTCAGTTCTCAGTTCTAATATTTATACTGATTACTGATCTGACCTGAGGAGTATGCAGGAATGTGAGAAAAAAATTGACATGTTACCCTGAAGATTTTTATATCAAAGAGCTAATTTAACCAAAGTTATCTATTGGGATACAGAGTAAAAGTGGAAGCCATGAGAACAGTTAGAATTTATTAAAATGCACACATGTAAAAGAGTCCTGAGCTTTAGTTGCTATATAGACATTACAGGAAACTAGACTTCAGACACATTAGAAACATAAATTTTTGAAATGTTGTGGATAATACTAAAATGTAAAGAAAAGAAATATTACTGTCAGGATTCCAGACATTAAAAAAGAGATAAAGGCACTGGAATCAGAAGTACAGATACCTGGAGGAAAGATTTATCAGAGAAGCAAGATAATCCATTCCTGACCATAGGCCATCATTTCTGTCTGAATACCTCTGCTCTTCAGAGATATTTCTTTCCTTCAAGAACGACATCTGATCCACCACCGTCCTAGGAAAGATAAAGGTCATACTTGCCCAGCCTCCTTGATTTCTTTAGAGACAAATATGATTAAGCCTATTGACCACTCATTAAGCTAAAGATTTGTACTGCTTCTAAATGAGCTTCCCTCATCTCATCAAGTACTATTCTTTTCTAGTAACTAGGAAGCCTTAATTTTAGCCAAGATACTTTCTGCCAAGTAACCCTGATCCTAGGAATAATTTGTCAGTCTCTGACCTCTTGATGGCACTGATGGCTAGATGTAAGAGTTTAACAAAATACTTTATATAAACCAGACTATATAAAATATATTCAAGATATATATTGAAGACTTCTTTCTAGAAATACAGACATTAACATTTTGCCCAGAAATTCTGACTCAGGGGGTCTGAGTGTGTCTAAGAAACCTATTTTAGTGGAATATCCCAAGAATATTCTGATGAAGATTGTCCATGTACCATGCTGAGATACGCTGAACCAGGGAAAATAACCAGAAATACATGGATATTTGGGTTCAAATAGCTGGCCTTCTTATTCAATGCCAGTGGGTCAGTGTCCTTGAGATAGTCTTTCTCCTAAAAAGCTGTTGGTCTAAAAACTTTGTAATTAACACATTTCTAAAGAACTTCTTAGTGATTTTACTTTTTCAGGACTAGAATCTTGAGTTGCTGATGACCTTTTGATGTAAGAAACCAAACATGATTTTCAGAGTACGGCCATGCATGGTGTATATATATATATATATATATATATATATATGTATATATATATATATATATATATATATATATATATATATATATACACACTACTTATCTGCTAAAATTGGGATTCAGATGGAATCAACTCACATATGAGTAATATAAAAAGACATAGTAAGAAAAAATAAGCCTATGTATGTTTATTTTTACTTCTTGAAAGAAAAAGAATAAGTTTCCTCAAATGGCTCTAAGAGATTTTCTGGGGTATAAACCCAAAATCATTTAACTGGATTATGCTGCTCAAGCTCAGGAATCATTAACATTCTTTATTGATTTAGTTATAATCAGTCTGAATGATGTAACATTGAATGACAAAATAAATCAAATTTTTATCTCCTAGTATTTGTTCTTTTTTTTAATAATTAGTGATGAGAAATAAAGATTATACTAACTATAATTTCTTTATCATCATTTTAAAGATAGGGAGATAGTATAAATAGGTTTATGTAAACAGACTTATCAAATGTATATTGACTTGGCTGAAACCTCAAGTTTTGGACTGCATGGGGAAACAACAATGATTCCTCAAGTCATAGGAAGAAGGGGAAAATAGACATTTTGTAGGGATCAACTTAGGACTGAGTTCCTATTTCCAAGACACATGTTTGGGGAAAGCTTACTTCTTGCAGACATTTTGCAGAAACTATCACAAAGCAATAATAGCCTGAGTGCTCACACTTCGGCATGAAATTGGTCATGAGATCTTTAAAACTTTGATGGAAAATAGCACATTATTTTTATTTTGTTAAATTAAGTTACTTTCTACACATGGATTTACATTGCTCTTTGTTTTCAAAGTACTGTGTATTCTTGGAGAAATATGTGCATTTATTCTTGTTTAAGCTATTGTACAAAGGAAATAAGGAGTTGAGCTCCAGAAAGTTATCAAAGTAATGGACAACAATTGGTCTTTCCCTCACATTGCAGCACCATAAAAAAGAAACTATTCTGGCTAGGCATGGTGTAGTTTGACCTTTAACACTAATATCACCACATGTGACAAATTAACCCACAGTCTAAGAAACGCTAAGCAATGAAAGAGCTCTTCTTTTATTACATAATTTACAGAGAATAAAATGTGAGAAAACAACTCTCATCTATATACATGTACCTCCTCTATGAAAGCTGTACTATTATAATGTGAAATGATTGTCTTTGGAGATGACAGGTAGAATTACATCCTTATGGGAAGGATATGGGGGAATCTGTTCAAGGATATATGCATTTCCACTGCCAATTATGTGGAATAATACGAGACACAGAAAGAAACAAAATAAAACAAAAATGAGTCATTGGAAAGCAGACCGAAACCATGAAGAGACATGTTTTCTTTCTCTGAATCTTGCTATCATTGGCTTGGATTCTAAGGACACCAGTTATTATTAGGAGTGCTATCTGCAGGTTAAGAAAAAGCAGTGTCTGCCATTTTAAACCAGGTTTAGAGCTAGATAAAAATGAGTCTCAAATCTGGTAGATTGAAGCCATGTTGATGGAGTAGTAGGCATCGTATAGTGGGTACCATGAAGATAGGCTGCTTAATGATACCTCAACTTTCAAAGAAGTCAGTATCCAACATTTCCTCATACTCCATTAGTGAGTATGGTTATATAGACTTTTTTATACTCTTCCAATTTCTTTAAAATGAGGCATTAACTCAGCTTCCACTGGAGACATAAATTGCTCTCTAGGTATCATTCCTTTATTTAATCTCCCACATTTTAGTAGTGTTATATATCATAAATTCCTTGCTGGACCACAGGATAGTCATATGCAAAAAGGGGAGGGTGAATGAACCTTACTTCACACTATACAAAAAATTAACTTGAACTAGACTGTACACCAAAATGTAGAAACTAAAACTACAAAAATTTAAGAATTAAACATTGGAGAGAAAATCTTTTGACTTTGAAGCCATCAAACTTTTTTTTTTTTTTTTTTTTTTTTTTTTTGTGACACAGTCTCGCTCTGTCACCCAGGCTGGGATGCAGTGGCGCGATCTCGGCTCACTGCAAGCTCCGCCTCCCAGGTTCGCGCCATTCTCCTGCCTCAGCCTCCTAAGTAGCTGGGACTACAGGCGCCCACCACGACGCCCGGCTAACTTTTTTGTATTTTTAGTAGAGACGGGGTTTCACCATGTTAGCCAGAATGGTCTCGATCTCCTGACCTCGTGATCCGCCCACCTCGGCCTCCCAAAGTGCTGGGATTACAGGTGTGAGCCACCACACCCAGCCAAACATTTCTAATATTGCACACAAACAGCATAAGCCATAAAAGACTGCAAGAGACACCACTAGGAAAAGAAAGACAAGCCACATATTGGGAGAAAACATTTGATAAGGACAGTTAGCCAGACTAGATAAAAAGTTCTTATAAATTAATAATAAAGGCAAACAGCCACATTTTTAATGGAGAAAAGATTTGAACATTTTATTTTAAGTGATATACAAATGTCCAATAACCATATAAAATGTGCTGTGTCATTGGTTGTCAGGCAAAAGCAAATTAAAATTATAGTTAGATACTACTTCACATACCTCAGAATAACTAAAAATACAAAGACTGAAAACACAAAATATTAGCAAGGATGTTAGAGCAACCAGAGAGCTCACACATTGTCAATGGAAGCGTAAAATGGTAAAACCCTATTGAAACAATTTACGACAGTTTTTTTCTAAAATTCAATGTAAATTTACCCAATAATCCAGCAATTCTACTCCAGGACTTTACTCAAGAGAAATGAAAACATATATTCACAAAAAAACCATTTTACAATGGTGTTTATAGCAATTTTATTCCTAATAGATTTAAACTGGAAGAAAAATTCCATCAATAGGAAAATAGAAATAAATATTCAATGGAATATTAGTAATAAAAAGGAACTCATACAACAACATGAATAAATCTCAAAAAACTACACACAGGAAAAAAAGGCTAAATATAAAATCTATAATGGTAAAATAAAATTCCAGAAAAGAAAAAAACAATCTATGATGAAAAATAAAGTTGAATGTGTCTGGGAGAATTGGGGCCAAATTTGATTGTGAAGAGGCATGAGAAAATATTCTAGAGTAAAGGCAATATTCCATGTATTGATATGAGTTTGTTTCACAAGTGTATGTATTTTTCATGAAAGAAGTTACACCAAAACTCTGGACATATTAAAATTCATTTATTGAATTTCATGTACAGATATTTGGGATAAAATGCACTATTACCTGCAATGTACTCTGAAGCAAAACATAAGTTTCTTTGTTAAATCAAGAATAGATTAGTGAATAGAAATGTGTTTTTTTTTAAATCTTGTAGCAAAATGTAATGACTGGAATATAGGTGGTGGATACATACACATTAAGTGTAAAACTCTTAAATTTACTGTAGATATTTTTTAAATTATTTAGAAATTTGGAGAAAAGTAAGGTTTTGAAAAGATGTTGCAAAAAGAAGATATATGGAATAAGCATATGTAAAAATATTCACCATTAATCATCACAAAAACATTAATTAAAACACACTGAGATACTACTAGACAGCTATAAGAATGTCTAAAATTTAAAAGGCAAACAATTGTAAGGATTGATGAGATTGTGGAGTAAACAGGACCTTTCATACCTTGATAGGAATGTAAAATTGTACAACCACTTTGAATAACAATTTGGCAGTTTCTTACACTATATAACCCAATAATTCCATTCCAAAGTATTCAGCCAAGATAAATTAAAGCACATATCCATACAAAGACCTATGTCAGTGAATCTTCAAAGTAACTTTACCTATAATAGCCAAAAACTAGAAACAAATCAAATGTCTAACAACCAGTGAATGGACATATATTGGTATATCCATCCAATTGAATACTACGGAGTAATAAAAAAGATTGGATTCCTGATAGGTGCAATATCATAGGTGAGTCCAAAACCAACATGCTAAACAAAAGATACCAAAATTAAAAGAGTACATTTATATGAAAGTGTAGAATAGCAAACTAATGTTAGTTTCAGAAAACACTGGAGGTAGAATAACTGACAGCAAAGATGAGTGAAGTTTTGAGGTTGTTGGAAATATCTCAAATCTTCTCCATTGTGGTGTATGTACACATGAGTGTGTACATTTGTCAAAACTTACAGAACTGTGATCTTAAAATGAGAGTATTTAATTGTAAGTACTTTAACCTCAATATAGTCAATTAAATATGAAAACATGAACTGCTGTGATGAGCTCTGCTGTGAAAAATGTAGAGAGTTCCATGCTTGGGAACAAGGTGGTAAAGTATAGGATGGTGTCTCCTCAAGTGTGAAGGAGACCAGCAGTTCTAGGTCATTGTTCTCTACCTCCCCAGGGGATAGAGGTGTGTTTTTACGCAGGAATGGCCTCTGTCATCACTGAAGCGAGGCAGAAAGGAAAGTGAGAAAGGTAAAGAAAAAAAACAGGGTCAAAAAAAAAGAAAAGAAAAAGTCACAGACCTGGTCTTAGAATTGGAAGGTTTTTTTGGAGTAATTACATATCTTGATTTTCCAGGGATCATTTCCTGTTCATTACTACTGTCCTAATGTAGTTACTAATAGTGCCCCCTTGTACTCTGGAAGGATATTGCAGGCAGAATCTTAACATTACAGTCACCAATCTTGCCATATATTCAATACTAATGATTAGAATCACAAGTGATATGGGAGATCAGCTTACTGTTTCTTACGAAGTTTTGACTATTTCTTAGGTTTTTTAACTCCTGTGATATATCCCCTCTTCAAAACTGGGAACATTTCTCTAGATCATTTTTAGAATTTTTCTAGCTGTTTGTATCTTTGGACCATGTTGCCACCTGTTAGGTTTAAACCCCAGAACCACATGCTGAAAGCAAGTCCTTCCTCCTGACCTAGTGCTTGGGACTCACACCTCATATCACACTTTCTTTCTATGTTCTCTGATTGGCCACCTTATTTCATAGTAGAGGGTAAACCACAATCTTCATGCTATCTAAAATATTTTAAACAATTTTATTAATTTTGTTGTTTAAAAAGTTTAATTATATTTTCAGAGTTTAATTTGAAAATGCTTCCTAAAATACTGACATGAATTTACTTCAAAGTTGAGTTGATCTCATTCATTCTGGGTAATAATAGAACTGTATATTCCCCAACTATCTGGACATGCTCTTCTATGATTTTCTAAACTATGTATGAATTATATAAAATCTTATAAAAATCTCATCAATGAATGTTTTTCTTGTTTTGTTTTTTAGATAAGAGAAAGAAGCCCTTGTAATGTGCATTTTACAGTTTCCTCCTGAGTGTCCAAATGTTTGTGTCCTCATTGCTGTTAAATTCTTATGAGTTTAGACTATGTCAATTATCCTCAAGTACCTCATTCTATGCTCAGAGAGGTACAGGTGTACAATAATGGTTTGCAAGTTAAAATAAATTTTATTTGTGATCTGACTGCATAAAATAAGAGTGAAACAAAGAGATAGAGAAAGAGGAAAGGAGAGAGATTGCAAGAAGTGGCACTGCCTGTGTGCACAAAGCTAGGAATCTCATATGGTTTATTGAGCATGCTGAAGACAAATCAATAATCAATAATATAGACACAGGATAGCATTAGTATTTGCTATACCCTGTTTAGGAGGAATTACTATTGTAGTTCAGTGCAGTTCTAACGCATATGGAAAATCAAATTTATTGAGAGGAATATTTTACCTTAAAAAGCCATGAAAACAAAATGGTAAACCCATTTTACCATGGAGACGCCAAAACACAAATGTGTTTACTTTTACTATCCAAAAAGGATATACTTTTTGATCTATTATCATAAAGTTGCAGAGTACATTAACATTGTTTCACTCTTCTTTTGCTCTATGTACCACTTTTCGAGGAATATCAAACATAACTGCATGTTTAACTATCTTTTGAAATAAAAACAGAAGTAATTATTGAAATTACCCTACTGCTTTGACATTGTGTTAGTATTGTATCTAGTCACCAGCACCAGTTGCTAAGGGGTAAGTGTCTTGTTTGCAGTACACTTTCATAAGTCATTTTTTAATTACAAGTGTGCAAGCTAACAGCAATATTAAATTGCTGGAGGAAAAGAGAAAGCAAGAATGAAACCTTATCTAATCTGTAAAATACAATGATTAAGTGTACTGTCTTCAGTAAGGTACTATAGAAAGTCAAACGATTAAATTTCCCATCAAGATTCTGAATTATGCAGGGGAGAAATAGTCAACAGCAACATTTAACAACACCACAAGCGTCAGGGCGCCAGGAGGAAATTGTAAAATGCCCTTTACAAGGGCTTCTTTGTCTTACATTAGAAAAAAGTTTATTGGAGTGATTTTTAATAATATTTTATAAAATTCATGCATAATTTAGAAGCAAAATCACACTAAATTATACTCTTTATTTATAACTTTGGGTAATGTGTCAGTGTTAGTCTTATTGTTTGAGTAGTTGATTTAGAAAATAATCAAAAACTAATACACAAATCCTTAAATTAAAACTCAATTAAGAATAAAAAAATTATCTCATAATCGTTAAGGTTTTTTTAGCTATAATATATTATTGCTTTCATAAAAATCTATGCTTTTCAACTGGCCTATATTTTCTTTGGTGGAGATTTTAGCTACCATATAAGTAAAACTTAAAAGCATGGAAAAAGACTTTCTTGTAGCTGGACTTGCTTTTCAAATATTCACTCAAAGATCATGGTTTGATTATGTAATCAGTGACCAAAAAAAAAAAGGAAGAAAGAAACATGTATGCAGAAACTGAAAAAACAGTAACAAATGCTTGTATTTTTAAGATACTTCCCAATTTAGATAACGTTTTCCCAAATATTACCATGAAATTCACTCAAATACAGGCACTACCATCCCATTCTACAGATGAAACAACTGAGCAATGGTAAATGTAAGTTGGTTCCTACTCTCACCAGTCAGTAAATAACACAGCAAAGAGTCAAGCCCAGGTCTTCCATCTCCAAAACTGAATTGCTGCTGTAATTGTAACCTACCAGTTGTTTGCATCCAAACTCTCCATGATCTCTTTGGAAAAATGAGATGAGTGGCAACTAACTGTATAAAGCAGGCATAGTTCCAGAACAGCCTCAGATTTGATAATATCACAAATATTTGGAATATCACCAAAATTCATATAGTTTTAAAAGTGTGTGTGTGCATGTGTGTGTGTGTGTCTGTATCTGTTAGTACCAGAGTACACATTTCAAAACAGACCATTTTATAAATACACTTGCTTATGTAGAGCTAACCATGTTTGGGAAAGTTATTTATGGTCTTAGGATTTTTGGTTGAGAGTAATAAAATAACCTATTCAAGATGAAAAATGTTTGTCATTGTTTGTCTGCTTTTAAATGTTGACATACTCAATATTTCAACATCAAATTGCCTGTATTTTGTTGTAGTCTGTCTTTTTCTAGATTATTCTACTGGAAGGGTTAAAATCAGCATCTGTATTGCTAAGAAACATCTTTGAAAGTGATGGTACCAACAGGTTTCCAAAGGCCCAATGATGACACATAAGGTCACCTGGAAATGACTGCTTTGATGGTAATTATGTTTATGTATCTTAAAATCAGGTACTCCCCCTCAAAAATAGTCCTGTATTCCACCACATCTACGGCCACTTTTTTTGTCTACATCTCTCGACTCTTCTATGAGTGTTCACTTTACTCTCAAGTTGTTTCTCTGTCTCCTCCCATTAAATGATGCACAAAATGTATGATTTTTTTCTCATTTCTCCAATTAGACCTTGGCTTTTGTGCTGCCATCTCTCCATCCCACCTAAATCCCTGCATCCCACATAAATATGAGTGGTCCCCATTTTTTAACCATGTTGCCTTTTCTTGCCAAACTATTTGCCTTGAGCGAGATGCAAACAAAAGTAGTGAAAGAATTCAAATTTGGGGCCAGACAGACATGCATCCAAATCTCTGTCTGCCACCTACAATCTGTGTGAATTTTAGCAAGTTATCTGTGCTTTCTGGGCACCACTTCCACCTCTATAAATGGAGGAGGGAAGTGGGTGATAATACCTGCTGCAAAGAGTTGTAAGACATAGTAAATCAACATATAAAGCACTAAGCCATTGGAACATAGTAGAGGTTTGATCACTGATATTAAAATGTTATGAAAAATGATGTGATTATCTCCTGCCACTTCCAATATTACTAATGTGGAGATGGTTCCCAAATCCATATCTCTCTATAATAATTACAAAGTTTCTTATGTTATCTATGTTTTACATTGCATCTTAAGTTTTTGCAATTTTGTCAAATCTGTTTTAATAAGATGTTAGATCTTATTGAAACTGTGTTCTTATTATCCTTAAAAATATGGATGAAAGAGTATGTATAATATCTACATAAAATCCCTCACAATATAGATACAATGATAATGAAAGGAAAAATAATAGAAAGAGCATAATCCCCCAATTTGTATTATTGTTGTTTTAATTTTATTGATATTTCACTCTAAGACTGTTGTGTGTAAAATGTGGGATAACGTATATGAGTAATTATGTCATATTCTAACATTTGTGTGTAATTGGACACCAGAATTTTCAGTAGGGAAAAAAGAAAATACAAAAGTAAAACACAAGATATAAAGTGAAAAATCCTATGGAATTTGAAGTAACAGATGAAATAAATAAAATATTTTATCTTTAAATAATATAAAAAATATATATGTAATACTTACATTTTAATATATGTGAGGTGATTGAATTTGCATATATGTGTATGTAGACTACAAACACACTAAAATAAATATACGTCCAATCTCTGCCTGACTCATTTTTTTTTTTTTTTTTTTTTTTGAGACGGAGTCTTGCTCTGTCGCCCAGGCTGGAGTGCAGTGGCGCGATCTCGGCTCACTGCAAGCTCTGCCTCCCGGGTTCACGCCATTCTCCTGCCTCAGCCTCTCCGAGTAGCTGGGACTACAGGCGCCCGCCACCACACCCGGCTAATTTTTTGTATTTTTAGTAGAGACGGGGTTTCACCGTGGTCTCGATCTCCTGACCTCGTGATCCGCCTGCCTCAGCCTCCCAAAGTGCTGGGATTACAAGCGTGAGCCACCGCGCCCGGCCTCCTGACTCATTTTTATAAAGAATACAGTTGTTTCTACAGTTTCTTAGATGATTAATGATGGGGGATTGGACCCTTCTCTTCAGTGATTCTCAAAAACATATTTTGTAGCTGGTTTACATTGAGAGTTTCTTGTCCACATGCCTCTGTACATATTCTACTGGTTGCCAGAAGGGGAAAAAGTATTAGGACTTAGGTGGAGAAGAACTGTTAAAATGAGACCAAAAAAAGTTTTTCTTTGTTTGTCTTCATGGATACCACTTCTACTTACCATTCCATTCCATTGTCATTGTTAATGTGTATTTATTGACCAGCGCACACATGTAAAATCAGGCTCTTTTGTAAACAAGCTTGCTGTGTAGAGTTAACCTTGTTTGGGGAAGCTATTTAGAGTCTTGGGTTGCTTGCTCAAAAACAAAACAACCTATTCAAGTGGAAAAATGTTCAGTAGTGATATAAACATTTCTACGCTTCTACCACAGATAGATGAGAAACATATATCTAGATGTAATTGGATACATTTAGAAATATTCTTAACTGCTGCTGAGCTTAGTGCATCCCCAAACTTTAAGCATGATAGTTTTTTGTTTTTGTTTCTCTAAATCACATTGAATTCTATTTTGTAGTAACACACTTCCGTGGGCTGACTTCAGAACTATTGGCATGGAGAGTGTGTCCTCTGGACTTTTTTTGTGTGTCTTCTAGCAGTATTTCTTTTTTTTTTTGAAACGGAGTCTCGCTCCAGGCTGGAGTGCAGTGGCCAGTGGCGCGATCTCGGCTCACTGCAAGCTCCGCCCCCCAGGTTCGCGCCATTCTCGTGCCTCAGCCTCCCGAGTAGCTGGGACTACAGGCGCCCGCCACCACGCCCGGCTAATTTTTTGTTTTTTTTAATAGAGACGGGGTTTCACCGTCTTAGCCAGGATGGTCTCGATCTCCTGACCTCGTGATCTGCCCACCTCAGCCTCCCAAAGTGCTGGGATTACAGATGTGAGCCACTGCGCCCGGCCTTCTAGCAGTATTTCTGATAAATGATTCTATCTCTTCAACCTGCTTATTTGTTAAGAGGTAATTAAGGCACATCCTATATATGTTTTTTTCCAGATTTTGAATCAGTAAGAAGCCATGTGTCATCCCCTCTTCCAAATTACTCTTCATAATCTCTCCCATTTAGCTGAGGCAAAAGAAACAGTTTGCTTACAACCTGAAACTTCTGAGAACAACTTTTGTCTTTGCGGTTCCACAAAGTTTTCCCACACTGCCTCCTGGCTTTTGCATTTTTCTATATCTTTGTAAGAAAAATGAAGATTTTCTTTTCTGCTTGAAATATTTCTAGCCATTGATGCAGATTAGGTGGTCTTTGAAATTTCAACACACTAACACTTCTATTAATCACAGATTAAACTTTTCAAAATAAACTTCCCTAATTAGAGAACTCATCAAAAAGTCAATTTTTTAAAAACATATTTTTACCAATAATAGGAAAAAATATTTTCCAGATTTTCTATAAGAAGACTCAATTGAGTTTCCTCATATTATTTCTGGGGTCATGATTTTATTCAAATATTGGGGTCTCTATTGTACAGATTTTGAGGGACCACCTCTGTTTCTTAGAGAAATATCTCAAAATGATTTTGATACATTTAAAAACTCTTGAAATGGTTCTTCAGAAAGCATCTGTCTATTTTATTAACAAAATAAGAGTGGGAGCATCGTTGGCTGAGATAACACACAGGAAGTGTTTAAGAGAAGAAGAGAGAAATAAGGCATCTAAAATTAACACCCATATTAAGAGGGAAGCAGAAAAAAAGAAACCAAGGAAGGAGAATAAAAATAACTAGCAATGTAGACTTGTAAGAAGAACAAGAAGTGCATCTTAGAAAGAGAGAAAAATTTTACTAAGTCATATGCCTCCCCTTTTTAAAAATAACTTTCTTGAAATATATTTCAGAGTCATATGGATTTGACTATATTTCCTGCCAAAGTGGGAAACTGGTCTCTAAAAGAAGTAACAGAGCAGCAAGTCACCCTGAGTGTTATGTGCATTTAGATGGAAATCTGCAACACCCCGGCAAAATAAAGACCAAGGTAGCAAATGTTCTTATTTCATGAAAGGTGCTATGAATAGAAAATTGAATATCTATGAAGGCCTGTGTTTTATTAAAGAATTTATATTAAAGATGACATGACACCTCCTTTGAACCACAATATCAACATAGATATAAGAAGTTTACAAAAATTACTCTTTTTAAAAATTAGGTAAGTTTCTACAATTTTCTTTTGCTATTTCAGCTTAGGAGCTTCTGAAAGAAACACCTATCTTCATAATTTCCCTCATTCTTGTGCAACGTAATCTTCATTTTAAATAAATAACCTCATTCACACATACACACTCCAACAATTCCCAGACTCATCTATCTAGAATTTCTTGTCTCTAGAATGTTCTAGGACTGAGATCTCTCTCAAGTCCTCTTGAGAGTAGAACATAGATTGACTTTTTGTCCTTCACCTCACTGCCGCAAGAGCTGAGGCTAGAGCTACTTGATGAGAAACAGTGGGGATGGCCGGTCCATAGGAGTAAATATTTTCATCACAATTGAAAGTGGATAATAAAGCAGGAACAGAGCAACAATGTGGAAAACACAGGAGAAATAGACTCTAGACCCCTACCATAAATCTAAGAGTAATTCTTGGATTTGTATGTACTAGGAACTTTTCTAAATTGTTAATGTGTATATATTTAGTGAATCCTCCCCAAACCCTGTGGAGTAGGAAGTAAAATATTGCCCACTTTACAGATGAGAAAACCATGGCACAGACAATGTAAGTAGCTTGCCAAGGTCACACAGATTGGCCGACTCATACCTAGGCATTCTAGTTCTAGAGATCACTCTCTTAACCATGACAATGTATTGTCTCCCTGGAGACGGGAAATATTTTGGCCTCCACAGGATAGTTTCAGGAGTTGGCTGTGACTCAGAGGAGTTACTGACTCCTCCTCTTATTGATGTTCTTCTGGCCTCTGAGATACCTGAGAATGAGCCACTAGACGAACTGGATCTGGTGCAGGTGTGTAATCACACAAACATATACATGATTGATATTATACCGCTTTGTACCAACTACTATTTTAATTCATTAAATCAACAGGGAAAGCAGGTTGATGACAAAGCACACCTAGACATTTTTACTCTGGAATGTTAATAAGAAAAAGTTACAGCAAATAATTATATGAGAATGTTGTGGCCATGTTGATGAATCTCTAACAGCTTCTCAGTAAGCCAGCTTCCAATTTGGTGGTCTTGCTGACAAGTTCAGAGGTGATTTTCTGCTGATAATCACTGGTAGAGTTCTTCCAGTTAATTCAGGCACCATCCCATTTTGACTGGTCAGTGCCTATTCCATACCACTTAAAACTTTGACCCCTTCGTCACATCACTAGTGTTTTCCAACACACCCTTCACTTCTCCCTTTCCACACCCACACCTGTAGCTGGGGTGGCAGATTATAGCCAGAGGTAGAAGTGAGAGAGTTGCTAGATGCGTTTGATTCCACAAAACGAACAAGGCCAAATGCACTGTTTCTAGTGCAGAAACCAAAATATAGATGATGAAGGCACAATATGTGTGCTCAATTTAACTTGTTCAGGAACTTCTCTGAACTGATGTCTTCCCAAATTATATCTTTCCCAAAATATAGAATGACTACAAACTCCTCTCTAGGACCTCACCTTGAGTTTCATAATATTGGAGAGCATATTTTGAAAATTTCAGGGTACAGAGAAATCATTCCAAGATTTCACACTGTCCTCAACTCTTTCAAAGATCATGCCTTAAAAGAATAGCCCTACAGTGGGGTAAAGAGAGGCATGGTTTTCTCTCATTTTCTCTAGTGTCTCTACATTCACACCAACCCAGGTATCTTTCATTTGAAATTTCTCTGAGCTTCTTTATGTCCTTAGAATTTTTGCATCTGGCCATTTGGCCATTGTTTTCAACTCCTATCACTAGAAAAGTCTAAATTCCTGACCAAGGCATTTATGGCTTAAATCAGCCGTCCCCAACCTTTTTGGCACGAGGGACCGGTTTCACAGAAGACAATTTTTCCATGGATGGTGGAAGGGGGGTGGTTTCAGGATGAAACTGTCCCACCACAGATCATCAGGTATTAGATTCTCATAAGGAGTGCAAAACCTAGATCCCTCACATGCACAGTTCACAATAGGGTTCATGCTCCTATGAAACTCTAATGCTGCTGATGATCTGATAGGAGGTGGTAGTGCTTGCTCAACTGCCACTCACCTCCTGCTGTGGAGCCCAGTTTCCTAACAGGCCATAGACTGGTACTGATCTGGGGTACACGGGTTGGAGACCCCTGGCTAAAATAATCTCCTTATCTTTCTTTTTGCATGGTTTTCTCATTTCTTTCTTGTTTCCTTTGATTTTACATTCTGTTTCAATTCTTGTTACTCATTCTGTCTATATAACTGATTCTAATTCTTCCTCACAGAAGATTTTCTTCATTTTTATTTCACTTTGGAGCAATGTAATTTAGATGCTATGAACTTGTCTTTACTTCAATATAGAGTGTCCTATAAATAAGACCAAATTAGAGCATTAACATCAAATAAATATACATATATTGTAAATAACTGAAAATTTTACGCAGTCAGTAAGACATGGGAGACAGCTCCATCCTTTAATAGAAAGTAATTTTTCTCCTTACCCCTAATGTCGCCATCTGTGCTTCTATTTTCAATACCTGTTTTAAGGCAGTATTATGCTGTTCTTTGGCTAAAAGACAGAAATGACCTGGAATAAGTGGTTAGCACTAGCCATGCAGTGGTTACATCGAAGGTAACAGACCTGGACAGCACTACCCTTTATATGGTGAAATTTAAGTTTTGTTTCCTCTAAATTTTAGATAGGAAGTTCCTAGAACTCAAATTTCACAGTTTCTGTTTTAAAAACAAAACACAATTTCAAAAACAGCAAAAAAGAAAGACATATACCTATATGATTATACAAAATAGAGAACTTCATGTTAACCATATAGCTAACTTTTTGGAGGCTAGTGATATGTACCAAGGCACTCTTAATTACGTATTAGCAATGTAATACCAACATATGCGCTATGCCTGATTATGGCTTATGTTTTATTGTTATTCTCATTACCACTGTTTTAATTTTCTCCTTATAATAAGGTTTTCATTTTTATTTCAGATGCTGAAAAGTATATTTGATTGCCTCAAATTATTTTTATAGTACATTTTAGTTATGTTTTATTAAACCTTTTGACTATTTCATAGACTACACATCTAAAGAAGACCTCCAACTAAATATTAATTTACTACACAGTGTAAAAAATGCAAAGGTAAATATTTCTATTTGTATATCCTCCAAACTAATGAAGTTATCTATTTACACAGAGCTTGTCTACATGTAGCCAAACTGTAAAAAAAAAAAAAAAAAAAAAAAAAAAATCTGTAACTTTCAAGGAGCATTTTCAAACTAGAATTCTAGAATCCAAAGAATGATTCTCTGGTATGACCATTCACCTGCCAGACATTTTCCTTATTTTAAAGTTTTTGGCTTGGATGAGTTGAGGAAAAGAGGAAGCAGAGCAGAACTTCCACAATAGAGAAAATAATTCAATTCTATTATTTTCATAGAATGGAGTCATTTAAAAGTTTGATTGTGATAAATATTTTTGAAAGATGTTACTTTAAAAAGAAGAAAAAAGAAAATAAGGAGAAAGAGAAGAAGGAGAAGAGGTGGAGGAGGAGGAATAGGAGAGTAGTAAATAATTATTTAAGGCATTCATCCTCTTCATGTGATGTAATTGAAAGTTTAAACTGCACAAATATTTGGTTTATAACTACATAAAGGGTAAAAGATTAGTATAATCTTCCCCAAAGTTAAAGGATACTCTGTAACCTTGAAAAAGAAAAAGAAGTATGCATTGATGGTTTCATCCTTCTTTTTTAATAGTAAAACTTTATCCTTCTGATTTAAGATATTTGGCTTAATGATTTTGAATTCCTAAAAATGCTATACCATTTAACTTCCCTGAGGCTATTGTTACAGTAACATCAATGGCAACACCACCACCACCACACACATAACCCCACAAATTGATGATGGTTTCCAGTAACGAAAGTTTATTTCTCGCTCATATAAATAAGCAAATATTATTGTCTTTGGCGGGGAGAGTCAAGTGGAGACCTGTCCCACATCCAGGCTGAAGGAGCAAATGGGCTGGCACATTGTCATCTCCATGATAGAGAAGAGATGGCAGTACCACTCATGGCTTTTGAACTTTTTTGTTGAAAGGGGTATACATCACTACTAATCACAATTCACTGACTAAACCAAGACACATGGCAAGGTTGCAATCTCTGGGAAAGTAAAATCCTCTCATTAAAGGAAGAAAAATGAAAATCATATGATCGTGCCTGATTACGGACGAGGGAGAGAATCTTTCATAGGCAAGAAACATTTGGAAGTTGTACAGATGCTCTTCAACTTACGATGGGGTATACATCCTGACAAACCCATTGTAAGCTGAAAATATAAGTCAAAAGTGCACGGAATACACCTAATTTACTGAATATCATAGATTAGGCTAACCCACCTTAAATGTGTGCAGAACACTTACATTCTCCTACAACTGAGCAAAAGCACCTGGTAACTCAGTATACTGTAGAGTATTAGTTTTTCATGCTGGTGATCCCATTGTTGACTGTGAGCCATAGCTCACAGCCTCTGCCCAGCATTGCTGGAGAGGACTGTCTTGTTTTCTACCGAGTGCAGATTGCTTTTGCACATCCTAAAGTCAAGAAATTGTAAGTCAAACCACAGTAAGTTAGGAACTGCCTGTAATGTAATCAACCACAAATACCTAAGCAATTAGAATTAGGACTAGTAGTTTGCAATCAAGAACAAGAATTAGTGGTTTCCTTTTTAAATGAATATGTCAAAATTGAAATTTGCCACTAAATCAGCATTTTAAAAGTCACTGCCCTTGGATATTCCATTCGAAATTTAGAACTTTAATATTTAAAAAGCATGGAGCCGTGTGGTGATTGTCTTCTCCAGAACATTTAAATTCCTCCAGCATCAAAGAGTGTTATTTCCATACCTTTAAAAGCAACTTCATGCCTTTCTATGTGGAATTCACTTTCAAACAAGAATATTTATTCTCCCCTGTTGCCAGGACCATAAGGTGAAAAGTGCTTCTCGGTAGTTGTCTCACCACTAATGGGAATTTTTAATCAAGAAATATTGTCGTGCTAATCTAATAGACTTTAAGACCTCAGTGTCACTGAAGCCTGAAATATCCCTGCATTTCCACGTATAGAAATCTCTGAATAATGCAGTCCATCCCTAAAGAGGTATTATGCAAATGAATGCATTTAGTTAATATGTACTGTAAACAGATCACTTCTTCTATATTCCTTTCTAAATCACAGCAGAGATTAAAGCTGTAATACTCTTATTACCTAACAAAATAGCTAAACATTTAAAGTAGATCTGCAAAGAGCTTCAAGACCAAGATAACAGCCCCTTGAATTTGGATTGGGCTTTTCTTCCAAAGGTCATAGCATCTTCTTACATGCTTTGTCCCAAACCCCAAGAAGGAACATTTCTCTTAGAAATGTAAGTTACACTGGCTTTCTCTGGCCACTAAAAGACTAGTATATATCTTACATTCCCGTTACCAAATTCCCATCCAGTACTCACTGACAAATGCAACAGTGCCAATCTTACGTAACATACAAATGGGAAAAAATCAAACTCAAGATGCAGAATCGTTAGTAGAATGTCGTTGATTGTTTACTTCCAATTTAGTGTCCTCTCAGTCAGCTAATGTCAATCTCTATTAGAACTCCTCCCTGCCACATTGACTGATTTTAGCACTAGTAAATGATTTCAGATGAGAATGAAAACTCAATAATGATCTTTTCATTTGTCTTTCCAACCTTTATTGAATACAGACAATGAAGTAGAATGCTATGGCTTTGGCTACATAATTTTAAAGGGTTGATTTTTATGATGGTATTTTTGAGCCATGATAAAAGTTGGATGATACTGACAGCAAAGCTTTTCCTCTCAATCATGCAGAAGCCAATTGATCAAACAGTGCTGGTTTCATTAAACATGCCCAATATCCCCTTGGGATGGTGTATTGTCTGCCAGAGAACTTTCCATCTATTTCAAAGACATAAAAACAGAGGATAAATGATAACTTTTAAATCAGCAAATCTGCTTTCGCTTTTCTGTTTTTAATTTGCTATCAAATTGAGGCTGTATATTCCTTTATTGTTCAAAAACAGAGAGAACAAAAGAAACTCCAGTCCAGTTTTGTAGTTGAAGCAGAAAAGTTATGCAACCTCACACAGGGGAAAGAGGCAAAGGAACAGATAAATCTACACTGGTCACTCTCAAGAAAAGGGAGACTCAATCAAATACATTACAGCTTCCTTAGAGAGGAAAATAGGCCTCAGTGCAGCACTGAAACACAAGTTTTAACAGTGAAGAAAATGATTGGCTCAGAGTAGTGTAGCAGGCTGTAAGAAAATATTGTCAGAGGGTGTTCTGTGTTCTTACTAATGGCCATTTTGACTTGCCATTGGTACATAATAGACGATCGTCCTTGAGGTGTGAAGAGGCCTGCAATGTTCAGAGTGGTAAAAAAGACTTTTCCAGCACCCAGCATTCTCTAAGGCAGCTAGACCATATATACGAATGTCAGGAGAAAAACAGAATGTACTAGGAAATCTGAGATACAGCCTATATATTCATCAAGTTTTCAAATGACTATTTCACTTGTTATTTGTCCCTTTTCAATGACACTTTTCTATTTCATTTCTGCTGTTTTGCATAAATGTCTCTTTTTTATTTTAATAAAATTCTTTCTATTTTCATTCCTGTTTTCTTATATTGATGCTTCAATTTTCTCTAGTCTTTTTCCTTTTTTTGTCCTTTGTGATAAAAAGGAAAAAGGGTATCATTCTTTTTGTTTCCCACTGCTGTTTATAACATTTAACTTTATACAGAAACATAGGGTTGTCTAAGTAATTATGGGATTTATAACAAGAGTGAAAAAAATCAAATTGATTTTAAAAGATATGTTTCCAGTTTCACCAACATGTATCAATTTTTCCCAAAGAAATATGGCATGATTAAGGCTCAGTTAATATTTTCAGAAGGTCCTTGTTGTGGTTTATAAAATAACATTGTTATTCCGTGTTTTACTTTCTAAAATATTTTCACTGCATTTATTGATGAGCAATAAATAGAAATCATGGTAAAATTTTAAAGTGTAGAGCCATTGAAATAAGAATATGATTACCACAATAAAAATCAAACTCCCTGTAATAGAGTAGAATGGAAGTTCATCAAACTATATGTTCATATGCTAATCCCCAAATTGACAAATGTTTTCCCATTTGGAAAAAAAGGGTATTTCCAGGTACAATTAAATTAAGGATCTTGAGATGAAAAGGAGATCATCTTGGATTATGCAGGTAGACCTGAAATGTGATGACAAATGTCTTTATAGGAAACACACAGAAGAGGAGAAAACATACGCACAGTGGTGGTGTGAAGACAGAGGCAGAAATTGCAATGACATGGCCATAAGCCAAGGAAGCCAGGGGACATCAACAGCCACTAAATGCCGGAGGAAGCAAGGAAATGCTCTTCCCAAGAATCTCCAGAGAGCGAGCCCCAGCTGACACCTTGATTTTGGACGCATGATCTTCAAAACTGTGAGAGAACAATTTTTGTTGTTTTTAGCCATCCAGTTTATTACAGCAGTTGTATGACACTAATGCATTTTCCAACATGTATATACATCTCTCTCCCTCAAAATCCTCTATATGAATTGTTAAGAGATACATATATATGTATGTGTATATATGTGTGTGTGTGTGTATATATATATATATATATATATATATGGAGACCCTTTATAGACTGAAATAAGCATTCCATTTTATAGTTATTTATAAGCTTTTTCTCAAAGCACATTTGCAACCACATCATTTCCTTTGATGCCATATATAAATTTTCTTCAAGTTCTATTTGCGATTATCTTGCCTTGCGGCAGCGAGCAAAATGGAGAATCAGGTCTCTGTGTGAGCGGCAAATTTCCAATAGAAGATGTTGTTCTTATCTCTCCTCAGAAATTAGGAATAAAATCCTATTGAGGATATTTGCATACATTTTGGGTTTACTTCTGTTTACAAGTATGTAGATGAGTTAGAAAGAGATTAGTATGCTGGTTGTGATATATAATACAGTATATAATTCTTAATCAATGATTATGTTTAAAACATTGATCCAATAAGTAAAACAAAGCATTTCAACTTTGTCCTTTGAGGTCTAACCCAACCCAAGTATTTCCTAATGCAGCCTGTCTGTCCTCAACATTCTTGATCTTTCTTCCTACTCTACATTTCTGTCTTTTTCCATTTATCATCTATTATTTGTAGTATGTGTTTAATAATATTGATGATTTTGTTGTTGTTGTTGCTAATTGTCTGATAACCCAGCTTGAACACAGCCTCCACGTGGTTAGGAATCTTGGTATGCTCTGTTCCCTTATGTATCCTAAGCACCTGGAACAACACATGATCCATGCTCAATATGTACTCAATAAATGAATGTACTCAATAAATGAACAATTAGAACCCCAGTTGCTCTCCTCTGCCAAGGTCTATGGGGAAATGAAATCAAACTAATGTGCTTGAAGGGAAGGAAAAATGAATAGAACAACTGCTTCTGAAGATCAAGAACATGTGAGAGGGCATAGAAGGGGAAATTAAAATTTGAGATGGCTGTGACTGTTGTGAGGCCCATTGTTGTTAAAATGATTCTGTTATTATGGTTCTCTCCTAAAAATGAGTTAAATATTAAAATATTGAGGGGTGAAGTAAAGTATAACCAAAAAAGGACGAGTAACTCTGTATTCAAAATCATCCACATCCACCCTTAAGATTATTAGAAAGCCAAGAGCAGGAAAGGAAATGGTCAATTGTTTCTTTGCAGTTTGTTGTTGTTGTTCACAGTTCTACCTTTTCCCCTCATTGGGTTCTTCCCTTTTTTTGAAGTGCTCATTTGTGTTGAGTGATGAGTGAGATATAAAAAGGTGTCTTAATTTGTTCTGGCTGCTGTAATAAAATACCATAAACTGGGTGGCTTATTAAAAAATATATGTATTTCTTACAGTTATACAGGCTGAGACATCCAATATCAAGGTAACAGCAGATTTGGTGCCTGGTGAGGGCTTCTGTTTCATAAGATGGCACCTTCTTGCTATGACCTCACATAGTGGAAAGGGGAAGGCAGCTCTCTGGGGCCTTTTTTGTAAGGACACTAATGCCACTCATGAGGGCTACGCCCTCACAACCCAATCACCTCCCAATGCCTGCCATCCTAATATTACCACCTTGAAGGGTAGAATTTCAACATATAAATTTTGGGGGAATCATAAACACTCAGACCATAGTAGGAGGATTGAGTTGGTGTTATTTTTCTCATCGCATTTCTAAAGACACATTTGTTTTGTCTTTACAATAACTTTAGCAGAGGAAACAGATATTATTCCCATGTCACAGCTAATGAAGCTGAGGTTAGAACTATTGAAGGACTTACACAAGTTTACATGTCTAGGTAATTTGGCAAAGGGTTTACGAATTTTTGATACTGACTTTTCAATACTTTGTCTCTCTAGTAATCTCTTTTTCACATCTGTTTTCTAGCTCACTAATTCTGTGAAATAGATTCTATCCTTTCATTTATCAATGTATTTTTTTTTATTTAAACAAGTAAAGAATCTCAGATCAGAATTTGAAATCAGTATTCGCAGGTTAAAATTTATGTCTGCCACCTAATCATTATATGATTTTGAGAAAATTACTCAAGATCTCTGACACTCCTTTTACATGTCTGTAGAATATGAACAATAGATTGTCATACATTATTATTATTTCCATTATTGTTTTAAATTTACTCTTATATTTACAATTTTCTGTGCTCTTTATTATTTCCTGAATGTCACATATTCATTCTGAGATCCCTTTTCTTCTGTCTGAAGTGTATACTTTAGAATTTATTTTACTATGAATGTGCTGAGTACAAACTCAGTTTGTGTTTGTCTGCTCTTGCTATTGAAAGAAATTTTCACTGCTCATAAAATATTGGTTAGATAAACATTATCTTTTAGCACATTGTCTTCAGTATGACGCCACTGTCTTCTGGTTTCCACTATTGCATATGCAAAGACAGCTGTCAATCTAACCATTTCACAATTAAAATGAATCTGTTCATTCTGACTGCTTCTAAGATTTCTTTTTCTTGGGTGTTCTATACTTTCACTATGTATAAAGTGGATATTTTTTCTTTGATTATCTTGCTTGAGGTTTTTGGGGCTTTCCACATTGGTTTTGTGATTCCATCAGTTTCATAAATTTTTGAACAATATACCTTCAAATAGTTTCATTGTCGTACTCTCTTCTAGTTTTAGAAGTAAAATTAGATGTATATTAAACCTTTTAACTTTGTTCTTTACATAACAACACCTTTTCTATTTTATATTTTATATCTCTTTCTTGTCTCTTTCTTTAGATCTAACTTCTATTTTATTAATTTCTTACCTAATTTCTGTTAAAATTGTCCACTGAGTTCTAATTTCAATTATTTAGGTTTTCATTTCTAAATGTTTATTGTATTTTTCAACAATTCTTTATTATTATTTCTTATTTGCTGCACATATTTCAAGATTTGATTTTATATTATTAAACATAATAGTCATTTTAAAGTCTGAAGATTTTTGAAATGTATATTACATATTTTACTGTTATTATTTTCAACAGGCAAGGCTATTCAAGTATCTAGCCCACCGTGTCATTAAGCCAACATGAAAATGGAGGTAATACTCCAAGCTCAGAATTGTTATGAGGATTAAGTAAGGCTATGTATGAAAACTCACAGTTTGGCACAGAATAAGCATGTGGTACATGTAAATAGTTTTTACTATTCAAAATTTATGACAATTATTTTAAGTTGAATATGGGTTAGAGCGTTAGAACTTTCCTTAAATCTTTAATGTAGCAATTATCAACCTCTGTTTTGAAAAACAGTTATAGAACACACTGAGTTATTTATCCTTTTCTAGGAGTTACAACAAATGACATGACTTAGAGCAAAAACCCACCAATGCAAAATATTACATGCCATTGATGCAGTTCTCTAATTATTCATATTTTAGTTCTTCAACTACAGTCCTTTTCTTTCTTTCTTTGTAAAATGCCCTGAAAATGTACACATTTGTTCTGTGTAGTAGTCAACTCAGGCTGCCATAACAAAATACCATAAATTTCTTTAAATGAAAGAAATGTATTTTCTCACAGTTCTGGAGACTGGGAAGTCCTAGATCAAAGTGTCAGCTAATTTGTTTCCTGATGAGCATTCTCCTCCTGACTTGCATTTGGCAACCTTCTCACTATGTCTTCACATGGCAGAGAGTGAGGGAGAAAGAGGTCTTCCTCTTCACTTAAAGCCACAGCTTTATTAGATTAGGGCCCCAAACTTAAGACCACATTTGAATAATTACCTCTTAGGGAACCCATCTCCTGATACAGTCACACTGGGGGATATGGTTCCTACACATAAATTTTGAGGGGGAACAATTCAGTCCAGAACACCCTGCTTTTTTGTGCAAAGTATGAAGACTCCCAGAAATGTAAACTTAGGTCACTCACACTGTAATATATTCATTCACAATCTATTAATCTGTAAGATAGTAAGTATCTGATATGGTTTGGCTGTGTCCCCACCCAAATATCATCTTGAATTGTAGTTCCCATAATCCCCACATGTTGCGGGAAGGACCCGGTGGGAAGTAATTAAATTATGGAGGTAGTTACCACCATGCTGTTCTCATGATAGTGAGTGAGTCCTCCTGAGATCTGATGGTTTTATAAGGGGCTTTCCCCACTTTGCTCAGCACTTCTCTCTCCTACTGACACCACCATGTGAAGAAGGACATGTATGCATCCTTTTCCACCATAATTATAAGTTTCCTGTGGCCTCCTCAGCCATCCGGAATTGTGAATCAATTAAACCTCCTGCCTTTATAAATTACCCTGTCTCAGGCAGTTCTTTATAGCAGCATGAGAACAGACTAATCTATATAGTATCATTGAATTTTACCAGTTTAACACACTAACTATTGCAGATGTTTATATTTAAATCACTAAATTATATATTCCATATATCTTAGCTCACTATTCAAGAACTCCTTTTTTGGGTCATTGTGTCAGTGATATCTGGTCATGAGTTTCTGTCATGATTAATATTGAATGTCAACTTGATTGGATTGAAGGATGCAAAGTACTGTTCCTGGGTGTTTTTGTGTGGGTGTTGCCAAAAGAGATTAACATTTGAATCAGTGGGCTAGGAAAGGCAGACCAACCCTCAATCTTTCTGGGCACCATCTAATCAGCTGCCAGCATGGCAAGGATAAAAGCAGGAAGAGGAAGGTGGAAGGACTAGACGGGCTAAGTCTTCCAGCCCTCATCTTTCTCCGGTGCTACATGCTTCCTGCCCTTGAACATTGGACTCCAAGTTCTTCAGCTTTAGGACTCCTGGACTTACACCAGTGGTTTGCCAGGGGCTCTCAGGCCTACAGCCACAGACTGAAGGGCCCACTGTCGACTTCCCTACTTTTGAGGCTTTGGAACTTGAACTAGCTTCCTTGCTCCTCAGCTTGCAGATGGTAAGGACTGAAGTGAGACTTCACCTTGTGATCATTTGAGTCAATTCTCCTTAATAAACTGCTTTTCATATATACATCTCTCCTATTATCCCTGTCCCTCTACAGAACTCTGGCTAATACAGTTCCTGGGTGAAGATACAGAGAAAAGAACTTAAAAAATGGAAATGTAAATACTGATAGAAAAAGAAAGCCATCCTTGAGAGAAACAGAAAGTCAATATACCATATAGAAAAATGAGTTTTTAAGAAGATTTAAAATTAAGCTATTTAATTTGTGGAATATATAATAGCAGAAACTCATAAAAATGTGACTAATGCATTATCAGAAAAATGAGACAGCTACTCCCGAGATATTTTATAACGGAAGGTGTATATGATAGCATAATTCATTTTGAGGCAGGCTGTTCTAATAGAGTCTACGTAAATTTCGGACTTGGATATACACGAGTTTGTACCTTGGACCTGCCATAAAACTTAACGGTCGAATATTGGCTATCCTACTCGCCATCGTTTGTCTAAAACACTGCAACCCCTGGAAATACTAACATCTAAGTCGACTTGCTGAATGAATAAAATTAAGTAAGAAAACACAGAAGCATGTATATAACTGGTGCTTTCATATATGTATATAAAATATTATATATATAAAATATATTATATATAATAATGTATTTTATATATATAATATTATATATATAGGTTTTATTCAGTTTTAGTTTTCTTATCTATAAAATGTGATAATCTCCCTGGTTTGTTTTCCCGAATAAATAAAATTATTTATATAAGGTATTTAGTTCAATGGCTGGCACAAAGTAAATACACAAGAGTTACATTTTTTTCTTTCTTTTCTCTTCCTTATTTTTTCTCATTTGTGCTAGTTAATTGAAATTAATCATCAATAAAAACATGCCAGAAAGAAAAGAGGGCCAAAGACAAAACACTGGGAAAATCTTACATTAAAATTTGAAAAACCTGAAGAGAAACCAGCAAAATATTTAAAGTAGTCACAAATGCAGGAGGAGAAAATCAGTTGAGCAGAATGTTCAGGATGTTGAAGGTACACAGATAGTATAAATAAGAATCAGACAACAATATTAAAGTCAACAGAGGAATAAGAATTTTAGAGTGCTAAGAAAAGGATATTGATTTTGCAATTTGAAACTTGCTGGTTTCTTTGAAGAACAGTTTTTACAGAATAGGAGGAGAGGAAATCACATTGTGTGGAATGGTTGAAAATGTGGGAAGTGTGTTATGGTGATAAAAGAATGAAGAGAGAGTGTGATTGTCTGAGGAAACCAAGACAAAATGGGTTACTTTCCTTCCCTTAAGAAAAAATATTTTATGTATTTATGAAATGTAGTTAGGGCAAATGGTTAAGAGTGAGAAAAGTAAGACAGGAAGGGAGGGGTCAAAGGCGTAGGTGAAGACAGTCATTTAGCAAAGAAAGCACATTCCTTCCTTCTAAACAGGCAGAAATGAAGGAGGAAGAGCTGACAGAATGAGACGGTAGAGTTTTAAAGGGTTAAGGGTGTTGCATAGGAAGATATTTTGACAAGGAAGAGATAGACTATGAAAGTGGACCCTGGATGACTGGTTTTTTTCAATGAATAGGAGGTGAGTTTCTCTCCAGGAGAGTCAAAGAATACTGTTTTCTGCTGTGGAAGCTCATGGAAAAGTACCAAACAATATGTAACTGTTCTTGAATTTTCAGAACTTGGGATAGTTGTGCATACTTAGTGCTCAAAAATCACTGCTGAGTTGAAATGTACATTTCAATCTTGAGGAGAATGGAAATGGTTTGGAAGAGCCAACATAAGAAAGAAAAAAGAAAAAAGAAAGAAGAAGAAAGAATTAACACACATACAATTGAACAGTTTTGGTGACAGCTCAATTGAAGTTAGAGAACATAAATTTGAAGTAGACCTAGCCTTGGAAGATAAGTCCTATTTTAAATCCTAAGGGAAGCCGGGTAATGAAATCCATTAAGAATACACTACCCAGTTGAAAGTTGAAAAGGAGATTAGGGAAGACAAATGTAATTACCCGACTTGTAATTTGGTCAAGGCACCAAGGTTAATAACATCCTTCGTTTTTCACAAGTTGCCATGAATTTTTTAATACCTTATAATGGCCAGTGTCACAATTTTTATTCCTTATACAAGAGATGAACTCTTCGATATGCATTTTTAAATGTTAAGCATGTATAGTAAGGATATGTATTCACCATTACACATGCACATACATTTGCACATATATAAATATTAGAAAATGAATTTTTTTAACTAAGTAAAATGCTTAGACGGAAAATAGTTGGCTTTTTCCATTGCAAATCTGTTGAGGAGTTTTGAGTAAAACTAAACTCTTTTACGACAGTTAAAAGTGGAGATTAATGTTTAGGCCACAACATTATTTAGGGGTTAAGAGTCTGGTCATCAGAGAGACTTCAGTTCAAGCCAGACTAACATAGTCCAGTTACATATCCTCTTTAAATGCATCTTACTTCTTTACAATAAAAAAATAAACTATATTATATCATAGAAACTTTGAAGGATAAGGTAAAGCACATAGAATGTTTAACATAAATATATTATCAATAAATATTAATTATATTACCTATTAATAATATTTAGTTGGTACTTCTTTGATTCAAGTGTTGCTTCAAGTATTGCTTTGGTTCAAGTATTGCTATATGAACCAGTAATTACAGAAAGTAAGGTTCAGAAAATGTCATCACTCTTTGGTAATGTCAGAATATGGAACAACCATCTACCTTATATATTTATTATGCTAAGCTTTTCTGGTATACGTGTATCTTTCTTGGTATAAATGTTGACCTATTTGCATTTGTATAATAATGATCCATTTTATTAAAGGATCCTACCATTTGTTTAATTTTGAAGACAATGTTGAAGTGGTATTAAGCATTAAAACTACATAAATAGTACAGTGATTCTTCAATATCTATTCAGAAATTATCTTCTCTCTTGAGTAAAGTATATTTGTGTTTGACAAATTCCATATTCCTAAAAATAAGAGAAAGCTTTAAATAACTAAACAAAATCAAATTTCTGAAATCAGGAGAAAAACAAAAAATATATATAGAGAGAGAGAGCATGTTACTAGCATTAAGGAACAAAAGCAAAACTCACTTTTCTATACATTGAGGAACATTGATTTGACTAGGAAAAGGCAATAAAATGATAACCTCAATACTCTTCATGCAATCCACATTGTAAAAGTACTTGAATAAATGTCATGATTAATTTTACTAGTATAGTTATCATTAGCTATCATTTATTATAATAATAAAATTATTTTATTCTTTAATCATACGTGACAACTAGTTTCAATATTAAAGAAAACTAACTTTCCAGCATTGCTTAAGAAAATATACTGGATGACACAGCTATAAACAATATTATACAACCAACTTAGTGTTGCCATTACCCTTTCATCTTAAACTGCCTTTAAAAGAAGAGTGAGAGGAACTGTTTAAGAAATGAACAACATGGACACAGGGAGGGGAACATCACACACCAGGGCCTGTTGGGAGTGGCGGGCTGAGGGAGGGGTAGCATTAGAATAAATACCTAATATAAACGACGAGTTGATGGGTGCAGCAAACCAACATGGCACATGTATACCTATGTAACAAACCTGCACCTTGTGCACATGTACCCTACAACTTAAAGCATACCAAAAAAAAAAAAAAAAAAAAAAACCAAAGAAAAAAAAGAAAGAAATGAGCAAGGCAGGGCACAGTGGCTCATTTCTGTAATTCTAGCACTTTGGAAGGCCTAGGTGGGAGGATCACTTGAGCCTAGAAGTTTGAAATCATCCATAGCAAGATCTGGTCTCTCTCTAAAAAAAAAAAATTAGCTGGGGATGGTGGTGTGCCCCTGTAGTACCAGCTACTCTAGAGGCTGAGGTGGGAGGATCCCTTGAGCCCAGGAGTTTGAGGCTGCAGTGAGGTATGTTCCTACCATTGCACTCCAGCCTGGAAGACAGAGAGAGATCCTGTCTTGAAAGCAAGCAAGGAAGGAAGGAAGGAGGGAAGGGGAAAGGAGGGAGATTGGGAGGGAGGGAGGGAGGAATGGAGGGATGGAGGGAGGAGAAAAAAGAACATAATCTATGTCTTTATCAAGCTACAGTTCATATCCAAATATTTTAATCATAACCATTTTATTCAAACTAGCTTAAGCAAAAATGTATTTGATTAGCCTCCGTAAATAGGAATTCTGGGGCATGGAGCTATTAGGGATTATTAAATCTGTCTCTTTCATACACATGCTTAGTACTCTTTATTTTCAGTACAGTTTATCTCTCTGTGTTGGTATCTTTCCCACTTGAAAAAAATGGCTGAACATAGTTTCAGACTTTCATCAAGTCAGCTTAAGAACTACTGAATAAAGACAGAAAGTACTTTTCCCAGTGCCTTTACATAAAATCCTGGACATCTATTTGTCTTGGGCTTTGTGTCCATTTGTGAACTAATCACTATGACCAGGATAACAGAGCTTTGATTGCACAGGTATGGGTCAAATGCCCAGCTATACATTGGCAAGAACTGGAAAACTATGTATGATTCATAACCATATAAACCAGAACCCTATTGAACAGAGAAGAGATAGTCCCTAAAGTAAATGGAATCATGTTGTCAGAAGAATGGAAGGAAGAACATTATGTAGATAAAATTGGCAGCTACATTAATTTTGTGATAGGTTTCCATTAAATCAATAAAGACAAAGTGGAATTACAGAAAACATTACACAAAAAATAAATACATCTTACACAATATGTTATGCACTGTAATGAAGACCCTGTGTTAGCTTTGTATAGGACTTTTTTCAAATCACTGACACTCTGTGTAATTTAGTGTCTTCAATTATAAAACTAGGAAGCTCAACTTACAACTTACCTTCACTAGATTCAAAACATTACAGCTTTTAGGTAACTCCAAAGGTATGTTTCCTGGATATTCTCAATTTAAAGGGAAGTGGTAGAAGTGGGTATATAATAGGCTTTCGGGTCACATATATCTATGCCTTAGATCTGTCATTGATTAGATGTTTAAACTTGTACAAAGAAGCAGTTTCTTCTTTTATATAATGGTGGTAGGGAGATAGCTATATCACCTACATCATAAAAGCGGTTGTAATGAATACTTGAGATAATCACAGTGTCTGTTATGTAAAGACCATTTAATAAATGTCAGACTTTTTGTAATTACTGCTATTATTTGTTTCTATGCCTTTCAGAAAAGATTTTACATATTCCTCATTAGCTACATGTCTAAATACTCAACTTTTTTTGAATATAAAAATATTTAAAAAAATTATTCTTCAACCAATTTATGAGTTCAGTTGGTGATGAATCAAAAGCGAAGTGTTTTTTAAAATAACCTGCAGCAGCATCTCGGAGTTATAAAAAGCTCAACTTCAATTCCTTCTAGAGTATTTGGAATAACATGTTTTCTGTTCAGACTAATTATAGGGTCACAGAAAGCAAGAATGCTACCACTCACTTCTCTTCTTTCTCTTGCCCCAGTAAATGGGAAGGGAGGGAAAGTGGAGCAGTCATTACGGACATCTCTCCATAGAATGATGTTATTAAAAAAATTCTCATCAGAAAATGACACTTAACTGACATGAAAAGTTAAATACTGTTTTACGTTAGGTGGCCATCACCAGCATTTTCAAGAGCTAATTAAAGGAAAGTACATTTCTTTTTTAAAAGCACTTGTTGAACACCATAAATTCAAAATGACCTTTATGTAACGGAAGAAAGAGGGACGGAGAATCTTCTGTGATTTGTATTATATCTTCTGATGTAAAGTTTTGACTATTTTATGAGGGACCAGCATGAGATGAATAGCATCGAATTCAAAGAAGGAAGCAGGAAAAAAAGTGAAAGAATGAATGGATGCCAGATACATTGCCCATTTTTTCAGTTATTAGTGGGTAGGACTGATAGCTCCCATCGAAGCCTCACTTTCTGTTTATTTTTAATATACATATTTATCTGTAAATATATTAATACACCTATACATTTACAGATACACCATATACATGTTTCGACTGAATACCTAATGGCTAATTCAAAATTATGTTGAAATTAAGATTGATCCAAAACAAAGACTGAAGCCAAATATCTCTATATACACAACAAACTGAATGAACTCTGTGATGTAGAGTCCATCTAAAATGAAAGTAATGAAAACAAGAAATTATAGCCAATTCAAAAGGCCTAAACATATCGTGAGTATGCATAGAAAATAGGAACACTTATTTTATATTTGTGACATTGTAACTTAGTATCAACACTTTGGATGATGGGTAATATCCAGTGAATGTCCCCTAAGCCCATAATTCCATGTCACCACATGAACTCTGAGGAATACCTGGGTTTGTGCATAGTGTGTGTACAAGTATGCTCACCATAGCAATGTTTGCAGCAAACAGCCAGAAAAAGCAAACCATAAATATCTATAAGATAAAAGGATTTTCAGCTCTTAAACACATTGGTAAACCTCAGAAATATTTAATTAAGTAAAAAAAGCAGATAAAAGTTACTTGATCATATTTACATGTATTTTATGAAAGACATAGATATGTACTTAAAAAATAAAAAATAAAAAATAAATAGTTGCCTCCAGAGCGGAAAGAGACTAATAATGAGACTGGGGAGAGAACTGAGAATTCTACATTTTAAATAATCATTGCAAAAAATTTTGAAATAGAGTAATGACACCGTCGTGGGTAAACATGTGAAGGCTATATTATCCTGCTTATTTTCCGTATGTTTTAAACCTTGAAATTAAATTCAAGGAACATTTAATAAGTTTACCTCTCTAGTGTTCTATTACAAAATTAATGTGAATATAAATGATTCTCAAATAATCACTATTTCTACTATTGGCATATTTTAGAGTCTTCAAGTTAAATGAAGAAAGATAAATAGTAATGATAAAACAAAGGATGCTGTTGTTTCTTTCTATCAATGTTAAGAAAAAATATTAATTTAAAAATAAAGCTACCCTTCTTGTGATTTATAAGACTAAATTGAGCCCAAGTCTGTGTCTGTGTATGTGTGATTAAGGGAAAGATAGGAATTGAAGACGTAGAAGCCGCAAGTGAGTGAAGTGACTTTAAATGTTTTGAATACTGAAACCACTGATCTTTAAAAAGTAAAACACTTTTAGACAACAACGACAGCATTGCACCTTTTTTGTATTTTTCAAAAGAACACTGAGCCTACTGAAAGTTGTTTAATTTCCTTTTTTTTTTTTTTTGAGACAGGGTCTCACTCATTCACCCAGGCTGAAGTGCACTGGCACAATCACAGCTCATTGCAGTGCTGACCTCCCCCCTCAGCCTCCTCAGTAACTGGGATTACAGGTGTGAGCCACCACACCTAGCCAACAATTTTCATAATTATACTAACTTATTGATGTTGAGGTGCTTCATAAACATTTCATTTCACATGTTGAGATTTATCTTTGTCATTAAGCTATGCACATTTGATTTGATAACTCTCCAGCTCTATGCATTACATAGCTAGCAAGTTGGATAAATATAAGGGCCAGAGTAGCTTGGGATTGCTACATATTCCTGTAAAGAATGTTGTTTTTTATATTTTATGTATAATTCAAAAGAAAGCCTAAAGCTTTACAAGTTCTTAATTTTTTCTTAAGTGTGTTATGTTATAAAATTTTTCATGTTCTGTCACTAATTTGAAAATATCCAGAAATTATAAAATGTAATCTTAAATATTCTGTTTTCGATCAAATATTGAATAAACAAATATATTCCACATAAATTTAGCTATCCTTAGTAATAGTAGTTCTTTATATATATATGGTTTGGCTCTGTGTTCCCACCCAAATCTCATCTTGTAGCTCTCAGAATTCCCACATGTTGTGGGATGTGGGAGTGACCCTGTGGGAGGTAATTGAATCATGGGGTTGGGTCTTTCCCATGCTGTTCTCCTGATAGTGAATAAGTCTCATGAGATCTGATGGTTTTACAAATAAGAGTTTCCCTGCACAAGTTCTCTCTTTGCTCACTGCCATCCACATAAGACATGACTTGCTCCTCCTTGCCTTCCATCATGATGGTGATGTCTTCCCAGCCATGTGCAACTGTAAGTCCATTAAACCTTTTTTTTTGTAAATTGCCTAGTCTTGGATATGTCTTTATCAGCAGCATGAAAATGGCCTAACACAGTAATTGGTACCAGTAGAGTGGAGCGCTGCTGAAAAGATACCTGAAAATGTGGATGTGACTTTGGAACTGGGTAACAGGCAGAGGATGGAGCAGTTTGGAGGGCTCAGAAGAAGACAGGAAAATATCTCCCTAGAGACTTGTTGAATGGCTTTGACCAAAATGCTGATAATAATATGGACAATGAAATCCAAACTGAGGTGGTCTCAGATGGAGATGAGGGACTTGTTGGAAACTGGAGCAAAGGTGACTCTTGCTATGTTTTAGCAAAGAGACTGGTAGAATTTTGTCCCAGCCCTAGAGAGTTAAGGAACTTTGAACTTGACAGAGATGACTTGGCATATCTTGCAGAAGAAATTTCTAAGCAGAAAATCATTCAAGAGGCGACTTGGGTGCTGCTAAAGGCATTCAGTTTCAAAAGGGAAACAGGGCATAAAAGTTTAGAAAATCTGTAGCCTGACAATGCAATAGAAAAGAAAATCTCATTTTCTGAGGAGAAATTCAAGCTGGCTGCAGAAATTTGCATAAGTAATGAGGAGCTGAATGTTAATCACCAAGACACTGGGGAAAATATCTCCAGGGCATGTCAGAGACCTTTGTGGCAGCCCCTCCCATCACAGGCCCAGAGGTTTAGGAGGAAAAAAATGATTTCATGGGCCAATCCTAGGGTGCCCCTGCTGTGTGCAGCCTAGTAACTTGGTGCCCTGCATCTCAGCCACTCCTTCCATGACTAAAAGGGGTCAAGGTACAGCTTGGGCTGTCGTTTCAGAGGGTGCAATGTGGGAGTTCAGTCAGGCTGGTGGGAAAAATTTTAAGATGAAATTATAGGAATTGAACACAAACCCTTTTGGAAGGCCTGGGGGTTTGCATAAAGTGTTTGGCTGAAGGCGGCTGTAATCTCTTAAAAGCTTAGGGGGCAGATACATAAGAATGTAGAGTAGTTTATCTAAATAACTTGTTTACTCATGTGGTCCTAAGACAACCTTTGATCAACCAGGTGTGTATAATTGCTCTCTACTCAGGGGGTCCGCAACCAAGTCAATTATACTCTAGTGGTGTTTACTCAAGACCTTTGTCATTTAATCTATATTGAATAAATGCGAGCTTTGCTGGCTGAATGAGGCCACAGCTGCTACTCTTTACAGCACCTTCTTTGGTGACTGTGAGTGGGCCCAGACCCTTAGCAGGACTGACAGGTAGCATATCTTTGTTAGTGTACGTTACTGATCTGTCTTTGGGTCAGGGTCCATGGAATGGACCCCCGCAGTGCAAGCCTCAAGATTTGGCAGTTTCTACATGGTGTTGAGCTTGCAAGTGCACAGAAGTCAAGACTCAGGGTTTGGGAACCTCCACCTAGATTTCAGAGGATGTATGGAAATACCTGGATGCCCAGGCAGAAGTTTGGTGCAGGGATGGGGCCCTCATCGACAACCTCTGCTAGGACAGTGCTGAAGGGAAATATGGGGTCAGAGCCCCCACACGGAGTCCCTACTGGGGCACTGCCTAGTGGAGCTGTGAGAAGAGGACCACCATCTCCAGACCCCAGAATGGTAGATCCATTGACAGCTTGCACCATGCACCTGGAAAACCCACAGACATTCAACACCAGCCCAAGAAAGCAGCCAGGAGGGAGGTAGTATCCTGAAAAGCCACAAGTGCAGAACTGCCCAAGACCATGGGAGCCCACCTCTTGCAGCAATATGACCTGAATGTGAGACATGGAGTCAAAGGAGATCATTTTTGAGCTTTAAGATTTGACTTCCCCACTGGATTTCAGTCTTGCATGGAGCCTGTAGCCCCTTTGTTTTGGCAATTTCATTTGGAATGGCTGTATTTACCCAATGCCTGTATCCCCATTGTATCTAGGAAGTAACTAACTTGTTTTTGATTATACAAGCTCACAGGCAGAAGGGACTTGCCTTGTCTCACATGAGACTTCAGACTATGGACTTTTGAGTTGATGCTGAAATAAGATTTTGGGGGACTGTTGGGAAGGCATGATTGGTTTTGAAATGTGAAGACGTGCGATTTGTGAGGGACTGCGACAGAATGATATGGTTTGGCTCTGTTTCCCCACTCAAATCTTATCTTGTAGCTCTCATAGTTCCCATGTGTGGTGGGAGGGACCCCATGGGAGATAATTGAATCATGGGGACAAGCCTTTCCCATGCAGTTCTTGTGATAGTGAATAAGTCTCATGAGATCTGATGGGTTTAAAAATGAGAGTTTCCCTGTACAAGCCCTCTCTTTGCATGCTGCCATCCATGTAAGATGTGACTTGCTCCTCCTTGCCTTTCACTATGATGGTGAGGTCTCCCCAGCCATGTGCAACTGTAAGCCCATTAAACCTCTTTCTTTGATAAATTGCCCAGTCTTGGGTATGTTTTTATTAGTGGCATAAAAACAGACTAACACAATCACCAAATAATCTCTATATTCAATAATATTTACAAAATATTTCACACATTGATAAATACTATTGAGACTGTTTTCACCTATTGCATTTTTGACTCTTCACCTCTACTACATTGATAAGTAATTTTATCCCAATATTGAAGATATAGGAAATTCTAGATTTCATACTCTGAGCAAAGAAAAAGCAACAGATTATAAAATTATAAACTGAAAATTTTCATGGTTATACAAATAGACATGTTAAACTGTATTGGAGATATATTACTGCCTGATTAGGCAGCAATATATGACTCCCAAGTTCACTCCAAAAACAACAACTCCAATGTTGTTAAACCATAACATTTCTCCATGTTCTAAAAGTTTAATGAAAACTGTTGTCCATATAGTCAGTTCTTTTTGGGAGTGACTGGATGGTGTGCATCAGGGTGAGTCACTATGGAAATGGAATAGAGCACCAATTAAGTGACACACATTCTAGAGATCAGTTTGGTGGTAAAAGGTTGTTGGGGCCAGAAAAGCTGAGGGGAAAGTTAAGTCCTCACCAAAAATCCCTGGAGAAAAGACAAAACAGACAAATACTGCATGATCTCACTTACACGTGGAACCTAAAAATGGCGAACTCATAGAAGCAGAGAATAGAAAGGTGGTTACCAGGGACTGAGGGTAGTGGGAGATGGAGAGGGATTGGGGAGACTTTGGTCAAATGATACAAAGTTTCAGTTATGGTGACTATAGTTAATAACAGTGTATTGTATACTTGCAAATTGCTAAGGGAGGAGATGTTTTGTTCTCACCACAATAAACAAGGTGATAACTATGTGAGGTTATTATATGGTGATTAGCTTGATTTAGTCATTTCACAATGTATTCATTTTTTAAAACATCATGGTGTACACCATAAATATATATGATTTTTTACAATTTTTAACTAAATATTTGTTTTAAATCCCTGGAGATACTGGGACATAAGCCACACTTCTGCCTTAGAAGAGATAGGCTTTCAAGACAATTTTATGCATAGCTTAAAGGTTATATCTACTCAAGCAAGCTAAGGACTTGGGGGATGTCCAGGTGGCTCATATCTTAGCTATAATCTTTCTTACATTGAAAATGTCTTGGTCTTAAAGTTATAAATATTTATATATGCTATACACATAAAATATTTCATATACACACAAAATATACATATTTGCCTTGAGCCTCACTATTTTACAACGAACCAGCAACACTTTAGAAGAACAAAACCAGTTTAAAAGAACAGATGTTTTCTACCTATGCTGCCACATTGTCTTTACTAACATGAACTCTCAGGAAAGCCAAGTTCATATGTAGACAAGAGGAGATCTGCCAGTTGTGTTGATAAGAATGTTCCAAGGAAAGTCCCACTGGGAAAACAGTATTTTCTCCAACTAAATGCCAAATGCTTAAGAATAAATAGTTATTTAGTTGGGTCCATCCTAGTCCTCAGTGGAGAACCGTTGTTAAACTACAAATACTCTAGGAAGGAAAAAGGTAGAACACAATAATGAAATAGCCACAGCCCTACACAATAAACAACTAGACCATCAGAGAAGACTACATTGGCTACATTAAGAATTTAACATGATGACAAAATTCAGGTATGGATGATGTGTTCTAATGGTGTCTTCCTGCCCTATTGACAATTGGAAGCAGAGAAATGAAAAATCATTTCAGAACTGACAGTTACACCGAAATACAGGGATGAAGGCAACTAAAGTAACTGCAAGAATAGGTTGACCATGGACTTTGATATGAAGACAACCCTAGATTATTCAGTTCTGCAAAGTGAAGAGAGGCCATATTAAACACTGGATACATTTGTATATTATTGTAAGGGAACCATTTTTTTCTTTTATCATACAACAAAATAGAAGTAGAAGACAGAGCTCCTTAAAATTACAGCAAGGCAGAATTAAGATAAACAAAAGGATCCATTATCATAAAAGAAAAGTGTTGTAGTCAGAAACACAGATGAAAACCAAAGAATGGGGGCAAATTGATAAGTGTTTCTATGATAAATCACCATTAGAACACCTAGGATATAGAAATACAACACTGGAGACAGCTGTCAGCCTCCTCTTGTCAGAGAAGCAGGGGATAGTTTAGAATCATTATTGACAATAAGACTATGGACAGAGTTGATGTATAACACATATAGAAATTTCCATGTCTCTATAAATAGTCAAAACACTGGGATTCCACTTTTAATGAAAAATTCAGCTTTAAAAAAAGGAATAAAAATTCTGCTGAAACTTACTCTAAGGTACACCATTGTGCCCTCAAGGATTCTCAATATTGCTAAGGCATTCAGTGTTTTCCAATGCCTGAAATCTTTACTGAGCATATACAATATATTCTGTACCAGACACAGTAAGTAAGACACACATGGGTTCTGTCCTCACTGAGCTACAATGTATAAGGTAGATGATCAACAAGAAATTATAATACTTTTTTAAAATTATATTTATTATATTGCTGTTATAGCAATACTGTCTTAAAAGAAAAGCATGCTATGCTGTAGAACTAAAGAGCAGGAATATAGAGCATATGATAAAGGGTAATCAAGGGTGTGAATCAGAATAGGTTTCCTGGTCTTAAAAAATTCAGCTGAAAGCTAATCCATATAGAGTAAGGCAGAGAGCTCCTTGACACTGGTTTTGGCAATGATTTTTTGAATATGGAAACATAAACAAAAATTAATGAGTAGGACTGCCTCACATTAAAAGCTTCCATAGGCCAGGTGCGGTGGCTCACACTTGTAGTCCCAGCACTTTGGGAGGCCAAGGTGGGCAGATCACTTGAGCTCAACAGTTCGAGACTACCCTGGGCAACAAGGTGAAACCCTGTCCCTACAAAAAATACAAAAATTAGCCAGGCTTGGTGGTACAAGCCTGTAATTCCAGCTATCCGGGAGGCTGAATTGGCAGTATTGCTTGAGCCAAGGAGGTCGAGGGTGCAGTGAGCCAGTATCATGCCACTACATTCCAGCCTGGGCAACAGAGTAAGACTTTGTCTCAAAAAAAAAAAAGAAAGAAAGAAAGCTTCTACACAGTAAAAGAAACAATTAATAATATAAACAGGTGGTCAATGGAATAGGAGAAAATATTTACAAATCATGTATTTGATAAGGGATTCGTATCTAAAATATGTAAGAAATCCATACAAGCCAAATAAATAAATAAATAAATTTTTTAAATGGGCAAAGGATCTGAATAAACATTTCTCCAAAGAAGATATACAAATGGTGGCCTGTAGGTACGTGAAAAAGTGTTCACCATCACCTCACTAATTATCAGGGAAATGCAAGTCAAAACCACAATCACCTCACATCTGTTTGAATAGCTATTATAAAATAAAAAAAAAAAAAAAAACAAGAGATAACAAAGTTTGGCAAAGATGTGGAGAAAAGGGAATCCTTGCACATCATTGGTCAGAGTATAAATTGGTACAGCCATTATGGAAAAAATACAGAAATTTCTTAAAAAATTAAAATAGAAATACCATGCGATTTGCCAATTCCCTTTCTAGATATATATCCAAAGGAAACAAAATCAGTTTCCAGAAGAAATATCTTCACTCCCATGTTCATTGCAGAATTATTTATAATAGCCAAGATACAGAAACAACCGAAGTGTCAGTCAATGGAAGAATGAGTGAAGAAAAGCAATATATGTATACCATCAAATATTATTCAGCCAAAAACAGAAGACAATACTGACATTTTTGACAATATAGATGAAACTGAAGGGCATTATGGTAAGCGGAATAAACCAGAGAGAGAAAGATACATACTGTATGTGTGTGAAATCTTTTTTGAAAAAAGTGAAATTCACATAAAGAAAGTAGAATGTTGGTTGCCAGGGACTGTGGGGTTAGGGAAGTGAAGAGATGTCAATTAAAGAGTAAAAACTTTCAGTTACAAGAAAAATAACTTCTTAGGATCTAATGGATAGCATGGTGATTGTATACATTGCATTCTTGAAATTTACTAAGAGAATAGATATTAAGCATTCTCATGAAAAAAAAAGAAGGCAACAATGTGAGATGATGGATGTGTTAATTAGCTTGATTGTGGTAATTATTTCACAATGTATATGTAGATCAAATCTTCAGACTGTACACTTTAAAAATGTACAATTCTATTTTTCAGTTATACCTCAATAAAGCTTAAAAAAGGTTAGGCAACAGATGGAAATAGTACTTATGTATTCCAAATGAGATGTAACTTTTGAGGAATTAAATTTAGTATGACTGGGGTTTATTATTTGAATGGGGTTTAGTACAATGTAAGGTGAGAGAAGCACAAATTGGGACTTCTCACCTCATACTAGCAGACTACGCTTTCCCTGCCCCTCAAAGGGCAATAAGAAGAAATTGAAGGGATTTTAGCAGCAGAGTGATAGAATCAGCTTTATATTTCCGAAAAGAAATTTACCCATAGGAAAAAAGGCTGGATTAGAACTGGAGATTGGGAAAGCATTCAGTGAGGTGTTGATGAAGTGGACTCTAAAACAAGTCATACCTTGATATGTGATGGTGAGGATGGTGAGAACGGAAGCATTTGAAAGACAAAGTCTTGTGGCTCATCAGGAAATTAGGTAGAAAAAGCAGCTAAGAAAGACTCCCAGGTTTGTAATTTGGCCAGCTAGGTGGCTCATGATACCATGCTGTAAATTAGCAAGTGTTACCAAAGAAGTAGGTATTGCTCCCCTACCCCTGAGAGAGGAAGATGAAGGTAGGGATTGGGATTCGTTTGTGGAGATGATAAATTCATGTTAAGAATTCCTGAGTTTCAAGTACCAGAGAACACTCAATTTGAAAGAAGTGGGAGAACTAGAAAAGTGTAGAAGTCATAAAAAAGAAAGCTTTTATTTTTCTTTACAAAATAGTTATCTATTTTGTGATAAAGGAGGATGCATTAAATAGTGACAGAAAATTTATATTTGACTTAACTACATGCAAGACATAGGTGACCTTCATTTGAGCTGCTTAGAGGAATGTCATGAAAAGTCAGATTATAGTGGATTGGGGAGAGGGTTGGAGTTGAGAAGGTTCAGATAATGTTTCTCAATTTATGAGGAAGATACACAGAACAATAGCAACCAGGGCAGTACCTACATGTAGATGAAGAGGAAAGGGAGGGCTGTTTGTTTGTTTTGTAAGATAGAATCTGTATAAATACTGAGAAGAAGCACATAGAGAAAAAAACTACAAAAATTATCTTATTTCACTGTCTGAAATAAAATAGAAAGCACAGTATTCCCTAGAACAAGATACTGAAGTTCATACCTCTTTGGTTGAGCCATATACGTAAGTAAAAAAGAATGACCTCATGCATAGCCTATTCTATACCAAATATAATTTAATGAAGGCCATTAAAGGCTAATAAAGTTCAGCCACTGTCAAATGCAAGCTGAACCTGTGGAAGGTCTCAACAATTACTTGAATCATCCAGTATAACTTCTGTATTAGCATTGTCATTTTTTGTCCTCTAAACTTCAGATCTTTCTTGTTTATACCTTATTGCAATAACTTATCCCTCTAAAAGTTATTTTCCCCAATTATATTAATTACTTGAATTTCAAATGAAGTCCAAAAAGCCCCATACTGGCACTTAATGGCACTAAAGTTAAAAGAAAAAAAAGAAGATAAACTATTTTGGCACTGTCTTTAAAACCTGGCTTTGGGCCTTATTTTAAAACATATCACCGAAGGTCTCATCCTATTTCTTCCTGTATTCGATAAATGGTTAAGTGGTCACGCATTCATTATGCCATAAGCTGCACACAGATGCAAATGGATACCATTTATAATATTTTACAGTGTTTTGAAGTCCCAAGCCCATCTAGAATGATAAAGACCTGGAAAATGTTAACCCACCTCAAAGCCTTTTTTTACTGCATTCTTTAATAGATTGGTGCAATTTCTTTGCATGCTGTAAAAGTCAAGAAAGTATTTCCATGGTATTAAATGGTAACACATGGAGACCATTTCGTTTTCAAGAAGAATGTTCTCTACTTTGTGATTTGTGTTTTTTAATGCCCTTTTTCTTCCTCTTGTTCTTTCAGGGACAGTTTGATTCAGAGTAATGGAGCGGTGGAAATTAAATGAGTGCGCATGAAGTCCAATGAACTCAGTATACTTCTTATCTTGTAACTAAACTTAATCTAAATAACCTTTTTTATGCTCTGCTGGAATGGCATTTTCAAAAGGCTATATAGTAGTAAATGAGAGTATATGTCAGTAAGGATTTGCTAGACAAATCAGATCTCACAGAGAAGTATATCTATCCATTACTATTTAATACACGCTTCAGTTTGAAGGACAATTTTTGTGTGTGAGATCAGACCATTAACATTTACTGTCATTTGGACTATGTTTTCCAACTTTTCTACTTTCCCTTTCCATTTTAATTTCATTTTTTTTTCCAACAGGGGCTTTTGGACAAATCACCTCCAAAAGAAAGAATGAAACAATTTATATATGCACAAGTCATTGGCTCAGTTATTATATTTTTTTACCAGATGTATATCCTCAGAAATCAAAGATTTCTAAGAGATAATGTCAACACATATGGTAGTATCCTGGAAAGAATTTAATCCACATACATAAAACGCATGGCAGGCATGTTCTCTGGTAGCAACTTTTACTTGCTTTTCAGTGGTATTGCTTTCCTTTATTATTACATTTGGGGGAATGATTTCATAAGCAGGATTTAGAAAATAGCTTTTCTATCTTAGCAACTGCTCTTCCTTGTCTTTTGTGGAAGGTGGTATACAAGTGTAAGTTATCTTATAATACGTTGTTTCTTCCAAAATCTTAAAACAAACCTTATGGTACATTTGGACATTTGGGCTTTCTGCTTAGTTCTAGTTAACAGGATCAGTATTTTCACTCTCTTTTAGAACAGCAGGCACTGATCTCTCCTGCCAGACCCTGTCCCATTGCCCAGTGTTTTGTCTCTGAGACACGGTTATTGGTTGCCTTCCCACCAGCTGTCTGATTTTCTTGATACTAACTTCCTCCTGGCTGCCACTCTGCATGCCCACCTGCCCCTGTTGCCGAATGTTTGCTTCCACTGCGATCATCTAGAGCCAGACCCTTGGATTTACAGGCTCCGATCACCCTAATAAGCCATTCACCATCTGCATTCAGGTCAGTTCTGTAAGTTCCTCATTAGATGAGTGGATAAAATCACAAATTCTGCATCCTTCCAATCTCTTCTATTTGATTAAAGCAATCCAGTCATGACTTGAGTTTAGAGATAAAACTCTGAAAAGTTAGCCTTTTGATTTCAATGTTACCAGAACTGACATTTCCAAAATATTTTTACAGTTTCAACAGCAATAGAAATTCCGTTCTGGGATACCTTACTGTAACCTCAAAAGTAGTTACTGCCTTCACTATGATAAAACACAGAACCAGAAGTAGAAAGAGGTGAATGAGATGAGAGACTATGTCCTTAAATGTTACATCCTAGAGCCTCTCTCCTTACCCTAGTCCCAGTCCAAGATTCCCTTTACCAATTACCTTCAATTCTCTCAGTATATTCCAACAATACAACACTCTAATTTTTTATTTCAATGCCTTTCACATTTCTACTCTCCTTATGCCTTGGAAAGCTCATATCTGTAGGAAGTTTCTCCACCTGGTTATCTTAGCTTTAGAGTCTGTTAACCTCACCCAAACTGTTCTTTCTCCTTTTTTTCAAATGAATTTTACTAAAAGTTGCTTTTATCGGCTTCTCTCTTTTACCTAAGAATCTTCCAATAATTATAATCCAGTTCTATTAAGTACAATATCCTCTGATTGAAACTAAAGACCTTTATAATTTGGGTTCTCAGGATGTGGTCTTCACACAGGTGGCATTAGTAACACCTGGGGACTTGTTGAAGTGAAAATTCCTGAGACTCACTCCAAACTTACTAAATCCTACAGATGGAGTGAGCAAGTTGTGTTTTAATAAGACTTCCATGTGATTCTGATGTTAAATTAAGAATGAGAGCAATTGGCCCCTTTTCCCATTTACTTGCTTGTGAATGAATATCCACATGAAGTTTTCAAAAACGAAAGTTCTAATTAGATAAACTGCACCCTCTTTTCAAAATTGAATAGTACCAGAATTGAATAACATATTACACAATTTAAAAATCAAATCACATGACAATTGAAACCTAGAGTCTAAATTTTAAAAAGAAAATTCAACTTGAAATTATAGACTGTTTAAAAATTAGGAATTATATGTTAAAATGTGGAATGCAGGCAAAACCATATTTAAATTAATAGTTATGTATCTCAATATTTTAGTTATTAGACAGGAAAGAAAATAATACATGAACTAATACATTTCACTCAAGAAGTTAGAATAAAAACAACAAAATAATTCTGAGAAGAGCGTGACTTAAAAGTAGAATTAATGAATTAGAAAACAAGTAAAAATACAATTATAGAAGAGTCCAACCAGATAGAGTATCCTTTGGAAAAGTTAATAAAAAAGATAATATAAATACACAAAGACACGAAAACTTCAATGGAAAGAATATTACACTAATACATTTAAAAATTAAGTAGAAATTTTATGAGAAAATATAAACAACCAAAAGGTAACTCAAATAAAGATAAAAATCTGAAAGCTGTTGAAGTTTTGTCAATGAATTTACTCCAAAACTGTTCCTAGATCCAGAAACTTTTATCAATGACTTCTTTCAGATTTTCAAGAAACATTATTTCAAGTGTTCCAGAACACACAATAAGATAGTAAGCTTTGCAGTTTATTTTACTAGTTTGGCTTGTTAACACTATCACTTAAAAAGAAAACTCAATGAGAGGAAACTTCAGTCTTAGCTAATTCATCCAACTAATATATTAAATTAATAGTGAGGTCATGGTAAACTACATAAAGACAAAGTCAGCTTTCTTTCAACATTGCTTGAAAGGTAATACTATTATTGATCATCTCAGCAGTTAAGAAAGAAAAACATACTTATCTTGTTAGTCATCAAAAAGTCACATGATGAAAATAACATCTTTAATTTCTTAAAATTCCAACATCTCAGAGTTTATATCATTCTCTAATAATCAACAACGTACTTAATTTTAATACAAATATTCTCATAAAAGAGAATGCCCACTAATACTTTCACCACTCAATATAATTTTAGAAGTTGTAGCCAAGCCAATGAGATAAAAACGAATAAATTTTACATTTAGAAGGGAGGAGATTAAATTATCATCATTTGTAGAGAATATGATTTGCTGCTGAAAATAAAATGTTATTTGCTGAAAATAAACTAAAAGTTATTACCACTAATAAGAGAGTCTTGTAAGCTTACTAGATTTAGTATAATACTACAACTACTCAATAGATTTCCCAGTTATGACTTAGAAGTCACAATAATAAACTTTAAATAGTAAATGAATGTATAAACAGAACAAAAAGATAAATCATAAGCATGAGGTGAAAAGTCCAGAAAATATCCTAGAAGTAGAACATAATTTAGTATATCTTAAGAATAATATTTTAAATCAAAGAAAATGGGTGGATGATTTACTAAATGGTAGAGAGACAATCTACTAACCACTTAAAAATGAACAGTAGTATCTTTTTTAAATTGACAGAAAATATCCATGTCTGAATGAAAACACTACAAAAGCAATATTTCAGTTTTAAATTTATATAATGAATATAAAGGATTTAACAGAGTATTTAGCCAATAGTAATTGCTATTTAGGCAACCCCTATTCAATTCCAAAGACTCCCTTCACTATAAGAGATACTTGTTTTCCAAATGTTGAGAAAAGTCAGCTCTCATTTCCTGTTTTTCACTATTGTTTATATCTCCATTATCAAAATTACCCCAATCACAACATGATTTATCTGAGGTCCACTGGATTCTAAACACTTCAGTTATCCCCTCCACCAGCCCCAGCGAAAGCCTTCCTTCTGTCAGGATGAGCTATATAAGCCATGATCCCGGTCTTCTTTAATCTATTCTCTACTTAAACTCCAACCACATTATGTTAAAAGTCAATATAAATTTTTTCGAGTCAACACAAATCTCCTCCTCCAACTCCTCCAGGTTTTGCTTTTTTTGAGACAGAGTCTTACTCTGTTGCCAGGCTGGAGTGCAGTAACACGATCTCCGCCCACTGCAACCTCTGCCTCACAGTTCAAGCGATTCTCCTGCCTCAGCCTCCCAAGTAGCTGAGATTATAGGCACGCACCACGACGCCCAGCTAATTTTTGCATTTTTAGTAGAGACAGGGTTTCACCATGTTGACCAGGATGGTCTCGATTTCCTGACCTTGTGATCTGCCCGCCTCTAGGCCTCCTAAAGTGCTGGGATTACAGGCGTGAGTCACTGCTCCCAACCTGTTTTGCGTTTTTTCAAAACCAGTATCTTTGACTCCTTTCCCGCCCACATCATTTCCCTTCTACCAACTAGAGTTGTCATTTCCATTTAGCCAATCCAAATACTTTTCACTCCTTATGTTGCTGTACTCAAGTTTCACCTCGTTCACAAGAACCTCCCAGACTGCTCCATACTACACAGGTGTCTTCCTTTTCTTTTTATTACACACATAATATAGCAAAATCTCTTTATAAATGTAATCTTGTTTGCTCAGCTATATTATACATTCCTTTGAAAATGCCCCACAAAATTCTGTGCAAATTATATTCAATAAATATCTGTTCAACAATTATGTAGTTGATTTAAAGGACAAATCCAAAACTATATCCAGGAAGATGAAACGTTTTCCAAGAAAAAAACAAAGGAAGTGTATATCTAATTATGGAAGCAACCAATGGAAAGAAAGAAATTATTTCCTTTTCAGAGCAATGAACTCTAGAGACTCACTTATTAAAATCAGGCTTAAAAAAAAAAAAAAAAAAAAAAAAAAAAACAAGCAAAAAGCACCTTTACAAGCATGAAACTTAACTGAAATACCACTTATTCAAACTATAGAAACTTTAAAATGAAATGTCATTATATCTAGAAATAATTTTAAATATAAAATATCCAGAAACTCATTCATGAACAGGCCAATGGAAAAATGCATTTTCAAAACACTTAAAAGTATGAGGATTTCATAGGTATTTAAAATCTACATCCTGCAAATATTTACTTGTGGTTCTCTTTCCTGTAATTATCATTTCTCTCATAGAAGGTCTCTGGCTGAGTTCATTTATTCTTGATGGTGGCATTGAATAAATTGGCACCCAAAACAACAGAGAATTCTAAGCCAAAGGAGAGCAGCTTTCAAAAGCAAAGATAACCCTTGATTGATACAGCTCCCTGAAGAGATAGAACACAAAGGAACAGTCCCTGGAATATATTCTTCCCTATTTCATTGACTTGGGTGAAGATTCTTCTCTCTGATTACTTTTTAATTGGATTATACATTTCTTCTATAAAAATTCAAGAAAAGGAAAATTTGTTTGAACAATGAGCATGTCTTATATATAGGTTACTATATAATGGAATTCAATGTTGGCAGCCTGATTCTGTGTGCCTGCTTGTTTGATTGATTGACTAAATATATGGTGTTTGCACTTGTGTGTCACAATATGGTGAAAAGAAATTTAGTTCTTTTTTTCCTTCGCCCTCCCCTGGAACACTCTCTCCTTTGTAGAACCCCTTATGTAGAAAAATTAAAAGAATATGTCTGTTTTTAAAAACCTATGTTTCATTACATTCAAGTAAGGGACTAAACTGTTCAGAAATCAAATGGCTATTTTAGAAGCAAGTCCAGGTTTTTGGGTAATGATGGAAAAGTAAAGCTGAAACAAATAATTTCCCTTTTCTGATTGTTATAGAATGAATAAGAACAACAGAGACAGTAGGGGGGAAAGAACCCATAATTCAATATTAACAACCGTACAGTCTCATGCCATAAACCACAGAAAATGATAGCCAAGAAAAGAAACAGAAAATTTTGACAGTGCCGTTTGGATACTAACTCCAGGCCCATACCAAAGAAGTGTTACTGAGGATTAAGTAGGAAGTGAAAATATCTTCAGAATTTTTATTCATAACCCCCACTATCCTATAGAGACACATACACACACACACACACACACACACACACACACACCACTACCACCACCACTACTACAACCATACATTGTAGCAGCTAAGGAAAACATGAGAATAAAACCAGCGAGCACAGAGGAAATAGCTTAACAGAGGCAGGGAAGGTGGCCATGGTAAGCTATTCTTCTACTTTTTCTACTGAAAAAAAAAGAAACATAAGATATATGAACTGCAAAAAATATTATATAGATTTAAAAATAGTAGAAACCAATTATGTCATGTTAAAAACCTGGTACTTAATATTTCTTTTTTAAATTGGAATTGTCCATTTTTATTTATTTATATATAGAATGGATGTTCTTTATATTTACAGTACTCTACAATAAAATACTTCTGTTTTTAGAGTCAAATATCTAGTGTTTTTATCCTTTAATTCCCAGCAACAATATGTTTTTATTTTTTAATTCCTAGTAGCTATCAAAGTATCTGATATGCGGAAAAGATAAATATATTTTTATTTAACAAATGAGCCTAAAATAAATCTTAAGATCTAAAGATGATTACCTCATACAAAATAGCACAACCTTTAGGTTTTTATTTGGTAGTTTAAACAAAGTTTTAATTCTCAGTAATATTGTTTGGCTTGACCATTTTAAGGCAAAAATTAAGGGCTAGGTCGGAAGCTAAACCCTCTTAGGCATTTACACTGTAATCTTAAGTCTCTGAGGCAACTGCCTCAAGATTCTCAACATAACCACAGACCCAGATGGTGGGGACCTGAGGAAAAATTTGTAAATAGAAGGGACAAATGAAGCAAGACAGAGACCTTGCCTTATCTCTCTGTGTAGAAAGACCATGCGAATTAATCAGAAACAGCTGACTCTTTTCATTATAGTAAAATCAAGTAAACGAGCTAAAAATGTTCAGGAGCAATTCAGGAAGGAAATTGTATAAAACAGTTTCTGAATATGTATAAATACCATTAGGCTTTGAAGGGTCTTACAATTTTTCTCTTCATCACAATATTGAGGAGAACTTCTTATTGCTAAATAACCAAAAATCTTACCAATCTTAAGAAGGCAACCGTCCGGGCACGGTGGCTCACGCCTGTAATCCCAGCACTTTGGGAGGCCAAGGCGGGCAGGTCACTAGGTCAGGAGATGGAAACCAGCCTGGCTAACACGGTAAAACCCCGTCTCTACTAAAAATACAAAAAAAAAAAAAAAAAAAAAAAAAAATTATCCAGGGCGAGGCGGCGGGCTCCTGTAGTCGCAGCTGCTCCGGAGACTGAGGCAGGAAATGGCGTGAACCCGGGAGGCGGAGCTTGCAGTGAGCCCAGGTCGCACCACTGCACTCCAGCCTGGGCGGCAGAGCGAGACTCCGACTCAAACAAACAAAAAAAAAATGAAGGCAACCGTAACTTTTAAATGTAGCCTACATTAACATTCTTACCATGAGTATTCAAATGTATAATTTTTATAACGTTGTCCTCTAATTTATAATTATCAGAAATGTATTATTTGAGTGATTTTAAAATGCACTGCAATTGCACGTGACCAATCGCATGCTTGAATAGCTAATAACATTTAATATATATTTATGATATATGCACCTCAATAAGAAAATTCTAAGTAACCATGAATTGAAAACATTTATAAGAATCTTGGGATAAATCAAAATATTAGAGTGAAGAAGTAAACATTATCTTCAGAAATATGCTATTATCCATCCTATAATTCCATAGGTTTAAAGCAGATGTTGTTCTCTAATAATTTACGATATAAAAATAAAAGTCCTAGATGTTGTAGGAGATAAAGAGGAAAAAGTAAATCAGCTTCGTGTGTGTATGCACATATATATCCATATATATATACACACACACATAGAAATACATCTGTACATATTAATGTTCATATATACATATACCACTAAATGAATAAGATGGTACTATTGAGGCTTGTTGTTTATCAGTATGGGAAAGATGTAAAATGAAAGAGTTCTGTCATATAATCTCTAATATTTCTGTAGTATCAATGCCTAACACAGTTTTGAAATGCACACATTAAAGGATATTAAGTGAAAAAAGGTATTTATTAGATCAAGACATTCTGCTTCTCAAAACATAAAAATTATACCCTTTCCTCTCTACATGAGTTTCTATTGCATGGCCTACCAAAATTTCCTCCTATCATATAATTAATTAATGCTCTGCTTAACGTTATGCTGGACTATTCTTCAATGTGCTATCCTAGGTAGATTTTGGTTATGACTCTATTCATATGTACATTTTCTAGCAACAGCCTCCTACTTGAACTTTTGCCTCAGTTCTCCTGCTAATCCGCATACCCACTGTCCTACCACCTGCTGTATACAAACAGGAGAGTATAATTTAGTACTCAGGTTGATTCATTCTTGCTTATGTAATAAAGGCCAAACTCGTTATTATGGCATCAAGGCCCTTTACATTGCAGCACATATTTTTTTTTTAATCTTATTCCCTTCACTGAAAAATTCCTTCACACACACCACACACACACACACACACACACTATCACAATCACATACACACACTATATAACCTCTGTTCTTTTCACTTGGAACTACCCAGTGTTACTTCAGTGCATCACCTTCTTACCCTCCTCTAAGGCTTGTGGAAATACCCTTTCTACACCCATCAACCCATCACCTACATTAGGTATTTCTCCTAATGCTATCCCTCTCCTAGCCCTCCACCCCTCGACAGCCCCCGGTGTGTGAACCACCATAGCATGTGTATACCTATGTAACAAAACTGCACATTCTGCACAAGTACCCCGGAACTTAAAGTATAATAATAAAAAATGTATGTGTAATAGGGAATAAAAGTTAATACTACAAAAAGAAATACCATTTCTACCCTTCTCCTTCTAGAGAAGTTCTACTCATCCCTCAAGTATCAACCCAAAAATGCTTCTTTAATGCTGTTTTCTAGCTTCCCAACCTAAAACCATTTCTCTTCCCACTAGATATTTAAAGAACATTCTTTCACTGAACACTGAATAAGACAATTTCTGCACTCAAACACATAAACAGTAATTGTAAGAATAAAGAAGGAATTAAAGAAAGCACTTATCCAGCCGGGCGCGGTGGCTCACGCTTGTAATCCCAGCACTTTGGGAGGCCAAGGCTGGTGGATCACAAGGTCAGGAGATCGAGACCACGGTGAAACCCCGTCTCTACTAAAAATACAAAAAAATTAGCCGGGCGTGGTGGTGGGCGCCTGTAGTCCCAGCTACTCAGAGAGGCTGAGGCAGGAGAATGGAGTGAACCCAGGAGGCGGAGCTTGCAGTGAGCCGAGATCGCGCCATTGCACTCCAGCCTGGGCAACAGAGGGAGACTCCGTCTCAAAAAAAAAAAAAAAAAAAGAAAGCACTTATCCCCTTGCATGGTAATTGTTTATTTACCTTGAGCACTACTGGGTTCCAGACACTGTGCATGGCACTAGAATTTCAAAACTGAATAATACAGGCTCTGCCTGAAACGTAAATACCAACTGTTAAGAATCTTGAATCAATCAAACAAGACCTAGCACTCTGTAATTTTAAACTATTTGTTTGCTGTTCTTTCTAATCTAAACCATAAAAGAAAGCAGAGAAAACTTATTTATATTTGTAACTCCAGAACTTAGCACATCAGTTACATGGTAGATATGGAAATATATTTTGAATTAATAGCTAAGAAAACAAATTAATGAAAAACATCTAAAAGAAAACAAAACAAAAGAAATATACAAAGCATAGCCTAGTGAAAGGAAAAGAATATGTGAAATTGTTATTAATAATAGCATTGTCATAAATAAAATTAAACCATTAATGAGCCATCTGCTTCCAGACAAAGTGGTGTAATAAGAACAAGATTTACACTTCCACCAAACAAAAACAAAAATTACAAAACATATAAAGCAATTTTCAGGACACTAAACATCACATGATAAAGAACAGTGATCTCTGGTTGACAGAACACAAATGAGGTGACCCTACATTTGCCTCAGCTTTCTGCCTTGAGTTTCTAGGTCATATCACAGAAAGAGGAACTCAGGTTGAGCCTGGCGGACTCCCTAAGTTAAGAAGATGGAGCCATTCTAACTGGTGTGAGATGGTATCTCATTGTGGTTTTGATTTGCATTTCTCTGATGGCCAGTGATGATGAGCATTTTCTCATGTGTCTTTTGGATGCATAAATGTCTTCTTTTGAGAAATGTCTGTTCATATCTTTCACCCACTTGTTGATGGGGTTGATGCCATGTCCTTTGTAGGGACATGGATGAAGCTGGAAACCATCATTCTCAGCAAACTATCGCAAGGACAAAACACTAAACACCACAAGTTCTCACTCATAGGTGGGAATTGAATAATGAGAACACATGGACACAGGAAGGGGAACATCACACACTGGGGACTGTTGTGGAGTGGGGGGAGGGGGGAGGGATAGCATTAGGAGAGATACCTAATGCTAAATGACGAGTTAATGGGTGCAGCACACCAACATTGCACCTGTATACATATGTAACAAACCTGCACGTTGTGCACATGTACCCTAAAACTTAAAGTATAATAAAAAAAGCTATATAAAAAAAGAAATAAATAAAACTAAAATACAAAAATAAAAATGACCAATAAAATGAAAATCTGTTTTTTGAAAAATAATATGAACAAACTTCAACCCAACTTTATGAAGAATAAAAAAGAGAGGACTCAAATAAATAAAATCAGAGATGAAAAGGAGACATTACAACCAAAACCACAGAATTCAAAGGATCATTAGCAGCTACTATGAACAACTGTGTGCCAATGAATTGGAAAACCTGGAATAATTTGATAAAAACCTTGACACATTGATTGAACCAGGAAGAAATCCAAAACCTCAACAGACCAATAACTAATAATGAGGTCAAAGCTATAATAAAAAGTCTCCCAGTGAAACAGTTTGGCCCATCCAAATCTCCTCCAGAATTGTAGTTCCCATAATCCCCACAGGTCATGGGAGGGACCCAGTGGGAGATAATTTAATCATGGTGGCAGTTACCTTCATGCTGTTCTCGTGACAGTGAGTGAGTTCTCACTAAACCTGATTGTTTTATAAGGAGCCTTTCCTCATTTTGCTCATTCTTCTCTCTCCTGCCACCGTGTAAAACAGAGTGCATTTGCTTCCCCTTCTGCCATAACTGTAAGTTTACTGAGGCCTCCCAGCCATGCAAAACTGTGAGTCAATTGAACCTCTTTCCTTTATAAACTTTCCAGTCTTGGGTATGTCCTTATAACAGTGTGAGAACAGACTAATATAGTAAATTGGTACCACAAGAGTGGGGTGCTGCTGTAAAGATACCTGAAAATGTAAAAGTGACATTGAAACTGGGTACCAGGCAGAGGTTGGAATGGTTTGGAGGACTCAGAAGAAGATGGGAAAATTTGGGAAAGTTTGGAACTTCCTAGAGACTTGGAGGGCTCAGAAGACAGGAAGATTTGAGAAAGTTTGGAACTTCCTAGAAACTTGTTGAATAGTTTTGACCAAAATGCTGATAGTGATACAGACAATGAAATTCAGGCTGCGGTGGTCTCAGATGGAGGTGAGGAACTTGTTGGAAATTGGAGTAAAGGTCACTCTTGCTAGCAAAGAGATTGGTGGCATTTTGCTCCTGCCCAACTGATCTGTGGAATGTTGAACTTGAGAGAGATAATTTAGGGTATCTGGTGGAAGAAATTTCTACGTGGCAAGGCATTCAAAGGAAGCACAGCATAAAGGTTTGGAAAGTTTGAAGCCTGGTGATGCAATAGAAAAGGAAAACCAATTTTCTGGGAAGAAATTCAAGTCTGCTGCAGAAATTTGCATAAGTAATGAGAAGCCCCATGTTAATCACCAAGACAATGAGGAAAATATCTCCAGGGCATGTCGGAGACCTTTGCAGCAGCCCCTTACTTCACAGGCCTGAAAGCTTAGGAGAAAAAAATTGCTTCCTGGGGCAGGCCCATGCGCCGTCTGTTGTGTGCAGCCTAGAAACTTGGCGCCCTGTGTCCCAGCTGCTCTAGTGGTGGCTAAAAGGGGCAAAGGTACAGATTAGGCCATTGCTTCAGAGAGTGCATGCCCTAAACCTTGGTAGCTTCCATATGGTGTTGAGCCTGTGGGTGCACAGAAGACAAGAATTGAGGTTTGGGAAGCTCTGCCTAGATTTCAGAAAATGTATGGAAATATCTGGATGTCCAGGAAGAAATCAGCTGCAGGAGCAGAACCCTTATGGAGAAACTTTGCCAGAGCAGTGCAGAAGGGAAATGTGGTTTGGAAGCCCCCACAGAGAGTCTCCAGTGGGGCACAGCCTCGTGGAGTTGTGAAAAGAGGGCCATGATCTTTCAGACCCCAGAATGGTAGATTCACCAACAGCTTACACTGTGTACCTGAAAAAGCCACAGATGCTCAATGCCAGCTCATGAAAGCAGCCAGAGGGGGGTGTTGTACCATGCAAAGCCACAGGTACGGAGCTGCACAAGGCTGTGGGAGCCCACCTCTTGCATCAGCGTGCCCTGGATGTGACACCTGGAGTCAAAGGAGGTCATTTTGGAACTTTAAGGTTTAATGACTGCCCTATTGGATTTCAGACTTGCATGGAGCCTGTAGCCCCTTTGTTTTGGACAATTTCTCCCATTTGCAACAGGTGTATTTGCCCAATGCCTATAGCCCCATTGTATCTAGGAAATAACTAACTTGCTTTTAATTTTGAAGGCTCATAAGCAGAAGGGACTTGCCTTGTCTCAGATGAGACTTTGAACTTGGACTTTTGAGTTAAGGTTGAAATGAGTTAACACTTTGGGGAACTGCTGGGAAGGCATGATTGTTTGAAATGTGAGGACATGAGATATGAGAGGGATAAGGGACAGAATGATATATTTTGGCTATATGTCCCAAATGTCGTCTTGAACTGTAGTTCCCCACGAGTCATGGGAAGGACCTGGTGGGAGGTAATTTAATCTTGGGAGCAGTTACCCTCATACTGTTCTCATGGTAGTGAATGAGTTCCCATGAAGTCTAATGGTTTTATAAGGTGCCTTCCCCCTTTTGTTCATTCTTCCCTCCCCTGCTGCCATGTAAAGAAGGACATGTTTGCTTCTCCTTTTCCCATGATTAAGTTTTATGAGGCCTCTCAACTATGCAAAACTGTGAGTCAATTAAACCTCTTTTCTCTATAAATTTCCCAGTCTTGTATATGTCCTTATAGCAGCATGAGAACAGACTAATACACCAAGCAAAAGAAAGCCCAGACTCCAATGGCCTAACTGTTGAATTTTACCAAACATTTAAAGAATAACTACTACAAATCCTGCTGAAACTATTCTAAAAAATAGATGATGAGGGATGATATGGTCTGGTCCTGTGTCCACACCCAAATCTCATCTTGAATTATGATCTGAATTTTAATATCATAATTCAAATTGTAATCCCCATGTTTCAGGGGAGGGACCTCAGCGGAGGTAATTGAATCATAGAGGTGGTAACCCTTATGCTGTTCTTGTGATAGTGAGTGAGTTCTCATGAAATCTGATGGTTTTATAAAAGGCTTTTCCCTGTTTGCTTGGCATTTCTCCTTCCTACCATCATGTGAAGAAGGACATGTTTGCTTCCCCTTCCAGCATGATTGTAAGTTTCCTGAGGCCTCCCCTCCTGTGGAACTGTGAGTCAATTAAACATCTTTCCTTCGTAAATTACCTAATTGAAATATTTCTTCATAGCAGTGTGAGAATAGACTCATACAGTAAATTGGTACCAAGAGTAGTGAGGCTTTCCTGTAAAGATACCTGAAAATGTGGAAGCAACTTTGAAACTGGGTAACAGGCAGAGGTTGGAATGGTTTGGAGGGCTCAGAAGAAGACATGAAAATGTGAGCAAGTTTGGAACTTCCTAGAGACTTGGAGGGCTCAGAAGATGGAAAGATGTGGGAAGGTTTGGAACTTCCTAGAGACTTGTTGAATGGTTTTGACTAAAATGCTGATAGTGATAGGGACAATGAAATCCAGGCTGAGGTGGTCTCAGATAGAGATGAGGCACTTGTTGGGAACTTGAATAAAGGCCACTCTTGTTATACAGAAAGACTGGTGACATTTGGCTCCTGATTTAGAGATCTGTGGAACTTTGAACTTGAGAGGTGATTTAGGGTATCTGGTGGAAGAAATTTCTAAGTGGCAAAGCATTCAAAAGGAAGCAGAACATAAAACTTTGACAAATTTGCAAGCTGACTTTGCAATAGAAAAGAAAAATCCATTTTCTAGGGAGAAACTGAAGCCAGTGATAGAAATTTGCGTAAGTAATGAAGAGCCCAAAGTTAATCACCAAGACAATGGGAAAAATGTCTCTAGGGCATGTCAGAGACCTTTTCCACAGACCCTCCCATCACAGGCCCAGAGGCCTAGGAAGGAAAAGTGGTTTTATGGATGGGGTCTAGGGCCTCCCTCTTGTGTGCAGCCTTGGGACATGGCATCCTATGTCTCAGATGCTCCAGCTCTAGCCATGACTAAATGGGGCCAACATATAGCTCAGGCCATTGCTTCAGAGAGTGCAACCCCCAAGCCTCGGAGGTTACATGTGCTTTTGGGTCTGTGGGTGCACATAAGACAAGAATTGAGATTTGGGTACCTCTTCCTAGATTTCAGAAGATGTATGCAAGTGCATGGATGTCAAGGCAGTAGTCTGCTGCAGGGGCAGAGCCCTCATGAAGAACCTCTTTTAGGGCATTGCAGAAGGGAAGTGTGGGGTTGGAGTCCTTGCACAGTGTCCCCACTGGGGCACTGCCTAGTGGAGCTGTGAGAAGAGGGCCACCCTCCTCCAGAACACAGAATGGTAGATTCATGGACAGCTTGCATCAGGCACCTATGAATGCCACAGACACTCAATGCCAGTCCATGAAAGCAGCTTGGAGGGGAGCTGTAGCCAGAAAAGCCACAGGGGCAGAGCTGCCCAAGGCCATTGGATCCCACCTCTTGCATCAGTGTGACTTCAATGTGAGACATGGTGTCAAAAGAGGTCATTTCAGAACTTTAAGGTTTAATGATTTCCCTATTGGATTTTGGCTATGCGTGGGGCCTGTAGCCCCTTTGTTTTGGAGAATTTCTCCCATTTGGAATGGGTGTATTTAGCCAGTTCCTGTATGCCCACTGAATTCAGAAAGTGACTAACTTGCTTTCAATTTTACAGGCTCATAGGTGGAAGGGACTTGCCTTGTCTCAGATGAAACTATGGTCTTGGACTTTTGGGTTAATGCTGAAATTAATTAAGACTTTGGGGAACTGTTGGGAAGGCATAATAGTGTTTTGAAATGTGAGAAAGAGATTTTGGAGGGGCCAGGGGCAGAATGACATGATCTGGCTCTATGTCCCCACCCAAGTCTCATCTTGAATTGTACTCTGAATTGTAATATTGTAATACAGATTTTAATCCCCATGTGTTGGGGAAGGGACCTCATGGGAAGTAATTGAATCATGGGGGTAGTTACTCTCGTGCTGTTCTTGTGATAGTGAGTTCTCATGAGGTCTGATGGTTTTGAAAGGATCTTTTTCCTGTTTGCTTAGCACTTCTCCTTTCTGCCACCATATGAAGGACTGTTTGCTCCAGCTTCTGCTATAATTGTGTTTTCTGAGGCCACCCAGCCCTAGAGAACTGTGAGTCAATTAAACTTCTTTATAAATTACCCAGTCTCAAGAATTTCTTCATACCAAGTGTGGCACATATACACCATGGAATACTACGCAGCCATAAAAAATGATGAGTTCATGTCCTTTGTAGGGACATGGATGAAGCTGGAAACCATCATTCTCAGCAAACTATCGCAAGGACAAAAAACCAAACACTGCATGTTCTCACTCATAGGTGGGAATTGAACAATGAGAACACATGGACACAGGAAGGGGAACATCACACTCCGGGGCCTGTTGTGGGGTGAGGGGAGGGGGAGGGATAGCATTAGGAGATATACCTAATGTTAAATGATGAGTTAATGGGTGCAGCACACCAACATGGCACCTGTATACATATGTAACAAACCTGCACATTGTGCACATGTACCCTAAAACTTAAAGTATAATAAAAAAATAATAATAAAATAAAATAATTTAAAAAAAGGATTTAATGACATCCTGCTGTGTTTTGAACTTATGTGAGACCTGTAACCCCTTTCTTTTGGCTGATTTCTCCCTTTTGGAATGGCAAGGTTTACCCAATGCCTATATCCCCATTGTATCTTGGAAGTAAAGAACTTATTTTTTATTTTACAGGCTAATAGATGGAAGAGACTTGCTTTCTCTCAGATGAGACTTTGGACGTTGGACTTTTGAGTTAATCCTTGAATGAGTTAAGACTTTGGGGGACTATTAGGAATGCATGATAGTATTTTGCAATGTGAGAAAAACAGGAGATTCAGGGGGTGGGCAGGGGCAGAATAATATAGTTTGGATATTTGTCCCTGCCCAAATCTCATGTTGAAATGCCATCTCCAGTGTTGGAGGTGGGGCCTAGTGGGAGGTGTTTGAATCATGGGAGAAGATCCCTCGAGAATGGCTTGGGCCATCCCCTTGGTGATAGGTAAGCTCTCCTTCTAAGCTCCTACAAGATCTGGTTTTTTAAAAGTTTGTGGCACCTCCCCCCGACACACACACACTCTGTGTCTCTCTTGCTCCCGTTCTTGCTATGTGAAACACCTATTCTCCCACTTCACCTTTTGCCATAAATAAAATCTCTCTGAAGCCTCCCCTGAAGCAGATGCTGGCACTATGCTTCTGGTACAGCCTGCAGAACCATGAGCCAATTAAACATCTTTTCTTATAAATTACTCAGTCTCGTGTATTCCTTTATAGCAATGCAAGAACGGCCTAATACAGGGGGTGATAGATACGTTCATTATCTTTATTATAATGATGATTTTATGGGTGTTTACACATGTCAAGACTACAAATTATACACTACAAGTATGTGTAGTTTTTATATGTCATTAATTATATCTATAAAGCTGTTAAAAATGTTGCTAATTAGTCATGTATTATGGGAAACCTCAACTAGTTCTCACATCTGCCAAAGTATTTTTTTAACAAATGATTCTTTGTTTCTGTGCTCAAAGTTTATTTACAGTAATAATTTACTGATAATTTATTGATCACAACATAGTTAGCCTGTGTTTTTTTAGAATTCATATCAAAACTACAATTTCTTATTATAATCCAAGAATTACAAAGAAAGAGATGATAAACTTTGAGTTTGAGCAAAATAACTCATTACGGTGGAGTCAAAAGGATTTGATAATTTTTCACATTTGTTAATATCTGCTCCTTAATCTCAATGTCCATGGTCAATCTAGACTATATAAACTGCTGAGTTTCAAAATGTCTTTAGATACACGTTTCTCCATCAGTGTCACTAATGCACTCACCTACTTACTCTAAAATGTATTTGTTCCTTGATTATTCTCTAATGGCATGTTTGGTTATGCGGTCAGAACTGCATTCCTCTAAATGCTGAACAGTATGCCTACTGGTTAATGATATGCAGTCATTAAGTGATGAAGGTGTTAGCATCATACAGAACTGTAACTGAATCTCAGTTTTGTCTCTTTTTAAAAAGTTGATCTGTGGCCTTCTTAAACTAATGTCTTTAAATTTCAGTTTCATCATTTCATTTTTTATTTTCTTAGAGATGAGATCTTGCTCTGTTTTCCAGGCTGGTTTCAAACTCCTAACCTCAAGAGATCCGCCTGCTTCAGCCTCCCAAGTAGCTGAGATTACAAGTGGAAGCCACCATGCCTGGCTCCCAACTTTTTTAACATAGTATAACTGAACTGAATTTATAGAGTTTTGATTGTGATCACATGTGGAAAGCAATTTCACACAGTGCCTGACACATGGTAAATTTTCAAAAAGTGAACGTTTATAAAAGTTATTATCCTTATATTTGACCTATAATTGAAGTCGGATGTTAGAAGACATGGCATGATATAGAATCTTACAACCAAAAAAAAATTTTGAATATCTAAAATCATGCCACAATCTCGCTAGGTTACACTTTTTGTTTCTTTTTTTCCTTAGGTTTTCCTAGTCAAATAAGCTTGCACATTAAAATATACACTGATGAAAATGTTATATTTATAGAACAAAATTTTAAACTTCAAAATTGGAAGTAAAGATTACACAGTATACATACCATCAACTCAGCATTCCCCAAAGTGTACTTGGTGAAAATATAATCCTGCAAAATGCCCTTTGAAAAAAACTAGTCCTGTGGTCAAATAAACATGGAGAATATTGCACACTGTATGTTTCTTTGGGGGATTCACGAAACAAATAGTATCGTAAAGAGTCTTAGAAGTCTTGCAGTTAAAAACAACAACAAAAAAAGTGTTTCACTTTGTTTGACCTTATGTTTTCAAACTTACCTGAATAAAGAACTCCTTTTTCATATAACATCAATGTATATTCCTCTTTGGGAAGAGTTGCCTTAACTCTTATTTTTTAATTCTTCTTTTCTGTTAAGAGACATAATGAGTGAAAATCCTACTGTCACCTGCCAATAGTCCCTGGTCTTGTAAACAGATTGTCAGGGTTTGGTAGTAAAGTCCCTATAGCTTCCATCCCACTGGCAGCTGTCAGCTATCTCAGTGTCTTCCTTGCTTGGCTACCAACATAATTCCTCAGAGGTGTCTATGTCTCTCATTCTTCTCAGTTCTATGCAACGGGACAGAAATCACAATAGAAAGAAGAATCCAGTATCACCCGTATCTGCACAAAAACAACAAGAATCGAATTAATTTATATGTTCTAATCAGGAGAGAATAATTCTCTCCTTTTTAAAGTAATTTATCTAAATTTCTACTTCTCTTTTAATGAACAATAACTTGAAATGTGCAAAACCCAGTTTAAGTGCATTACTGAAAATTACTATAGTAGTTATATCAGTTATCTTTTGTCATGTAAATGCTATGTATCAAACCACCCGAAAGCTTAGAACCTAAAACACTTAAGTATGTACAACCAATCCCAGATTTTTTAATGAGCTGGTGCTATAGGTTTATGTTTCCCCAAAATTCATATGTTGAAATCCTAACTCCAAATGTGATGGTATTAGAAGATGGAAACTTTGAGAGATAATTAGGTCATAAAAGTGGAGCCGTCATCAATGGGATTAGGACCCTTATGAAAGTAGCCCCAGAGACCTCCTTTGCCCTTTCCACCATGTGAGGATGCAGAGAGCAGGCTGTCTGTGAACCAGGAAGCAGGCTGTCACCAAACACAAACTCTGCTAGTGCCTTGACCTTCGATTCCCCAGGTTCTGGAACTGTGAGGAATTAACTTCGATTGCTTGTAAGCCACCCAGTCTAGAGTATTTTGTTATAGCAGCCTGATCATGCCAAGACAGCAGCAGTTCTGACCTCTTATAGGCTCACTCACAGACCTACTATCAGCTATAAATTAGGTAAATCATTCTTCTAATTTTGGTTGATGAAATGTTTGCTGGATGCTGGGTATTGGCTGGTCTAGCCCTTCTTTATGTATGTCATATCCTTCCTGCAATAACCCAGAATGGTCTTATAGTGGAACAGAGGTCTGAGAGAGAGGAAAAAGGTTAAAGTGTGCAAAGCCTCTTTACAACTAGGCTAAGAACTGGCTTGCAGTCATTTATACTATATTTTGTTTCAAAACAAAGTCACAAGGTCTATCAATATTCAAACAATAGTGAAATTCACTCTGTCTTCATAAGTGGAGCTCAAAGTCTTATTGCAAAGGATATGGATTCAGTGAGGGATAAAGAATTGAGGGCCACATTTGCCATCAATCTACTATCATCTCGTTTTCTGTCTGGCTCCAATTTTATACCATTCCCATATAGAAATCATACTCACCTTCTCCCAAGGAACCCAAAATTCCCTTTCAGTTATAACGTTCTCAAAATTCAGCATCTTTTGATCTATATCAGGTCCAGATAAGACTATTCAGATGTGGCTCATTTTGATTCAGAGATTGATAAGCTTAAAAATAAAAATAGTTATTTGTGCCCCACAATCACTGCCAAGCATACAATGGTGAGACAAAAACAGGAAAGTTGTATTAAACAGTACCTCCATTTAAAAAGCCAAAGATGGGAAATACATAGAAATCTGGATGTTAACAGTTCTGAAAACCAACTGGGCAAATGTTTCTACGTGTCCTGACACTTGGGAGAAGAGACCAGTCACAGATTTGGACTCCATTCTGCTCCCTTGGACAGGCTCCACAGTCCATTATTTTCCATAATTTCACCATCTGAGAACTTCTTCCTTTTCTAACTTTCTCCTCCCCCATTTTAAAAGGCTAGGGAAAACTATGTCCTCTAAATTTTTTTTTTTAGCCAACTGTCTGTTCACAGAACGATAGGGACTCAGAAGCCTTTTGCATTTTGAACCATCTCAATACCTGTGCGGCCAGAATGACAGCACTTTTGCCTACACAACCCCTCAAAAGTGTTGTAGGCTTTCAAGTAATTTGAATTAGTTTATCCACTCCACTCAATAAATTATTTTTAATCACATTCATTTGGAGCATATTAAATATCTGTGGGAGACACTCTGTTCCTAGCAGTCCTTTTGTCTACCTGTGAGGGCCAGCTAAGCACTTTCAATTTTTCCATAGGGTTTACCAAGGGATCGTAAGCAATGTTGATGATTTAATCTACGCCCCCACAAGGTCATACAGACAGTCCTGACTTAGGATGGTTCAACTTACAATGATTTCATTGAGTAGAAACCATACTTCAAGTACCCTTATAACCATTCTGTTTTTTACTTTCAGTACAGCATTCAATACATTACATGAGATAGTACAACACTTTATTATAAAATAGACTGTGTTAGATGATTTTGCTCAACTGTAGGTTAATGAAAGTGCTTTGAACACATTTGAGGGAGGCAAGACTAAGCTATTATGTTCAATAGGTTAGGCATATTCAACGCATTTTTAACTTACGGTATTTTCAACTTGGAATGGGTCTAAGGGGGTGCAACTCTATCATATGTTGAGGAGCATCTAGTACTTTACTTTAATAAGCTTCTCCTGACTAGAGAGACTAGAGATAAGAAACTGCTTTATTTTGTAGCCCACAGGTCTGGCCCTCTCATCTACCCGTAAAGTCCTGCTTGGAAAGTGGCCAACTTTTTCTTTAGCTCATCACTTTCTTGCTGCCCCACACGCAATTAAGAAAATCCAACTGACACTTTGAACACTTGCCTAGAGATGTCCTTAGGCAAATCCAAAAGTCATTAGATACATTTTCCATCTTCCAAGTTATTGCAGGCAAGAGTTTTGTGAATTATTTTGTGATGGCATTACATGCATAATCATTTTTCCAGGCTCCGATTACACTTTCTTTATCATGTTTCAAGTCTTTGTTAAGAGTTTGCAACATTTTTCAATCCCCACTTGTAACCAGTTGCAAAACCAGTGCCACATATTTCAAGTTTCTCTTGAACTAAAAAGACAAGTTATGTGTTAGCACCTTATATTAAGTATCAATCTCTATTACTTTTTATTACCACAAACAAAAATTTTAATAAACCACCCCCACACTCAATGGCTTAAAACCATACTGATATATTATTTCTCACAAAGTTTTACATAGGACAGGTGGCTCTTTGGTTTTGATTGTGCTAAGTCTGTAGTGCACTGTGGGTCAGATTGGAGGAGGCTGGGCTGATTTTGATGGGCTCTCTCAAACCTGTGGGTGTGGCTGACTGTTGGCTACGCTTATCCATGTGCTTTTCACATCTTCCAAAGTTCTAATCTAGGCACATTCTCATGGCAAAGCCATAGTACAAGAAAAAAAAAAGGATTCAAAGATTTTGAGTCCCAAGTTTGGAAATAGTACACAGTCACCAGTCACCTCTGTTTGCTAAACTTAGTCACAAGACAAGCTCAGATTTGACAGACAACAAATGGGAAGAGCTTCAAAGACAGATGGCAAAGCCTGTTGATAAAGAAGTTAGTGGAAAATTAAGTCAATTTTTACAATCAGTCTACCACACATATATTTCTGTTTATATTTTACAATCAGTCTACTGCACATATATTTCTGCTCACACAGGTGAACAGAGCTTTGGTATCTCTTTTCTGATGTTCATGCTTTATCAGAACAGCTAAGTATCGTGATTCTTCCTATTAAAGAAAGATAACCAACCTTGTGTTTAATCTGATCATGAACATCATTTACTATACATATAACAGTAAATATAAAAAAGAGAAGATAAAAATCTACTCACTTTAACTGAAGAAAATTGCGATAGTTAATTTGATGCTGTTTTCTTTAAATTGTTCTATATTCATTTGATATAGATCCATATGTTTGCAAACTTAGTTGATATGTATAGTTAATGCATTCTGCTTTTTTCACTTAATATCATGAACACTCAACCATCATTTAAAAATATGATTAAAACATCCAATGGCTTATTAATAGCTTATATATATTTAAAACTTCATTACCATTTTTCTAATATTGTATGTCTACAAGTTTGTCAAGTTGATTTTTATGGCCTGAGAGATAATTTCAAGTCTTTCAATGTTTCAGATTATTTTATTGTTACTCCTACAATCTTTAAAATGTATTTGAATTTTACTCTTTGATATATAGAGATACATGGCAGATCTTCTCATGTAATATAACGTTTTTCATTAAAATATACAACTCTATCATTATCAATTTTAAAAATTTTTATTCAACCTTTTCTGATATTGAGAATATTTTACATTTTTAAAAGCATGCTTCATCACAGCATTCTCTGGTCATCATTCTAAATTGTCTCCCCTTTTAATCTCTTTTCTAATGCCCTGTTATTTTTCTTTATCAACCAATCACAATTTTAACTACAAATTTTTCTTGGTAAACTATTTCACTTTAATATTTTGTGTAAATATCTGAAACAAACTAATGAAAAGCCAACTCTCTCTGACTCTTTCTAGACACAAGGTAATCAATATCTCTCTTTAGGACAGAATACACGGTACTGATAAATACAATGAGCTAGGAACTGAGTGGCTAGAGAACTTTCAGTCCCAGGTGATAGTGGGAAGAGAACAGAAATCTGTATTGTCTGAAGCTACTGGGTCTACCACTGGACAAAGTGAAAGGTGGTAAATTATGCACAAGTAGACCATGAAATATATGCAGCAAATAAGAGTCAAATAGTCGGCCGGGCGCGGTGGCTCACACTTGTAATCCCAGCACTTTGGGAGGCCGAGGCGGGCAGATCACGAGGTCAGGAGATCGAAGCCACAGTGAAACCCCATCTCTACTAAAAAATACAAAAAAAATTAGCCAGGCGTGGTGGCGGGCGCCTGTAGTCCCAGCTACTCGGAGAGGCTGAGGCAGGAGAATGGCGTGAACCCGGGAGGCGGAGCTTGCAGTGAGCCGAGATTGCGCCACTGCACTCCAGCCTGGGCGACAGAGCAAGACTCCGTCTCAAAAAAAAAAAAAAAAAAAAAAAAGGAGTCAAATAGTCATGTTGTACAGTTCATAGAGAGTATTTTGAACCTGCTTGTTGTAATTTTTCATTTATTAGATAGCATAGTCTAAAACTATACTTGTTACATTTTATTCCCACATGTTCATTTTGCTGTGAGATGCAATGAGCTCTACTGAGCTTTGGCAGCAATGAGCTCTAAAAAAATGAAAGTACAAGTTTAAAAATTAAGCACCAAAATTCCATTTCTCATGAGATATCATTATTAACATGTAACATTTACAAAATGTTTTTTGACCCTCTCCTCTTAGGGCCATAGTGATACAGGGATATAAAACAGAAAGCACTAATATTAAAGAACCATTTGTTTTTACTTCAAAAGATAATCGCTTTTCATTTTAAAAGTTGAGATGAAAAATGACAATTTAATGTGTAGTTTCAAAAAGTGTGTTTACTTACTAAAGTAAATGATACTTTATTCTGTGTGGTTTTTTATTTATATCAAAAATGATCATTTAAATATTCTCATATGTTAATATTTCAGGTTCTATTCAAAATAAAAATAAAGCTACAACTACTAATGATATAATGCATTAGCAAAAGAATTCTACAGATTTGAAGAATGCTAGATTTTTTATCAACATAGGTAGTTTAAATAGAAAGCCAGTTAGTTTCAATAGTTTTGATATTTTTATTTAAATCATACAATGTAAAGATTCAGAATTATATTTAAAGTTGAAGGTAAAACATTTAACACCATAGTGAACGCTATTGTAAATTCAGTTGAAAAGTTCAACATTAATGTTAAAATTATTTCTATCATTATATTTTGCTGAAATAATAAGAATGCAAGATTTAACAGAACACATTGTCAAGATAAGGCAGTGTTTTGTTTGTTTTCTAAATTAAGACATTTGTATGGTGGAGATGCTCTCAGAATTAGCTCTTCTAATTGGTAGATATGATACAAATGGAACCTATAGTTGTCAAAATTACCTCTCTCTCTCTCTCTCTCTCTCTCTCTGGTTATTTTTTAACTGGTTAATTTGATAATCTATAAAAGAACAGAATAAATTGGGACTGCCCTATTATTTATTTATTTTGGGTTTTTGTTTGTTTATTTGTTTAGAGAAACAGAGTCTTACTATGTTGCCCAGGCTGGTCCTAACTTCTGGCCGCTAATAATCCTCCTGTGTTGGCCTTCCAAAGTGCTGGTATTAGAGGCCTGAGCCCGGGTGCCCAGCCTTGCCCTATGATTTTACAGCTTTTTATTGACAATAGTAAAGAATCATAAAAAAGATAACTTATTTGTCTTATTTTTTAAAGAAGCTTCCTCTGAATAAAGAACAATGGACAGTACAAATGAACTTACTTCAGATAAAATATTTACACATTTAAATAAAAAATGTAATGTTTATAGTAACCTCCATTTAACAGCATATCCTCTGAATATATTAGGGACTTCAGCAACTTTAGTGTACTTTTTTCAGATTAAAATATTATAATGTACATAAGTGAGTGAATTAAAAATATTAGCATTTTAAATGTATTGACCCCAAAATTTAACTTCAACTATTATTTATTTTATTTTTAAATATTTACTTATTTTCAGATTGTTATAAAAAAAGGTGGCATCTTATCAGAGACAGATGTAATTTAAAAACTGAAAAAATAATGCAAATACGTAGCATGTAGAATATTTTGCTTATGTTAATTTGTAATGTTTTGATACTCCATCTGAAGTTTAATTTCGCTTTAATGTACAAAAAATATATTTTTTAATATTTTAGAAAAAATTATAGTATTTGAATAGATTTTTTTGTTTTACATATATAATAAAACCAATTTATTAGTCTGGAAATCTAGTCTAGTTCAAGCATTATATGATTTTAATTAATTTAGCATCCCTTTTACTCTCAATAGTGTCCTGGTTCAGATGACGAATTAAATAGTCTTCTTAACTACAGGTGACTAAAATAAATTCTTCAGCTTTTACTTACTTATTCCAGTTAGGTTTAATCCATGAAGTGAAGCTGATTTTTGTGGTCAGATCCTGAGAAGGATTATTAGGCCACAAACTGATGTGAATTGTCTGGCTACTGTATATAATACTTTCATTACTCTGGAGTTTCAGAGTGGGGCTTTTGAATCATTCTCATCTCATCATGTCCTAACTGATCTCATTCAAGTGAAGGAAGGCCAGTTGGCATTTTCTGACATCTTTCCACTTCACAAGTACTAGAATAAATAGGCTTCACTTTGCAAAGAGCTTTCATCATATAGACAGTCTCCACTTTGCACAGCAGTGTGGTACCATAAAAATGAATGTGCAAACTGAAACCATGCAAAACGACCTTAAATAATTTAATAGAAAAAACTACGATTGTTCTGTCGACCTTTAAATTTTTTTTCCCAAAATTTGAAAAGCTCTTATTGTCAGTTGTAAATATATACAGAAAGGAAAAAAAAATTTCAACATTTCCAAAGTCAGATATTTTGCTTATAACAAAATTACATTCAATTCAGATTTTGCTTCTAGTGTTATCACTTTGCCCTGTTTTTTGCTGCACTTTCAACTTTATTCCATTCCTTAAAGACTTAAGAGTCAACTATAGATCTTAAATAGTTCTTATAATCACTTCCTTGAATGCAAGGGATGTGTCTTGTCAATTCCCTAAACTGCATTCTACTTCAAAGTAGAAAGATGTAAAGATTTTGTTAAAAATGAGAATTTCTACATCAGAGAAAAACAGACAGTGTAGAAAAACTTGACAGAAGGAACCACCAGCGATGTAATATTTCATTCTGTTGAACCATGCATGCTTTCTTAGGCTAATTCTGGAAAGCCTGCCACCTCCATGTGAGTTTCCACAAATCAAAACTTGGTAATGTAGAACTGCTGGAGGCAATTCAGTTATGGTTTAATTACAACGAATGATTAGTTTCTCTCCTGGTGACTTCAGAAGGCAAATTTGTATTCTTGGGCAGTCTGTCAATCAACTGGAGTTTTGTTGTGGCCTTCTTTTTCCTTTTTCTTCTTCCCCCAAAGAAGTAATTCAGTGAAGACTCAATCTGCTGAACTGAGCCACTCACATTTCTGGGAAAATTAAGGTCTATTATTTTACACATTTCTAGGCTTTATAACCAGTCCCTAAAACAGAAAAAAAAAAAAAGACGCATAAAAAGAGCAAAAAGAGTAACATCTTCCTAGAAAACTGCCAAGAATGGGGTATCAAATTCACCTCCCTGGACTTTTAGTTCATTCTCTTTTATTTCCACAAAAGCATCCCTCCCCACATTTACTTGAAAGAAAAAACAGAAAACAACCAAAAAAAAAAAAAAAAACTGCCATGGAAATGAAGTAATTGCAATCCTGTTTAATGTCATTGCCCAGGTGAATACAAATATTATTTGAAAAAATAACTGGAAGTATATTTTCATAATCTACAAAGTTTAAATTGCTGCAGTCAATGCTTCTCCCTACTTGGCCTCATATAATCTAGCTGTACTTTTTAAAAAAAAAAAAAAATTCAGCATAACATCATTTGAAAATTGTTAGCTCATTATCATTTCTCTATTTTTTAGTTAATGTGCAATCAGATAGCTTATATTAATCTCCAATAAAATGTTTCACAATCCTTCCTAGAAGAGGTTCTCTTATCAATGGCCATATGATAAAAATACATCATTTGGCAATGCTTGTGAAATGAATAAACCAAAATTTGAAAGGGAAAATTAGTCTTGCCAGAATTCCTTGATTCAAGGAGAGACTTCACTTGAGCAGTTGTCGCTTACAGCTTGGCTCATGAATTTCTTCTCTAATTGTTAACTGTATTAGCTTAAAAGTCTGCACTATCTTTCAACTAAGAGAAACATCTTTCTGAACGCCATACTATCTTTTACCTGCTGGCTTATGTTTCTGTTCCCCATAGTAATATTAAAATGACACAAAAGTGTTTTCTGCAATGGTGTCCACTTTCTCACGGTCTTTCACTTTCTTCTTTGAAATGAAAAGCCCATATTGTTTTATTTAGAGAGGAAGAAAGTGGTGGGAATAGTTTAGATTTGTTTGATAAGAAACCAAAATTATCTCTGTATGCTCTAATACATATGGAATGTTTCTGAATATTCCATGTATGTTTGAAGAGAAATATTTATTTCCCCTTTTAAGAATACATATAAACCTATGTATAAAAACAAACAGTATATACACACATACTCATGCACACACTTGTAGAATGTTTTATTCAGTTGTTATACCCACTATTTTTGTCTGCTCTGCTAAGTTTCTAAGACAGGTTTGAAATCCTTCAATATCAGTATTGGTATATTTATCCATGCTGTCTATAAATTTTTGTTCTACGTATTTTGTAACTCGGTACGTACAGAAGTTCATGACTGTCATATCACTGTTATTTTTACCACTGTGAAATATTTCCCTTTGCCTCATACAAATTATTCGCTTTGAACTGTATTTTGTCTCATGATAACATTTCTTCAGCTTCTTTCTTTTGATTAATATCTGCTACTGATACATTATTCTATCCTTTTGCATTCAATCTTTTTTTATGTATTTTAATTTTAAGTGTGGCTCTCGTATAGCAATGGATTGTTTTTGGAAGTTTTTAAGACATTCAAAAAATATCTGTAGTTTCACAGTAGAATTTAACTCATTTTTTATTAATCAATGCTTGTAGGTATACCCATCATTTTACTTTATGCATTCTATTTTTTGTGATTTTTAAAAAAAAAACTGTTTTCTTTTTCTTTCACTCTTTTCTGACTATACAGTAGTTATCTGTTATGATTTTATATTTTTTCCTATTATTTGGAAGTTACATCGCCTTTTTCTTTTGTGCTACTAGTAATTCGGTATTTAAAACATATAAGTAAATCTCTAGACTACATTAGAAGCTACATAGCACTGTAGAACATCTGATATGTCTGATTTTTTTACATTATCATAAAAATTTATTTAGTCTCAATTATAAGTTTATCTACACACCACTGTTTCTTTATATCAAACTGTTGTATAATTTTATTAGTTTCATAGGATTTTACTAAAAACATCCTTAAATAAAACATGTTAAAGGGGCTCATGAGTGCTAAACTTTCTGAGGTTCTTTTTATCCAAAATATGTCCATTATTCTCCAACTCTTGAATGCTAATTTAAAAACTCTAAATTCAAAATTGTTTTATGACAGTTGAAGATTTAGTTTGCTGATGCCAACTTTTATTTTCTTCTTGGTAGCTATTTTTAAAATAGACTATTTTAGAACAGTCTTAGATTAACAAAAAAAATGCAAAGGTAACACAGACTTCCAAATAGCTCCAGCTCCTCCATTATTAACACATTACCCTAATATGATTAATGACCTAATATTGATACATTATTTTTAACTAAAGTCTATATTGTATTCAGATTTTTTTCCATTTTTACCTAATGTACTCATCGTATTCCAAGGTCTCATATATATTCTATTAGTTGTCATGTCTCCCTATGTTCTCCTTGGCTGTGATGGCTTCCCAGATTTTCCTTGTTTGTGATGACCTTGACAGCTTCAAGGAGGTGTAGTCAGGTGTTTTCTAGGATGTCCTTTAAGATTTCTCTGATATTTTTTTCACGGTTAAGGAAGAAGACCTCAATAGTAAAGTGCCATTTTCATCACATCATAGCAAAAAGATATACTATCAACATGACTTGCCATTGTTGATGTTGACCAACAACTGACTGAATTAGTGCTTGTCAGATTTCTCCACTGTAAATTTACCATTACATTTCCTCCATTTTTACTGTACTCTTTAGAAAGCTATTATGTGCAGCCCACTGTTAGGAAGTAGAGAGTTTTTCTCCACCTTCTCGAAGGTAGGTAGAGTATCTATATTTCCTTATTTAAAATTTTTCTGGGTAGGAGAGTTGTCTCCTTACTCTCGCTTGTTTACTTATTCAATTATTTATTTATATAAGTATGTATTCCTGGATATTTATCTTATACTTTGAATTAAAATCAAAAATGTATTTATTCATTTTATTGCTCAAATTTCTCCAGTATTGGCCGTTTGGAGCGCTTTCAGCTAGTACCTGTGTTCCTTTAAAGCTACATAGCACACTGGAACAACATCTTGGAATGCAAAATTGGACAGCCATTAAAAAAAATAGTTTGGAAATTTTTTACAAAACTAAATCGCCTCATTAGAAGACAGTTTGGCAATTTACAAACCTAAAACATAGTCCTACTATACAATCCAGCAATCACACCACTGCTATTTTTTTTTGCATTCCAAAAAAATAGTCTCTATTTTTGAGTGCTTGCTTACTTTCTGGTGCTACAGGATGTTCCAGATTCATCTTCCATATTTCCTGCCTTAGTTGCAGAACTATTTCTTCAAGGAGAATTGGTTCCTTTTTATTGGGAATTGGTATTAGAAACCAAGGTCTGTGTGATAGATATGCTTGTTATTCCTGGGATGTGGTTGCTTCTAGGTCTTCTTAGCTGACAGAGCAAGGAAATATATGTGTGTGGACTAACCCATGTGTGTACACATATCTATACATATTTCTATATGTAATTATTTGTATCTGTATTAAGCTAAACATGAGTTCATGCCGATATCTCCAACTCAAATATATTACCACATGGATTATTCTAGCTTCCTCTAGTTATGTGTAAACTCACTCTTTAACAGTAAGAAACCTGGCTCTCATCATCCATTTACTTAATTGTTTAATTCTAACTATGCATATACCAATATCATAATGATTACCCCGATGCTGATGGGAACTTATTTTATCTACCAGAGTACATTGCTGAGACACATTTTTTAAAATTTTAACCTTACAAACTCCACACATTTTTAAAGTTTATTACATAAGCAACTTTCTCCCATTGCCTTCAACAAGGTTTTTATACATTTATATTTTAGTTATTTTATTACATTCGCATTCTATGCTGGGATCCTCCAACCTCCATTTTAAAATTTGCACACATTTAAGTTCACCCTTAGTGCTGTAAAGTTCTATAGATTTTGACAAATGCAGAGTGTATCAAGTATCCACTTTTGCAGTGTCACGTCTATAATAGTTTCAATTCCCTAAAATTACCCTGGTGCTTCCTCTATCCAAGCCTACTCCTAAACCAAAAGGAACCACTGATCTTTATACAGTTGCTGTAGTTTTGCTTTTTCCAAAAGGTCATATATAATATGAATCAGATAGCATGTGCCTTTCTCAGATTGTTGTTTTTTTCACTTAGAAATATGTGTTTAAGATCCATCCCTTTTTATGGCTTGATAGCTCCATTATGTTTATCACTGAATAATATTTCATTATATTGATGTGCTATACTTTGCTCATCCATTCACCTATGGTAGGACAACTCGGTTGCTTCCAGGTTTTGATGATTAGGAATAAAGCCACTATTAACATTCATGTGTAAGTTTTGTGTGGACATAAGTTTCAGTTGAGTCAATATCTAGTGATGTGATTGCTGGATTGTAAGGTAAGACTATGTTTTAGATTTGTAAGTTGCCAAACTGTCTTCCAACGAGATGATTTAGTTCTGGCAACAAGAAATTGCCAAACTATTTTTTAAATGGCTGTCCAATTTTGCATTCCACCATTAAGGAATGAGAATTTCAGTTGCTCTGCATCATTGTTAGCAGTTTACATTGTCACTTTTTGGACTTCAGCCCTTCTAATAAGTATATAGGGGTATCTTATGATTGTTTGTAATTTGCCATTACCTCATCACAAGTGAAGTTGAGCATCTTTTTATATGTTTATTTGCTACTTGTGTATCTCCTTTCATGTGATGTTTATTCAGAGAGTTGGTCCATTTTATTTCAGATTCAGGGGGTACATGTGCATGTTTGTTACATAGGTATATTGCATGCTGATGGAGATTCAACTTCTAGTTTACTCATTACCCAAATAGTTAACATTGCACCCAATAGGTAATTTTGCAGCCCTTGTCACTCTCCTAATCTCCTCCCTTTTGGAGTCCTCACTGTCTATTATTTCTATCTTTTTGGCGCTGTGTACCCATTGTTTAGTTCCCACATAAGTAAGAATATATGGTATTTGGTTTTCTGGTTCTGAGTTCGTTCACTTAGGATAATGACCTTCAGCTTTATCCATGTTGCTGCAAAAGACACGAATTCATTCTTTTTAGGGCCACACAGTATTCCATGGTGTATATATACCACATTTTATTTATCCATTCAACCATTAACGGACAATTTTGTTGGTTCGATGACTTTGCTATTGTGAATAGCATAGCAGTGAACATACAAGTGCAGGTGTATCTTTTAAAGAATGATTTATCTTCCTTTGGGTAGATATCCAGTAGTGAGACTGCTAGGCCAAATGATAGTTCTATATTTAGTTATTTGAGAAATCTCCATCTCGTTTTCCACTGAGGTTGAACTAATAAACATTCCCACCAACAATGTATAAGTGTTCCCTTTCTCCACATCCATACCAACATCTTGACTTTTTAGCAGTGGCCATTTTGACTGGTATAAGATGATATCTTATTGTGGTTTTAATTTGTATTTCTCTGATAATCAGTGAAGTTGAGCATTTTTTCCTAAGCAAAAAGAAAAAATCTACAGGCATCACATTGCCTGACTTCAAATATACTATAAGGCTATAGTAACTAAATCTGCATGGTACTGGTACAAAAAAGGACATAGATTAGTGGAAGAGAATAGATAATGCAAAAATAAAGCTACATACTTACAACCAACTGATCTGCCACAAAGTTGACAAAAATAAACAATGAGGAGAGGATGTTCTATTCAATAAATGGTGCTGGGAAAATTGGCAAGCCATATATAGAAGAATAAAACTGCACCCCTATCTCTCACCATACACAAAAATTAACTCCAACTCTCAATAATCTCCAACTCTAGTATATTACCACATGGATCATTCTAGCTTCCTCTCATTATTTGTAAAGATGAATTAAAGACTTCAATATAAGACCTAAAGTTGTAAGAATCTTAGAAGAAAATCTAGAAAACACTCTTCTGGACATTGGCCTAGGCAAATAATTTATGATGAAGACTCTGATATGCTTTGGATCTGTGTCCCCACCAAATCTCATGTTGAAATGTAATCCCCAGTATTGGAGGTTGGGCCTGGTGGGAAGTGTTTGGATAATGGGAGCAAATCCCTCATGGCTTGGTGCTGTCCTTGCAATAGTGAGTTTTCACCAGATCTTGTTGTTTAAAAGTATGTGGCACCTCCCCAGACTCTCTTGCACCCACTCTTGGCATGTGAAATGTCTGCTCCCCCTTTGCCTTCTGCCATGATTATAGGCTTCCTGAGGCTCACCAGAAGCTGACGCTGACATTTTGCTTCCCATACACGTTGGAGAACTGTTAGCTAATGAAACTGCTTTTCTCGTAAATTATCGAGTCTCAGAATATTTCTTTATAGCAACACAAGAAGGCCTAATATCAACTCCAAAAGCAAATGCAATAAAAACAAAAATAGACAAATGGAACTTAATTAAACTGAAAAGCTTCTGCACAGCAACAGAAATAACCAGCAGAATAAACAGACAACTTACAGAATGGGACAATATACTTGCAAATTAAACCTCCGACAAAGGATTAATATCTGGAATCTGCAAGGAACTTAAATAATTCAACAAGAAAAAATAAACAACCCTATTAAAAGCTGGGCAAAAGACATGAACATACATTTCTCAAAAGAAGAAATACAAGTGGTCCATTGTTTCTTTATCTATGAACTTTTAAGAACTCTTTCTATATTTCACATACAAGTCATTTATCATATATGTGTTTTAGAAATATTTCTCCCAGTCTGTAATTTGTTTTTTATAATTCCCTTAACAGTGTCATTCGCAAAGCAAAGCAAAAGTTTTTAAATTTTTTTTTGTTTTTTTGTTTTGTTTTGTTTTGTTCTTTGGTGCTCTACAGGTTGAGCATACCTAATCAGAAAATTCAAAATTCAAAATGCTCCAAAATCTGAAATTGTGAATGCTGACATGACATTACAAGTGGAAAATTCCACACATAAGTACTTAACACAAACTTAGTTTTATACATTAAATCACTTAAAAGATTGCACAAAATTACTTTCAGGCTATGTGTATATGGTGTATATGAAACATAAATAAATGTGTGTTTAGACGTGGCTCCCATTCCCAAGATATCTCATTATGAATATGTAAATATTTCAAAGTCTGAAAAATGTGAAATCTGAAACACTTCTGGTTGCATGCATTTTGGATACATGTATTTAAAAATAATTTTTGTCTGAAATAACTTGTGTCTTGTGTCTTGTATCTAAAACAACTTAATATCTAAAAACAACTTGTATCTAAAACAACTTGTATCTAAAAACTAATTACCAAAGTAAAGTCATGTAGTTGTCTTCTATAATTTTTTCTGGATGTTTTGTCATTTTGTGCCGTACATTTAGGTCTATGATTCATTTTGAGATTTTTTAAGATATAATGTCTGTGTGCAGATTAAGTTTTTAACATAAGGATGTCAATTTTTCTATCATTGTTTGTTGAAAATATTATCCTTTTCCACTGAACTTTCTTTTTCCAGTTTTCAAAGGTTTGTTGATTATATATATTTGTGGTTATTTCTGTATATTCTGTTCCATTGATCTACATGACCATCTTATTGACAAAATCACTTCCTTGCTGTAGCTTTATAGTAAGTTTTGAAACAGAGGAATAAAAGGTTTTCATTTTGTTTTTCTTCAGTTTGTCTATTATTAGTCCTTTGCCTTCCCATATAAACATTAGAATTAGTTTGTCAATGTGTACAAAATAGATTCCTGGGATTTGGGTTGGAATTACATTTACACTATTGACCAAATTTGGAAGAATTTACATCTTAACAATATTGACCCTCCCAATCCATGAATATATCCCCATCATTTAAATTTTATTTTATTTCTCTTATCAGAGTTTTGGACTTTTTGCACATAAATCCTGTATATACATTGTTAGATTTAGAGTTAAGTGCTTTATTTGGTGGTACAATTGTGAAGAGTATTGAGTTTTAATTCCAATTTTAATTGTTTAACACTGATATCTCTGAAATCCATTTGTTTTTGGATGTTTTCTTTTGATCCTAAACTTGTGGGAATAGGATTGTTCATAGTAACCCTTTATTATCCTCTTAATGGTCATGAGACCAGTAGTGCTGACTACTCTTTCACTTCCAGTATTTGTAAATTATGTCACTTCTCTTTTATTCCTATTTAGCTTGGCTGGAAGCCGATGACTGTTATTGACTTTTCCAAAGGATCAGCTTCAAGTTTTCTTGATTTTCTTTTCTTTATTCCTGTATTCGGTTTCATTAATTTCTGTTGTAATTCTTATTTACTTTAGAATTAGCTTCTCTGTTTACTTTAGAATTAACTTTCTCTTCTCTGCTTTCCTGAGAATTAAGCTTATATTATTGATTTTAAATATTTCCTCTTTTGTAATGTAAGTATTTTATGCTATAAATTTTTCTCAAAGCACTGCTTTGGCTGCATTCCACAAATTTTGATACATTGTATTTTTATTTGATTAAAAATATTTTAAAATATTCTATTGAAAGTCATTCTTGGACCCATATGTTATGTATATTATTTAATTTCCAAGTATTTGGAAATTTTTAAATCTTTTCAGCTATCTTTCTGTCATTGGTATTATTACCACATTAAAGAATGAGTATCTTTTAAAAAAATAGATCAATTAATAAAAGAAAAATTAAAGCTTTTGCTTTATCTTCATTTGTTTTTTCACTAATGCTCTTCTTTTCTTTATATAGATTTAAATTTGTGGCCAGTGTTATTTCTTTTAAAAATTTTGCAGGATGGGTATACTAGCAATTAATTCCTTAAATTTATGTTTGTCTGAGATCATCTTTATTTTATCCTCACTTTGAAGGATAATTTCATAGAATAGAATAGAATAGAATAGAATAGAATAGAATAGAATAGAACAGAATACTAGACTTATAAAACTTTTCTTCCAACATTTTAAATATTCCACTCCATTCTCTTCTTGTTTGCATGGTTTCTAGAGAGAAGTCTGCTGTAATTCTTATTCTTATTTTTCTATAGGTAGATTTATTTTCATCTGTCTTATTCCAAGATTTGTAATGTGTTATTGTTTTCTATACTTTAAACATTAAAAATTCTAACTACTTTTTTTTAGTATTCCTCTTGATTGATGTTCTTTGGTCTTCTTGTATTTTTAGATTGGTGTCTGTTATTAATTTTTAAAAATTGTCAGCTATCACTACTTCAAATATTCATGGTATATTTCTATTTCTGCTTCTGGTATTCCAATTATCTGTATTACAGTTTTTGAAATTGTCTTATGTCTTACAGTTATTCGATGATCTGTCACTTTTTTTTTTTTTTTTTTTTTGCTTGTTTTACTGTTTACAATTCAGTTTGGGAAGTTGCTATTGACCTAATTTCTAGGTCTTTTCTTGGCTGTGTCCAGTCTACTAATGAGCCTTTCAAGGGCATTCTTAACTTTTTAAAATAATATTGTGGTGTTTTATTGATAACATTTCATTTTGATTTTTTCTTAAGAGTTTCCATCCCTCTGCTTACATTACCCATCTATCATTGCACATGGTCTACTTTTTCCACTGGAGCCCTTAACATGTGAATCACAGCTATTTAAAATTATCTGTCTAATAATTCCACTTTGGTGTTATATTTGAGTTTAGTTTTAATTATTCTTTTATCTCTTCAGACTTTGCTTTTTTTTTATCTTTCAGCATGCCTTGTAATTTTTTGGTAATAGCTGGGCAAAATGTTTTGGACGTTAGGAACTGAAATAAATGGGTCTTCAGCGTGAGGTTTTATGTTAATCTGAATATGAGCAAGGCTGTGTTTGTATATTACATATCTAGATGCTAAACTCTTTAAAGTTCTTTAGAGTTTTTTTTCTCGCCTCTCCTAATTTTGGGCTTTTCCAAGAGCTCTTTTTCAGATAGGGTCCACATCTTGCAGCTCTTTTAGCTGTAATCTACTCTTATTATACTGGAGTCCTCTTGGTATGATGATAAGGTATATGGAAGAGGTAGCATTCTATAATTTTATAACTACATCTCAATCTTTTGTGGGTTTGTATCCCTGGTTGTGAATTTCACAAGAGTTTCTTAGCTTTGTTTTCACCCTTATGTGAGACAGGCAGACTAGAAAGGGCTAACAGGCAAGAAGCCTGAGAAATTCTTTTCTTTACAGGTAGGATAAGGATTTGGTAAAGTCATTTCCCCTAGAGAGTAGATATTTGTAGTGGAGCAAGCTCTGGCTGTATTTCTCAATGGTTATTCTCTTTTTTTCCCACTGCTAGAGCCAAGAGCATACTTTTGTTGGATCTTGAACATGAGAACCTGGTGAGTTTCCTGGGAGTAAAACACAAAAGTGTGGGGGCTTCCTTAAGACCCTAGCACCCATGAGTTTGCACTCTCAAGCTAGTCCACACACAGCTTCAGCAATTTGTCCAAGTTAATGGCTCCAGTGCCTTCTGCTGCATGTAAGAACATCTCAGCATGACTCTTCAGATCTGCCTGTCTATCCATGCTTCTGGATGGAAGTTTGTTCTATGGCATTAGTTCTCTTATGAGTCTGAGAAAAGTTATTGATTTTTTAATTTGCTCATCTTTTCTGTTGTTGTAACAATGGGAGTTATGACTTCTGAACTCTGTACATGTTAGAGCTAAAACCAAAAGCTCCTTCATAGATTTTTAGTTCAGTTTCAGAAATTGGCTTATTTGTGACTTTTTTGTTTGGTTGCTTAATTTTGTTGTTGTGGTGGTTTGGTTTGGTTTGGTTTGCTTTTATTTCACTTTTAAAAAAATTAAATGTGAATTCACCAACCTAATCATAAGTATATACCATTAAGTGTTTTCACTTAGTGAGATAGAGCCATTGAGCTAATAGTATTTGGCCCCTATTCCTTTCACTTGACCTTAGGAAGAAACCCATCACTTAGAGTGACATTATGCCCCTCTGTTTAACTCCTTTACCCTAGTAAGAACTTCAAATAAAAGGAATAAGTGAAATGCTTGCCTTTCTTTGAAAGAACAAATAAACAATGTTGTCTATTAAAGCTTTCTGTCCTGAGTCACACTGGGGCTACTTTCATTAGTACTAGATCCAACTTACTGAGAGATCCAACCATTTCTTGAGGGGGAAAAATGATTATTTGAAGTCAAGCCATGATCTATATTGAATAACATCTATTTCTAATAAATAACTAATTCGATTATAAAAGTCTTCACCAAGTGGTGTAAGGGCTGTTAAAGGATGGGACCAAAAACGCAAGGGAGCTTGACCTATATATATTTAGGTTGAGAGAGACGTTTTCAATATTTCATGTGGTGATGGTTAATTTTATATGTCAACTTAAGTGGGCTAGGGGATATCTAGATAGTAGGTAAAATATTATTTCTAGGGGTGTCTGTGAGGATGTTTTTGGAAGAGGTTAGCATTTGAATAGATAGACAGTAAATATCATCTTCACCAGTGCAAGTGAACATCATCCAATTTCTTCGGGGCCTCAATAGAACAAGAAGGCGGAGAAAGAGTAAACTCACTTGCTCTGCTTGAGCTGGGCCATCCATCTATCTGCTCCTGACCTTGGACATTTGTGTTCCTGGTTCTCAGGCCTTGGGGCTTGGACTAAAACAACACCACCAGCCTTCTTGGGCCTCCAGGTTGCAAAAAGCTAATCACAGGATTTCTGAGCTTCCATAACTGTGTGAGCTAATCTTCATAATAAGTATCTTTCTACACACACACACAGACACACACACACAGACACAGACACACACACACATAATTTGTTTTGTTACTCAGGAGAACCCTGATAAATACAAGTGTCATGATAATTTTCCATTTTGCTTCTGCTTTAAATAAACAGATCTCTAGAGCTTAAAATAACTAAATTATCTTGATCTATGGCATGTGGACTAAAGATAAATAAAATGAAATGACTATAAATGTTCAAAGCTGGCCACGAAGGCATTCTTCAATAGCCCAAAAGCTTACATAGTTAATAATTGGCGGAGAAAACAGTCTTGGACTGGATCTATCCAAAGCCTCCCATGTACTTTTCACTAGAATGCTCTACTTCCCATTTACTTTTGACTAACATTTTAATAAGTCAATTAAAGTGTTTTAGCTTATATAAAAATTAGATTTTAAACAAAATTTTCAATTATTAAACCCTTAGCCAAGTAAAAAGTGAATAATAAAATGCACTTAAATAAATAAATATCCACACAAACACACACACAAAAGCTAGTTATTTAATTTTTGGTGATATCTTAGTATATCTTATATTCACCTACAATATTCAGAAAAATACTACTCACATATGCTTCAAAAGGTTTTACGGGATGTACTAAAATGCATACTGGGGTAAAAGTAAATATAAATTTTTCTTCATTGATAAATTGAGCTCATTCTCTCCCAGTATCTACAAATATTTTTTCATGTATTTTTTCAGCAGCAAAACTTACAAAGAAGATGTCTACCTTGTTATCTTGGAATCACAATTTCTAATATACTTAACTGTTACATAAAAATACATTGTCTTTGATTATTTCCAGAGGTGTAACAATTTCTTTCAGATTTACCATTTATCTAGGCTCTGTCATTTGAAAAGGAAAAAGATAAATGAGTAAAAGTAAAACAGATTAGGAAGAGTAGGTAAAAGAAGGAGTCTATCCTCTTCTTATTCACAAGCATGTTCACCGTAGATATTTAATTTGAATGGTAATTTTTAAACCATGATTTCTTAGTCTCTTATCAAGAAATCTATGTATCTGATTGGAAGATCCCAATAACTTCTTTGCAAAACGGTGACAATGTTATTTTTATTTTATAGAAGAAACCACTTTTGTTGATTGCATGTTATCTATAATCATAAACTCAGTATAAGACCTTCTAACCTGAAGTACAGTGTTTTTGAACTCTGAGATCTCTTGCCCCAGGCTCTCTAAAGAGGTGGTGTCTACTGCCTATGTTCCTGTCAACAGGTTCCTCCCTGTTAAGTATGTCCAGGTAGAGTGGATATTGTTGGTTGCATACCCAGAATTGGAACTCTCCTTCCCATATCTACTATCAAGATTATCATTCAGGTTCTACAACTTCCAAACTCCACTCATATACTTCAGGGAAGATGAAACTACCTTCATCTCTAGCTGTGCATCTGACTGACTTTATTAAATTGCCTCCTGCCATTCACCTGGATGTATTCATTGCTTTAGCGTCAAGTTAATAGCAAGGTTCTATTTTAATATGCTGGTAATTAAACAGAAAACACATAAGTTACATTGCTACTGGTAACTTTTCTAACCATGAGGGTAGTACCTTTAACATGAAGTTGCCTGCAGGAAAGGATAGCACTGAAAAGGTCAAAAACTGGTCCTTCATTACATTCTGAAACTACTGAATCAGATAACACTAAATTGACTTTAATTGAATTGGTGCTTGAGCCAATGATTTCCTTTAATTGTTAAGGCAGTGTATTAGTCTGCGTTTCCAGAGTAACAGAACCAATAAAAGATCTATTTATCTATCTATTGAGAGATTACAGTGAATTGGCTCATGCAGTTATGGAGGCTAAGAAGTCCCCAACCTGCAAGCTGGAGTCCCAGGGGAGCTGACGGTATAGGACCATTCTGAGTCCAAAGGCCTGAGAATCAGGAGAACAGAGGGTGTAAGTTCCAGCCTGAGACTGAATTCAAGGCAGAGGATTGATGACCCAGCTCAAAAACCCTCAGGCAGTGAGAATGAATTCATTAAGTTCTATTCAAGCCTTCAGTGGATTGAATGAGTCCCACCAACATTGGGCAGGCAATCTGCTGTACCAAATCTACCTATTCAAACATTAATCTCTTCCAGAAACACCCTTTTAGACACACCAAGAATAATGTTTAAATAAATATCTAGGCACCCTGTGGCCCAGTCAAACTGAAACATAAAATTAACCATCATAGCCACATTAAGCAGAATCTTCATTACTTGCAGCATAAAACATTTTAACCAATATACAATTTTTTTCATCTCTGAAGGATGTAGCATTTCTTAACTGTTTGATGATTTAAACTCAGCATTTTTTCACCATTTAAATTACTTATCATTAATTGCATCTTATATATGTGATCACCATAAAATTTCCTCCTATATTTTATAGCCAATAATTATTAGAAGAGCTTAATAAGCATGAAAATAATTCTGTAAGATTATCAAGAAAGAAACAGGAAGAAAAGTGAGCCAAATTTTTCAGACAACCCTAGGAAAACACAGGAATACAGGCCCAATGGGAAAACTCAAGATCAAGTTATTGCTCTTTTTTCTTTCTTCATTTCTTTGTGTGTATGTTTCTGTGCATGCACATGCAGACACCAGTGTATAAGTCAATCACGCCGAAAAGCTAAATAATTTCAAAGGCCAGGAATCACCTCAGCTGGTATTTTGTACATCCAGTATTCTGTATGCATTTTCTAACACTGTCATTAGGTGTAAGTTTTATATTACAGGAATTGGGGTTATCTATATGATATTATAATCACAATCCATTGCAAGCTTTTCAACTATAATTCTTTACAGCTCAGCTTATATTTCACTTTTTCAAATTCCAATTAATTGAATAGATTTAAAACTATGCACTAACATGTGGCAAAATTTCTGAGAATAAATGGAAGGTCTTGAACTCTACTGCTACTTTATGAAAGACTAAGCCAAGTTCTATCAAGGCTTCAAATACAGAAATGGTTAGATTGAAAGGATAGTTTACCAACTTTTTAAAATATGACTATTTCAGCTAGTTAGATAGTTGTAAGAATTTGTGCAGACAGCAAGAATATTTTTTCTTTTCTTTTTTCTTGTTTTTGTATTAGGTTACAGCAGCTATAGGCAGGCCCTCAATATCAGTAGATAAAACAAAAGCGCAGTTAGAGATGTGATTTCGACAGCTTTGAAAAGTAACTCACCCCAAAATGACTATTAGCCCATTAACACTTAAAAGTGGAATCGTTTTCAGATTAACAAGCTTCAACAAGCACAGAATGAATGAAGTCACAAATGCACCTGTTCTAATACCAAATTTTCTTTCTTATTGCAAAAGTGATACACTTTCATTTGAGGACATTTAGGGAATATACAATAATTAAAGAAAAAATAGAAGTCACCCACAAGCTCACTAGCTAAACATCACTACTCTTAACATTTGGGTGAATATACTTGCTTTTTGTTGATTTACATATGTGTAAAAATATATGACGGTTAAAACTTAATGTTATCCCTTAGAGGTGCAGATATTTAATTTTATTTCTTTATCGCCGGGTTTGTTCACCACTCTTTCTTTTCACATTTGTAGTGGAAAATAAATTTAAGTTTTTCATTTTAAGGTGATTGAAATTCTTCTCATTAGCTGAATCATTTCTGCATTAGCTCGCTCATTTTTTCAAAGTTTCAACCCCTCCCTCTTTCCATTTTCTTTCTCTCCGTGGTGTAATGGCATGGTGGAAAGGCCCTCGGCTTGCACACAACCTCAGCTGATTAGCTGAGAGATCACACAGACAATTGTGTTTGGATGTGAATATCTGTTCCTGACGCATCTGCTCTTGACTTTCTTTTGTCATAGGCAACACATGGTAGTTTCTCCTGCAAATCTCTCTGCTGTCCAGTCGCTAGTTAACACCTTGGCCTATATTTCAACTTGCATTCACTTCCCAGTTTAAGCATATACATTCCTCCTTACCCACCACCTCAATGGATTCTGAGAAGGCTCAGAAACACACACAATCTCTAAAGGCCTGTCCTGAGGACACTGAGACAGCACACTTAGACAGCTATGCCTAAGAAAGCATTCAGTTTGGTAATGTACTCCCTCCTTCTCTGACTCATACTCCTTTTTCCCTTTCTTCTGCTTTCCTGGGATTGCTCTCACTAAATAAATGTTAGCACACAGGCTTCTGCCTCCAGATCTGTTTTCTTGAGAACATGTGCTAAGACAGGGTGCATTTATTTTGTGTGTGGGGGTGAGGCTAATCCCACATTTTCTTTTTTAAGTACATTGTGTTGTTTTGGATGATAGACTTACCCTTCTAAAATATTTTGCATATGTTAATGTCAAGTTGATTTTTATTACACTGCTCTCATATTACCTACACAAAATAAACATTTCATTCCTTTTTCTTGTATTAATACTTTTTGTGTGCCTGTCAAAGGAAATTGGGACATAAGGTGCACTGACTTTAAATTTTTTATTTTAAATATAAAAGCATGGAGTAAGAACAAATTTTTGTCTGCCAAACCACTTGGCTAAGTTTACTATAAAATATTGGTAGCAGTGCACATGGCTCTGATTGAGTAATAATAGACTATTCGTCAAGAATGAACATTTTCTCTAAACTAGTATTTCAATATACAACTTGGTCTTCCCTGTTTGCTTAGGCTATCATCTTCTTCAAGTTATTCTTCTAATGATTCCTATTTAAATTATGTCTTTTGTCTTATTTTATTTTATAGCACTTATCACCAATTGACATACTACAAAGTTTATCTATTATTGTTATTTCAATTCACTAATGTAGAAGATTTACCAGGGCAGAAATTATTTTCTGTTTTTTTTACTGCTATCTTCTCAATCCCTAGAATAGTACAACTGAAATATAGTAGGTACTTATGCATATTTGATAAATGAATGCATTCTGATTTAGGGAAGATTCTTATTTGCTTATTTAGATATTTTAAGTAATGTCTTAAATATATACAACATCTCAAAAATTACAAGGGAACTTCATATCAATTTTTTATCTCTAATAAGAATCTTATTGGGTAGGAAGAGCAGCTTTTTTTTGTGCCCTTTTTACAGATAAAGAATCTACAACTTTTGGAGGTCATGCATCTTCTCCAAGTTAATCGTCTTAGATATGAGAATAACCATCACCTTTCTTGCTTTTTTTGAACCTTAAGGCGATTGTTATGCTTTTAAGAATAAGTCATGTCTGATTATAATATCACAGCAGCCAGTCCATTTTATCGTGGCTACGTACCTATGTTGAGACCACAGTCATTGAAACTGTGCAAATTGATAAATTTCCTCTGACACTAAAACAACTTGGCACATATGTATTCTCATATCCAACTGTTTATCTACCTTCTCTATGGTCTGAAAGTTAAGGAACGAATGAAGTGGGATCAGTGTTGAGTGCATGTGTTAATATAACACACACATATAAGCCTGTATATGCACAGAGGCTGTGCCATTAGGTAGTATTTTAAAGGAAACAGATCACTAAATAATTTACTCCTATGATTCTCCAGTTGATTTCCATGAAAGCCTGCTGATAATCCTAGCATTTCATCATCCTAAATCTAATTTTCCTTTTTGCCTCAACTTATCACCTCTGTATTACACTGAAAAAAACTGTTCAATTTTGTGTGATTCAAGAACCAATCTCCTGACTCACTACTCTTGCCAATCAAATTAGTTAGAACTAACTAGCATGGAAACAAATGTGATCATCTAAGGAGATTTTTATCTCTTGCCTTTAATGGAAAACAAAGACTACAGTATGAACTACTTAGGTTATGTATGTATTGCTTTAGTCAGTAGCAAAATAGAAATTCCTCCCATTTTTAAAGCTATTTAAAAGCCAATAGTGGTTTCCAATTATTCACCAAATATGTATGTCTCATGTGTTAACCAGTGACAATACAAAATGACACAAGAATAATGGAATTTCTCATTCAACTCAACTGTAGTATATGCAATGCAAAGACGTGCTACTCACACTGAAACAGACAATGAATACACATGTGTGACACACAAGGCTTAAAAATAGAGCTGTGCGCGTAGCAAAGTATCTTCTGTGACAAAGTTCTGATTTACCAATTATCTGCAACACATTTTGGATCCCATAACTGCTACCCCAATCTTTTTACAATTCACCAGAGGGTGATTTTGGCAGGTTGTCAGCAGGCAAATAGGGAAATGAGTTGGAAAACATTAATAAAGGTTGAAAACAACAGCTTTTCATGCTTTGGGCTCATCATTCAAATATAACAAAAAAATCATGAGATGAACAGGAACAATAGGCTGAGAAGAAGAGAAAGAAGGAAGCAAATGTTTAATGAAAGTAAAGTTGCATTTGTGAAGTTCTTGTCAAATATGTTTCTTGTAGTGTTTTTCTTGAAGTTGTCTTTTTTCTTTTTTAGAGAATCAATAAAATTTTACTCCATGATAGTAAAATAATTTCCTAAATATAGCAAAATCTTCATCCATTTTAACATCAAAAGCAACAACTTGTTATCAAGGTTCCAAAAAGAGGAACAAAATTGTAACAGCTATAAAGATATTTAAAAAAATAAAACCAGAGCATTGATATAGAGAATAGGCTTTCTATGATTAAAACAAGATGGAATTCCTAAGAGTACATATTTTCTTTCATTTCCTAAGGTATATATCTGGAATTTTTACTGCATTTATATGCAAAATATGTGTATGCTGGGTTCAGTACCTTAGACTACATATTGACTGAACGAAACCCCTACTTTATAAGGAAGTGTGAATATTAGGAATAAGTGGAGCTTGTACTGTGTGTTTAGCTTAGAAGTGTATGTCAGTCATGTGTGATGGAAAGAACAAAACCTAGAGTAAAACAACTGAGTTTCAACTTTTATCTCTTCTATTTACCAGTTCTGTACCCTTCGGCAAGCTTTTAACTTCTAGGAACCTCAGATTTTCTGTTTGTGAAATAGGCACCTCCTTTAGAAAGTTGTTAACCTGAAATAAATGTGGATGTGACAGCTCCCAGCACAACTGAAGAACACACATCATAGTTTGTTAAGTAAAATTTAAAAATGGAAACTTAATGTTATGAAGTATAAAATGATATTTCTGTTTCAAGAAATCAATGATAGCACATTCAAATATTCCATATATCGAAATAAAACTTTTTATCCTCCATAACAAAAAATGAAAATAATGGTTTTTTTGTGTGTTTTTTGTTTTGTTTTGTTTTGTTTTGTTTTTTATATGGAGTCTCACTCTGTCATTCAGGCTGGAGTGCAGTGGTGTGATCTCGGTTCACTGTAACCTCCACCTCCCGGGTTCAAGTGATTCTCCTACCTTAGCCTCCCAAGTAGCTGGGATTACAGGTGCGTGCCACAAAACATTTTTTGTACTTTTAGTAGAGATGGGGTTTCACCATGTTGGCCAGGCCGGTCTTGAACTCCTGACCTCAAGTGATCCATCCACCTCGGCCTCCCAAAGTGCTGGGATTACCAGCCTGAAAATAATGTTTTAACTGACCTATAGTCATAAAATTTATGTAATTAAAAATATAGAAAGAATAATACAATAAACTCCTGTTTAATGCTATTGTTATATGCAGTTTAAATAAATTTTATATGAAATATTATGAGCTTGAAGCTTTCTTTCTAGTCCATCCCTAGTCTTATTTATTTCCTCCATTCCAATAATTAACTAGAATTTCATCCTTCTTATTTTTAGCATTTTTACATACATGTGCATCTGTTGAAGGTAAACTATTTCAAGTATTATTCTAAGACTAACATTTTTGGCATTCAACATTCTGTATTTGTGATCTTTCTATATACACATAGACCTAGTTTATTATTTTAAACAGCTAAATAACATTTTGCAACATAAACAGAATGTTTTATTTCTTTCTACTGATGGGCATTGAAGTTCCTTTAAATTTTGCTTTAAACAATATTTTATTGAGAATCTTTATACATACCTTCTTATGCACATGTACAATAATAATATTAGATTGTTTACCCAGGAGCTCAATTGCTCCTGGGGAGTTATCATGTTTTAAAACTAATAGATATCTTAGCGATCGTATGATATTATAGACTCATTTCATTGAGACACAGTTAAACCAATTACAGCAGTGGCAAAGCTAAAAGTAGACTCCAAGCCTTCTTAATCTTATTTCTGTGCATTTGTGTCAATACTCTATCCATCTATGCTTTTTTGCTATACAGATGCTTGTACATTTATTCCCAATACAACCCAAGAAAGTGCTCCCTTACTACTTAATCAAAGCATCCTATAAAGTTGTTGACTAGGCATTTACATGAGATTGCAAGAACACTGGATTGCGAATCGAGAAGCCTTCAGCTTTACTCTATACTGTGCTATTAACTCCCTGTGGTCATTGTAGAACACATGTAACTTCTATGTGTCAACCTCGGCCCTTACACCTTTCTTTGGAGCAACAAAGAAAGAAATCACTCACTTGGTATTTCTGCTTGACTCTCTCCTGGGCATCTCAATTTTAACACATACAGAGCTGAACTCATTCTATGAGTCTTCCTCCATTCTATCCTTTCCCTTCTCTGTTCCTCCTCTAGCTTCTCAATAAATAATATTTTTAAAAAACCCAATAGCTCAAAACAAAAACCTGAGAGAAATTCTTTACTACACATGCTTTCTGCCTCCCAATATTAAATATTTGCTCATTATCAATAATCTACTAACACCCACCTAATCCAAGCCTAATTCCCTGCTCCATTGCTGTCACTGTTTCCCTCCATATCATGACTTACATAGTAGTTAGAATTTATTTAAACGATACATTGGATAAGGTCACCACTTGCTTAAAACCCATTCATGTCTCCTAACTAAAGGAATTGCTCTTAGAATAAAAGTCAAATTCCTTACCAGCCAAATCCCTTAGAATAAAAATCAAAGTCCAGTTTACTTACCAGGAATTTATCAGCCTCATCTTGTACCACTCTCACCTTCATTAGCTGTGCAACAGCCACACTAGCCTTTTTTCAGCTCCTTACTTGTGGCAAGTTCTTTCCTGTACCAGGGCCTTTGCACATGTTCCTTCTTCTGCCCAGATCACTCTGCCTCATACCTCACATGGCTGGCTCATTCTTCAGGTGTCAGATCAATTATAAGCTCCTCAAAGAGGTCTCCTTTGCCCATCAGATCTAAAGTAAGCTGTATCATCTTATTCACTCCTAGTATTACCAATAATTTTCTTTTTGTATTTGTCACTGTATTAGTTTTCTAGGAATGCCATAACAAAGTACCATAAACTGGGTGGCTGAAACAACAGAGTTTATTATCTCACAGTTTCAAGGACTAGAAGTCCTAGATGGAGATGTTAGCAGGGTCAGCTCCTTCGAGGGGGTGTGAGGAAGAATCTGTTCCATGCCTCTCCCTTAGTTCCTGGTGGTTTGCTGGGAATCTTTGGCATTCCTTGGATTTCAGAAGCAGCACTATGACCTCTGCCTCCATCTTCACATGGAGCTCTTTGTGTGTTTATGTCAGTGTCAAAATTTCCCCTTCTTACAGAACTCTGGTCATATCAGATTAGGGGCCAACCCTACACCAGTTTGACCTCATCTTAAATAATTGTACCTCTAATTATGTTATTTTCAAATAAAGTTACATTTTGAGATATTGGGGGTCAGGACTTGAACATATGAATTTTTAGGGGACATAATTCAACAAATAAGGATTTATTCAAATTTATAGTTCTATATGTGTTTAATGACCATTTCCTCTAATAGATTCTAAATTTATTCACAAAGACAGTTTTTTTTCTTTTTCTTTTATTTTTTAAACATGTATAGCCAATGCCCTCTACAGGCTCGGCATCTGATAAACAATAAATATTTATTATTTCTCTACCAATATAATTACATGATTTATAAAGTCTATTACTGTCCTGAGGTTTGTGATTTTGCTTTGGCTGTGCCCAAATTTATCATAAAAATTTTATCCAATGCCATCCTAGGGCAAAGTTTTCCAAATGTAAACTATATGTCAAAATAGGGCAGACATAAATCCTGTTTTGTTTCATAGCTTCCTAAATAATTTAAACCAAAATATGTATGCTTTTAGACAGGAGATGAAAATATTGCCATAGTTCACTTAGTAATATTTCAAACAGCATTCAATTTACTTTAGCTCTGAGGAATGAGATCTAAGAATAATAATATAAAATGTAATCCCACTATATTTTATGCTGGACAACAGAAATTCAGGAGAATTCATCTCTACAGTTCAAAATATCACTGTCTACGCTGTCAGCAAGAGTTGTCTTTCCTTCTTTTTATATCTATCCAACTCCACCGCCAAAGCCCTGAATCCAAACATAATCCTGAATTTATTCTATTTTTTTCCCAGCCTTCTCTTACTCGTCCTTTTTACCAGTTCCATTTCCTATGCTGTCAAAAAAGCATGAGTCTTTCATTTTAACAAGTCTTGTTTAAATCTTGCAAATCTATTATTGGATCTGGTCTCTCAACTCAACCTCCTTGATATTTTTCTTTAGCATCTTTAAATCAATCCTGTCACCTCTGCTAGATGAATCTTCCAAAAATGGCATTTTCCTTATTCCACTTCCCTGATTTAAAACTGCGTTGGTACCATATCACCTACTGAATCAACTTTAAGATTCTAACTCTCCATTAACTAGACTTAAATTGTTCATCCTTTATACATTTCCACTGTGTCTCAGAATTAAGCCATTTGCTCTCTTCTCCCAACAAATCTTGTCGGTTTCTACCTCTCACTTCATGTTGCTTTTCCAAATAAGAAAGACCTACCTATTTCTTCCAGAAAAATCCAGCTCTATCCAGTCATTAAATTCCGGGTTAGGAATTTTCTCTCACAGACTTGACTCTTGAAATCCACGCAATCTTCTCTGTCTGAAGTTCTACAGCAATTTTTGTTTAAGAAGCAACGTGGAAAAGATATATTTTTAGTCAGATGACTGAACATTAAACTTTTGGTTCATCTGTGCTTTTTGGCATTCTTCAAATCTCAATAAATGTATAACCATCTTCGGTACCATCTACAATTAAGCCTGAGTTACATGAAATCAATAAAAGCATATCTTTCAACAAGACTGAGTCTATCTTATATATAAACTATTCTTTTTATGTTTTTAATTGTTTTATATTTCTATTATCTTAATAGCTGAGTACTCTCTTGACACCAGCCCTTATATATAAATTAGGTATAATTGTCAGATTTCATAAGAAATAAACTACTTTTGTAATAACCTAGAAAAGGTCTATAGTGCTTAGCAACAAGCCTTTGCAAACACATGCCAGCAGAAATCTTAGAAATTATAAAGCTATGGGAAATGCATGGAAAAATATTAAATTTTCTCTTATCCTAAATGAAGTTTTCCTTGAAAACTTTTCTTTATTTTACAGCAAGCTACTTTAATTTTTTAAATCATATATAATTGTATTAAAGGATTATTATGCTCTGGCTTATACCTGTCTAACTTCAAACTTACAATGTAATCCTGACATGGGAAAAGTGGGAAGCACAAAAATGAAAGAATGCCAATAGACTACAAAAGTATGTTAATTTAGAATACATTCCCTAAAAAATGCTGAGTGATCTCACTTACATAGAAAAGCACATTATATGTAGCATCTGTGAAATGGAAATTCATAACCTGTAAGGCATGTACTCAGCAATATTAATTTTATGTACAGTCATGCCATGCTTAATGATAGGGAGACATTCTGTGAAATGCATCGTTAGGCAATTTCCTCATTGTGCAAACATCATAGAGTGTACTTATAGCAACCTAGATGATATAGCCGGCTGCAAACCTAAGCTACATGTATAGCCTTTTGCTTCTAGACTACACACCTGTACAGCATGCTACTGTACAGAATGCTGTAGGCAACTGGACCACAACGATAAGTATTTGTTTATCTAAACATATCTACACATAGAAAAGGTACAGTAAAATACTATATTATAATCTTACAGGACTACCATTGTACATGAAGTCTGTCATTGACCAAAACGTTTTTATGCCACACATGATTGCAATGCTTTTTAAGACATATTGCTAAATACTGCACTTGTAATTTATTGTTCAGAATCTGTTTTCCACACTAGACTATAAATGGTAAGAAAGTAATCATGTCTTTGTTGCTTCTTAGTGTATTCTCACCATCTAAACCACACTACCAATAGTCACCCGCCGCATGTGGCTATCGTATGCTTGAAATGTGTCTAATCTGAATTGAATTGTACTGTAAATAAAATACACACTAAATGTTGAAGGCTTGATTCTAAAAATTGCAGTATTCAAATAATGTTTATTTTTAAAGTGATCATATTTTACATATTGTGCTACATAAAATTTATAAAAACCTAATTTACCTCTATCTTTTCTACTATTCTTAGTACAGAAACTACAAAATTAAAAAATGCATATATGTGGTTTGCTTTATATTTCTATGGAAAATATTGATTTAAATTGTGCATAACATGTTATCGACTTTGCACAAACTCCCTCATAGAATAAATGAACATATTTCGGTCGGGCGCAGTGGCTCATGTCTGTAATCCCAGCACTTTGGGAGGCTGAGGCGGGCAGATCACCTGAGGTCAGAAGTTTCAGACCAGCCTGTTTAATACGGGAAAACCTCATCTCTACTAAAAATACAAAAATTAGCTGGGCGTGGTGACATGCACCTGTAGTCCCAGCTACTCGAGAGGCTGAGGCAGGAGGATTGCTTAAACCCAGAAGGCACAGGTTGCAGTGAGCCGAGATCATACCACTGCACTCCTGCCTGGGCAACAGAGGGAGACTCCATCAAAACAACAACAACAACAAAAAAAGAATAAATGAACATATTTCATAATATGTTAAAGTAGCTGTTTCATGCCACAGTTAATTATTGTCAGTTTATAGCACTAATTAAGACCACATTCATTTAAAATTCTAGGAAATTTTCTGGAGAAATATTTTTTTCTCTTTTATGTTCAATATAGCTGATTTTATTTTTCATTATAGTACTATTGTTCACATTACTTATACCATGTAGTACAGGTAAATTTTAGTTTCTTAATAGGCTATGACAGAGTAAAACATGCTTGTTTAAAAGAAAATCAAAATTTGCAATTTTTCTCATAAAACAAATGACATATTTCCTACTTTATTTTAAATTTAATTACTATTTTCTCTGAATTGACAGGATGTTTTGACATTGTTAAACCTTTTAGTGATACATACCATCATATTTAAAACAAATATTTTACCAGATAGAGGCATGCTGAAATAGAGGCACGCTGCTAATATATCCCCCAGCAAAGGCCATCTGCCTCCTCTCTGTTTTGCAGATGCTTGCTCACTGCAGCACAAGTTCTTTTTTTTATTTTATTATTATTATACTTTAAGTTTTAGGGTACATGTGCACAATGTGCAGGTTTGTTACATATGTATACATGTGCCATGTTGGTGTGCTGTACCCATTAACTGGTCATTTAGCATTAGGTATATCTCCTAATGCTATCCCTCCCCCCTCCCCCCACCCCACAACAGTCCCCGGAGTGTGATGTTCCCCTTCCTGTGTCCATGTGTTCTCATTGTTCAATTCCCACCTATGAGTGAGAACATGCAGTGTTTGGTTTTTTGTCCTTGCGATAGTTTGCTGAGAATGATGATTTCCAGTTTCATCCATGTCCCTACAAAGGACATGAACTCATCATTTTTTATGGCTGCATAGTATTCCATGGTGTATATGTGCCACATTTTCTTAATCCAGTCTATCGTTGTTGGACATTTGGGTTGGTTCCAAGTCTTTGCTATTGTGAATAGTGCCGCAATAAACATACGTGTGCATGTGTCTTTATAGCAGCATGATTTATAGTCCTTTGGGTATATACCCAGTAATGGGATGGCTGGGTCAAATGGTATTTCTAGTTCTAGATCCCTGAGGAATCCCCACACTGACTTCCACAATGGCTGAACTAGTTTACAGTCCCACCAACAGTGTAAAAGTGTTCCTATTTCTCCACATCCTCTCTAGCACCTGTTGTTTCCTGATGTTTTAATGATGGCCATTCTAACTGGTGTTAGATGGTATCTCATTGTGGTTTTGATTTGCATTTCTCTGATGGCCAGTGATAATGAGCATTTTTTCATGTGTTTTTTGGCTGCATAAATGTCTTCTTTTGAGAAGTGTCTGTTCATGTCCTTCGCCCACTTTTTGATGGGGTTGTTTGTTTTTTTCTTGTAAATTTGTTTGAGTTCATTGTAGATTCTGGATATTAGCCCTTTGTCAGATGAGTAGGTTGTGAAAATTTTCTCGTAACTTCCATTCACAATTGCTTCAAAGAGAATAAAATACCCAGGAATCCAACTTACAAGGGATGTGAAGGACCTCTTCAAGGAGAACTACAAACCACTGCTCAATGAAATAAAAGAAGATACAAACAAATGGAAAAACATTCCATGCTCAAGGGTTGGAAGAATCAATATCTTGAAAATGGCCATACTGCCCAAGGTAATTTATAGATTCAATGCTATCCCCATCAAACTACCAATGACTTTCTTCACAGAATTGGAAAAAACTACTTTAAAGTTCATATGGAACCAAAAAAGAGCCTGCATCGCCAAGTCAATCCTAAGCCAAAAGAACAAAGCTGGAGGCATCACGCTACCTGACTTCAAACTATACTACAAGGCTACAGTAACCAAAACTGCATGGTACTGGTACCAAAACAGAGATATAGATCAATGGAACAGAACAGAGCCCTCAGAAATAACACTGCATATCTACAACTATCTGATCTTTGACAAACCTGACAAAAACAAGCAATGGGGAAAGGATTCCCTATTTAATAAATGGTGCTGGGAAAATTGGCTAGCCATATGTAGAAAGCTGAAACTGGATCCCTTCCTTACACCTTATACAAAAATTAATTCAAGATGGATTAAAGACTTACATCTTAGACCTAAAACCATAAAAACCCTAGAAGAAAACCTAGGCATTACCATTCAGGACATAGGCATGGGCAAGGACTTCATGTCTAAAACACCAAAAGCAATGGCAACAAAAGCCAAAATTGATGAATGGGATCTAATTAAACTAAAGAGCTTCTGCACAGCAAAAGAAACTACCATCAGAGTGAACAGGCACAAGTTCTTTACAAGAACCAGCCTATTTATCTAAGTTAGTACTTACAGGCAAGACCAAAGCTCTACTGAGTTGAATATTAAAATTTAATAGAGCTTGGGAACATCCAGTTTAAATATGATTAAATTAAGAGTTACAGTTAAAGTGCATTTTTGAGAGCATCATATTACCATCTGGCTCTCCTCTACCTGAAGCATTCGTGATCTATAAAATTGAGATATCGATCTTAATGACAAGAAATGATCGTGGATTCTGATAGAATACAAACACAAGATGCATTTTTCGGCAGAACAAGAATTTATGTTTTAAATAGCACTTTTTTTTTTCCCAGAGAATTCTGTAACTGGCCCATGAAATCTAGCCCAACCCTCTTATATCACAAATGAACCAACCGAATGACTTTGACAGGTAAAGTGAGGGGCTCAAGGTCTCAGAGTGAAATCAATCAATTATCTTCCCAATATTGTACGTGATCCTCCCTTTATTCTGAAATTATTTTGTAAGATACGTCCATACTGAGTGACTGAACCAGGGTTTACAAACAAGTTGTCAAAATACCTCAAATCTGGCATATAAGGGAAATAATCAGTAGGGTGGGCTACAATTGCTTAAAATTAATAAGAACAGTGAAATAATTGATGGCATCCAGAAATATTAATGAATTACTTTTCAGCATGGTAACTGACAGGAGTATCATTTTATCTTTTTACACTTGTGGGTACATATGCTTTTTTTCTTCTGTATTTGTGAATGTTTGTTCTAATTACAAATTAAAATCATATTAAAACTAACCATCCCAGAATCCTCTATCCTGAGCCACGCCCTCCCTCCTTTGAACCCTTTGGAATAATCCTATCAGTTGTTTGGCATCTAGAGCTGTCTAATATGATTTTAAATGATTCAGACACTTCTCCTTTACAGCTACATCATGATTGCAAGGGTCTTGAGTACAGTAACTATGTTTTATAAATTATTGTAATAGACTCTCATCAGAGGTCTAATGCTCCGCAGAATACATTGTGCCCATTAGACAATTAACAGATGCACATTGATTGACTATTAGGGTTGTCTCTCTTCATTGGGTTTGTGAGAGTGAGGTTAATATGTGCCAGATGCTGAAGGAAAGATTAGAATAGAAGGAATTAGCAATTGGTAATACCTATCGTTGATCATGTGTCATAGGGACCTCTGAATGAATACAGACATGAAGGGCTCAGTCAGTTTCCAAGCTAGGACTCTATAATGTCTGTACAGTCTCTCTGGCCTCACATATCTGCACTGTTTTTCTGGATTACAGGTCAGAGCACTTTACAGACAATGTCATATTTACGTTTATGGTATTCTCTGACAGTTGAGAAGGGGCTAATGCTTAGCCTATTTCCGTCTATTGCCACAGGGAAAAATACAAGCAAAGAGTGTCTGAATCATTTATACAGCACCGCACCATAAGGCAATGAAAGAGGCAGGTGCAGGTCTCAGATGGTTGTCTAAGTCCAAATTCCACGCTCTATCTGCTAGATAATCCTGCCTTCCCTCTCAATAGAATATTTCCCTAGATAGTTCCTGAAACATTTATAGCAGAAGGCTGCAGAGTGACTGTTATAGAAGTTTGTGGAAAACTTCCAGGCATCTAAAAATGTAAGAAACGGCCACATTTCACTTTGGGTATTCACATTTGAGAAATGATGTGTTGTTTTTTTTTTTTTCCTTCCCTCAAATACTCAAAAGTTTGATCTAAGGCAAAAGTTTTACTATTCTGCCCTAAACTGGAGGAATGAAAACATCCACGAATTTTCAACAGTTTGCTGTAGGCAGAAATTTGCTAGTTTGCAGGAAAATGGCTTAAAAATCAAAGCTGAGATGAAATACTTGAACTTCTTATGTGAACCTATGAAAGTAATATTTTTCTTTATCAGCTGATATGAAGCTTTGCACAACCCTACATTACTTCAGTATAAAAATGGCTTTTCCTGTCTAAAATGTCACAAAACTATTTGGATTTTTAGAACACAATCATAAAAGGATTCTCGTCCCCTTAATTTTGGCATATGCCATCATTTTCCTTTTATTCCTTATCTATTCCCATATTTAACAGAAAATCCCTGTAACTAACTTCCTTTAACCTTCACTGTAAGGTACACATGTGTGATGAGTGGAAAATGGGATCAAATTGGAGAACTTTTTCTTTCTCAGAGTGTGAAAAGCATGCAAAGACAGAAATTTGCCTTCTACCTAGCAGAAAACTGTGATCATATTAAACGTAGTAGATGCTACTATGTTCTACTAGGCTCTAGTAAGTACAGCATCTGACTCAGTTGCCACAGGAAACATACCCACTAAGTCTGTGTTTTCCTGAATTATCAGCTGCACTGTGATGATAACATGGCACTTATGTAGGCCATTTGGTTGTCAGTTATAATCACCATAGGCAAAGTCACTTATGCAGTGATATGCTTCTCCCACCAATTGCACCAGAAAAATCCATTTGATGACACTTGGTCTATTTCTTTATCACACCCAGCTGGTGAGTCAGCTTTACCTCTATGGCATGCATCTAATCAAAGCCATTTCTCAAAGATATTTTTATTTCAGATCAATAAATAATTTTTGGAGACATCAATTACCTGAAAGCTGCTATAATATATGCTATAAAAGATTTATGCTAATAATACCATTAGTAATGTAAACATGAATTTATAGATCCACCCAATCACAGGCATCTATTTGTTTAAAAAATTAGTTTGCATTATAAGATGTGTGCTTCGTGTTCAAACGACTTATGGATGAAGTACTCAATAATCCTTTCAGTAATATTCTTCTGCAAACCATTTTGTAGGCTTTCTTAATTGTTAGAATTTAAAGCCAACTAAAACACTAAACAAAGTGAACATATCAGAATGTTGAAGCGATTTCACTACTTTTTGCTTATACATATCTCTACATCACTTTCTAATATAGATCGTGCCTCAGAAATATTCTGTCAGAAGCGCATATGTTTTGAGAGGCATTTCAATAGTAATTCTGTACATCTTAACACTTTCTTGTTAACTAATCTTTCCTGTCTTGTTTTAAGTAAGAAATAATTGAAAGGTTCCTGAGTGGATTCGGAGCACAGGTTATCATTAGTGAATGAAGGAAAGCCAACTGGTATATATAAGAAGCAAGAAATACTTATGGCTTCATTAGTATTACAATTCAGTGTACAGTTTACTTAGACTCCATGAATTGACTTCTGCCAACACACATATGCTAGTGCAGTTTCTCAGAAAAGCAGATGCCAAGACAGGATTAGATGGGCAAAAGATTTATTAGAGAAAATGTCTATGAAGGAAAATTTGGAGAGAACCAGGAAAGCCTTGGAGAGCTCTCAAACAAAGATGTTCATCTGACCCTTGTGGAGGACAGAGGGAGAGAGGATTGGGTGGAAGAAGGCAGTTCTAAGAAAGTCTGTCAAGGCCAATGGCCAATGGGAAGGACTTGAGCCGAGTGACCCATCAGAGGATTCCCCCATCTTCCAGGAATGACCTACCCAGCGGCTGCTGCACTCAGTAAGCAAATGCTGAGGAAAGCAATAAGGAGAGAAGCCTTGGCACACTAGTGGTGATGAATTTCAGAGCTCAGCGGCTGGAGTCCTTGCTTAATTATACTCCCGTCAGCTGGAACTCTGAAAGGCACAATTTGATGGTCGCCATAGTCTACCTCTTGCAACACATAAATTTACTTCACCACACAGGCTGTGGGGGTGGCTCCCCCATGGGCCTCTCTCCTTGACAAGAAACTCAGAAGGTTCTTATGGGCCTCTTTCCTTGACAAGAAATTCAGAAGGAAGGTGTAGTTTTGATGCAATTGATCTCAGTACCACAGTTGATATTCAAACACTCCCTTCTCTTATATGCATTCAGAATTCCCTTCACACTCTGTGATCGACTGTGCAGGTTGTTAGTGCTATACCCTGTAGTCTGATCCAAACCATTGTTTCTGGGAGGTCTGTATTCTTGCTAATCATACTCTTCTCAGGCAGGGTTGCTGCATATGACCATTTGCATTTAGAATGGGGCAAGTGGGAACTAGGAGGTGCTCACATGAGTCACCAGGATTCCATACATATTCCTCATCACTTCTATTTTATCAGAAATAGCCCATTTCCCCATGCTGGTAAAGGTCAATTGCCTCTGCCCAGTAGGATGATTTCTCTTCTACCTTGGTGGTTTCTGGGCCCAAGGGGTCCATAGTGCCTAGGCAGTAACTGTAACATGTATTTCAAAGGGATCTCTCTGTGTTCTATTGCAAGAGGATGTCCACTTTTCTTACAGTGACCTCCAACTCCACAAAACCCAAAGTGGCAGAGTACAGTGGAACAGAATCCCAGAGCAGGTAATTGCTAGTGGTGGTAAGTAAGGACGTGCCTGCTTCCACTCTGTGGCTCCTGGATCCATATATTCTTCCCATGGGGGACACAGCATCACATAAAGGTCTCTGATTTAATGCATACACTATATTCTAAGGATTGATCCCCATAATTTCAGAGTGTTGCTTTAAGGCTGACATTTGAACTGGAGTTTTAAAAGCTGTTCCAGAGTTCTGGCCTGTTCTAGATGGTGCAGGATGAGACATAGCCATTGGATGCCATGGTTGTCTGACCTTTACCTCACCTCTTTCATTGTAAAGGATGCCCACTCATTGGATGTTATGTTGTGTGAGATTTCTTGCCTGTGGATCAGGCATTCTGTGAAGCCCCAGATGTTAGGGTTAGCTGAGATTATGAAGACAGAAAAGTAAAGCTTATGTATAGAATAAGCATCTATCCTTGAGAACAAACTACCGGACTTTCCATGATAGAAGGGGCCCAATGTAGTCAGCTTGGCAGCAAGTGGCTGCTTGGTCCCCTCAAGGAATAATGCCACACTGGAGTCTCAGTAGTCAGTCATGTCTCTTTGACAGGCCAGGCATTCAGAGACAACAGTAGCTTGATTAGCCTTGGTAGGTAGGTAAGCATGGTATGCTGTTGAACCCCTATGTAGACTCTGCCTTTGCCAACATGGCCACTCTACATGTACCCAACATGCCAAATCTGGAGTGGCTGATAATGAAGGCCAGTTAGTGTCAACCAGCTGAGTTATATTTGTTACTTGGTTGTTCAGTGTCTTTCTATGGTAGACATTTCTATTGTGCATTAATGTGTAAGACAAAAAATGTTTACAATGTGTGCTGAGTTTCATATGTTCAACACCATGCTACTATTCTAAACCTCCCAGTCTCTGATATTCAGTCCTTTTCCTTCCAGAACCCTGGTAAAATGTCCAAGCCATTGACCACTGTCCAGGAATATCACGGTTATTCTACATTCCACACAAAGTCAATGACCAGATACACTGCTTATGATTTTATCCATTGAGGTTTCCTCTCTATAGGATTTTTCAATGGCTCAAATGAAGGAGCATCCATTCTTGGATTGCATCCCGAGACAGGAAATACAAATACCAAGCAGGCTGGTCCTTCCCCCACTCCATCCCGTTTCATCTGGTAATACAGGATGCACCATAGGACAATAAGAGTGAGCCAGAGGAAGGGCATTTGTACAACTCTGGTGAGTGACATGGAGGTCTGGGCTACCTGGTCAGTGGTTTGCTAATGCTCTCTGGCCCTCCACCAGTTTAATCACAAACATAACATTTTTATCTTAGTATGAACTGCTCCATACCAACAGCATGTGAAACTTTGTGACTTGGTGAATCTGACAGAATTCAGTTCATAATGGGCAGTTCTGGATGCATCGCTGCTTGGTGTTGCATGTCTAAGCTTTGTGTCTCCACCAGGGCCCCACAACACAGCAGTAGCTGTTTCTCAATGGGGTACATTTTCTTGACTCAAGTGACATGGACTTGAATCCCAGGAGCAAGTAGCAAATCTCCCACTAGAGTTTTCCATAAGTTCCATACTGCATCTTTTTCACCACTGATATATTCAACACCAAAATATCCATCAGATTTTGAAACATAGGTCTTCGAGTTTTCATACAATTCATCTCCCACCCCTTGGAGTGCATGTGTCTTCTAGTTTCCAGCATAGTAACCACCTTGTGCATTTCCTGTCCAATCAACATGATGTCATCCATGTAATGGATCAATGTGATTCTGCGGAATGCCCCAGCCACATGATGGAGACAGGAGAGTAAACACAGAGTTCACATAGAGCTGAGGCAGAATTGTGGAGGAATATCATTGTCCACCCCATGTGAGTACCTAATTCTGCTCCAATCACATCATGAAAACAACCAACTGCTAATAGTGATATTCCTAACTGAAGGAAAGTAAATGAGTGCTAGAGGTTGCCAGGAGATATTGAAAGCTGACACATCTCTGTGCCAGGAAAAGCCTTTTTATTTTAGTATTTCCATATTCAATTAGTTATATTACTTCCTCCATGTAGGTAGCATGGTGCCATCCCCTCCCCAAAGAGTTTTTTAATCAAGATTAGCTCATAGGATGATTTCAGCTGTGCCTTAGCCTATTGTCCTCAGATTTTTGTGATCAAATGTGGAAGGTTTTCCCCACACACCGAGCAATGGACACCAGCTGGGTGTCCTCTAATTTAATTCAATTCTGATGCTATCTCCCTGAACAGGTTGAGGGTTCAGCCTCTAAGATGGCACCCCCTCAATACCAGTCACAAGTCTGGGCCTCCAGAACTCCTGACTGCCTGGCTTCAAGTTGGGGTTCCCATGACCAACCCCCGGTTTGGGTTCAAATAATCTGTTAGAGAAGTTCACAGAACTCAGGGAAAACTTACTTACATTTATCAGTTTACTATAAAGGATATTACAGAGGATGTAGATGAAGACACACGTAGGGTGAGGAATGGGAGAAGGGGCACAAGCTTCCATGCCCTCCCTGGGCCCACCACCCTCTGGGAACCTCCATGTGTTCAGCTATCCAGAAGCTCTCTGAACCCTTTCCTTTTAGATTTTTATGGAGGCTTCAGAACATAGGCATGATTGACAACCATGTAGAAATATGATGGGATAAAATGGGTATGATCCCAATAGGCTGGACAAAACTAGCAAGGCCTCCCTGTTCAGAGTCTTCTTCATCTCTCTGTGCAGCATTTGTCCTTCCAGAGTATAGATCAGGACCCTCTCTGGAATGAGGGCCTTTAGACTCACAATCAAATTAGGGCCCTGCCTTGGGCTGGTAAAAGGAGGACAGAAGATCAGACAGGGAGACTCTGTTTCCTGAAGCCTGCTCCTGAGGCCTGAAGCACCCAGACATTGTGACGAAAGACTGTGACAAGGGCTAAGGGAGATATAAGTCAGGAACCATGAATGAAAACCATATATGTAAAATCATAATATCCCAGCCATCTTTACCATTCCCTGTGAGTCAAGCTCCTTTGTCTGTTCATTTGACTAGAATAATTGTGGCCTCCAGGTATCTGGTGTTTAATCTCTACTACCTGGCCTCTGAAGGCTGTGTCAGCTTCTCCTACCATTAGCACTGGGCTGCAGAGGAGGCCTCTACTGAACTTTTTGATGATGCTGGTGTCCCTCTCACTGGCATGTTGACGTGGAGAATGATGTGACCTCTGGGCTTCCTATGGAGCATAATCGTCTGCTGGCTCTTCTGGCCTCACATGATGTATCCACTCCAGCATGCCTGCTTCCCAGCCTCTATTCCTGCCTCTAACATTTCACAAAGCAACTCAGGCTTTCCTACTTCACTTAGTGCTGGAGGCTATCATTTTTTTTTCAGGCCTCCAAGAGCCACCCCCTCAGCAAGTTTGCCCCATCTCCTAAGATTCAACTATGATGTGCCTTATCCTGAGAAAATTAATGGCCCCACATCAAAAATACTTACTTAGATCGTCTTACATTCTGGCCTCTTTGATCAAAAGTCTTTAAAATCACGTTCTAGGGATGTACTTCTGGCTTAATGACAGCTAATTCTTTCAACTTTTTCAGTGTATGTAGTTTCCTTCCTTCTTTAGAGGGTCTAATGTGGTTATTCTGGTAGTTAACACTAATTTTCATGCTGCAGACAGAAGTGGATAAGGGTGCTCCTTCTGGGGGTACCACCTGTTTCCTTAGGGAGGAGTGGCCTCTGCAGGGTGTTTCAGTACAGAGAAAGTAACAGCTCTCTCTAAGGGACAGTAATTTGCCTCTGGAACCCAGAGGGTTAATGGGAAATTTCAGAGGCAATATCCTCAGGGCATCTGATATGGTTTGGCTGTGTCCCCACCCAAATCTCATCTTGAACTGTAGCCCCCATAGTCCCCATGTGTTGTAAGAAGGACCCAGGGAGAGGTAACTGAATCATGGGGGCAGCTTTTTCCTGTGCTGTTCTTGTGATAGTGAATAAGTCTCACAAGATCTGATGATTTTATAAAAGGGCCACTGACAGCTTGCACTGTGCACCTGGAAAAACCGAAAACACTCAACACCAGCCCATGAAAGCAGCCAGGAGTGGGGCTGTACCCTGCAAAGCCACAGGCAGGAGCTGCCCAAGGTCATGGAGCCTACTTCTTGCATCAGTGTGACCTGGAGGTGAGACATGGAGTCAAATGAGATTTTCGGAGCTTTAAGATTGAATTACTGCTTCATTGGATTTCAGACTTGCATGGGGCCTGTAGTTCCTTTGTTTTGGCCAATTTCTCACATTTAGAATGGGTGTATTTATGCAATGCCTCTACCTCCACTGTATCCAGGAAATAACCAGCTGGCTTTTGATTTTACAGGCTCATGGGCAGAAGGATTTGCCTTGTCTCAGATGAGACTTTAGACTTGGACTTTTGAGTTAATGCTGGAATGATTTAAGACTTTGTAGGACTCTTGTGAAGGCATGATTGTGTTTTGAAATGTGAGGACATGAGATTTGGGAGGGGCAGGGGTAGAATGATATGGTTTGGCTGTGTCCCCACCCAGATCTCATCTTGAATTGTAGCTCCCATAATCCCCACATGTAGCAGGAGGGTCCAAGTGGGAGGTAATTGAATCAAGGGGGTGGGGTTTTCCCATGCTGTTCTTGTGATAGTGAATAAGTCTCATGAGATCTCATGGTTTTATAAAAGGGCAGTTCCCCTTCACATGCTCTTTTGTCTCCGTGATGTCAGACATGGCTTTGCTCCTCCTTCACCTTCTGCCATGACTGTGAGGCCACCCCAGCCATGTGGAACTGTGAGTCTATTAAACCTCTTTTTCTTTATAAATTACCCAGTCTCAGGTATGTCTTTATTAGCAGCATGAGAAAAGACTAATACAGCATCCATCAAGATACCCAACCCATGTTTCAGAACCTCAGGTTTTCCTAACCAGCACCTTTGCCTTTGCATAGCCAAGGAGGGCATTGAGAGATCTTTCAAATGTCTCTGAAGCTTCAAAACACTATTTTAGACCTTTGGCTGTTACATAGCTGTGTCTGCTCCACCACATGCAATAAGGGCCTCTTTGTAAGACACCAAAGCTTGTTAACAGCCATCAGTCTCTTATCTCTCTGCAGACCATCAATACAACTTAGAAGTAACAGGCAAACTCTTCTGTCTTTGTATGCACTGTCAACTCAAACCTTTCAAATGCCTAACTCTTTATACCCTACCATAACATTTTTGTGCACCTGGACATTTTCCAGTCACCATCAGTGACATCCTTAGCAATTAGCATCACCTTGTGCAAAGGATATTGTTGCCTCCATCTACCAGATAGGATGATGTCCTCTTGGGCACTCACTGAACAGTGAGTAAGCCAGTCCCAAATTCCCATTCTTTTGCTTTTTTTAATATATATAACTCTCGATATCACTTGTGTTATTTGGATACTCCAAGAAGGAGGTGACACTGAGACAGAATTAGATGTGTAAAAATGTATTAGGGGAAACATTCATGATTGAAACTGGAGAAGAAGCTGGAAGAGGCCAGGAGAGCTGACAAGTCTTAATACAGTTCTGACTCTAGTGAGGGAAAAAGGAAGAAAGATAAGTTGGGTGCAAGAGTTGTAGACAACATGGCCAGTCTAAGAAAGTTTGGCAAAGTTATTTGTGAGTCTCAAGTCACAGCTGCCTGTCAGAGGAGTTCCCATCTGCCAATGTCAGGGCTGTCTTAGCATTCTTTAGTCCTCATAACACACTGTAGTGATAAGTTTCTCTGGCCCTTACACATGGGGAAAAAAAGTACGCCTTCTTCAACTGTGAATTAAGCTACTGAAGAGAAGTCTTTAGTGTCATCAAAACTTAAAGAACAGAAGAATTTAGTGACCTTCATAGTCTATATCTCTTAAAATTAATAGCTCTGTTCTTTATTTTGCTGTTTTTGTCATTGCTGAAATTCATATATTTCATTGTTCTATAATTTTATTGTTACTAGCTCTTTAAAATCTTCAAGAATTTCAGAGAAATTGTTAAATATATAAAGTGCTATATGATTAAATTATTATCTCTAAATTGTTGTGAATCCTAAATGAATTTGTTTACTAGTAAGAGTGGCTACAAGTTATTTTTTTTCAGAACGTATGTTTTCAGTTATAAATTAAGTATAATCATCATAATTATTTTGGTAAAATTAATCACTCTCCATATGGTATTACATCAACGTAGATATTATCTCTATAGATGCACAGCTTCAGTCTTGTTTTGTTTTGTTTTGTTTGAGACAGAATCTTGCTCTGTTGCCCAGGGTGGAGTGCGGTGGTATGATCCTGGCTCACTGCAACCTCCACCTCCCAGGTTCGAGAGATTCTTGTGCCTCAGCCTCCCAAGTATTTGGGACCGCAGGCGCGCCCCACCATGCCCAGCTAATTTTTGTATTTTTAGTAGAGACGGGGTTTTGCCATGTTGGCCAGACTGGTCTAGAACTCCCGGCCTCAAGTGATCCACCTGCCTTGACCTTCCAAAGTGCTGCGATTACAGGTGTGAGCCACCGTGCTAGTCTTCCCTTCAGATTCACTTTACCAGCCTTTTTTCCTTTTGTCATATTCTTCCATGCATAGAGGCTTGAGATATGTGATTTTACCTGAATTTCCACCTCTAACGAAATTTCATCAGGATGTTTTTATTTTTTGAAGCACAATGTTCACACAATTCAGCACTAAATGTCTAAAAAAAAGAGCACCCAGATACTCTAAATTATGTCAGTTATAACTAGTTTGAGAATATCAGTTCATGTATTTGGGATTTTCCTGTTACTTTTATCCTTTCAAGCTTTTTCATTTTTACCTGTGTTTTGCCAGTATATGTAATACCCTATTTATATTATACGTGAAATATGTACCTAATGATACAAATGTTTCTGGGGAAAAACTCATAGAGCAAAAGAATTTTATAAGCAAAGTCAGTTTTTTCCTGAGTGAAATTCACATCTGCCTTTTCAAATGATTTCAGAGAAGACAATAAACTTTGTCAATACAGTACCATTGATTACATTTGCCTGTTATTATTTTATAAGAATGGCCCATCTCCAAAGAAATTATCAAATTGACCATGAAGAAATCCACACTGACATTAATATTGGCATTAGTATAACAGAAAATAATGTAGTCTGCCCTTTTCCAGTTGGATAGACACAGCCTGAGACAAGAGACTAATATTTTCAGTAAATAACATGATGAGTTAATTTACTTTGAATCCTTTGTGAAGAGAAGAGATTTATCATGACTGTAATCCCATTGAGTTAGGTTTTTTAAAATTTTTATTTTACCAATTCTCAAAGCAATCTTTGCTAGATTTGAACTGAATATGTGAGTCACAAGTACTCCCTTTTGGCTTGCTGTGTGACTGCTTGGACTCTTCTCCTGGGAACCTGGGTTGGGATCATGTAGGAAATAGAAGAACCATTTTTGGATTTTTAGCTTAAGGCCTTTAGTAGAAGCCACTCTGAGACAACTACTCCATCATTCATCTTTCTGGAGTTCTACTCTAGAAACCTGTGAGGATGCTTAACCTATGAGGATGAAAGCTATTGCCAATCAAAGAACATACCCATATCCATTAGAAGTACAGATATATAGGAGAGAAAAGGTATACCCTGTCTTAGAATTCTCCAGAGAAACAGAAATGATAGAATGCATATACAATTAAATAACATGGGTCTGAACTGTGCAGGTTCACAAATCCATCAATTTTTTTCAATCGGTATACTGAAAAATTTTGGGGATTTGCAACAATTAAAAAAAACCTTCCAGACAAATCATGTGGCTTAGAAATATCAAAAGAAAAGTTTAAAAGGTTACATATGTCATGAATGCATAAAATATATGTAAATACTATTTTATCATTTACTACCATAAAATATGTACAATTTTTTATAAAAAATTAAAATTTTTCAAAACTCATGTACACACTTAGATCATACATGGTACCATTCATGGTTGAGAGAAATGTAAACAAATATAAAGATGCAGTATTAAATCATAACTGCATAAAATTAACTGTCCATACTATACAACCATAATAATTTTATTGCCACCTCTTGCTAATTCAAGTGTTATGTCGGCTTAAAATGCTGAGTGATGCTAAACATTTCTGTGTGAGCAATTCCTTTCTCCAGTAAATTGTATATTACAGTAAAAAATTATCTCTCATAGTTCTCATATATTTTTCATTATGTTTAGTGCAATACTGTAAACCTGGAATAACACCATGGGGCCCATATGAAGTACCACTAGTGATGCTGGTAGTGCTCCCAAGAAGCAGAGAAAAGTCATGAAAATATAAGAAAAAGTTGAATTGCTTGGTACGTACTATAGATTGAGATCTGTAGCTGTGGCTGCCTGCCATTTGAAGATAAATGAATTCAGTGTAAAGACAAATGTTAAAAAGAAAAGGATGTTCATGAAGCCATCACTGCAGCTACGTGAGCAGGCATAAAACCTTGCACTTTCTGCAAAATACCTTTTTATCTTGTATTGAAAATGCAGCTTTAATATGGGTGCAGAATTTCTATAAGGAAGGCATACCTATAGATTCTCATATAAGTCAAGAAAAGGGGAAGTCCTAAAGGAAGGCGAAGAGTTGAAAGCTGAAGAATTTAATGTCAGCAAAGGATGGTTTGATAATTTTAGAAAATGATTTGGCTTAAAAATGTAGGATAACAGGAAAAGCAGCTTGTTTGCTAACCAAGAGGCAGCAGATTATTTCTCAGATACCATTAAGAAAATCATTGAGGAGAAAGAATATGTTCCTGAACAGGTTTTCAATGCAGATGAAAGTACTCTATTTGAGGGAAAAAAAGACCATAAAAAACATTTCTTAATAAAGAGAAATGAGCACCAGGATTTTAGGCAGGAAGGAAGAGGTTACTATTTTGTGCCAGTGCAGTTGACTTTATGATCAGGACTGTCCTTATCTATAAAGCTGCAAAACACCAAGCCTTGGAGGAAAAAGATAAACACCAGCTGCCATTCTCTTAGTTGTATATGAAGGCCTGGACAATGAGAATTCTTTTTCTGGATTGGTGTCATTGATGTTTTGTCCCTGATGTCAGAAAGTACCTTGCCAATAAGGGACTGCCTTTAAAGTTCTTCTGATATTGGACAATGGTCCTGGCCACCCAGACCTCATGAGTTCAACATTAAAAGCATCAGAGTGGGCTACTTGCCCTCAAACACAACATCTCTAATACAGCTTCAAGATAAAGGGATCATATGGATTTTTAAGGCTCATTACACACAGTACTCTATGGAAAGGATTATTAACACTACGAAAGAAAACCCCAATAGAGGGAATATGAAAATCTGGAAGAATTACAACATGGAAGATGCCATCATTGTTATAGAAAAAGCCACAAAAGCCATTAAGCCATCAAGCAAAAAATAATAAATTCTGCTGGAGAAAACTGTGTCCAGATGTTGTTTGTGACTTCACAGGATTTACAACAGAGACAATCAAGGAAATCATGAAAGAGACTGTGAATATGACAAAAAAAAAAAGGTGGGGACTGAGGGTTTCAAGATATGAATCTTGGAGAAACTCAAGAGCTAATAAACAGCACACCAGAGGAATTAACAGAAGATGACTTGATATGGATGAGTGCTTCTGAATCAGTGCCTAGAAGAAAAAAGACACACAAGAAGCAGTGCCAGAAAACAAATTGACATTAGACAGTCTCTCAGTCTCGTAGAAGTGTTCTGATTATTCAAGACTGCTTTTGACTTATTTTATGACATGGATGCATCTATGATTCAAGCACTGAAACTAAAGCAAATGGTAGAAGGATTGGTATTGAAAATAGAAATCTTTTTTAAAAAACAAAAAAGTACTAATTCAGACTGAACTTATGACGCATTTCTGTAAAGTGACACCAAGTATGTCTCCCTCTCCCACTTCCCCTTTCACGTCCTCCATCTCTGCCATCTCTGCCACCTCTGCCACCCCCAAGACAGCAAGACCAACCCCTCCTCTTCCCTCTTCCTCCTCCTCAGCCTACTCAACATGAAGGTAATGAGAATGAAGACATTTATGATGATCCACTTCCACATAATTAATAATAGATTTTCTCTTTTCTATAAATTTAATAACATTTTTCTCTAGTTTACTTTATTCTAAGAATGCAATTTGTAATACATATACCAAATATTTATCAACTGACTTCATGTTATCAGCAAGGCTTTTAGTCAATAATGGGCTATTAGTAGTAAAGTTTTTGGAGAGTCAAAAATTATACATGGCTATTTTACCGGACAGGAGGCTTGGCACCTCTAACCTCCATGTTTTTCAAGGGTATATTTTATTAATGATTTTTCCAATATATGATTTATTATAAGAAATTGACTTACATGATTATGGAGTCTGGGACATCCCAGAATCTGCTTTCTGCAAGATAGGATCCGGAATAGCCAATGGTGGAGTTCTGAGAACTAAAAGGTGAAGGGCTAAGCAAGCCCGAGTTGAGGGCAGAAGATTGAGGTTCCAGCTCAAGCAGTCAGACAGAGAGAGTGAATTCCTCCTTCCTCTGCCATTGTTTTCTATAGCAGCTCTTACTGGATTTGGAAGATGCCTATGAACATTAGGAAAGGACATTTTCTCTACTCAGTCCAGTGATTCAAATGCTAATTTCTTATTGAAACACTCTTACACACACACACACACCCAGAAATAATGTTTAATCCAGGCACCCCATGTCCCAATTAATTGAGATATAAAATTAACCATCACCTACCCAAAGAGCAGTCTGAGGAGTGGAAGAAAGAAATAACGAAGTAACAACCAGAGAAAGTAAACATTCCCTTCCATTTATACTTACTGTATTCTTTATTGTTAAAACCTACATGCCACAATGGTGACATTATTGTGTTTCTGAAGATTCCATTTTTCTATTTAGATATAAGTTTCTAGCAGGTTGAGAATAAATATAAAGAGAAAGTTGTATGTATTCCATAGATCAGTAGTCCTTTCCTTAGTGTAGGAGAATCAGCTCATTTGCTAAAAATTATTTGCAAAATAGTATGAATATTCATTTATCTTAACAGAGGATTCTTAGCTTTCATCAAATCCTCATTGGGTCTATTTATTAAAAAAACTACAATATAGACCATATTAAGGATGATTGTTGTGCTTCTTTGTGTTTTTTTTTCCTGTTGTCTGTCATATTTCTTTCACTGTTGTGGAGTTTCTTTGGCACAGGGAAAGTATTCGCTTCTGGATTTCTCAACCTATAAGTCTAGTGTAATTTTCATTGTTCCTCAGATCCAAATCTTTACTTTCAGAAGATTTTTTCACCTTCCACTTCACATAGAAAAGAAGTCATATGATGTTATCATTTCAACTTAAAAAGTGCTTTTCCTCAACAGGGTAACTTTTTTTCTAAAAAGTTAGAGCAGGTCCCTCATATTCTCCAATATCCACCCCGGGAATCAAGCACATTTCTCCAAATTTCAGGGAATCCCAGCTACCGTAATTAATGCATTTCCTCAAGCCTTGTCAATTTTACCTATGCCTTAATGTAAATTGTCACCTTCTTGTGAAATTCACCTTTCTCCCTTACAAATACATACTTCAAAATTTATACCAACAAAAATGCCAAATAGAATGAGTCTAACTAAGATAACTAGAAGAAGGCATAATTAAATCTCACATTAGTAGAAGAAAGGTACCTTTCAACATTAAAAAAAGAAAAGATCAAAAAAATAAGAATATATTTCAACATACAAATTAGAAGAAAAAAAACTTATGACTTTTTTTTTTTTTTTTTTTTTTTGAGACAGAGTCTCGCTCTGTCACCCAGGCTGGAGTGCAGTGGCGCGATCTTGGCTCACTGCAAGCTCCGCCTCCCGGGTTCCCGCCATTCTCCTGCCTCAGCCTCTCCGAGTAGCTGGGACTACAGGCGCCCGCCACCACACCCGGCTAATTTTTTTGTATTTTTAGTAGAGACGGGGTTTCAGACTTTTTAACAGTTAAAGTAAGCCAAGTGTGGTGGTGTACGCCTGTAGTCCCAGCTACTTGTGAGGCTGAGTTGTGCGGATGGCTGAAAGTCAGAACTTTGAGGCAGCAATGAGCCATAATTGCACCATTGCACTCCAGCCTCAGCAACAGAGATCTTCTCTCCAAAAAAAAAAAAAAAGTAATGTTAAATTAAATTTACTCATGAAATACAAACAAAAGCCCAGGCGCGGTGGTTCATGCACATAATCCCAGCACTTTGGGAGGTCGAGGCAGGTGGATTACCTGAGGTCGGGAGTTTGAGACCAGCCTGACTGACATGGAGAAACCGCGTGTCTACCAGAAATATAAAACGTTAGTTGGGCATGGTGGTGCCCGCCTGTAAACCCAGCTACTCGGGAAGCTAAGGCAAGAGAACTGCTTGAACCTGCGAGGCGGGGGTTGTGGTGAGCTGAGATGGCGCCATTGCACTCCAGCCTGGGCGATAAGAGTGAAACACTGTCTCAAAAATAAATAAATAAAAAGAAGGGGAAAAAAAAGAAATACAAACAAAAAAAAAGACACAGGGCAGATAACAACCTAAATACATAATTAGTTCTTACAAATCAATATCTTATGAAGATACGCCAAAGTATTTTTCCAAAATAAAATACATAGAGGATGAGAAGTTAATTTACATACCAAAAAAGTACAAATTTATTCTTGCATTCAAAAAAGATAGTTTGAAAGTCTACCTTATATCAGGTACCGTTTTAGGGGTTATTGACAGAACAATAACCATAACAAAAGAGAAAAGAGCTTATATTCTAATAGGAATAGACTGAATATAAAGAAGGTATATATGTGTGTGTGTGTGTGTGTGTGTGTGTGTGTATGGTATGGCACTATGTCTTCTAAAGTTGTTTTTAAGTAAAGAAAAATACTACGTTAGTTAGAAGTAAGTTAACAATAAATATAATCAACCTCAGCTTATATCAAAGTATAATTAAAGTAACAATATAATTCAATTATTTGGGCCAGGCGTGGTGGCTCACACCTGTAATTCCAGCACTGTAGAAAGCCAAAGTGGGAGGACTGCTTGTATGGAGACCAGCCTGGGCAACATGATGAAACCCTGTCTCTACAAAAGATACAAAACCTAGCGAGGCGTGGTGGTGCGCACATGTAGTCCCAGCTACTCCGGAGGCCAAAGTGGGAGAATCACTTGAGGCCAGGAGGACGAGGCTGCAGTGAACTGTGATTGCACCACTGCACTCCAGCCTGCAACAGAGTGAGACCCTGTCTTATTCATACATATATATATATATATATATATATTACATATATAATAATTTAATTATTCACTTAAATATTTTTCAAGGTTTTAAAAATGTAATAATACCAGCGTGGGTGTGAGTGAGGAGAGATGGTTACTTAAAACCTGCTGGTGACAGCGTAAATTAGTGGAGTCTGTCTGGAAAAACAACGTGGCCATATGCTGAAAGTGCCTTTTGAGGATCTAAGCTTTTATTTCAGCAATAGCATTTTTAGGAATGTATCCTGCAGAAAAAAACACACTGAACAAGTAGGAAAAGATGAATACAGATGCTCCTCAACTTACCATGGCATGATGTCCCGATAAGCCAGGTAAAGTCAAAAAAATCATAAATCCAACTGTTATAGGCCAGGGACCGTCTCCAAGTAAGGATGTTTATTACAGCACTAATTTTAAAAGCTAATCAGGAGGCCAGCTAAATGATGAAGAATACCGTTAATAAAATAAATTTGTTACCAGCATACCAGAAACACTGTGCAGTTTTTAAATCATATTTTAAAATGTATCTGATTACCTTTAAAGCAGTAATAACATACTATTATTTGAAACAATGTAGCCCCTGTGTTTTTAACTATATGTTCTGTTTGAATTATATATTCAAGTCTGGAAATATATAAACCAAAATGTTAGTTTTCTAGAAATTCTGGGTAGTAGAATTCTGACTTGCTCATTTTTTTTTGCATCATATTATTCTATAATATCTAAGTTTTCTAAAAAGAAAGATTTGCATGTTAGACTTATAAAATTACAAAAATGGGTGTTATTTTAAAACAGTTTCCAAACAGATGATTGAAACTTTTATGATTGAAAAAATTAAATAGAACATAATGTTGTCACATTAATCTGCAAAAGTCCACAGTCAGTGACAGAAAAATACTAAGGTAAACCTTCTTGCTCTAAAGCCGGTGCTCTTTGTAGGTTTATGTAAACTTAAAAGGCCTCTACTCAGAGTAACTTATCACTACGTGGAAAGCAATGATGTAATTTAAAAACGTCTCTTGGTTTATCAGAAATAGAATATTGAGAAAAAATAACATCTAATTTTAAAAGTTTATCTTAAAAAAGATAACCAGTTGTCTCTAATAAAATAAAAAGTGGGCCGGGCACGGTGGCTCACACCTGTAATCCCAGCACTTTGGGAGGCCGAGGCAGGCGGATCACGAGGTCAGGAGATCGAGACCATCCTGGCTAACACAGTGAAACCCGTCTCTACTAAAAATACAAAAAATTAGCCAGGCGTGGTGGCAGGTGTCTGTAGTCCCAGCTACTCGGGAGGCTTAGGCAGGAGAATGGTGTGAACCCAGGAGGCGGAGCTTGCAGTGAGCCGAGACTGTGCCACTGCACTCCAGCCTGGGCGACAGAGCGAGACTCTGTCTCAAAAATAAATAAATAAATAATTAAAAAATAAAAAGCAATTGACCTATTTTATAGTTTTGTATAAAGATAAAACACAAAATAAATTTGAAAGATCTTTATAAATTGCAAAATCTGTGCATATTTTACTAATTATATTAAAAATACATAAAATGAAGTATTTCTTTCTTTTGTTACCTAGAATCTCAAATAGTTAAGAACTTCTCAAACGAGTAATGCAAGGTCCTAAACGCTCTGCTCTATAGAAGGGCTGCATAATTTCTGGTTGGAAAGCACACTTGAAAAAAAGAGTTACTGTCCTCCAGAAAAAAGACAAATTTAAATATTCAAAAGAATGTATTTTTGGCTTTAAAAAAATGCTGTGCTTGGCATTCTTGTAGATAAATAGATGAGATGGATGGATGGATGGATAGATAAGATGATGGATAGATAAGATGATATATAGATAGATAGATGATAGATAGAACACACATCTATTTATGCATGTATGTGTATATGTATACATGTGTACATTCTCTGCGAATATGAATAATATTTAAAATCTCAAAATAGCCTGAATATATTTGAAAGGAGAATGATTTATTCCTTACCCAAAAAGTGATGGATTTAGCATCAAGAGACAAATGTTCATTTGCTTCAATCTCTAAACATTTAGATGATGCCAGAACTTCTTCCCCAACCCTCCCCTCACTCTCACCAGAATCCTTCTTTCTCATGAAATTCCAGAAACTTAGTCATTTCCCACACTTCTGCAGAGTTTGTGCTTTTCACAAACCTTGCTGAGACTGCCTACATTGTAAGAGCAAAATGATTGGTATGGCTGAGAAGGAACGTGAATATTGAAAGTACCAGGCCAGCCACACTCTCCTCCAGGAATAATAGGAATGTGGCAAGGCTTTAGTATCTACGAAAAATAAAACAGAAAGTGCACTTGGACAAAATGCAAATGATGGCAGCAATTATACCCTCAGAGATGACAGGATTTAAAGAAACAGTCTGATTACTCAAAAATAGCCATTATAATGCTACAAAGTTCCTGTAGAATTAAGAATATCTCAATATCTCCTAAAGAGGTACATCATTTTACTGACAGAAAAACATTTATACTTCATTATCCTTTTAAAGAATCCTGCTAGCAAAAGACATCAATATTTGTTTGAAAATAGGCTGAAAGCCATAGTTGGCAGGAGCATGTTTGAAGTCCTTCCAGAATGTATTTTTGCTCTCAATGGGACAACAGAACTTTGGCCCTTCCCCAACTTTAGAAAGGCGTGCACATATTCATATGTGTACATGTTTATGTCAAAGCAAATGAAAAGTATAACTTTAACAGATGTTCCTCCCTCTCATCTAACCCAAGTAACTTTTTCCCTGACAGTCATGCATAAATACAATTAGTAAAGACCGACATAATTATGATAGCTGTGTTGATGCTTTGAAGGGCTATTTGTGTGACCAAGAAAAAAAAAAGACCATCAGGTGTCCTTTTTCATATGTGTTTATATACGTGAGATATCTCTTTGAAAGCATACAGCTTCATAAATACTACGTCATGTCAGTTATCTGCAACAACTTTGCCTACACTCAGAAATATGTCCTGGAGGGTTTTTCATTGCTAGAACATAACTTCTTTTAACTATGTACAAGATCCATTACATAATAATGGCTAATATTTATTTAACACTTATTATGCACAAGACATTTTGGTATTTTACCTGGACTGTTTTATTCAGTTCTCATAAATGAGTTAGATATACATTAGGATTTCTAATTTACAAATAGAAAATAAAGTCACAGAGAAGTATAGCTACATTCTCAAGGTCACACTGTGAGGAAACAGCAGAGCTGAATTTTTAATCCAGATGGTTGAATTCTTCTCTATAATATTTTACAACCTCCTTTATAGGTGCCTACTTTTTAAAATATTCCCTCATTAGTGGACAATTAGTTTATTACAAGTTTTGCTTAATAAACATTGCTCCTGTAAACATCCTTGTCTCAACCTCTTTGTGTGCTCATTTGAGCACCCCTGTTACACACTTAGACGTGCAGTTCCTAGCAGAAGATTCCTCATAGGTCGTCCTTCAGCACTTACCTTAACATAAAGCCTAGAAGTTAAGAGCTTTCAGCTGTGAATCACTCAGACCTAAATTCAAATATGTTTTCTAGCAAGGGGCTTTGGGGAAAAGGTCTTTGGAAACATTTGCTCATATGTACAGTGAGAATACTGACACTACCTCTCAAAATTTTGTTAGAGAATAGATGTGTTAACGCATATGAAGAGCTTAATCTAGTACCTAGTACATGGTGAGTATTTAGTAAATAATTACTATGGTTATCAACTTTATTGGGAAACCTCTGTATCCCAAGTCCCAAGTCTAAGGTAAATGTACTACTATACATTCCCATTTTATCCTATGATGCCCTATAAACCATACATCATTCCTTCCCATTATAACATAAGCAATCTCTCTCTCTCTCTCTATGTGTCTGTAAAGGTACCAGATACCATCCATGTTTCATGACAAAGCAAGTACTGGAGGTGTAGAAAATAAATCCCCCAAAGGCTCTTTCTAATTCTCCCCCATCTTTTTGACTATCAATCTAAGAATCTTTTAATAATATTGATTTCTTTATATTCCTTTAATGCAAACATAATTTGTCTTTGTTGTATTATTTCATGGGCCAACATGCTTTAAAAAAACTGAACGAAAGACAACCAATTTTAAAAGACTGAAATCCCTTTGAAATATACAACTGAGCCAAATTCAGCCCCATAAAATGACACATTTACATTCTGATCAGATCAATATGACAACCACGCAGGCTCCTGCAGGCCACAAAGTAAAAATGTGGTTCCAGCTCTCGCATTTAGTGATGCACATTAATCAAAATAAGTGAAGAGTGAGAAATTTCCATTTTATTCTGTGTTGTATAGACACAGCATGGAGTTGTTGCAGTTTGTTTTATTCGGTTTGCCTGGGGGAAAACTCATTTTGCAGTTTTAATAATATATTGAGATGGTTTAATGATGAATAGCATTTCAGAACTTTTAATCAGCTCACCACAGTAACTAGAGTAAACTGAACCTGTGAAGTCTTAATAGAGATGAGAGGAAATGTCACCTAACTTATACTAACTATACTGACATCACTTATTATCACTTTATCATACACTTTTAATTTTTATTTCAGTAATTCTGTAAGGTTTCTTCCCACCCTTTTTTCCTGCCTGGCTAGATTTTATTCTTCATTCATTTCATTATAACTTTGTGTCTTCATAACTGACTTCAACTCCTATATTTGGAAATTCTGCCATCACTTGAATAGAAACTTGAGGTTCATTCTTATTAAGGTCAAAGGAACAAGTATCTGTAGCTGAATTTGTTGCTTGTCAAAGTACGCAAGTGAAATGAAATATAGGGAAAGTTTCCAAAGTGAGAATGAAAAGAGATACACAACTTCAGGGAATTGGAAGTAGACTGGGTTTCATCTACCTGATCCATGTAATTTCTCCTCTTTTCCACTGTTTTCATCATTCTGTATGTGCATGTTGCATAATTTGTTATGAGAAAACTGTGAGAGAATTAAGAATGCAGTGGAGACTTGGGAGTTGGGCTCAATCCTGAAATTCATTTATGTCAACATCAGGCAGTAAAGGAAGGAAGTAAGTTGCAGAACTTCAAGAGAGACTTTATCCAAAGCAGCATAGAAAGAGAGACAGAACATAAAAGAATAAGGAGCAGAGTCCTGTCTGTGCCGAGATGCAAAAACTTGGAAAGTGTCCGTCAGCTCTGGCAGCTTCTGCCAAACAAGCAATACTGTAAGGCAGAGGCAGACGTCCAAATGGCCTGAACCATCAGTCCCAATCCTACCACCATGTACCCAAAACACCCATTAAGGGTTGATGCACAGCAGCCTTGATCTTGTGCCCACTGTGATAGGTTCCAA